>NC_085138.1:264080865-264736527 GCF_035046485.1 Aedes albopictus
TAAAAATACTGTCGAGTGAAACTGATTGCTCTGAAGCGCATCTATTTATATAGAAGTAGCGTGCAATCAGTCATAGGAAAAATATGTCTTATTAGGTTTACGAATTTTTCAGCAATTGTGTCACCACAATACCAACTGTGACAGGCACATGGAGTACATATTGTATAGGTAGACAAAAATAAAACTTTGCAATTCCACCTGATTCTCAATAAGTTTCATATTCACAACTATGTTATGATTTCTAGAGAAAATCGCAAAATAATGTAACAACTGTTTTGCAAAAAACTTTCTGGAAAATTTTTATATGAATTGCTGAAAAAAAAAAAACATGGGCAAGTTTCTGAAGCAATCCCTACTAAAATACCTGAATTTGATCCTTTTTCCTTCTGAATTCCTTGGAGTGCTGAAGCAGTCCCGGAGAATTTTCAGAAGGAATTCCCGAATTTTTAAATAGATTTCAAAAGTAATCACTCAATTGGCAGTTTGAAGAAGAATCTATGTTGTGCAAATATTCTTTTTGCTTCCTCGGTGTTGGTTGTAACATTTTCTCAGCTTGATTCGGAGAAGAAAAATTTGGATAACCAGAGGGGAATGGCATTTTTGTAATACGCAATTTACAAACTCAAGACGATGAATATGATTGAGATTGATGAGCTCGTTAGTCAACTCTACCATTTTCCAGGATTCTTTCAATGAATGGCTGTGTATGTGTAGACTAGACTAGACTAGACTAGACTAGACTAGACTAGACTAGACTAGACTAGACTAGACTAGATTTCAGAAGTAATCACTCTATTAATCCCTGAAGAAATTGGCAAATAACAAAAAAAATCTCTGACCAAATTCTTGTGTAAATCTCTGGAGGGATTCTTGAAAGAATCCGTTGAGGAATATCTGAAGAAACTCCTCGGAGCACCCTTGATGGATTTGTTATAAAATATCTTCAGAAATTTTAGAAGAATTCGTTAGAAAATCTTTTAAGTAATGAACTCGAACATAAATTTCTAATGGTACCTTTGAGAGCAGGGATGGCATGCTCATCAGTGTGTGTGCAAGTGTGCGCGGTTTTAATATGAAAATGAGCTACATTGTGCACATTTTCAGTACGGAATTTCGTCTCTGTTTGTGAGAAATCTTAGAGTTCAAATTTTTAGAAAATACGTGTAGGGATATGATAGAATATTCAGAAGGGAATCTTTCTATGAATTTAGACAGAAATTTCTGGTGGAACCGCCGAAAAAAAAAAATCATCCAAAAAGGAAAGGAAAGGAAGGAGTTCGTGATGGAATACCTGTATGAATTCCTAAAGTAATCCCCCGAAAAATTTCAGTAGAAACTGCTAGATAAATTTCTAAAATAAATCTCTAAATAAATTTGTAAAGGAATTCTTGTAGAATTTCCTGATGAATCCCTGGAGAAATTTCTGAAGGATTCCATGTACATAAAATTATTACTGAAGGAATTTCTGATAAAAATCTTATGAAATTGTATGAGGTTATGAAGGAATTCCTGCAGTAATTTCAGAAAAAATCCGTTAAAGAATCCCTAGAGAGTTTCTAAAGGAATCTATAAAGCAATTTTAGAATATATTTATGAAAAATTTTCTTTCGAAATGCCAGGAGAAGTTTTTGGGAAAATTGCGTGGTAATCCATTTTAGTTTTCTAAGGAAGAAATGTTTGAGGAAATGTTTCCTTTCAGAACAGGGAAATGTGGAGAAATGTCTGAACTAATTTGAAATTAATCCGTGAAGAAACCTTCAATGGAATTTGTAAAGGACTTTTCGAAATAGCAACTGGAGGAGTTTTTAAAGGAATTCATGGAATAATTTCTCGAACTTACTGAGGAAGTCTATGGAAGATGTCTTAAAAATCCTAGGAGATTTTTTTGGACAGTGGATTTTTTAAAGAATACTTCGAATAATTTCTTGGAAGAATTTATAAAATAAGTCTTGGAGAAACTTGCAAAGCAATTCTTACAGGAACAACCCATACAATACTTTCTAAAAAACATCTGAGGAAATTCCTGGAGGATATTCTTAAGAAACCCATAACTGGGTTTATAATGAAATTTTTGAAGAAATTTCTGGAGAGATCTTAAAAAGATTTCCTCAGAAAATAGAACTATTTTCTCTATAAATCTCTCCTTTAAGTCTCTCTGGAAGAGTTTCTGAAAAAATCTTAACTATTTATTCTTTATCCGTGAAGGAATGGCGGAATAAAATGCTGAAAGATTTTCTAAAGAAATTTTCCATATCAGTTTGAAAAAATAATCTGGAATTGCCCAGCAGAAATTTTTGAAGAAATACAGCGAGCAATTTCTGATGCAATCCATGACAGATTTTTTAAAAGAACTTCATGATTAATTTCTGAATCAATCCCTGAAAAAAAAACAATTCCAAATGAATCCTACATAGAGGAATTTTAGAAATCTGTCTAATGTCTATGGTTTAAACAAATTAAAAAAAATCATCTTCATTCCCATTTGGGAAATAGCTGACTCCTGATTCCTGGAACATTAGGGTTGGCGGCCGATTTGTTCAAAACATCTGGATTAGTATCTAACATACTTGTTCTTCAAAATCATAAAGAATAAGTCTGTTTTTTATAGTAAGAATGCGAGAAAAAATATCAGGTGTCAGTTGACGAGCAGAGAGTTTCCTCTGAATGCCACCCAAACGTGACTTGGTACATCCGGAATCAGATAATGCCACCATCACTCAAACAATGCGTTTGATTCATTTTGACCTGATTTGACCCACGTTTTTCCTCCCCTAATGGGGAAATTAAGCCACTGCGTCCAATAAGTTGAACTTTTGTGGCCTAATTTGACCCATATAACCCCTTCAATAACTCAAACCCCAAGGGCCAAAATACCATTTTGATATGTTTCCATATAAATAGTCAAATATCGAACTCCTTGACACCTATGGGGGGAGGGGTCGGTGAATCGCTGGTCTCTCATAAAGTAGGTGTCATGTCATCCCATTCCTTCCTATCCTTGTAAGGGGCTGTTCATAAACCACGTAGACCAAATTTTGGACATCTCAGACCCCCCCTCCCCCCTCGGAGACTTTCGTCCATACAAAAATTTTGAAATTTTTATGGAGCGTAGATTTTGGTCAGACCCCTTCCCTCCCTCTCAAAAAGTCTACGTGGTTTATGAATGGTCCCTAACGGAGAAGATGGGTGTGGCCAGCAATGGAAGATTTCATGTCTTTTTTTTTACTTCCACCTCTGATTGGATAGCAGATAGCTGTTCCTATTGAAATAGCACTTTATAAGTAATTAAAATTGAAGTACCGTGGAGGGCCCATATTCTGCGCACCTAAGACTTTTTAAATTTCAATCAGCTGTAATAAATTCTAAATGAAACCGCTTTGGCTGAATTTTTGACCGCGCATAGCTATAAGCCATGTAATTAAGAGAAACATATATTTTTCATTCAAAACAAGCAATTTTTATGTAAAATCATGGAATTTCTAAAATGTGTCAATGTTCCTAATCCTGCGCACATGAAAAAAATTCTAAAAAGATTACATATTGTAATTTAAACATGATTCATAGACCAAATTCAATTGCATTCTTCATTTTCAACTTTCATAAGACATTACGACCGTACTGGAACTTTGCTTGTTCCCAACATTGATACTACCAACTTTGATTACTAAGCAAAGTAAATTTTAATCATGTTATACAAAAGAATTTGGTAGCATTACAGAATACTACTTTTAAGTTATCCGCATAATATGCACACTCATTACATTTTAGTAAAATTTACGTTCATTTCTAAAAGCAATATAAACTCTTACGCTATGAAAAGGTGGCACAATCTTTGCTTGCAAACTTAGACTTCTTTCTTGTTAAACTCCAGGGTTTCCTCTGTTTAAGCAAATTCCATGTAAACTCACATCATATGTCCCGTTTGACGTATGCATGCGTGGATACATTGAGTTTCGCCCGGGGTTAATGGCAAATGTTTGAAACGAGTGGTTAATCCGGTCGAACTATCGGATCAAAAATGCAAGAAGCGTAAATAAGCCTTTAAAGATTATAAACTTATTTTTTGAAACGTAATTACATTCGCCGGATTGCTTGAAACATAGAATATGGTAGTTATAACTGTAGTGGCATTTATATGATGTTTGTTTACTAATTTAGTGGGAAAATGTCTGCGCAGAATTAGGACCACTGTTTAATACCGGTTCCTAATTCTGCGCACCTAAGAAGAACAAGAACACGAAGAAAAGAAGAAGAAAACTCAATTGTTTTTTGCCGATTCTGATTCCTCGAAGACAGCAGTACAGAATGCGCATGGAGAAGTAGACATTATATTTATTATATATGTCGCAAAAAGTTTCAGCTGATGAGGCAACTTTTTAGCAGCTTCGCTAACGGACACAGATTTCAGGTGATTTCCAGCACTTGCAACACCATTTTACTTTTTTACAAAATAATGGTAATTAGTTTGAAACATTTTTTCTTCACAAACTTTTTCATTACTATAGAAACAATATTCAAAAAATATATTTGAAGCTAATGTAGTTTATTGCATTGTGAACTGGACTGCGACAGAGTGCGGAATCTTAAATAAAAGTGCGATATTGCATCAAATCGTTCCGGTGTCTTCACCGCACTTATTCATCATGAGCTAATGAATAAGTGCGGTGAAGACACCGAAACGATCTGACACCAAATCGCACTTTTATTTGAGATTCCGCACTTCCTCGTCGAACTTTTAACTGCGCAATGCGCAATATTGAGCTAGCGTCCATGATCTTGTCGTATATTAGAGAAAGTGCGCCGAATTAGGGACTGCGCAGAATTAGGGCCGGTCACGGTATTAAAGTTTTGACATAACGTTTTTCAGTATGCAATCTACGAATTACTCCGTTACCACGCAACGCAACGCAATAAATAGAGATTTAGCCAAATCTGGATTGAAAAATAAAGTCACGGTGATTTTTTAAAGTTAAACTTCTTACTAGGACCGAAACGGGTTAAATATTTTCACGGTACCAGCTATTCCGATGTTCCTTTAGGATATAACTAGATATAAATCTTCCATCTGACTTTGCAATCACGCTCTGTTTTGATGCTGACGCAACAAATGTATCCCACAATGACAAGAATGGCTTTTTCATTGTAAAAACCATCCCCCAGCAAAGCCCCGCATAGTACTGTGTATGGCATCGATATGTTCCCTTTTTTCCCTTGTGGGCTTCGCCAAAGCCCACCGAAACACAAAAGCCGCTTGTCAAACTGCTTAATTTAAGAATTCACTTCCGGAACACAATAAATGATCAAGTCAGCAAATTTTATGGCTTTGCCTCGACCACCGACACCGTCGCCGAGGTTGGAGGCAATCCCACCACCACACCGGCCGCCGTCCCGTTGGAGGACATGGGCGGGGTGCAGCTTTTGTTCGGAACCTACCTTGGAGGTATGTGGCATTTTAGTTGGCAACATATCGTGTCCGGATCGAATGGCTCTGGGTATCCTACACCACCGCGCGCCGCCAGCTGTGTGGAAGCCTTGGCACAGGAGCAAGCAAGCTCGGCTTGGCTGGGCCTGCCTTGCGGTACAAGCTGAACCTAGAGCAGAGCGAGCACTCAGATCGTTTGATAGAGTGTTCTCTGTAAGAAGAACGGGCGAAAAAATAAAATTCCAGTTCCGGCACTGTGGAAAAGCTTTTAAACGTGATACATTTTGCAAGCCATCACCTTCTGTATATTTGTTAGATTCTAGGTGAGTATGGCAGAAACACTACCCGCGCTGGTTGCGCTTTTCGTTTGGAGCAGGGGTTGCCAAACCATTTGTTTGTTATTTAGGATGCTAGTACACAGGGTAATTTAAATTTGTCCAAAAAGAAACCAATGCTCAAACATCTTGTTTGACTCAATCGAATTTTCATTAGTGCCAAACAGATGTTGTTTCTTTCTTGCAGGATTTGTGCCACGGATGCTTCCGGATACTCCCGGTAAATGTTTCTCCCGGAGTTTTTCTAGGTGACCCGATTTTATCTCGAGAGTTCACCTTGCAGTCATTCAGGAGTTTCTCTAAGAGGCCCTTCCAGGATTTCTACCGGAGTTGCGTTCGGGGTTTTGCCCGAGTTTTTCCCGGAATTGCTCCCTGAGTTCCTCCTGAAGTTTTTTCAGGATTTCTCAGGGGATTTCTGTGGGATTCTCATAAAGGTTGACAGCCAAAAATATAAAAGTTTGAACAGCCCAGGAGAGAAAAAATACAAAAATGCTCAAAACTAAGGCGGGTTAGGTTGGGACTAGGTTGGGAAATATCCCCAAAATGATTGACCTTTTCCTCTAGACGAAACCATCCAAAAACACATCAATGCATCCAAATGTTCCGTGACTCCAACAAGTGTAACCCCCTGATCTGGATTTTTATTCTTCCAAATCGCGCAGAAACAGGCGGCACTACCGAAAAGAGGGTTTTGCAGGAAACGAGCCGCTAATGCACAACGGTAGAAAATCTCATGTTCACTGTGCTTGCATGCTACTGCTGCTACTGCTGTTGCTGCTGTCGTTTGGTTTAGTCATGTGCGGGGAGATGTTTGGCGTCCCTCCGAGGGGAATATAAATATTTCAACTACATGGTTTTCCATCTGCATTTCCAGATCGCGAATGGAAAAGCACTCCTCTGGCTCGGATGCTTTTTCCCCTGCCTCCACCGGCACATACTGGGGAATGCAAAGCTCCTGCCAAGGGGGGGAAGGGTGAACACAACGGACTGAGGTTTGCCCCAGCTCGCTCGTGTAAGAGCATTGGGGAAATCGGATTTAGTGCGGTGGCAGCGCGGCGGCGGCGGTCGGTGATACCCATACATGGGAGTCGGACGCGGGTGAATTCCACCGGGGTATCGAGTGACAAAGCGGTGTAAATGTGAAAATCGGATGAATATCTGCCACGAGAGCAGAGATTTTGCGGGATAGCGAAGCACAATCGGGACCCGAGTTTGTAGGTTAGGTATTGTGGCTTTTTGAAATCGCTATCCTATTTACGGGTTCTCGTTTGTTGGAAGCTGCGGATGTGTATGCACATTTTTAGGGTACGAAAGTGATTCTGGACTAAAGTACAGCATGTTGTAATATTAGGTACATTATATATTTTGTTATTCTTTTAAGTCATACTGTGCCTGATAAATTGCGCTAAACTAAATCCAAAATATAGTACTACATCAATGAGCCGAACCAACATGACCCTAACCATGACTATAGACTGCTTTTCTTGATATAGTTGTTTTTTCATACCCTGTTGGGGAAATTAAGCCACTGCGTCCAGTAAGCTGAACTTTTGTGGCATGCCCCGTTTTGATATTCGCATCTAGCTAACTAATGACCATGTGTCAAGTAGTCAGCTTCTGCCACGACGCGTCGTCTCCCAGTCAGGTGAAATGGAATTTATAAACTCCAACACCTTCCCAGGTTGTGCAGACCAGATCTCACTGGGTTGCAAGCAACCACTATTTAGACATCTTTGCCTGCGCGTGTATAAAGCACTACAACTGCAAAGCAGATGTTCCGAGGTTTCACGTTCCGTATTATAGAAGCGACAGATATCACTTTGAATCTGGAAAATATTTTTCATGTGATACCTGCTCGGGCAGTGTCCAGTTACTAGGCCAGTGTATCAACATAGAGCTCTCTTGTTGAGCTGTAAGAGCTTTTTGGTTTTATAAGCATTTGGTGTTATAAATGAGGGGGTTAGAAGCAAAGGGGTGTAAGCGACAAAAACTCATTTTCGAGTAAATGAGGTTTAAAGTTTTTGACCAATTTTTCATCCCATACAAAATGTATGGAGTTTCAAAATCAACCCAATTTTCTCTGATTTATTGTAATTTATCCAATCATCGTAGAAACAATTTTAAAAAAGTTCCTGAAAGCTTGAAATCTGAAGAATTTTATGAATGTTCTGCTCAAAATCGACAAAATGGTCATTTATACCCCTTTGATTCTGGTCCCCTCAAATCATTTGACTGAATGCAATTTTTGACATCGATCCAATTGTATGTCGCCCTCTGCTCAGCCCAGCATTTCAGGTAAAATGGAACCACTTTTAGCAAGCTCGTCTGCCATTTCATTCCCAGTATAAGTTAACTGAGTTACCTTGGCACAACCTGCGCAGTGAAAGAAATCATTCCCAGACAAGCTTTGAAGTGTATTTGTAAGCATACAATGCTTTTAGTGCTGCTTGACTGTCTGAAAAAATACAAATATTTGCATATCTGTAATTTCTCTCAAAGTAGATATTTGTACATTTCTAAATAGCAAGAATCTCTTCTTGGTACACTGCAGTATAGTATCCCTTCGCCACCGATATTTGTATGCCAGGGCCGTAGATTCCCGCTCCCGTTTTTATTCCAACTTTTGAGCCATCTGTATAGAATTTGATTGACCCTTGACGAACAGTGGGGGCTCCAACTTTCCAATCTGCGCGAGTTTTTTCATGCAACTTGTAGGGGACACCATGGTTCTCCACAGGTTTCATAAGTCTTTAGTCATTTTCATTACTGGCCTAAATGGGAGGGGTGGTGAAATGCTCAGGTGACCTACAATATCACCTGGCTTAAACTTTTCAACTCGTTAAGGTCTCAGCAATTCCTTTTCTGCTACTAATTGCACGTACTCGTGCAAAGGTAGCAGATTGAGAATTGCATCTAAAGCTTTTGATGGAGTGCTTCGCATCGCTCCTGTAGCAGCAATGGACGCGAGACGTTGAATTTTCGCAAGCCTTGATTACGTGGTATCCTTTTTTGTTTTTGGCCACCAGACACACGAAGCATACGTCACATGATGGGCTTGGTGGTCTAGTGGCTACCGCTTCTGATTCGTATGCAGAAGGTCATGGGTTCAATCCCTGGCCCGTCCTTTTCATCCTACTTTGTATCTTTCTATCCACTTTCTCTCGCTCTCTCTTCTCTACATATACGACTCATGTATATTCATATGTTCATAGCCATCGCTAGAACCAGAAACGAATTGAAAAAAAGTCGTTTCCCTCCCTTCCAACTTCCACTCACAGCACAGTATATATAACGCCTATAAGTTATGCATCCAAAGCGTGCTGTGCCGCTTGACCTTATTCACCTTATTCACCACATAATAATCTAACACGAACACTATAAATAACCCTATCCATGGATCGCATCACCGACCCAACGGTGACTCCCAGATCTCCCATCCTTTCCGTCTAACAAATACCCCAGTCCGTGCGGGTTATGGGGACGCAGAGTGCTCTCGGTCTCTAGTAGAAACAACCAGTACACTCTAACATTCCTTTCCCTTCCCAGCTGACTATAAGGACTTGGCCGGCGCTGTTATTGATCAAATATGCATGAGCTGCTAAAATTGCACTTTGAGAATAAGTGGAATGTCCCAGCCCCTTATTCAGTTGGATCTCAGTGCAACTGGTACCAGTTCAGATCAATCACGGAGGAGCAACCATTGACTTGTATAGTCAGAATTGATCGTTTTTGATCGATCGATCGAACCAGACACACGAAGCATACGTCACTTTTGGGCGAATTATGGCAGTCCCACTTTCTGCCAATAGTTTTGGAGCACAAACCAAAACGCACTTGTTGCCTTACCGATCACGGATTCAATTTGAGCATTCCAGTTCAGTTTGACATCCAGAATCAAACCTAAGTATTTGACTCAATCACTAGGATGAATTTGTACTCCTCCAAGCCGAAAAGCTCTTAGGTTGATCTTCCTTCTCCTAGTGAAAGGGACAATTACGACTTTTGACGGGTTGATGCTAAGTCCCTCCTCAATACACCATGAATGTGTATAGTTTAGTGCCCTTTGCATTCCCTTTCGTCATATTTTTCTCTCACTATAATGACTATCGTCTGCAAACCCACAACTTCGAAACCTTGAGCCTTCTAAATAAAACATCTATAGGGTTCCTTTATTGTTTGTTCGTGATATGGCACCCAATGCACAATGCACAGTGGTCCACGAACCAGATTTACTAGGAAAGATGCATTCAACGCCTTCAAATGAGTTTTAAGGCAAATATGGTCTTCTTCAAAGTTGTCCCTAATAATAAGGTCCTCTTTTCAATATACATAAAAATTAGGGTGATCCATATTTTCAAAGAAATTTGTAACCAAACTTTTTTATTTGCAAGAATAACTGTATACATTCTTTGAGAAAGTTGTAGATCTACCAATTTTGAGCAAGTTTACCGAAGACACTTTTTATGGGCAAAAGGTTATTGCAACCATAACAAATTACAAATGCTCCATGGAAAATCAAAAAGCGCTCCATAAAGAATGAACATATGTTCCATGAAAATGTGCAATGTTACCCATAAATAATTGAAAACGTTGCACACTTTATAAAAAATGTACCGGTAAAACTCAAAATTTTCTCAATAACAGTGAAATATAGCACCAATCAATAACACTGAAACGCTCCACAATAAAATACAAATGCTCCATAGAAAAATGCAAACACTTCATAAAATATTAAAATTGTACTCATAGAAAATTAAATATTGCTCCATACAAAAATTAAATTGCACCCTAAAAAAATGAAATTGCACCATAGAAAATGGACAAATGCTCCATAAGTATTACCAAACTGCACCACATAAAATACAATTTGCTCCATAAAATATTGAAAATTCTCCATAACTTTGAACATTTGCACAATTAAAGCAGTGCAATGTAAAACAATTCAGTCCTGACGAAATGAATTATTAAAATATGCTAACTATGGAGGATTTTCAATTTTTCATGGAGCAATTCATATTTTCTATGGTGCAGTTTGATAATACTTATGGAGAATTCATCTATTTTCTATGATGCAATTTCAATTTTTATGGTGCAATTTAGTTTTTCTATGGAGCAATATTCAGTTTTCTATGGGTACAATTTTATTTTTTATGGAGCATTTGCATTTTTCTATGGAGCATTTGTATTTTATTATGGAGCATTTCAGTATTATTTATTGGTGCAAAATTTCACTTTTATTGAGAAAATTTTATGTTTTGCTGGTACATTTTTTATAAAGTATGGAACTTTTTCAATTATTTATGGGTAACATTGCACATTTTCATGGAACATATGTTCATTCTTTATGGAGCGCTTTTTGATTTTCTATGGAGCGTTTCTATTTGTTTATGGGTGCAATAAATAGGCTGCCCTTTTTATGTTGCTTTAAAATTGACCAATCTAGAGGTATTTTTCTGAATAAGCTTAGGGTGGTTCAAGAACAACCGGTTTTCTGGCGTTAACTTTTTCAGCTTCGATTTTTCATCAAAGTCACTGCATGCATCTTCCTCGTAAATCTGGTTCGTGGACCATTGTGCAATGGTCCACGAAACAGATTTACGAGGAAAGATGCATTCAGCGCCTTAAAATTATTTTCTAGATTAAAATGGTTTTCTACAAAATTGTTCCTAATAATAAGGTCCTCTTTTCAATGTACATAACATTTAGGGTGGTCCATATTTTCAAAGAAATTGGGAACCAAACTTTTTTATTTGCAAGATTTACTCTTTACATTCTTTGGAATAAATGTAGATCTATCAATTTTGAGCAAGTTTGCTGAAGACACTTTTCATGTAGCTTTAAATTTGACCGATCTAGAGGTATTTTTCTTAATAAGCTTAGGGTGGTTCAAGAAAAACCGGTTTTCTGGCGTTAACTTTTTCATTTTCGATTTTTCATCAAAATCGCCCAATAAACACTTGTAGAGCATTTGAAGACGCGTCGTTTCGTGTGCTGAAATGGTCGTTATCTCTTTTGGTTCCAAAGTTACAGGCATTTTTCCTAAAAAATCATAGTTTTTTAAAAAGGTGTTATGACGGGTTCGGGCAAACATAAAAAATATCTTTTGCCCGCATTCAAAAGAAGAAATATTGTTATAAAACAAATCAAAAAATTAGAGGGGTGTTATTTTTGTAACTCAAGTGAAAAATACTTGAAAAGTGCCTATTTTTTGTAGAAAATCATCAATATCTTGATGATGAACGGAATGACGCAGCAACATTCTCAGCGCACGAAAATGTGCATTTTTTAAAGCTCTTAAAGTGGTTCTTATACCACTTTGATGAGAAATTTGAAACAAAAGAGATAAAGCGTTTAAGCTGCTTTGACCAAATTTGGAGCATTTTCCCATAGTTTTCATAGGGTGACGCTAGAACAAATCGTGTTATTGCTTTATCTTTTTTGTTTCAAATTTCTCGTCAAAGTCGCCTAAGAACCACTTTTAGAGCTTCCAAAAACGCACATTGTCGTGCTCTGAGAATGTTGCTACGATATTGATGATTTTCTAGAAAAAATAGGCACTTTTCAAGTATTTTTTTACTTGAGTTACAAAAATAATACCCCTCTAGTTTTTTGATATGTTTTATAACAACATTTCTTCTTTTGAATGCGGACAAAAGATATTTTTTATGTTTGCCTCAACCCGTCACAACACCTTTTTAAAAAACTATGATTTAAAAAAATGCCTGTGTCTTTTGAACCAAAAGAGATAACGACCATCTCAGCACACGAAACGATGCGTCTTCAAATGCTCTATAAGTAAATAAAAAGAAAATCGCGTTAAGTACTGTTCCTTTTAATTCCACTAAGAATTTGCATCCTTTGACAGATACGTATTTCGACCTCAACTGTAAGGTCGTCTTCAGTGTCTTGTACTTGACTCGACGGACGGAGCAGGCTCTATAGTGTTTCTTGTACGACTTTGATGAAAAATCGAAACTGAAAAAGTTAGCGTCAGAAAACCGGTTTTTCTTGAACCACCCTAAGCTTATTCAGAAAAATACCTCTAGATCGGTCAATTTTAAAGCTACATAAAAAGTGTCTTCAGTAAACTTGCTCAAAATTGATAGATCTACAACTTTCTCAAAGAATTTATACAGTTATTCTTGCAAAAAAGTTTGGTTACCAATTTGTTCTAAGACATGGACCACCCTAATATTCATGCTCATTTTAAAGAGGGCCTTATTATTAGGGACAACTTTGTAGAAGACCATATTTGCCTAAAAACTCATTTGAAGGCGTTGAATGCATCTTTCCTCGTAAATCTGGTTTGTGGCCCACTGTGAATGTGGGCCATTGATTGTACTATTTTTTTTTATTTGTCACAATGGTACCCAACGTGGGGCCACAATGGCCGACTTTGGTAAATACTCACGATTTCGAGGGCACAAATCTCTTCGTAAACAAAACCAGCGCACCTGAGCCTCTTATTTTGAGGTAATTACAAGTGAGCAAGGACAGAATAATAAAATGCACTGTTGTTTGAAGCTTGCTTCTTGAGATTTGTGCGTCTCACAGAGGTCCAATTTTGAAAAAAAACCTGACAGAAACTCAATTTCTGAACATGTCTTATATGGAATACAGTATATTGAGCATTCATCCATAATACCAGGAGCACTAAATGGCATTTAAAAAATTAGGAAATATTGATTTTGTATCTTGTTACAGCACTGAAAGTGATGAATTTTTGATAAATAACACAAACAAGTTTAACCACTACAAAAGTCTATTGATATAAGTAATACAATTGCTTTCAAAAGTTTATTTGTAAGTTCTTGTGTATATCAAACATCTGCAATGGAGCAAGAGATCAAAATAACACTTTTGGCTTAAAAATTGACATTACATGTTATTAGTACGAGTTGTCAGCCGACGTTCAATCGGGCCGGTCGTCTTTCGCTCGGTGCGATTTTCGCTGTGGTATCGCTATTCACAATGGCCACCACACGGAAGAACACATTGGTAATCGATTTCAGTGTGCTTCCCGTACGACCGAGTGCGGGGAACATCGCAAAATTCCTCAACGAAAAACTGGAAGTTGATTTATCCCAGAGCGTTCATGATTAACAAAAAATTTAATCATGATTAATCATTGATGATTAAAATTTAAATTTTGGTGATTATTGATTATGATTAATGATTAATTTGATTTTTAGGATGATTAAAGATTATGATTAATGATTGAAATTGGTTTTATCTGTGATTATTGATTATGATTAATGAATAAAAATGGCTCATTGATTAAAAATCATGATTAATCATGATTAATCAATCACAAAAAAACTGGAAATGATTAAACTATATTTATTGTTTAACATGTTTTTGAAGTTTCAAAAGTAAAAGATAACTCTGTCCGGGAAATTTTTGAAAAAACGAATCATAAATTATATTATTAAGAACAGCATTTGAACCAATTAAAATTGGATCATATATTTTATATGATGAATCATTTTTGGTGATGAATGATTAATGATTGATTAATATTTTTTCTTATGATTATGATTACTGATTAATGATTAGATTGCAAAAACAGTGTGATTAAGATTAATGATTAATGATTAAATGAGATTTTTTCATGATTTTGATTAATGATTTTGATTAATCTTAATCATTAATCATTAATCATGATTAAATTTATGATTAATCATTAACGCTCTGATTTATCCTTAGTCAAAAATGTCCAGTTACACTCCACTCGGAATTGTGCTCTCCTGGAGATGCGCAACATAGACAGTCGAACGCATAGCCGCTTCTCATCATCTCAAGCACTCCATGATGGCAGCGGACAAAAAGTTCAATATTCCAGTGTTCATGGAAGACAGTGCAACCAGTGTCCGCATCCATGATCTCCCGCCAGATATACCGAATGAAGTAGTTGCAGATTTTATGAAACGATATGGCAAAGTGAAATCCGTTGCAAGAGAATTGTGGAAGAAACATTTTCCTGGTATACCAAATGGCGTCCGTGTGGTACGGATAGAACTTGACAAACAAATACCATCGTTCATCAGAATTTGCGATGACGTAGCTACAGTGTCTTACCGTACTCAAATTCGTACGTGCCGCCAGTGTGAGAGAAGAGCACACCCAAAACAAAAGTGCAGCGAAAGAACAAGAAGCCCTAGCAGCAAAATCGGCTTTACAATGCGAAGTCCAACAAGCGCAACAAAAGCAGCCTTCAAACGGCGACCTCATATCTAATACGGCCGACAACCACACTCGAATGACTAACACCGCAACCGAAGTGAGTAACCGCGAATCAAACATGAGTGCTGAAAGATTGAACTGCAAAACTGTGAAACGGAATGTTCGTCGACTTTGCTCACCCGAGGTCAACCCAGCGCCGCAGAAAAAAGCAGATCGGAAAGCAGACACTGTCGGAGCAACTACATCGACTGATGCGACTGATGATACTACGATGGCCGAACCTGCAGTTAACATCGTTATAGACGAGGATAGCGATTTGGATTCTGGCCCTGACCCAGCTCCGGATGACGTAAATGGGTGGATAATTAAATGCAATAAGCGAACAAAACGAACTGATAAATTCATAAGAAAGTACTGTAATTAGTTTTTTATTGCCTGACACGAATGCACTGTCATAGTGTAAAGTGTCATAAATAAATAATAATAATAATAATAATGTTATTAGTACGAGAAATTCTTACAGTTCGACTTCAAAGTGTCTTACAAATCGCTCTCCGCTACTCCCCGCGGAGAGATTCCGTTTAAATGCTCGTTTATGTATGCAGAATCGGTTAAAGAAAACTGCAACTGCCAAGAGCTGCCAAAACAATAGCGCCATGATGATACAGGGGATAGACAAAATGATCGGAACAGGCAAAATTTTCACTTTTCAAAAAATGTCCAATTAGCTGTAACTTTTCGAAAAATGCACCAAATATTCTCAAATTTTCTCTGTAAGTTGATCAACTAGTTGTGTATCAGTGGACAAAATTTGGAAAAGATCGGGCTATTCTGCGCGAAGTTATAAACATTTCAGAAAAAGGTAGAATTATCCGATAGCCAACTTTGAGCTGGTATATCTCCGGAGTTAATGAACCGAATGCAATGAAATTTTGTCCATTTATGACTTATATAATGAGCTCTGAAAAACGTTTGACTCAACTTGAAATTGTAAACAATAGAAAAAGTTATAGCGATTTCATTAATTTTATGATTATTTGGTAAATTGGTCTATTTTTAATATGCACCCTATTACTTTTTTAATGAATTTCCGGCTCTGTTGTTACTTTCTTTCAAAACTTTCCTGTATTCAAGACAATCAGAGGGAAATTTAATGAATTATAATTACACCTTGAATTTTGAAACGATGTTGAAATTTAAGAAAATTTGGTATTTTATTAGAAAAATAATCTAATCGTTATAATTTTCTTCCGTGTTAAGAATTTTAGGTTAAGTCAACGGTTTTTCAAAGCTCATTATATAACTCAGAAATGGTCAAATTTTCATTGCATTCGGTTCATTGAATCCGGAGATATAACAGCCCAAAGTTGACTATCGAATAATTATAGCTTTTCCTGGAATCTTTATAACTTCGTGCAGAATACTCCGATATTTTCCAAATTTTGTCCACTGATGCTAAACTAGTTTATCAACTTACAGTGAAAATTTGAGAATATTTGATGCACTTTTCGAAAAGTTACAGCTGTTTGAAAATTTTTTGAGAAGGCAAAATTTTGCCTGTCCCGATCATTTTGTCTATCCCCTGTATGTGTATAGTAAAATTGTATGGAAAACATCAATTTTGTTCGGATTTTGTTCGAAGAAATCGACAATAAATGTAAATGCCATTAAAATGAAATTGAGCACTAAATCATGTTTTAATACATTCATATAGGCTAAAACTAGCAGACTACTATGATTTGGCAATTTTTGCCAGGTATTTTCAAATCTGGACCACTGTGCGTCTGAAGTTCTGATGCACTGTTGAAGCGGGATTTCAAGACGTTTGTCCTTAAGTGTCAGCTTGTCCAACTTGACGTAGTGACGTTTGATGGTGTCTGCGATGTACTCTGATTCGGCCTTCGTGGTGACACACGGTGGGATGTGCTTCTTGACCTTAATCGTATGACTAACGAGTGTTAGTTTCTCCTTTGGACACTTCTTCAGAAATGCCACGTCTTTTTGAATGCTTACAATGGATCTCTTCTAATCGATGAAATAACTCTGCTCCATCCGCTTGGTAGCCATGATGATGATGAACCAAAGCCCTTCAGTCGAGTCAAGCACGAGACACTGAAGACGGCCTTACTGTTGAGGTTGGAATACGTATCTTATAAAGGATGGAAAATCTTAGTGGAATTAAAATGAACGGTACTTAACCTGAATTTTCCTTTTGATTTCGAATTTTTTTTTGCACCAGTGTTTAAGCATAGTCAAAGCAGAGTGAAAATTCTAGGCACATAAATTAGTACTTAAGCTTTGACGAAGGCTTTGACCCAAACCACTGGAAAACTGTAAAAATTTTGACACACATCATTTTAAAAGATATGGACGCAGCAGTGAAATTTGCATAAAGGTACTTCAATTTTCAACTAACATACGGATGTTTGAAAATAGTATTTCCAAAAATGGCTTATTTTACATAAGTTAAATATTTTTTTTTATAAAAGTTTTATTTGGTCATAACTCAAAATATATAATTTCTAATTGTTTGTAATTTTGACCATAACAGTCAATATATTGGTGATGAAGTGATGGAGCGGTTCAGCCAAAAATATTAATAATTGCCAAATTTACCGAAGATTGAACATGACGGATTTTGGGAGAACAATTCGGCTCGGATTGTATTAATTAAAGTATAGACTAATGTTTGAAACTACAATTTATGATACTGGCCCACAAACATGAATCAATTAACACACTTTTCATGATTCATCGATTTTATTTGGCTGTTTTGTATTGATTCATCACAAATATTCAAATCGGCTTCCCAAAAATGAGCAAAATCCTGTGTTTCGTGTCACTAATCGTATGCAAGTTGACATTTTTTTTGAAAAATAAAATTTTGCCTGATCATTTAGTCTATTCTCTGTACATTAAGCTCATGAGTATAGTATAAGTTAGCAAATTATTTGATTGAGGACTTCTAAATCTTTTTCTTAGTTTTTGTTAACCGCCACCTCGAAACAGCCGTGAATACTTCGGCTCCCCAAACTAACTAATACTATGTTATATGTATGTTAAATAGCAGTAAATATCTGAAAAATTTAAAATAAATGTTAAAAACTGTACAGAACATTTCGGTTCTGCTTTGTCTATGTGGCGCCCGAGCCACATAAACGAATAAGTTAAAAAAAAATGAACAGAAAAAAAGGCATCAAATGTGTCCTTCAGGTTAATTGCTGAGCGTTATCTATAAAAGTTTAAAACTGATGAATTTGTTTTAGGAATAAGCAAAGATGCATACGTTTTCTTTTCCTGCTTATGATGATAAATGATGCTACAGGCACAGGTAAACAGACGTGATACTGGCGAAACTTCCATGGGCCACACTTTTAACGATCATTTTAAATCTTCGTAGCATTCACAATCAGAGGCGCGCGCATCGTTCTACTTTGCGTTAGACTTTTCACACTAGCGCTTTCTGTTGAGGATTTTTCACAACGCAGTGTTTCATGAAACTTGTGAACTGGCCGATGGATTTTCACGAAAATTGTTCTAGTTGTTTCGTCTGTTTGTCTGTGTTATGGGACAATTCGCCCATTGCTGAACATTACCCATTGGGTGATGATGGCACAAATTTCCCAAATGGAGGAGAACGTGCCTCTGGTGCCGACAAGTGGGTGACCCAAATGTTGAACAGTTTCTCAATATTTTGTTTTAATTAATTGAACTTAAGCTATTCTCCCTATGGAGATATTCAAAAACCAACCACAAAAGCAAAGTTACGAGAACTGGGACGATATCATGCACACTTTTGCATTGTTTAATCCCTATTTTTTTTCTATGTTACATTCATTGTGCATTCATGATCCAACTGTTGAACACTGGCATAACCTATACTGTTAGCAAGACTGTCAGATTATTTTTCGATCTACCCAATCGTAAAAAAACACTCAATTCTTCATTTAAGTAGAATTAATTTATTATTATTTTAGTTTCTAGGACGTTCTAGAGAATTTTAGTGGTGTTCTATTGAGGTTTCATGAGGATTCAGAGGTGTTCCAGGGGTGTTCTAGGGAGTATCTGGAGCGCTCTACTAGTTCATGGGTTTTAGTGGTGTTTCAAGGCCAAAGGTGGGTCCTTAGTGTTTCAAATGTGTTCCAGGGAGTTTCAAGAAGTTTCAGAGGCGTTTCGAGAGTGTTCATGTACTTTCAGGTGATTTAGAGGCCGTTCCAGGCTATTCCAAAGCGTTCCAGAGGAGTTTCAAGGGATTCCGAAGGTTTCAGATTAAAATTGCCTTTTCAGGTCCAGAAAGTTTCAATGGGTTTCAGGTGTTTCAGGTGGTTTCAAGAGCGTTTAAAGGGGTCGCAAAGGGGGTTGCAAAGCAGTTTCAGAGATGTTCCATGGTGTTTCAGAGGGTTTTAGGGGAGTTCCAGAGAGTTTCAAGGAATTTCAGGGGTGTTATAGCCACAGTTGTAAAGGCGTAAGTATTCAGCTTAACACTGCTGAGAAGCAGCTTTGTCGCAGGGGGGATGTTACACCAAGACTAAAAAGTAGACAATTTGATGTTCCAGGGGATTTCAAAGGCGTTCCAAAGGTTTAAGTTGAGTTGGTTTCAGGAACTTTTCGGGAGTGTTCCAAGGGTTTTAGGGAGTATCAAAGGCGTTTCAAGGCTTTTATAAAGCATTCCATAGAGGTTCAGGTATGTTCCAGGAGATTTCAGGGGTGTTCCAGGGAACGGCTTGAAACATCTTGGAATTCCTCCGAACTTTCTAAATACCCTTCGGAATCCCACGGAAATCTTATTGGAATTGTCCTAAAATCCCTAAAAAGCCTTGATACATCTTGAGACCCCTTGGAAATAAAACTGAAGTAAGGTGCTATCGGCTATTTTTTACTTTGTGCATTTTACCGTGCCCTTTCAGGGGCTGTTTGCCTCAAATGTGGTACTCTTATGAATTAGCGTAGTCTAATCTGTAGTTTTAATTAATGCATATTTGGAAATCAGCAAAGTTAAAATCTTCAACTAGTCTCAAGAAAGAATGCTAAGTTGATTTGTTTGGTACTTTTTGACATTTGAATCAATCATGATTTACAACTATTTCGTGTAGATCCAATCATGATAATGCTTGAATTCATCTCGAATAATGTACTATACCATTCATAAATTGAATCTTCTAAAAACTAACTCTTGTGACCGCATTTCTGCTAAACGAGAATCCCAAGGCACACATTAGTTTCGCTCCTCATGCGCATTGGTAAGACGACCCAAGCCAAACAGTAAATCAAACACATTTTCAAACTAATTTGTGTCGTTTACTCCTCAACGGGACGATACCACATCATATGGCATCAGTGATTTGCTTTGGAAATATCCGTACACGTAAACTAATATTTACACCTGATTGGAAGCTACCCGGTTTGTTTGCAGCATACCACCGTACACCTCAAAGTTAACCGAGCGTACAACGTACGTTGCATCCTTTTCATGGGAACCTCACATCATCATCTTGACCTCGGAATCAACAAATCGTCCAAACCCATTGCCAGCCATCATCGTATCGTATCGTCGTCGTCGTCGCCGTCAGGAATCATCGAATATCGGGCAGGATCTTACCGCCACCACCATCCATTGACTCGTATAGCGTTCGATAAACTTCCTGTTTTAATTTTCTGCCAACCAGCCAGTCAAACTGCACTTCAACTCTCGTGTCTGGCAAATTGTGTTTGTCATTCGGTGCTGGAGGAAAGAGCACAAGAAAGGGAGTCCTGTGTGAAATGCATTAGGTTGGTAAAATAATTTCAACAAATATTGGTTATGTGTGGATTAAAAGCTTCGGAAGAATAAACTTTTATTGAACGATCTGAGAACGTTCAGATGCAACGATAACATGTTAAATCTTTGATTTTAGAACTTTGATTCAGAGCACTTGTGTAATTTGAAAATAGAAATACACTAGAACTCCAATGGCGCTGTAGTCACTTTTCTCATTTAATTATTTTAATAACTTTAATTGCAATAACTTACTATTTTTAAGAGGCCATCTTGTAGAGGACCTTTTGTTTTGGTAAACAAACTTAACTTGACACTTCTAGTACCGCTGCTGACGCTGTAAGGGCGTGGCAAACTAGATAATAGTCACATGAATAGTCGCGACATTGGACTTGGCTAGTTATTCTACTAATTTGAAGCACGTGACAAACTATTTCTATAACTGTTCAAAACTAAGAATTCTGGAAATGAAACTCTTAATGTGGTGCATTGTTCACCATTCTTCCCCCAAGTAAGGAACTATGCATCGACAGCACCGAAGTCTGCTATTGCTCGAATCGTTCTACCCAATTACATTCATCCTTACTTGCAGTCCAATGGTACCTACACAGCCCGAAGGATGCAACAACAACCCTGCGGGGGAAAGGTTCTTTGTCGGGCGTGGGTTGAATACAACTACCTGACACGTTAAAGTTGCCCCCGGAAGGGAACTGCTGCTGCTGCCAAGCAACAAACGTGAACGATTGGAAAGCTTCCACCTTCCATTTGAAAGTAAGTTTTCCGAGAAAGAAAACCTCCTCTTTGTCGTGTCCTGTCTATTGCTTACGGGTTTGGCACGGTTGACTGAGTTGGAATTTGGGGCGCCTGTCAACATCATTGTGGGCGGACTAGACGCGGTGTGGTTGATGAGAGATATAATGAGAAAATTGGAAGATACGGTCACTTTTTGTGTTGATAGTGTTTTGAGAATCTGGGTCATTTGAAATGTCACTTAAAATATACACTACGCAATATTTGAGGTCGAGCGATGAAACAACTTGAGTGCCTAACATAACAAAGGACTGATATTGTGCAACGGTGTTACGATAGCAAATTCGTTCTCGAGGAATGATGTGATAGGTATCATTAGCGTAGCCAGCTTTTTTTTTCTCGATCACTCTCCTAAACAAACACGAGAAAGCAAAGGATGGAAGAAGGGGCCATTAGCCCCCTCTTTCATCTCGCTCTTTATCGTATTTGTTTTAGGAAGAGCGGCAAGTAAAAAAAAAACAAAAAAAAATTTCTGCTCCAATGATTGGCAACATTCAGCTACGCCAACGTTATGATAAGTTCAACGAGTGATGATCGAGAAAAATGCCGCAAGGAGTCGAATACTTAGTCATAGGAGCCAATTTATGCCGTAGTTGGGAAAACGAAGCTCTCTAAAGTCGAACACCTCCACCGCTGCAAGATTCGGCAGCACGAAGGTCAGTAAAGCTTGAACCGGAATCATATGCAGAGGTTTTATGCAACCGTTAACGTTTACCAATAAGTCATTGAAATTATCGTTATCATCGAATATTTGAAAGCAATTTTGTCGAAATCCGTGAAGCAATCCTTGAAGGAATTTGTGTAGTAATACCTGTGCAAAGTTCTGAAGGAATCTCTCGAAAAAAAATCTGAGGTATCCCAATGGAGGCATTTCTTGTGAAATTTCACGGAATAATCTCTAAAGGAATTTCTAAAAGAACTTATGGAGGAATTTGGGAAAAAATCTATTCTGAAGATATCCTTGGAGAAATTTCTAAAGCAAGGATGGGAACACTCACTTGCAAATAGTTACACTTACTTGCTATTTTCTTAGCTCAGAAGCATGCTATCAAAAGACAGTGTATACAGGGATTTTATCTTGTGGTTTTATCTAAAAGTTTTACAAATGCAGTACGAGTTAGTCAAGCACACCAAAGTCGTGAGATGGCTGTGAAGGTGTCTCTCTGAGAGTTGAATGTTCATTACACTTACCTCATGGAGAGTCGCTTGTTTAGCTCTGTGACGACTTTGATATGCGTGCTCGACCCTTGCTTCACTCAACAAACTTTTAAATAAAACTACAAGGTGAAAGTTCTCCATACAGTATTTTTTGAGAGCATTGAGAAAAAAAGCAAGTTAGGGTAATCCTTTACAAGTGAGTGTTCGCATCCCTTTTCTGAAAAAAAATTCTGGAAGATTTTTGCAAGGAAACTTTTGTGGAATATCGAAAATGAATCCCTGGAAGATTTACTCACGGAACCTCTTGAAGAATTTGTGAAACAAAAAAAGTGTTGGGGTTTCTAATACAGTGACCCCACAATTTATGAATCGGCAAAAATGACCACAGTTTATGGATCACTCCATTTGATCAACATGGTGATTCATAAATAGTGTACGAAAATTAAGGTGATTCATCGGTGTGGGGTCACTGTAGAATATTCCGAAAATATTCAAATTTTTCTGATTTTTTGAAGGAATTGCCGGGGGAATTTCAGAATGAATCTGTAGAGGAATGTGTGAAGAATCCATGGAAGATTTTCTAAAGGAATGCTCCTGAAAATTTCTGGAGGAATCTATGTAGATATCAGAAAGGAATGCCTTGACTAATTTCTTAAAGATGATTGATTTTTTTTTCAAAAATCCCTGGTTGACTTTCAAGAGGAATCCTCAGAAGATTTTCGTTAGGACTGCCAGGAGGACTTTTTGAAGAAATTCCCGAAAGACTTTCTAAAGGAATCCTTGAAGAATTATTTAAAAAATAACATTTTCACCAAAAAAAAAATAACGCCGCTAGCCATGATGGTCTCCCATAGCGGAAGGTCCGAAAGAGCTTGAAACTATTGAGAAATCATCATGTCTACAGGTCGTAAGCCCTGATAAAGTGTGGAACGTTTTGATGGCTGTGATCCCTGACCATCATGTCAAAAACCCAGGGATACCAAAGTGACCATACTGTTAGGGTGTAGGGGTGGAATGTGTGAGGCGCATATATTGACAGGCATTGCTATGGACCGTTAGGGCTGAGTAGGGTCGGGGAATGGATCTACGATTGCTGAATTATACTGAAAAAGTCATAATTCAGCAGTGGTGGCACCGCTTTCCGCTTTTGTTCGGCCTTGGTGGTTTGTGTGGGGTGGTGCGTGTCGGTGTGTGTGCTTTGTGCGTGCAGTGCATACGGCTTCAGCAGGGTGGTCACTTGGGTAGTGTGGGATAATTGGATTTGAGACTGAGGGGGTCGTCGTTGATAAGGCCGACATCATTGAGTGCTCATTGTTGGCGGTTGTATGGGTAACGATTTCTTCAGCCTTAAGATCTCATTTATACCACGCACAGACTTTTGGGAAGAGGGAGTACTTTGTAAGGCAAGAGAGGGATTTTAACTCTGTGTTACGGGTTGGGCGAGGTCATGCAGATAGACTCAACCCAGATGACCGTGCGGCTCGGACAGTGATGCATGAATGAGTGCGGTGTGGGTGAGGTGCGCTGCCCTGTGGGTGCAGTTGAGTTCGGGTTGGAGTGGAAAGAGACCCTTCTCTACTCTAGGTCGGTTTCGGTTGTACGGGCGGGGTAGTGTTTGTCTTATTTGTGCCGTTTGTGCGTGATTTGCGGCTCGAGCTTGCGTGGTTACTTGGGAAGTATTGTGCTCTGTAATCTAGATTTTGGTTATAAGGTGAAGCTAAGGCTGGGCTGTGCCTCGGATTTGTTGGGCGCAGGTCGGGAGAGCTGGTGGCAGTTTGTGCTGGAGGGTTTGCTCGATTGGTTATTCACTGATGGTGGCCAGTCGATCGACTTATCGGTGCTGCCTATCATTTGGTTCTTGGGGTTTGTGCTCTCGAGGTACGGGGCGTTGCTTCGCCGTATCTTTGCTGTAATACTAATATTCCTTGTTTGATTTAACTGACTGTTTTTTACAGGCGTTTAACTCATTCTATTTCATAGATTGCCAAATTTAAGGGTAATGGTTCAATAGTGTGTTAGCAATCAGACTGGATTAGAACGAGTTGGCGTCTACAATACACCAACACTAACACACACACTCCAATACTTACACGCACACATGCACCTACAACTAGCTGTAAAAGACCAGTGGGCGAGACAATGGTGCCTACCCAACAGTTGTAGGTGGGGTGTTTGGCTTAGCTACATGACTTGGACCGGCAAGCCCATAAACATCAATTGGTAGACGTATTGCCTAGTGAAAAGACAACGCAGATGGGCGAAAGCCAGGGGATGCGTTGATAATAGCAAAATAGCAGAATAACAATTTCACCAAAAAAATACAATTTCCAGGTTCATTTAGGATACAGACCAAACACATTTCCATTTTATTTGAGAGGCACTTTGTTCAATCGTTATTCCCATGTTTTGGTGAATCCATCATCATCATTTTCCACAATTGTTATTTCAAAACAAGCAATGCATCTTTGAGTATATTTTTCTATCATTACACATTTGTTACCATCTAACCTCTTATGCAATGAACAACATGTTGCACAAAGGCTTCACCTCCTGCGCTTTTTCGGTTACACAGATGTGGAAATCGATGTTGCAGTCATTTAGAATCGACTTTTACATTTGTCGCATAGAAATTAGGGTAATTTTCCAATTGTTGCACGGCTAAAAATTCGCCAATTATTGCACACCTCATAAGAATAACATGGAGTGTGCAACAATAGGCGAGTTTTTAGCTGTGCAAAAATAGGAAAATTACCCTACCGTGATTTAGTTGTAACAAATTGTGCTGCTTGGGGTATTTCTTAATTACTCCTGAGTTTCTTATTTTCTGATTTTCTGAATTTATAAAAAAAAATATTAAGAAATTTCTGAGTAAATCTTTGCAATGTTTCCGCGGAAAATTCTTGAACAAAATTCTTAAAAAATCTTCAAAGACATTGAATTTATGAAATCCTGAAAAAATATCTGCAAATATTTCTATAAAAATCCATACAAATTTTCTTTGAATTCTCAGGAAAAAATACTGTAGAAATCTATGAAAGGGATCATTCAAAATATTTCTGAAGGATTGGCTAGAAGAATATCTCAGGGCATTTTTGTAAGAGTTTTTCCTATTTTGTTTTTTCTCTCTAAAGTTTTCGTTATTTAGAGTTTCCCGAATAATCGAGTCCAACCTATAGAAAAGAAAAAAAAGAGAAATAGAACAGAAAAGAAAAATCAATAGAAAATACAACAGAAAATATATTTGAAAATAGAATATGCAACATAACAGACAATAGAATACTCAAGAAACAGAACTAGCTGAATAACAGTTTCTTTAGCTAAAGTTCCCAAGTAGTACCGTAATCCGGGGTCAAATTGATCACTTTAAAACAACTTTTGCGGATAACATCAGTGCCTGTTCAAATATTGTCAAAAGAATTTCTGTAAAACCAGTACCCAGCGGATCTCCATGGAACCATGTGACAAAATTTTGTTCAACAAATTTAAAGTTTAAGTTAAATAACTTCAAATATCAAAATATTGGAAATGCCACTTTGGGGCGAAATTGATCAGTATACAATTAAGCATCGGTTGGAAAGGAAAACTTCCTTCACCGCTTAATTTTGCTCTTTTAAAACCGAATAACGCGTTTAAAATCTTACAACTAGTGAATTTATTACTTTAAATACAAAATAAAATTTTGAAATTTCCCCTTAAACGCCTAAAGGTAGGCAATTCCATTTAAAATAAGTGATTTATATCACAAAAAATGACTATTTCTTCATAAAATGAACTTTTATAACTATTTCATTTTCTGATTATCTGCATTACATCTCTACCAAGGCTCCACAAAAATGTTAAAACAGAGAATTGACGGGAAGTCCTATTAGCAATTGATTGTTTAGTAGCAATGATTTTAGCTAAATGAGAAATACATTGCAAATTCCTTGTAAAAATAAGGCAAAACTAGCTTTTTTCTAAAAAATTAAAAGTCTACATTCATCTCTAGACATTTACGAATCAGATGACGTAAAAAGTTTAAGATCATTACGACGCTTAAGAGTTCCTAGTATGGGATTACAATGTAGTACCCGAGTGATCAATTTCACCCCGCTGATCAATTTGACCCCGGTTTACGGTACTTGTAACTTACGGAATATTTTAGAAAAATAATAAAGATTGCATAGCCGTTTCACTCAGGACTACTTGTAACTGTTCTATATTTGCAGTATACATATTGGTTGCTCAAACATCGCAATGCAACCTTAATTTTGCAGAAGCTACGTTAATGTCACATGGTAGCTTCCGTGTAATATGTTCCTGCACTGTCAAATTCAGAAAGTTACATTGTTGGCATTATTCTGTTACATCGAAAGCAAAAACCACAACAAAATGATCAACCCACCAGCAGTGAAGTCAGTGTTTGGTTACCATGTATCATGTTACCGAATGCCGTTTCCAAATAACGACAGTGTAACTTTTTGTTGTTTCATTGTAAACACATATTGTGATTTTACTTCGAAGATGAATTCCAAGGGAATTTGCTTGAGCTGTTTGTGAATCGCCGTTAAATTCAAGGGGCGTTTCCATGCGTCCTTGTAAAATTATAGACTTCTAAGTTAATGCTCTTATTACGTTAAACGACTTCTAGACTGATTCTCTGTAAAATAATATATGAAACACGCATTGAAAAGATTAATGCTGAACTTTAAAACTAGATTTTTTTTATAACGAAAACTTTCTATCTCGACTAACTCTTCCGAAAACGCATTGGAGCGCCCCTCCGACTATGCTCCTCCATCCTTACCTCCATCCAAAGTATCTAAATACCAAGGTAAGAGATTCCCGCAAATGTCAATAACGTTATCTGCGTTAGTTATGAAAAGTTGGTGTTTTTACTCTAAAATATCATTATTTCTGCAAAGTTTGTGAAGTTTTATTAGTTTGTATGTTTCTAATTGCTGAAAAAATATGTTTAGAACCAATTTGTCACCGATTTACAAATGGCGATATGTCATGTTTTATTGCATGGATGTCACTTTTAATCCAGTGAGATGCAATTAAATAATTGCTTCTTCGATGTGAGAGCTCAATTTCATAAGAAAATTTGCTAAATACTGATGTGCCCATACAAATCAGCGCAAACTTCATAACTATATTTTGCTTTTTTCCTTTTCTCACTAATGCATGAATATTAATGGGAATCTCTTACCTTGGTATTTAGATACTTTGACATCCATCAGCTGGCAGCACCGGCAGCATAAGCAGCGTAAAAGAAATGTCAGATTGGATCAAAACCATCAAAACAAACCACACCAACCGAGAGAGAAAATCTCACGCACCTTTTAGCTCCTACGTTAAATATGTCAAAGCGATGTGTCAGTTTGGTTGCTCTCCTTGCTCTGCAATCGAACGACGCACACAGGCGTAAATGGGCCAAATTCCTGGCCATAAGTTGAAAATTTTTTTTCGGGGTTTTCCAGAGTCTAATATTTTTTAAAGATAAATGAAGTAATGCTTCATCATATGGCAATCGATAAAATACTTTGGGATGCATATTTTTTTAAGAATAAATGCCGAAATTTGATGATTTTCCCTACTGTTTTTTTCATTTGCATCATAACTCATCGGAAGAACTTCAATTATCGAAATATTGACATTTTGAAAAAATAACTGAGTATGTAACACAGTTCTCCTGATAAGGGTGTATCATTTAAACAAAAAACTTCACCTGGTTTCATTTATTTTGCTCTCTTACAGAAGAGTTTTCAAAATCATATTTTTTGTCAATTTTGAACCATTTTCAGCATTCAAAAAGTTTTCAGATTCTGCAGCATTCCGCGATCTGGATAAAATTACAATAAAATATAAGGCATATCCTTTGTGAATCGCAAGAGAACGGGTACCAGAAAGTACCAGACGAAAAAATAAATCATTTTGAAATTTACACCTTTTTGACTAGTTTTTAGTTACAATTTATGTTTAATTTTGATATAACAACTTCGTTTCGACTACTTTTTCAATGAACGGACACTTATTCTCGGTAGATAGATCATAGCAGAATACCAATCTGGTCTTCTATCTCTTAACAAAATGTGTCAAATGGAATTAATTTAGTAAATTTGGGCAGAAATCTCCATACACCGATAAACGCCTAAATGTATGCAATGCAGTAGTAATCTAATGTAGCTAGAACTGTTGTATTCAAAATTTGTTATAAAAAAATCAAAAACAACTCAAATAAAGAGCTCACTATTCGTAGCATGTAATCATATGTTGATGCACCGTTAAGGAAATATTTTCAGATAAATATTGTTTTTTATAGCTAAACTCATTGAGTTTTTCACTCAGTACTCCACGAACTTACTTTTATGTATAAAGTTGTGTTAAAATGCCATGTTATAATTGAAAAATTCAAACTGATATATTCCACACGGATTCTATCATCATATTCAAACTCCTAAAATTTCAATCCAGGGCACTATAAAAGTTACCCCAAAATGAAAATGTGATTCCCAAAATATCTAGAAAAAGGTACAACATTCAAACTGAGTTTAAGGGACCGTTCAAAAATAACGGCCCATATTCACAAAAAAATGTGAAGATAGAACAATTGTTCAACAAGTTTCCCAATTATGACACTCCTTACAACTTAGCTGAAGACATAAACACGTTATCTACACTTATAAAAGAATTAAATTTCTCTCACACTTCTAGGAGAATTTCTATGAAACGAGGTGACCCTTGTTTCCAAACAATATTTTTCATAGAAATATAATTATTTTTCAGTTCTCTGTTGTCAAATAAAAATGTTCGACGCTTCAAGCGATTTTTGGGGGTGAAAATAAACGTTGTCCTTGGAGAGGTTAAAGAAATCATTTCTAGCCTTTAAGTGGATTAATATGGCTATTTGTAATCCAAAATGCTTCCTCAATATCTAAATTCACAATTTTATCGCTAGTACATACATAATACACCATAAAAACGTGTTAAAACTTTTTGGCCATGAATTGGACCCTGTTACTCCAGTGTGCGACGATTCGAACGGCGATTCGACCGGCGATTCAAAAAACGACGGTTCTGATTCGTCATGTTCAGTTAGCAAATTCACGTACAATATAAGACGCACAAAAACGTACGTCATTTTTTTTTTTTTTGCGTCGCAAATGTGCAACCTAACTGTTACTAGTAGGTTAAGATCAACACTGCATGTCAAAAGTATTCAGTTATTCGATATGTTTGTAAGCTAAAACTTTACAAATACGATGTTTAGAACTTATTATGTTAAAGTAGCTCACGGAAAATCCGAACTACCTTTATTTTTGGGTGAAGTTTACCAAAAAATTGAGAATATCGAATAAACTAGTTTCCCATAAAAATACAAATAGAGATGCATCGACCCAAGGGGGGATCGTGGGCTAAATAATTCAATTTCGGGAAAATGTAGTTTTACTCAAATTTGAATTATTTGCTCAACGGGATTGGGGGTCTTGGATTGAATTTACCTACTCTTTAGTATATGTATTTTTTGATGGAGGAAAGGCAATTTATCTAGTGTGATTTACTTAAATTTATCCTGTTGGGTCGAAATACGGGTTTACGATAAAAGAACTCAAGTATGACGGTTCCGCGAATTATTGCGCAGTTCCCACCCAACTGGACCCCTTTCGCAGTTAGTATAAGTGCGGGATCGTGAATAAAACTGCGATTTGGCATCGAATCGTTTCGGTGTCTTCTGCGCACTTATTCAGCACTTTGTAATGCATAAGTGCGCAGAAGACACCGACACGATTCGATGCAAAATCGCAGTTTTATTCACGATCCCGCACTTATACTAACTGCGAAAGGGGTCCAGTGGGGTGGGAAATGCGCAATAAAAACTAAATCTTTCAAAGTTATATTTGGGAATTCTGTATGAAGTAATGTTTGATGTGGATATTGATATCTTCAGACATCCAACCGGCAATGTAGGATCTACCCAATAATCACAATGGCGATTAGTTGTACCAGTTACAAAAAACAATAGAGTTAATAAACTATAGAGGACGAATGTCGCTGCTGTTCCCTTTGTTCTCGCTCGCAAACATGTCGGGTATCTATCTGTCAAACTGCATACTTTTTCGCTTTGACACTTATAGCCCGGCCTATCTCCGCCAGCAAGAGATGTTTCGGCAGCGACGCCAGCGGCATTCTTCCTCTATAGTTTATTACCTTTATTCAAAAAACTGACATAATAAAGGGGGTCCACGATGAAATTGGCACTCAGAAAATATTGTATAACTTTTGATTGCGTACGCCAAAATAGCTAATTCTTTGACCATGAATAGTATATTATGTGTAGCTAATACCATAAAATTTTCATTAAAATCGGTTGAGTATTGGAGGAGATATCGTTGAAACAAGGCAAATGCCACTTGAAAATCTTTTTTTTTTCTTCAATCACTTAACCTAATTTACAGTTCTATTGTCCACTATGACACTGCGTGAGCGATTCCAATTGGAAGCTGTGCATACACTTTGTACAGCGCCTAAATGTATTCTTTTTTAATTGTACTATATCGAACTGGTTGCCTCTACAGTATGTTTATAACACAGTCTCGCAAAGAGTGAAACCAAATCTACCTATCGAAATGTCAAATCGGCTACCTATCGAGCACGCCGGCAACATTACGAAAACAAAGTCTGGCGAAGAAGAAGAACAACAATCAAAAGAAGTCGTCTTTGCATGTCTCTATATATACTAGGCCTGTCCAGCTTTTCAAAAATGTTCTCTGATTCTCAAGTCCACCCCCATATTTTGATTGGCATCCTAAAAGAAGTAACTGGTCAAAATTTCAGCTAAATCCATTAGAATTAAGAGATGCATCAAATCAATTTTGTGTTTTTCGACCATTTTTGAACTTCAAAAAATCATAACTACACTAAAACATGTCAAAACTTAATTTTTTCGGCAGAAATTGAAAGCTATACTTGTCTGCTACAACTTCTCCGAACAACGTGTGCCAATAAAATTGAAGGAAACATGTGTAATTATCACATTTGTAATCAGAAAAACCTTAAAAAGTTGATTTTTTGATAGATTTCGATCTGGAACACCCTAATATACGTAATAAGTTGGTTTTTTGAAAACGACATCATATTCTCCAATGTTTTTTGGTTATTTGCTTCTCTGGCACCAATGCTGTAGGAGTTGAGCAAAAATTACTAAAATTCGTGAAAGCCAAATGTGGCCTAAAAACTAGCTTTTCGGGTGCAATCACGCTTTCATTTCATTCAATTCGATCATACCGTTAAGAAGTTATAGCCATATATGTCGCACTATGTCACAATTTGCCTACTATGTTGACAACGTTTGCCGGGTACAGCTAGTTTTCTATAATTGTTATGACGAGATAAGCGATGTCACTTTGAGTTTATTTTTCTATTGTAGTGTAAACAAACTATATTACACATGGGTTACCATCTAATCTCGACCATCGACATGTTGCACATAGGCTCCACATCTTGGGCTTTTTCCGTGACATAGCCGTAGAAATCGACGTTGCAGTCATTATAATCGATTTTTGAATTTGTCGCGTAGAAATTACCGTGATTTTTTTTTACCCTCCGCTGACCCCCACACCATTTAGTTATAGTTATTTAGTTGTAACAAAGTGTGCTGATTAGGTTTAATAAAAAGTTGTTTGTTCCACACTTGTACAGCAAAAATGTTTGTTGAAAGCAAATCCAGGATATAAAACACAATACAAAATAAAATAGAAAATGAAAAAAAAGTTAATAGAATATAATAGAACAGAATAGAACATAACAGAATAGAATAAAATGAAATGGAATAAAATAATAATATGATAATAGAAAAAAAGACAATTACACCGTCTTCGACCTTGCGGTCTCTACAGACTGAACATTACTAACATTTGACAACGGAACTGAATGAAAAGGTTTAGTCTATATAAATAAAAATGAGTTTGAAGTCCCTTTGAGGCAACAAAACTTACGAACGGGTGAACCGATCAGGATGAGTCTTGCAGGGTTTGATTCGTATTCATGGTGGCTGTGTTTATATGCATAAAAAGTTACGAAAATCATTTTAAAAAGTATGAAAAATCAGAAAATATTGATTTTTTATGAGCCGGGAAGAATTTCTGCCTGATTGAAATGAAATCAATCTAGAGTGCCATGCTACAATGACCTTAACAATTGTCAAACCACCACAACTTGGCAAGACAAAGTTTGCCGGGACAGCTAGTTTACGGTAAAATCGCACGGAATAGAAAGGAACAGATTTGGAAATCAAGCGTTAGATATTATTATCAAATAAATAAAAAAGTTCCTAAATTTAATAAATGTTGTGGTTTTCTCCATATTTTCCTATTAAATATCATCTCATCATACCCACGTCGCAAAAATCATCAGGAAATTATCGAACCAGACAACCGCCAGTCATCTTTACCCTTCATTCAAGTCATTTTGTCCTTTGCTCCATCACTGGAAACGTACACTTGATGCGGTGCGGTGCGGTGCGGCGATGGACCCCATTTCGGGGAAGCGACAAAAAGGAAGCAGCAGGGGTTCCTAGATCAGCAAAAATAAAGCACAGTTGATTTTGTTTCACCTTTCCACCGGAGTGCAATTGAATCGATACACTCTCCGAGGCTCCGTGTCGTATAGATCTCCGACTGTGCCATGTGAGGGTAGGATGGACGACGCAGCAGAGGTAGCAGCGGTGAGTTATGGTACGATGATGATGGCAAAGAGGCAGCACCTTGTTATGAAGCCTAGCAGCAGCTTCCGGAAATTGGTTTCGAAGTGGGTTGTACTATTTTCGTGTGTCTTCTGGTACTGTCCTGGGTGTTCTGTGGAAAACAGTAGGTTAGGTATCCATTGCACCGAAAATTGGCACCACAAGAAGGAAAACCGGAAACGGGAAGCTAGCCAACAACGGGTGATGACGACAAGGTTCCGAGGACGGCGATGATGACGACGAATAGGTTGGCTTTCTGCAACTGTTGTACAAACAGTGGTGTCGAAATTGGAAAGAAAACAGAATCGCTGCTGGAAAGTCATCCGAGCTGATTGCGTGTTTTTCGTTTAATCAGTGTAAACTGGTTGCTTTTACTGCTGCGCTGGCTGGCTAGCTTTCAAACCGTATCGAGGGTTTGGAATCTTTCCAATTTAATGGCTACTGGCTCGATAAGAATTGAATTTAATCGAGCAATGGGAGCGAGGCATGAAAATCGATTGGAGATGTTTGAAAGAGGGCGCTTGACTGTCTTGTTCTTTCATTGCAAAATCATGATGTGACTGGAATTGCTGTTGTGATCGAGAACACGAGTTGATTTTAGATGAACAGGAATAGAAGATTTTTGTTTGCAACTTGGAAAAACGATGTATGCACAATATAGACTTTTTGAAATAAGGGCTTCTAACCATTTTGATATATGTTTTGGGTGGCTTCCTCAGTCTTTAAGACGAGAACGAATTGTTTTCTACTCTCCCGACGTTTCAGCCGAAGGGTTTTGGCCTTTCTCAAGGGTCATAGTGTCTATCGTCTCCCGTGTAGATAGTTGCCTAACCATTTGTGTTTGGCCTGCCTTTTCATTACCTGTTGTTTTTTTATAGGTTTTTTTATATATTTTGTTTTGATTGGACTTCACAGCACTGGTAAAGATCGATCAAACATCCAGTCGAAACTCTCATGAAGCATTTTGATATAAGATTTCGAGAGATTTCAGTACTCAGTTTTGTACATATTTTTTAGGAGCTGTTCATTTATTATGGCATAGTCATGCAAGCCCCCACTCCACTCGTTAAAATCTGTCGGCTTGGTATAATGCCGATCTAAGATGTCTCTAAAGGTTGAAGAAAGCAGCTCTTCGGCGACAAATCAAATATTGGACCGATGCTACGAGAACAGTATATTAAGAAGTGAACACTGAATACAGCAATTCAACGATCGCCTCTACAATGCCTATCAAGAGCGCCTACAAAACAGCCTGAAACGAAACCGAATAATTTTGGCGTCATGTTAATGATCAAAGAAAAGAATCGAGACTGCCTTCTACCATGACCGACGGCTCCTTCGTGACAGACTCCATCACGGATATTGCGAAGCTTTTCCGCACTCAATTAAGCAACGTGTTTACCAACGAACACTTGAGCCCTCAAGACGTAACAGATGCCACCGCCAATGTTCCTCGAATATCACCTTCGCTGCAGCAGTTTTCAATCTCCGATGACATGGTTATTGCAGCTGGAAAGCAACTGAAATCTTCTACGTGGGTGCGGCCCAGATGGAGTTCCTTCTTTGGTATTAACTTCCAGGACGCGCGCCATCAAGCAACCGAAACTGCACCGCGCGCACGTTGTATACAACGAGCGAGGTTTTTTGGTGGTGTTGTACTGGATAAAAAGCTGTTTGGATTAATTATTGGCAGCACCTTTGGCAACAGTGTTCAACATGTCTCTGGCTTCAACGGTGTTCCCGGAATGTTGGAAGCTATCATATGTTTTCCCTGTGTTCAAGATGGGCAGTAGAATGAATGTTCGATCGTTTTTGACCGGACGAAGCATGTCCTTCAAAATTGGAGACCATGTTTCGATGCCTTTCTCGGTTTGGCCTGGCATTTCTTAAGGCAGGCACCTCGGTTCATTCTTGTTCCTGATCTACATGAACGATGGATGTCAATCTTGTATTGGATTGTCTGAAACTCTCGTTTGCTGATTACGTAGTAGGGAACTCACATGGTGCGTATTTCGTGCAACAACAGTTGGAAATTTTCGCTCGATGGTGCCGTGTTAACCGAATGTCGCTAAATGTGTCAAAATGCTCGGTAATTTCTTCGACCGTTAACGCTCCCTATCACATTTTGATTATTCCCTGGCGGGAACCCGATTTAAGCGTGAAACTACAGTGAAGGATTTGGGTGTTCTCTTGGGTGTTCAGCTGATCTTCAAGGACCATGTGGCGTAGATCATTTCAAAAGTTTCGTCACAGCTGGGATTTCTGTTTCGCTTCTGCAAAAAGTTCACGGATTTATACTGCTTGAAAGCTTTGTATTGCTCTATTGTGCGTCCAGTACTACTTAGAATACTCATCCGTCGTTTGTTCACCGTACTACAGAAACGAAATTCAATGGATTAGAGGCACCCGTTACCCTTGCCAAGCTACGAAAGCCGCTGCAAAGTGATATGCCTGGAGCTACTCGAGCCGAGGCGTGACGTGGCAAAAGCGTGTTTTATAGGGGATCTCCTACAAGGCAACATTGATAGTTCGCTGCTCCTCAACATACGCTACCGGAATCTTTGCCATAATGCTTTCATCCGTTTTCCCCGCACCCGAACTAACTATGGCTTCCATGAACTGATTCGTAGTATGTCCCGTGTTTTCAACAAGTACCATCGTGTATTTAATTTTAATTTGTCTCGGGAAACTAATAAGCTTAATTTTAGAAGAGTTTTATGTTAGTTTTAAGATGAACCATTATCATTGGGGTGGGTATTTTATCTGTTGACGAATCTGTAAAACGAAATTGTGTTTGTATGTCATGAATAGGCTTGGGAGCGGGAAAATAGATCTACACCATTATTTCAGTGTTTCATTTGTGAGGGGCTCCGACGTGTTCGTACGAAAAAAAAAATCGGAAAATCGACCGGGAACACACCGAAAACGAGAAACTTTGAAATTGCATTTTGCGGGGCATTTTTCTACAGCGCTGCGTGTCAACGACGTTTGCCATGACAGCGAGTAAACAATAAATAAATAAGTAAATAAATTCCGTAAGAAAATTTTCACGATTTTTTGATAGCTGATCTACCGTGTGCAGCATATTTGTCCCATGTTAATAGGCATTCCTATAGAACATGGGACAACACGGTAGTGATCTGCTTTCAACAACTGATAGCACGATCATTCCGATGCGCTTCCAATTACTCTTAGCGACCATTCTGATCCGTTTCCAACAGTATATGTTGCTGTCTTCCCAATCCCGATCCGCTCCCAATAACTTTGCGTGGTCATCCTAATCCACTTCTTACAACTCATATCGCGGTCATTCTGATCCGCTTCATACAACTCATAGCGTGGTCATCCCGAGAGTTGCTTCCAACAAGTGAGAGCTCAAGCTCACAGCATAGTTATCCAGATCCACTTCCAATAACTCATAGCACGATCATCTTGATACGATTGCAACAACTCATGGCACGGTCATCCCGATACGCTTCCAACTACTCATAACGAACGCATTCATTCTCTACTAGGATTCGTAAACAAATCAGCGATTCCTTTTGGACACAACTTAAAGCATGAAAGTGGAACCGACGAATGACATGCTGTTTATTGTGAAAAATTTGCCGGCTGTTCGTGCCCGTATGAAGTTGATCATCAATATTAGGGACTGTTCACAAACCACGTAGACCAAATTTTGTCCATCTCAGACCCCCCTCCCCCCTCGTAGACTTCCGTCCATACAAAAATTTTCAAATTTGTATGAAGCGTAGACTTTGGCCAGAGCCCCAACCCCCCCCCCCTCCCCCCAAACAGTCTACGTGGTTTATGAACGATCAGCCTAGATTCTTTTCTCGATCAGCCTAGATAGCTGTGTAGTGTCAGTAGCGATTGTCTCAATTGGCTAAGAATAACCTACGGACCGCCTGTTCCGGTGGTAAGAGTCCACCAACAGGTGACCATTAAGTCATGGTGTGATGCGGCTTCATGCTTACCGTGCCTAGGAATGAATGGCTAGGGGGGGGTCTAATAAAAACCTAACCGCAAACGGAGCCTGTGGAGTACCAGGGCCCCCTCCACAGTATGTTGCCCTTACTGCGCGGAGCAATGGTGAAGTGGACCTTGTGTTTCTCCGAGACAATCGGCTGCCCTTCTTTAGTCTCACTTGAGGCTAAATAAGGGCGGGATTATGAAGATTCTGTTGATTAGTTTAAATGTTCACCTATATGGATTCGCATTATGCGATTTACACAGTGTATTCTGTGTATCCTCGTCTTTGGCGTTTTCCAATCGATACCGATCTGGTTTTGTTGCTGCTGTTCTTTGTTGTGCTGTTGTTGCGAAGAGTTTAATCTTGCCTAGTTTGGGTAGTGGCTACGGTTAGGATAGCTCAGATCAATCTTCAGTGAACAGCAACAATCAATCTTTGCAGACTTATGCAAAATGGTGCAGCCCAAGTGGCCTTGGTCCAAGAACCTTACTTTCATAAGGGAAATTTCTATCTAGGAAACCTTGTGAACCCGGTGTTTGCTACTTTCAGGAAACATGAAATGGCAAACTCGCGTGTCATGCCTCAAGCCTGTGTGCTTGTCAACAACACAATAGTTGCTACTCTCATCTCTGAACTAACCACCAGAGATGTATGTGCTATCACAATTGATGTATCTGTTGGAAACCTCAACAAGAAATACGTCTATTGTTCGGTTTATTTACCGCATGACGAACCATCCCCTACGGATGCTTTCAAACAAGTCATCGCATACTGTACTTCAAAAGGCCTTCCGCTAATTGTTGGTAGTGATGCTAATGCTCACCATATAATCTGGGGCAGCTCAGACATCAATTGGAGAGGCTCCAGTTTGATGGAATACTTAACATAGTCAACCGCCCAACCTTCATGGTATCTGTTAGAGAGGAAGTGTTAGACATAACGCTTTGCTCTAGCAGAATTAGTCACGAGCTGACCAATTGGCATGTGTCAGATGAAGAATCTTTATCTGACCATCGCTACATCTGGTTTGAACATGTGAATGTTACTTCACAAACTTTGCGTTTCAGGAACCCCCGGTCAACCAACTGGGATCTCTTTACCGATTTGGTTGCAGCCAAATTTCATGGATACTCACCATCAAGTGTCAAGTGATTTAGATGATGCCGTTGATACTACAACGGCCTTCATCATGGAAGCTTTTGAAGAAGCTTGCCTTCTGCGGTCTGTGAAGACCACAAGAGAAACCCCTTGGTGGAATTCTGATCTGGCGAAGCTCAGGAAACAATGTAGAAAGAGTTGGAACAGACGACGTTCGGCTGGTTCAGAGACTTTCGGGTCGGCTCGCAAGGCCTACCAGAAAGCTCTTCGGTCTGCTGAACGATCCGGCTGGAAAAACCTTTGTACAAATGTTTCCAGTCTGAGTGAAGCCAGTCGATTGAACAAAATCCTTGCAAAATCTAAGGATTTTCAAGTGAACGAACTTCGTTTGCCAAATGGTGATTTCACTTCCTCTGATGAGGAAGTTTTGGAATGTTTATTCAGTACACACTTCCCCGGATGTGTGGATATTACATCTTCGGATGAACCTGATGTCTTTTCTTGTAGTTATGAAATCGATTGAATGGGCACTTAATAGCTTTGCTCCTTTCAAATCTCCTGGGGCAGATGGGATTTATCCTATTTTGCTTTAGAAGGAATTTGATCATTTCAAGCATGTTTTGAAACAACTACTTGTTTGCAGTTTTGCTACAGGGTATATTCCCAAATCCTGGTGGGATATTACTGTAAACTTTATTCTGAAAGTGGGTCGTGCGTCGTATGAAGAAGCAAAGAGCTTCAAACCTATCAGTTTGACCTCTTTTCTTCTGAAATGCTTAGAACGCATTGTCGATCATCACATTCGTGATGTTCATCTGGCCAATGTGCCTCTTCATGTGAACCAACATGCCTACCAATCTGGAAAGTCCACTGTGACTCTTTTACACAAAGTTGTTTACGATATCGAGAAGGCATTCGCTCAAAAGCAATCCTGCTTGGGTGTTTTCTTAGATATGGAGGGTGCCTTTGACAACGTGCCTTTCGATGCCATATTGAAAGCCACACGGGATCATGGCATATCACCTATGATTTCCAATTGGATTCACCAAATGCTCAAAAACCGACATCTCTTCTCGACATTGCGTCAAGCGATTAGGAAATTGAGTGTTTGTGTCACCACTTTTGTGGAATCTCGTAGCAGATATGCTTTTGAGGCAACTCAATAAAAGCGGTTTTCCTACTTATGGTTTTGCCAACGACTACCTAGCATTGTTAGCGGTATATGCATCAGCACCCTTTTCGACCTGATGCAAAACGCTCTTCAGGTAGTTGAGGGTTGGTGTCGCCAATATGGCCTTTCGGTAAATCCGAGTAAAATATCTATTGTTCTTTTCACGGAAAATCGAAACCGTAATGGCGTTCGACCTTTACGTCTCTTTGATTCTGAAATCAATATGACTGAACAGGTAAAGTACGTTGGAGTCATTCTTGATTCCAAGTTTTCCTGGACACCTCATGTTGAGTTCAGAATCAAGAAAGCTTGTATGGCCTTCGGGCAATGCCGGCGAACCTTTGGTACAACTTGGGGTCTTAAACCCAAGTATATCAAATGGATTTACACAACTGTTGTTCGTCCAATATTGGCTTATTGATGTCTTGTGTGGTGGCAAAAGAATGAAGTGAGAACGGTCCAATCAAAATTAGGCTATCTCCAAAGGATGTGCTTAATGGCGATGTCTGGAGCGTTCTCTTCAACTCCTACGGCAGCGCTCGAAGTTCTCTTTGACGTTGCCCCACTACACATTCATCTCAAACAAGAAGCACTTTCTTGCACTTACCGTCTATGGGTACTCGGTTTACTAGAGGAAACTCCTGTGAACCGCAGCTCAACACACACCTCGTTTTTTTCATTTATTTAGTTCACATCAAATTCATGATAATACTGAATCAACAATTTGCCGCCATAATACTCGATTTGCAGCTGCAGCTCTCCATCCTCGGTCACGCCCAACACTCGCCAGATCACGCTTCACCTGGTCCGCCCATCGTGCTCTCTGCGCTCCACGCCTTCTTGTACCAATCGGATGGTTAGCAAACACCAACTTTGCAGGGTTGTTGTCCGGCATTCTTGCAACATGCCCTGCCCACCGTATCCTTCCAGCTTTGGCCACTTTCTGGATACTGTGTTCGCCGTAAAGTTCAGCGAGCTCGTGGTTCATCCTTCTCCGCCACACACCGTTCTCCTGCACACCGCCGAAGATCGTCCTTAGCACCCGTCGTTCGAAAACTCCGAGTGCTTGCAGGTCCTCCTCGAGCATCGTCCATGTCTCGTGTCCGTAGAGAACCACCGGTCTTATTAACGTCTTGTACATGGTACATTTGGTGCGGGGGTGAATCTTTTTTGACCGCAGTTTCTTCTGGAGCCCATAGTAGGCACGACTTCCACTGATGATGCGCCTTCGTATTTCACGGCCCACGTTATTGTCAGCCGTTAGCAAGGAACCGAGGTAGATGAATTCTTCTACCACCTCTAAAGTATCCCCGTCTATCGTAACATTGCTGCCAAGGCTTGTCCTGTCTCGCTCAGTCCCACCTACCAGCATGTACTTTGTCTTAGCCGCATTCACCACCAGTCCGACCTTTGCTGCTTCACGTTTCAGGCGGGTGTACTGTTCTGCCACCGTTCCAAATGTTCTGGCAATAATATCCATGTCATCCGCAAAACAGACAAATTGGCTGGATTTCGTGAAGATCTTACCCCGGCTGTTGAGCCCGGCTCGTCGCATAACACCTTCCAGGGCGATGTTGAATAGTAGGCAGGAAAGTCCATCACCTTGTCGTAGTCCCCGTCGAGATTCAAATGAACGGGATAGTTCACCCGAAATCCTTACGCTGTTCTGCACACCGTCCATCGTTGCTCTTATCAGTCTAGTCAGCTTCCCGGGAAAGCTGTTCTCGTCCATAATTTTCCATAGCTCTGTGCGGTCGATACTGTCGTATGCCGCTTTGAAGTCGATGAACAGGTGATGCGTTGGGACCTGGTATTCACGGCATTTCTGGAGGATTTGCCGTACGGTGAAGATCTGGTCCGTTGTCGACCGGCCGTGGATGAAACCGGCTTGGTAACTTCCCACAAACTCATTTACTTTAGGTGAAAGACGACGGAAGATGATCTGGGATAGCACTTTGTAGGCGGCATTCAAAACGGTGATCGCTCGAAAGTTCTCACACATTAACTTGTCGCCTTTCTTGTGGATGGGACAGATTATCACTCCTCCGGTAGCTGTTCGGTTTCCCAGATCTTGACTACTAACTGGTGCAGACAGGTGGCCAACTTTTCCGGGCCCATCTTGATGAGTTCTGCTGCGATACCGTCCTTACCAGCCGCTTTGTTGTTTTTGAGCTGGTGGATGGCATCCTTAACTTCCCTCAGCGTGGGAGTTGGTTCGTTCCCGTCCTCTGCTGCACCAACATAGTCATTTCCTCCGCTGCCTTGGTCCTCCGTGCCTACATTCTCTTCGCCATTCAGGTGCTCGTCGAAGTGCTGCTTCCACCTTTCGATCACCTCACGTTTGTCCGTCAGGAGGCTCCCTTCCTTATCCCTGCATATTTCGGCTTGCGGCACGTAGCCTTTGCGGAATGCGTTGAGCTTCTGGTAGAACTTGCGTGTTTCCTGTGAACGGCACAGCAGTTCCATTTCCTCGCACTCCGCTTCTTCCAGGCGGCGCTTTTTCTCCCGGAAGAGACGGGTCTACTGCTTCCGCTTCTGTCTGTATCGCTCCACATTCTGTCGGGTTCCATGCTGCAGCATTACCGCCCGCGCTGCATCCTTCTCCTCCAGAACCGCTCTGCACTCCTCGTCGAACCAATCGTTTCTTCGACTCCGTTCTACGTACCCGATAGTGCTCTCGGCTGCGTTGTTGATGGCTGCTTTCATTGTACTCCAGCAGTCCTCTAGAGGGGCCACATCGAGCACACCCTCGTCCGGCAACGCTGCCTCGAGATTCTGCGCGTATGTGGTGGCGACATCCGGTTGCTTCAGTCGCTCTAGATCGTACCGGGGCGGCCGCCGGTAATGTACGTTGTTAATAACGGAGAGTTTGGGCGCAGTTTAACCATCACCAGGTAGTGATCGGAGTCGATATTAGCGCCACGATAGGTCCTGACGTCGATAATGTGCCGTCCATCAATCAGAACGTGGTCGATTTGCGATTCCGTTTGTTGTGGTGATCTCCAGGTGTAACGATAAGGGAGGCTGTGCTGGAAGAAGGTGCTACGAATGGCCATGTTCTTGGAGGCGGCGAAATCGATGAGGCGTAGGCCATTTTCGTTCGTCAGCTGGTGGGCGCTGAACTTTCCAATCGTCGGTCTGAATTCCTCCTCCTGGCCTACCTGAGCGTTTAGATCCCCTATGATGATCTTGACGTCGTGGTTTGGGCAGCGGTCGTACTCGCGTGCGAGCTGCGCGTAAAATGCGTCTTTGTCATCATCAGTGCTTCCGGAGTGAGGGCTGTGCACGTTTATTATGCTAATGTTGAAGAATCGGCCCTTGATCCTCAGCCTGCACATTCTTTCGTCGATCGGCCACCAACCGATCACGCGCCTCTGCATGTCGCCCATCACTATAAAAGCTGTTCCCAGCTCACGTGTGTTGCCGCAGCTCTGGTAGATGGTATGATTACCTCTAAACGTTCGCACCATAGATCCTGTCCAACACACCTCCTGCAGCGCTACGATTCCGAACCCGCGGTCCTTCAGTATATCGGCGAGTATACGGGTGCTCCCGATGAAGTTGAGAGATCTGCAGTTCCACGTACCGAGCTTCCAATCGCAAGTCCCTTTTCGTCGCTGTGGTCGTCGCCATTGGTATCGGTTCGCATTCTTCTCTTGTTGATTTTCCGGTGCTAGTCTTTTTTACGGCTGGCTCGCAGGGCCTGACACCAACCCACTAACCCAGGGAGCTGGGCTTACCTTCCCGGAAGCTACGGGTTCTGCATTGGCATTTCCTCCAACTACAGTGCTAAATAGCTAGGCTCGAGCGCCAGTCTTCGCCGGGGGTGGTGTTTTTAATGGGCGCCCAGGAGATAATATTTTACCTGAGCTTCCACCCCCACACACAACTCGTTGTTTCCACTTTTAATGAATTGGGTCAAAGTTGTCCTTGCTCCAAGTGATCTTACAATTGCTTGTAATTTTCCATATTGGACATTTTCCACGAAATTCCCTTCCCGGGAAGAGTGGACATCTGGTTATCTGGAGAGAAGTATTTCAAACGGCATCGTATGTTACACTGATGGCTCCCTTCTCGAAGGTCGAGCAGGTGTTGGTGTTTATTCTCGTGAGCTAAGGCTGTATCAGTCTCACTCACTTGGTAGACACTGCACCGTTTTTCAGGCAAATCATTGGTCTTATGTGCGGAGTGCAATCAGCACTTCAGCAACACGTAATGGGCAAAGTAATATACTTCTGTTCAGATAGTCAGGCTGCTATTAAAGCACTCGCTTCGGCCAACTCCAGGTCAAAGATAGTTATCGCATGTCGAACTCAAATCGAGGAGCTGAATTTAGCAAACGCTCTTCACCTTGTATGGGTGCCTGGCCATTTTTCCATCGCTGGAAATGAATTGGCTGATGAGTTAGCTCGCACTGGAGCATCACATGACTTCATTAGCCCTGAGTCAGCTATTCCGGTATCCAAGTGTTGAATAAAGCTTCAGATTCACACCTAGGCTGCCACTCAGCACAAAAAATACTGGAATAGTTTGGAGTCATGTCGTCAAACAAAATTGTATTGTACTGAGCCATCTCTAGGGGTGGCAAAGTATCTAACAAATCTGTCAAAGCAGAATTGCAGCATGCTGGTCAAAGCATTGACTGGCCACTGCCGACTCAGCTATCACATGACGAATATCCAGCAAGCAGTTTCATTTGCATGTGATAGCTGTGATTCCGATTATGGAACTTCGTATCATTTGATATGTAACTCCAGTTTTTGCGCAATTGCGTTTCCGAGTACTCGGAAACCACTTATTAAGTGAAACTGACTTCAGAAACCTGAATCTTCAGGACGTTCTGTTGTTCTTGACCCGCTGTGGTAAAGAGCTATAGGCTCTCTTTACGCTTTATGCGTTATCACAGTGCCCTTCTCAGGGCGCTGTTTGAACCCATTGTGGTACGCTTTTGCGAGTATGACGATCCTATTCCCTTACCTGTCCTTTCCCATGTTCTATCCTTTTTCCTTCCCTTCTCCGTCAGGTAAATGATGAATAGGCTCGTGTTCATGGCGATGGCACAAATTTCCCAAATGGAGGAGAACGTTCCTCTGGAGCCGACCTACTGATACCTGATACCTGATACTGAATGAATGAAGAATGAAATGAAATGATGTAAAGTATAAAAAATATCAAAATTGTTTTGTGAGTTTTAGCAGCCTCTTTATATGGAGCCCGTCAAATGTGCGATGTTGGAAAGTTTAAGTTCCACTCCAGAAATTTTATTGGGACAAATTGTTGACTCAGCGTTATAATGAATACGATGTTGAACTAAATAAATAAATGAGTGCTGTTCAACTGCAAATTCAATCCAGGAGCGTCAGCATATATATTACTGCATCTTCAATTGTAAAGATGACACAACGTCTCCAAGTGTAGCATGCGTAATCTTTCCATTACCATTCGGCAATCATATTATTAGATATTCTTACATGAATGAAAACGTCTGAAAGAACAGCTGTTCAACGAATACACTTGAACTTAATATGAAGACCACTTTTCGGTTTGCATTGATGTACAGCGAAGCATCACTTAAAAGTCACTCAATCAACCGACGACCGACGACAGATGGCTGAAAATTTTCAAACAAAATTTTTGGTGGGTTCTCCGAGAAGCATGACGCAAGGACAACACTTGCACCACCGTGATGAATAAGGCATGCTATTTTACCACGACTTTTTTTTTCCTTTCTTGCCTCAGGCATAACTCAACCCATCCCGTTCGAAAGAGGCAGGTTAGATGGTTGGCTGCTTGTTTTATTAGGAAGAAATATTGGGAAAATTGAACGGCACCTAAGTAAAAACGAACGGAATATTTGATGAAGCCGGCGTTGCGCTGGCAGGAAGTCTTATCAGTGAGGATGTTAGAGATCGAAGTGACACGTGAGCACACGTACTCGCGTGGGTGTATGTGTGTACTGCACGTGTGCCATTGGCAGTGTGGGATGCTTGGTGACACGGAACACTGGGCTCACTTACCGACCGACCGATATTTTCTGAAAACGACATGTGCTCTGCACCTAGACCTTCTGCTGTTCTAGTTCTCTCTTAGATAAGGAGAGACGACATACCAACCAACAGCCAAGTTCCGTGCCACATTGAAACGTGCTGGAAATTTGTGTATTGAATTTCCATATTCACCCTCGAGCGGGTCCCTGGCAGCACTGTGTGTGGGAGCCAAAGTGGCTGCCGTAGTTACACTTCTTCCACGAACGGTACGACGTACTGTTCGGTGGTGTGTTTTTAATACTGCATGTTGTTTACCTGATTTGATTTGATCTTATTCTCATTATTCTTTTTCTTCTTAGAGTCCTTTCATTTTCACTTCTTCATCATCTTCTTCTTCTTCTTCTTTATTTCTTCTTTTGCTATTCCTTCTTTTTCTTTTTCTTGTCGATATGTCCTTTTTATTTTTAACTTATTTTCTTGTGTAGAAGTTTACATTTTTAGCATAGTATTCCTAACTTCATCCTTTTTATTTTTTATTTGAATTATAATATTTATATAATATAATTATAAAAAAAGTTATGAATGGGCAGGGCACCCATGTATACCGTTGAGGATATATGAGTCTTGTTAAAAAATCCTGAAATCAAATACCATCAAATTAAGTGCAAACAAATTAATCTAACTTACTCAAAAGCTATCAAAGTTACCTCAGTTTACGATAGTTCGGTCTCAAACTTATCGTTTGCTTTAGGAAAAGCAAACAGTGTCGTACGTCTACCAGAACACACTTCACCTAAATCCACCTTTGAACCAGAGCGGCCATAATCAGTTTCACGTTCAATGTCACCGTCGAGTTAAGTCGGTTCACTGCATTTATAAGTGCCTTGCCTATGTAGGTAAGTAACGAACGAACGTTTCGATTCGATTCGATAGCTAATTAGTTTCAGTGTCAGTTTACTTCGAATGTATTCAAATTATAAGACACGATGACGACGACGACGGTACTGTTCTTCTGGAAAACGCCACACACGCGAAGCAGCAGCAGCAGCAGCAGTCAAGCAGTCAGAAGCTTATATGTGTAATGTGATTAGTTCACTTATAAGGACACGGAGGAAACTTTTGCTTTCGGGCGCTAATCTAATTCTGATTAGCCGTATATTTACTGCTCGCAGCAGTTTGGCAAAGTGGTGCTTTAATTATGAAGGTCGATTTAATTTGGGGGGAAAACTAAACTCGTAAAACTTGTTTACCAGATTTGCTGCCACTTTTCGGATGGCTTCGTCTTCGGTAGATGAATGCCCGAGCGAAGTTTTAATGGGCTGGGAAACTTATATATGTTAGTTTTTGAAACTGATTCGATAGTCTGATGATTACAAGCATCGTTGATGTTGGGTTTCATTGATGCCAGTGCATGAATAGTTGACTAAAAGATAAAAGAAAGAAAGGTTCCAAAAATTAGCACTAATAAACCACTAAACAGAGCAGCAGATACAGTACAGACCAGCATTTTTGCATTGCAACAAAAAATATAGATCGATTATACTAATTGAACTGAATGCAATAAAACCCCGCTTCAAGGAATGCGCCGGGGGTTCACAAATGGATTTATTACCCAAATGAATTTGGGTGAGTAGCTAAGAGATTCTACGATGATGCTTTGCGGATTTTTCGGAAAGATTCAAGGAAATTCCAGGGGAGCCTTACTGGGGTACTGGAGGTTTCTGGGACGGCAGCCACACGCTCAGAAAACCGTTCTGATAAACGTGAACAAACAATCGCGAATAAATATGAGAACAAGCTAATATACACCGTGAACTGGAACTAGTCCCAGCTGTCAATATGGGCGTTCTCGATACCGTGACATCTAGTTCACGGTGTACATTTCTTATTGTTGTTATCGTTACTATGCATAGTTCCCGTTTGTTCCCGTTGCCGTGATTGGGAGTTCACGTATATCGGAACGGATTTTTTGCGTGCAGGGCTTTCAGGTGGGTTTTAAACGGGTCTTAAAGCGTTTCAGGATGTTTCAAAGCTGTTTCAGTGAGTTTTATGTAAGAGAGTATCAGGGGGGGGGGGGGGGGGGAGTTTCATATTTGGTTCAGTGAATGCCGGGAATTGCAAAGAGATTAGAGATTTTCAAAGAAGTTTATGTGTAGAGAATAAGTCAAGTTCACAATTTGGCCTCGCCGGTCGAAAAATATCCAGGTACCGACATGTGTGTGTGTTAAGTTCGCGCAAACAGCATTCTAGCCTTGAGGTTGCATGAATTACATGTTTTATCTGTATTAACGAGATTTTCAGCCTTAGGCTAGTTTATCTTGGGATCCACGTTTTAACTTCCCTTCCGAAGGAAGAACTCACATTTTGCTAGTTTGTCGGGAGTGGGATTCGATCCCAGGTTCTCGGCGTGACAGTCAAGTGTTCTAACCATCACACCGCTCTACTACATTATTTACCAAAGTAAATCTAAATCGAATAACTTTCCCTCTCCCCACTAACATAAACTTCCCCCTTGACTATCGGGGAGAAGATGAGGTGATCTCGGTCTCTAGTGGCAACGAACTTCACACTAACATTCCTTCCATTTCTCGATGACCGTAAAAACGTGTCCGGCGCCGACTTAATAAAGTGTGGAGTTCCCGAAAATGAACATTGAGAGGGGTAGCTCCGTTTGTTGGCTGTGCGCCGACTATATTTTGCTCGGCGGCGGCGCGAGGGCCATTTTTGGCCGGCGGCGCACACAGGCGTAAATGGCCATAAGTCGAAAATTTTTTTTCAAGGTTAAAGATAAATGAAGTAATGCTTCATCATGTGGCAATCAATAAAATACTTTGGGATGCTTATTTTTTTAAGAATAAATGCCGAAATTTGACGATTTTCTCTACTGTTTTTTTTTTCATTTACATCATAATTCATCAGAAGAACTTCAGTTATCGAAATATTGACAATTTGAAAAAATAACTGAGTATGTAACACAGTTCTCCTGATAAGGGTGTATCATTTAAACAAAAAACTTCACCTGATTTCATTTATTTTGCTCCTTGTTTTGCTCTCTTACAGAAGAGTTTTCAAAATCATGTTTTTTGTCAATTTTAAACAATTTTCAGCATTCAAAACGTTTTCAGATTCTGCAGCATTCTGCGATCTGGATAAAATTACAATAAAATATAAGGCATATCCTTTGTGAATCGCAAGAGAACGGGTACCAGAAAGTACCAGACGAAATTTACACCTTTTTGACTAGTTTTTATTTACAATTTAGGTTTAATTTCGAAAAGCAAATTCGTTTCCACTACTTTTTCAATGAACGGCCACTTATTCTCGGTAGATAGATCATAGCAGAATACAAATCTGGTCTTCTATCTCTTAACAAAATGTGTCAAATGGAATTAATGTAGTAAATTTGGGCAGAAATTTCCATACACCGATAAACGCCTAAATGTATGCAATGCAGTAGTAATCTAATGCAGCTAGAACTGTTGTGTTCAAAAATTGTTATAAAAAAATCAAAAACAACTCAAATAAAGAGCTCACTATTTGTAGCATGTAATCATATGTTGATGCACCGTTAAGAAAATATTTTCAGATAAATATTGTTTTTTATAGCTAAACTCATAGAGTTTTTCACTCAGTACTCCACGAATTTACTTTTATGTATAAAGTTGTGTTAAAATGCCATGTTTTAATAGAAAAAATCAAACTGATATATTCCACACGGCTTCCATCATCATGTTCAAACTCCTAAAATTTCAATCCATGATTTATTTTTGAGTTTTGATGTGTTTTCCAGGGCACTATAAAAGTTACCCCAAAATGAAATGTTATTCTCAAAATATCTAGAAAAAGTGCAACATTTAAAATGAGTTCAAAATACCGTTCAAAAATAACGGCCCATATTCCCAAAAAATGTGAAGATAGAACAATTGTTCAACAAGTTTCCCAATTATGACACTCCTTACAACTTTGCTGAAGACATAAACATGTTATCTACACTTATAAAAGAATTGAATTCTCTCACACTTCTAGGAGAATTTCTATGAAACGAGGTGGCCCTTGTTTCCAAACAATATTTTTCATGGAAATATAACTATTTTTCAGTTATCTGTTGTCAAATAAAAATGTTCGACGCTTCAAGTGATTTTTGGGGGTGAAAATAAACGTTGTCCTTGGAGAGGTTCTAAGAAATCATTTCTAGCCTTTAAGTGGATTAATATGATCCAATAATAATCCAAAATGCTTCCTCAATATCTAAATTCACAATTTTATCGCTATTACATACATAATACATCATAAAAACGTGTTAAAACTTTTTGGCCATGAATTGGACCCTGTTACTCCAGTGTGCGGCGGTGGCGTCATCGGCGTCACGCCGGTGGCAGCTATCGGCGGCGGCGGCGGCGGCGTGAATCGGCGTGACCAAAATTTGACCATAATGTCAACATTGGCAAAGCAAAGATGTTGTCTTTCCGCTTATGAATTTGTAGTCCGAGCTTTTTCATGACCATTGATGACATAAATTATTACGTATAAATGTATGCCTTTCTTATTTCTGTTCGGGTCCGTCATTGCCACCACATTTCCCGTATCTTTAGTGTAGTGCATATTGCATTACTTCATTTCAAAAAAAGGGCAATAAAATATCGGCTTTGCTACAGTTTTTGTTTTGTTTTCTTCGAACCTACTGAAGCTATCACATTTGATAATAAGGTCGCATTATTTACACTGAGGAATCCCCGAATGATTTCAGAGAGGAATCTCAGAAGGAATTCCAAGAGGAGTCTCAAAGAAACTCTTGGAGGAATCCATGAAGAAAATTCTGGACTAAACTCTGCTGTATTTAACCCTGAAGGAACTTCTGCAGGAATCTCTGGTGGTTTAAAAATCTCTCTTGGAGAGATCTCTGCAGAAACTTATGAAGAAATCCCTGATTTTCGGGGAATTTTAGAAGAAAATTCAGGAAGAATCATCGAAAGAATTCCCGATGGACTCTCCAAATGAATTCAAGCAGGAATTCCAGGAGAAATCCCCGAAGGAATTCTGGCGGGAATTTCCAAAGGAATCCGAGAAGGAATTCTCTAAGGATTTTTAGGAGAAATGAACAAAAAATATCCAGTACTAATCTCTGAAAAAATTCCCAGATAAATTCCTGAGAGAATTCTGGGAGGAATTGCCGGAAGAATTTCACGAGGAATCCTTGAAGGAATTCTGGGAAGAATTCGCGAAGGAATACTAAGAGGAATTCCCAGAGGAATTCTGGTAGGGATCCCCGAAGGAATTCCAGCAGAAATCTCCGCAGAAATTCGTAGAGGAATCACCAAAGGAATTCCAAAAGGAAGTCCCGAAGGAATTCCCGAAAGAACCCCCGACGGAATATAAACAGAACTTCCCGAAGAAATTTCAAGAGGAATCGTCGATGGAAGAACCCCCCAGGAGAAACCCCTGAAGAAGGAATCCCCGAAGAAACTCTGGCAGAAATCCCCGAAAAAATTCCAGAACTTCTGGACTAGAAGAAATGTTTGAAGGAATTCAAGGCAGATTCACCATAGGAGGAAATCCCCAAACATTCCTAGGAGGAATCCCCGAAGGAACTCTAGGAGGAATCTCCGAAGAAACTCGAAGAAGAATCTCCAAAGGAATTCCAAGAGGGAATTCCGAAGAAATTTAAGATGGAATCCCCGACGGAATATCAAGAGAAATCTCCGAAGGAATTTTCGGAGGAATCCTCAAAGGAATTCTAGTAGGGATCTCCGAAGGAACTCGAGATAGAATTTTAGGAGGAATCTCCGATGAAATTTGAAGAAGAATCATCTAAGGAATTTCAAGAGGAAATCCCGAAGGAATTCCAGAAAGAATCTCCGATGAAATATCAGAAGGAATCCCCGAAAAAAAAAATTAAAAGGAATCACCGAAGGAATTCCAGCAGGAATGCACGAAGGAATTCCATAAGGAATCCCCGAAGGAATTTAAAAAAGAATCCCCGAAAGAATTCTAGGAAGAATCTTCGAAAGAATTCTAGGACAAACCCTGATGGAATTCCATAGGAAACCACCGAAGCCGTTCTGGAAAGAATCTCCGAATGAATTCCAAGCGAAATCTTCTAAGATTTGTCAAGAGGAAACCCTGAAGGAATTACAAGAGGAATACTCATAGGAAGTCCTGAAGAAGAAATTTAAGAAGGAATCTCCGAAGGAACTCTAAGAAGAATCCCCAAATTCCAGGAGGAATTTCCGAAGAAATTGTGAGAGAAATCACCGAAGAAATTCAAGAAGCAAATCCAGAAGAAATGCTTGGAGGAATCCACGACGGAATATCAAGAAGAATCCACGAAAGAATTTCAGGAGGAATCCACGAAGTACGTCCTGGAGGAATCCCCAAAGGAATTAAAAAAAAAATCCATGGAATTTCAGAAGAATTCCCTAAAAGATTTCTAGGAGGAGCCATCGAAAAATATCCAGTAGAAATCTTCGAAGGAATTCCAGGAGAAATCCTCGAAGAAATTCCATAAGGAACACCTGGATAAATTTCATGAGGAATCCCCGAAGGAATTTTAAGAGGAATCCGTGAAAGTATTTAAGGAGGAATCCCCGAAGGAGTTCCAGGAGGAGTCCTCGTATGAATTTCATGACAAACCCCTGAAATAATTCTAAGAGGAATCCCCGCAGGAGTTCCAAGAGGAAATCCCGAAAAAATCCAGCACGGATTTTAAAGGAGTTCCAGCTATAACACACAAAGCAATTCCAGCAGGAATCCCCAAAAGAATTCCAAGGAAATTCGAGAATGAATCCCCAAAGCGTTTCTAGAAGGAATCAATGAAAAATATTCAGAAGGAATCTCTGAAGGAGTTCCAGCAGAAATTCCTGTGGGAATTCTAGGAGGAATCACTGAAGGATTTTCAGAAGACAACCTCGAAGGAATTCTAGGAGGAATCCTCGGAGGAATTTCATAAGGAATTCCCTGAGGAATTCCATAAGGGATCCCCGAAGAAATTCCAGGAAAGAAGTCTCCTAAGAAATTTTAAGAGGAATCACCTAAGCAATTCCAAGAGAAATTCCCGAAAGAATTCCAGGAGGAATCCTCGATGAATTCCAGGAGGAATCCCCTAAGGAAATCCAGGGGGCATTCCTGAAGGAAATCTCGAAAAAATAGCCGACGGAATTCCTGTAGGATTTTTTATCCTCCTCAAGATTCCAGCAGAAATCTTCTAAGAAATAACATGGGAAATCCCTGCAAAAATCCCAGGGAGGACCCCTGAAGGAATTCTAGGAGGAATCTCCGAAGGATTTCCAAGCCAATTAGTCGAAGGATTTTCAAGAGGCAACCCCGAAGGAATTCCAAGAGAGATCCCCGTAGGAACTCTAGGAAGAATCCCCGAAGGAATTTCAAGAGAAATCTCCGAACGAATTCCAGGAGGAATCCCCTAAGAAGTTGTAGTAAAAATCACCGAAGGAATTCCAGGAGGAAACCCATGAGGAATCCGGAAGGAAATCCAGAAGAACTTCTGTAGCAATCCCTGAAAAAAAAAAACTAAGGAGGAATCACTGAAGAAACACGCGCAAGAACCCCTGAAACTCCTGGAGGAATCTCTGAAGGAACTCCTGGACTAATTTCTGTAAGAACTCCTGTACGAATTTCTAAAAGAACTTCAGGATGAATTCCTGCAGGAACTCCTAGACTAATTTCTGAAGACCTCCTGCAGGAATTCCTTAAAAAGCTTCTTACGAAATTCTTGTTGGATCTACAGGAGACATTTAAGAACCCTTCTGAAAGCCTCTGAAAAGACTTCTGGAAGGACACCTGAGCGAACTTTTGTTGAAATAGTTCAGAGAGTTTCTGAAGGAATTCCTAATGAACACCTGGTAGCATCCCTCCTGGAGCAATTGGGGAGTTCCCTAATTGAACTCTTGGAAAAATCCTCGAAGAAACTTCTGGAGCAATCCTTGAAAGAGCTCCTGTAAGAATCTCTGAAAAAATACATGTGGCATTCCGAAGTAATTCCAAGAAGAATCTCCGAAGCAATTTTAGGAGGGATGCTAGAACGAATTCTTGTAAGAACCCTTAATGAAACTCCCGGAGTGATCCCTGAAGGATCTTTTTGGAGGATCGCTACAGAACGTCAGTAGAAATGCCATGTAGGTATTCTAGAGAAATTTCTGATGGATCTCCTGGAGGAATCTCTGAGGAAATTCTTTGATTAGTTTCTGAAGAAACTCCTGTAGGAATTCCTGAAGGAGCTTCAGAAGGAATGCCTGAATGAACTCTCAGACTAATCTCATAACCACCTCCTATGGAAGTACCTGAAGGATCTTCTGGATGAATCTCCGATGTATTCACAGGAGGCATCCCTGAGTCCTCTTAAACAAAAATATAAAGGAACTCCTGGAGTTTTCCCTGAGGCTTCTCCTGTCGATATCTTCCTAAGAGATCGTCTGAATAAAAAAAATCAATCCTGGATCAATAAAAAACCTGGAGGCATCCCTGAATAGTATTGAGGAAATCGATGATGAGAAGTCAATTGCAGTCAAATTCTTATAATACTTAGTTATCGTGAGATTTTTTTTTATCACAACTTTAAGTTAACATTAAATTTGTTCGTGCACTGATCACCGGCGCTAAAAATGAAAACGGGCGGCGTGACAAACAGCGGCGTATGGCGCGCCGCCGATACCGCGGTCGGCGTCGGCGTGGGACGAAAAGTGTCGGCGGCGGCGGCGTGGCGCGGCGGCGCACAGGTCTACTTGGTTCCTTGTGCAATTTCGATTGTTCTGATCAATGACGAAGTAGCAACTACGAATTGTACGGTCATCTATGCTCATGCTCAGTATAAGTCAAGTTCACTGAGTTTTAAAGAGAGGTGGTGGCTCAAGTCGTTTCAAGCAATTACTGGATTTCATGGGTCTCCAGGGAGTATCATGGGGCTTGTTCTTTATCGTTTGAGCCGTAACTGCTGACAGCTCTAGTGTAACGGCAGAGACTATAGACTATATGATGTATAGACCACCTCACGGCGAAATTCTCTTTCGCTCTTTTAGAGAGTTTGAAAACAACAGGACCAGTACCTGTCAAACTTGACAGGTGTTGGTCCTGTTGTTTTCTAATTTCCCGTAGGAGCGAAAGAGAGCAATTTCTCAATGACGACGTCACCGTGCAATGGAGTATAGAAATATCTGCCGTGTGAAGCATAGTTGTCCCATGTTCTATCTAAGGGAACCCCTATTAACATGGGATAACTATGCTTCACACGACAGATATGCTCTAAGAGAGATTTTCTTATCATAGAGGTTTGGGGAATTCCAGGAAATTTCAGATAAATCATGATATCTTTCATTAATGGATATATCAGATATAACAGGTGTGTCAGAAGAATTTTCAGGGTTAAAAAGAACTTTAAACGGGGTTTGGTGAGAGATTTGGAGATCATCAGATGGTTTCAAAGGGATTTGAGGAGGTTTCAGTCACCATAAACATCAAAACCCACTGGAACTCCTTAATATCATCTGAAACAAACTTGAAATCATTAAACTGCTTGGCATGGTTCCGGGTCATTTGACAGAACGCCATTTGGCCGAATGCCGTTTGGCCGAAAAATGAATGATGGATCTAAGTGACCATGCCAATGTTCCCTGCACCAGAATACATAACTCCAAAGAACAGCCTATGATTCAAAGAAGGAAAAATCTTCGATGAAATATTGGCAGTTTCAACGCCAACTAAACCCTGAATGTCAAAACTAGAAAGAATAGCCAATGATTAAAAGAAGGAAAAACTTCTAATGATCATTTAGTAATTAAAATGTGGAATACTTCCTCTGAATTATTTTGATCACAATTCGGCCAAACGACCCATTCGGCCAGACGGTATTCGGTCAAATGGCGTTCGGCCAAACGACCTTCGGCCAAATGGCCGGACACCGCTTCACATCCCTCTAAAGTATTCCTGCTGAAAATCTATTGTCCATTGAGGCCTTCTTACGAAGATTAACTTATTCATTTAAAATAAAAAAAAAATCATTGAGGAATTGAAGAGTTTGGCTGTGATGATTTCAATCTTTTAATTATTTTTATATTTTATTTAATAATTCCATCTGGCCATAACGCCTTAATGAAATAGATTATGATGGAGAAAAGCCACCTTGAGTCAGCCACATTTTGCCGGGATCAAGAAGGCGTAAAAACCCCATATATTTTCATTATACACGCTGTTGATTAAGCCTAACCAAATGAAACAATAAGGTACGATATATAAAACTTAATGCTAGTACAAAATAAAAAAACTCAACAGAAATATACAGCAAGCAATCGTGGAAACCAGAGCCGTTAGCTCGAGGGTTGTCCCAGTTTATTCAATGTTCGTGGCAGCATAGCATGAAAAAAAGAGACAAGGTAGATCCCGATTTTCGCGGTATGGACGAAAGTTGGTTCTCTCAGCATGCAGCAATGCAGCTCGTGGTTTATTCGCCTTCTCCAAGTCCCGTCTTCCAACTATACTCCGCAGAAGATGGTACGCAACACCTCCCGTTCGAAAACTCCAAGGGCGCGTTGGTCCTCTGAACGTTGGGTCCATGTTTCGTGCCCATACCGCGGTCTAATCAGCGTTTTGTAGATAGTTAACTTCGTGTGAAGGCAAACTGTGTTCGCTATCAATTGTTGTATTTAGTGCTAACGTAAGAACAATCACGACATTCACGAAACGCGACGCGAGACAAGACACGACACTTATGGTTCTTACAATCGTCAAAATAATTAAAAAATTACCTTAATTCCGACCGGTTTCGGGCTTAGTACGGACAACATCGCAATCAGTCGGACATTGTCCCGTAGATGGGCTGCATCGATTAAGAAGAACCATAAGTGTCGTGTCTTGTCTCGCGTCGCGTTTCGTGAATGAACTGTGTTCGATTGTAGAGTTCTGCGGAGTCCAAAGTAAGCTCGATTTCCTGCCACAATGCGTCTCTAAATTTCACTGCTGGTGTCGTTATCGGCGGTCACCAGTGAGCCCAAGTACACAAATTCTTCAACCGCCTCGATTTCATTACCGTCGATAGAAATTCGGGATGGCGGGGGCAGTGATTCTTCTCTGAAGCCCTTTGCCATCATGTACTTTGTTTTAGTCACATTAATGACTAATACGGTTCGCCTGGTTTAACTCTTTAGTCGGATGTACGTTTCCGCCATCGTCTCAAATTTACGAGCTATAATATCAATATCATCAGCGAAAGCAAGCAGCTGAACGGACATCGTGAAAATCGTCCCATTCGTGTTTATCCTCACTCTCCTTATTACGCCCTCTAACAAAATGTTGAACAGCAACCACGAAAGACCATCACCTTGCCGTAACACTCTGCGAGGTTCGAAGGGACTCGAGAGTGTCCCTGATACTCGAACTACGCACATCACTCGATCCATCGTCGCCTTGGTCAATCGCATCAGTTTATCCGGGAATCCGTATTCGTGCATAATCTGCCATAGCTGTTCTCGATCGATTGTATCATACGCCGATTTGAAATCGATGAACAAGTGATGTGTGGGCACGTTGTATTCGCGGCATTTCTGCAACACCTGGCGAATGTCGAACATCTGATCCGTTGTAGCGCGTTCACCCATGAATCCAGCCTGATATTGCCCACGAACTCTCTTGCAATCGGAAATAGATGGCGGCATAAAATTTGAGAGAGTATTTTTTTTGGTAGCGCTCAGTAGTGTGATCGCGCAATAGCTCCCGCAATCCAGCTTGTCGTCCTTTTTGTAGATGAGACACACGATACCTTCCATCCATTCCTCTGGTAATACTTCCTCCTCCCAAATCATGGTAATGACCCACCCAGCCAACACACGATCGCATATGATGTAGAACAGGATGCTAAAGTGGAGGCGATATGCGTACTTTTTACACGCGGTTAAATGGAAGCATGTACGCATATGGCCTTCACTTTAGCATCCTATTCTACATCATATGCGACTTCGTGTTGACTGGGCAGTGTAGTGCTCTCAACAGTGTTTCTCCACCGTATTTTAGAAGCTCGCTTGGTAGTTGATCGTAAGGGGCTGAAAATCTTTCGTCCTGCGCACGTAATCCTAGATCTGTTACCACGCCACCTCTCGACAACTTCACCTTCGCTCATGAGAATATTCCTGTGATTGTCTCGGCACATATCTGCTTGTGGCACAAAGCCTCTGCGTGGGCGGTTCAGTTTCTCGACAATTAGTGATGACGTACATATGAAGCGCGTGCTATTGAAAATTTAAAGACTTTAATCCAGTGCAGTGGGCTCACATCTTCAACGCAATTATCTTCAATAGTCATACACAAGTAATACGCTTTTCTAAAAAGGGTTAGTACAATAAAAATGAATTCTATTTCAAATCGGACAATGCTATTGATAGATTGAACATTGTTGCATTTCCCCCTGTTATTCCTAACAAGCACATCCATTTCACAAAGCAAAGTGTTACATTGAAAGCCATAAAAGCTTCAAAAACACGATACATGCACGTTAACGGAGTTGCCGAAGTCTAACGAGAGCCACCCAGGCAAAGTCACGCACCTTCTCGAAGGGGCGAATGGATGGTGTGGGGATATGATATGTGGTGGGTGATGATGATATCCGTGTCGGTATGATTGTCAGTCGTGACAACTCTGCTGATGGTGCTGCCGAACCGCGCGTCGCCTCCGCCGCCCCGACAACCGATTGGTAGAAGAAACTGAGTGGGGTGCCGTAAGACGCGGGTTAGCTTCTTTGTGCAAACATACTCAGACGGTCGTCGGTGCCATTATATTTGCATGGAAGAAAATCTATACAAGCAGGAGCTTTTGCTTCGGCAGAGTGGCTCAACTCCAACTTATCGATAGAATACTGCGAGCTTGTTATTAGGGAAGCGGAAAATGCACGGATATTTTGTAAGACTATGCTAGAAGTGTCTGGGTACGATTTCCAGTAGGTCCAAGAAATATTCGTAATGATACAGTCGGGTCTCTTATTAGACGCTACCACCCACTTTACGCCCACCGTAATTTCTCAGCTGTCTTACATCCAATACAGCTGAATTTTTTTAGTGTAGTTAGTGCTTATAGACTCATCACATACAAAAATTTAACCAAATTGGATAGAGGACAACTTGGAAAACGCAGTGGGCGTAAAGTGGGTGGCAGCGCCTAATAGGAGACCCGAGTGTAACATCATTGACTTCTTTCAGTACCTGTTCAGTCTTAATGAAGCCTTGTGGAAGTGTTCGTAGAACACTTGGCTGGCTTCGTTCCAGTTGGGTGGTCTCCAATAGGATGAAATATTTTTGTTATTTTATAGGTTATTGGGTTGACATGTATAACTAACTAGTGATCATTTGAAGCACTATGAACAATGTTCATGCACACACAGCTTCATGCAGCTAAATATGTTTGCCCATGCAGTGAATTCCATAACTGCTGAGGGTCAACTCCCTTTAGAAGGTCTTCGAATATTGTAACTAATGATCTCTAGCTATACTACGAATTAGAGATGGGAAAACTGATTCAATTTTGAGAGTGAATCGCACCCGATTCACTCTCAAAAAAGAGTCGACCCTTTTGATCGATTCAGTAACTCATTTCCGGGATTTGCTTTTCGTACAAATTAAGCCAGTTTTCGAGCAAATTCACTTGCATGGCACGGATGTTGACGATCTGCACAAACGTCTGAGAATAACGTAGTAAAACGATTCGCAGGTTTTCGTTAATGCCACCGAAGAATCGAATCACTGATGCGAGCCGGCCACATAATAAATATAAGTTTGAAACCCAAATTAATTGTCAATGATTACGATGTACTGCGTCAAATCATCATCAGCCACAATAACTCTTTTTTGCAATCGTTATGAACGTCAACGAATCGTAACTCTTTTGAAAAGAGTCATGGCTTATTCACTCGGTTTCGCGAATCGATTCTTTGAGTCGATTCGCGAATGAGTTACCCATCTCTACTACGAATGAGGTATGTACCCAGCCATCCCTCATACACGCTGAGATACCTTGAAACCAACCCCCATCACCCTCCTGATACCCCCGTAGACTTTTGATAAACTTTATTGAAGGCCACTGAAACACCTAAAGAAGCATTGTAACCATTAATAACACTTCTGAGATTTTCCTTGAACCCTTTTGAAGCCCCCTGCTGTGCACTGCAACACCTTGATACAACTTTGCAACCACCTTGAAGCTCTTTGAAATCGCATGAGGCACGGCATTCCAGTAGGAATTCCAATAAAAAATCCGACAGGAATTCCAGAAGGAAATCCTGTAGAAATGCCAGAAGGAAATCCCGGAGGAATTCCTCGACGAATTCCCGGAGGAGTTCCAGGAGGAAATCCAAGAGGAATTCCAATAGCATTTCCAGGAGGAATTCTCGGAGGAAATCAAGGAGAAATTTCAGGAAAAAGCCCCTTAGGAATTCCAGGTGGAATAACCGGAGGAATTTCTGGAGAAATTTTCGATGAAATTTCCGGAGGAATCTTTGAAGGAATCTCCGGAGAAATTCCTGTAGGAATTCCAGGATAAATTACTGGAAGAATTCCAGGAGAAATGCGCCGAGGAATTCCAGGAGAAATTATCGAAAGAATTCCAGGAGGAATTCCCGGAGGAATTCCAGAAGGATTACCAGGAAGAAATCCCGGAAGAATTTTCGGTGGAATTACAGGAGGAATTCTCGGTGTAATCCAAGGAGGAATTCTTGGTGAAATTTCAGAAGGAATTTTTGGTAGATATCCAGGAGGGATTCCGCAGGAATTCTAGGAAGAATGCCCGCAGCAATTCCAGAAGGAATTCCCGTAAGATTTCCAGGAGGTAATCCCGTATGAATTCAAGGAGGAATTCCCGGAGGATTTTGAGGAGAAATTCTCGGAAGGTTTCATGGAGGAATTCCCGATGGATTTCTAGAAGGAATTCCCAGAGTATTAGTAGGAGGAATTCCCGGAGGAATTCCAGGAGGAATACCAGGAGAATTTCCAAGAGGAATTCCAGGATAAAGTCAGGGAAAAAGTTCCGCAGGAATCCCAGGAAAATTTCTGGAGAAATGTCCGGAGGAATCTCTGGAGAAAATTTCCGAAGGAATTCCTGCAGGAATTGCAAGAGGATTTCCAGGAGGAACTTCCGGATGATATCCAGAAGGAGTTCTAGGAGGAATTCCCGGAGAAATAGCAGGATAAATCCCCGAGGAATTGCAGGATATATAGATATGGATCCCGGAAGGAATTCCAAGAGGAATCTCCAAAGTAAATCAAGGGGGAATACCTGAAGGAATTCCAGAAGTAATCTCCGATGGAGTTGCCGGATGAATTCCAAGAGGAATTTAAGGAGGAATTCCAGGGGAAATTCCAGGAGGAATTCCAAGAGGAATTCCAGGAGGAATTCCAGGAGGAGTTCCAAGAGAAATTTCTGGACGAATTTCTGGAGAAATTACCAGAGGAATTTCTAGAGAAATTGGTGAAGGAATTCCAGCAGGAATTGAAGGAGGATTTCCAGGAGGAGTTCGAGGAGGAATTCCAGCAAAATTGCCGGAGCAATTCCAGGGGGCATTCCAGGAGGAATTCCAGGAGGAATAAGAGACGAACCAGCCAAGGGTTGAAAGTCTCTATAATAAAGACAAATAAATAAATCGGAGGAATTCCCGGAGCAATTCCACAAGGAATTCCAGGAGGAGTCCCAGGGGAAATTCCTTTACGAATTTCTGGAGAAATTTCCGGAGGACTTTCTGGAGAAAATTTCCGGAGGAATTCCAGCAGGAGTTGCAGGAGGATTTCCAGGAGAAGCTCCAGGAGGAATTTCAGGAGGAGTTCCAGGAGAAATTTCTGGAGAAATTTCCGGAGGAATTTCTAGAGAAATTTCCGGATGAATTTCTGGAGAAATTGCCGGAGGTATTCCAGGAGGAATAAGAGATGAACCAGCCAAGGTTTGAAAGTCTCTATAATAAAGACAAATCAATAAATCGAAGGAATTCTAGGAGGAATCCAAGGAGGAATTCCCGGAGGAATTCCCTGAAAAATTCCAGGAGAAATTCCTGGAGGAATTCCCTAAGGAATTCCACAAGGAAATCTTAGGAGGAGTTCCAGGAGAAATTCCTTTACGAATTTCTGGAGAAATTTCCGGAGGAATTTCTGGAGAAAATTTCCGGAGGAATTCCAACAAGAGTTGCAGAAGGATTTCCAGGAGGAGTTCCCGGAGGAATTTCAGGAGAAATTACCGGAGGAATTCCAGGGGGCATTCCAGGAGGAATTCAAGGAGGAATAAGAGACGAACCAGCCAAGGGCTGAAAGTCTCTATAATAAAGACAAATCAATCAATCGGAGGAATTCCAGGAAGAAGTCCCGGAGGAATTTCAGGAGAAATTCCAAGAGAAATTCCAGGAGGAATTCCCTGAGGAATTCGAGGAGGAATTCCGGGAACAATTCCAGGAGAAATTGCCGGAGGTGTTCCTGGTGGAATTACGAACAAACAGAAAATCCACACTCACCATGTATACCCTGGTTGGCACCGGAGAATGTCAACACACCCGTTCCAGCAGATATGTAGAAGCAGTATTATATTTGTCATCTACCTTCTAACTTGGTGTAATAACCTAGAGGTAAGAGATGCCTCACAATCAACGGATCAGTGTACGCCGGATCAGCAACTTCTAGAGGAATTCCTGATAAATCTCCTGTTGAAATGTTTGATGGAACTTCTGAAGGAATCTCTGATAAAACACCAGGAGGCATCCCTGAATCTCCCTGTAACTAGTAGAGAGATCCCTGTAGGAACTCCTGGAGAGATTCCTGATATATGCTCTGAAGCAATCGCCGAAAGCACTACTATAATGCAGGAATCCTCGAAGGAACTTTTGGAATAATCCCTGGAGAATTTCTGTAGGAATACCTGGAAGAACTCCTAGAAAAAAAATCTCTAAAAGATCTCTAAAAAAATCTCCTTGAGGCATCACGAATGAATCCCTAGAGAAATCTCCAGACGAATTACGGGAGGAATGCTTGTCCAAGCATTATAGCCGAGGCCCATATAGCCGAGGCGGTAAACGCACGGGTATTCAGCATGACCATGCTGAGGGTGACGGGTTCGATTCCCGGTCGGTCCAGGATCTTTTCGTAAAGGAAATTTCCTTGACTTCCTTGGGCATAGAGTATCTTCGTGCCTGCCACACGATATGCACATGCAAAATGGTCATTGGCAGAGGAAGCTCTCAGTTAATAACTGTGGAAGTGCTCATAGAACACTAAGCTGAGAAGCAGGCTTTGTTCCTTTGAGGACGTTACGCCAAGAAGAGAGAGAGAGAGAGAGCTTGTCCAAGCAGCAATTTGATGCCTTATTTGCTTTCTAGAGGTTTTGAGAACCGCCGTAAAACCGAGATGATTTCATTTTGGCTTTATGAGGGTGATTATAACCTCTTGGAATCCATTCGACTTAAACTTGGGTGAAGAAATTTCAGGAGGGATCCCAGAAGGAACTTCAGAAGAGAAGTTTCTGAAAGAATTCTGGGAGGAATGATTGAAGGATCTCCTGCAGAAATTACAGAAGTAATTCGTGGGGTAATCCCTGAAGGAATTCCAGAAGAAAACCCTGTAGAAATTCCTTAGAGAAATCCCTGAAAGAATATCTGGAGAGATTATTAAAGAAGTACCAAGAGGGATCCCTGGAAGAACTCTTTTTTGAACCCTTAGTAGAACTCCTGGTGAACCGTGATGGAACTCCTGGAGCGCCCCTGGAAGAACTCTTAGAGAGATCCCTGAATGAACTCCTTGACTAATTCCTGAAGGAACTCCCGTGGGAATTCCTGAAGGAAATTCAGAAGGAATCCCTGAAGGAACTCCTAGCCTAATCACTGAAGGACATCCTATGAGAATTCCTAGACAAATTTCGTTCATTTGAAACAAACTGTTCATGTTTATTTGATAAGATGCTTTTGTTTTTGCGCTAATGAATAACTTTGCTAAAGATTGCATCTTTTTAAGTCTTCAGGTTTTGGCGATATCAAGGTGAGTCAATGTGATGTGATATTGTTGCAATACTATTTGTGAGTCTATTCTTATGCCGGGTAGTGTACATAGTTAAACTTGGTTTTTAATCGTCAGGGTGAAGAAAACATGTTGAGCTTTGAGCTCCTTATTGAAGCTTCTGTCGTGCACCAAATGGGTTGAAATTTCCAGATGTTCCTATTGACCACATGCACTGTCATTTCTAGACGTGAGTTTTTATATTCCATATTTTCCCTCTTACGGATCACCCTAATGTATAGGTATGCCATATACAGTGACTTCGAGCCTTAAGCCGTTGAGTACTTTGACTACGGACGTCGTTGCCGTCGTCATCATCATCGTCAGCGCATTCATTCGGATATCCTCAAGCATCGACGAGTGTATACATTTTGCTGCCATTTAGGGCTATAGGTATCTTACGACGACAGATAAGCTGGCAGAGGGAAACATCTTATTGAGTCGTTGCCGTCGTCCTCGTCGACGTCGTCGTCGGGAGAAATCCATTTCCTGTTAGTGATCTTTTCCGTTGTCATTATAGAGTGGAAGAAATGGTTTTTGTATGTGCCGGGTCGCTTGTATGCATAGTGGTCGACCAAAAGGCGATGAAGACGAATCGATACTGATTGACGGAATGGCGGATAAAAAATGCAGATGAATTTTCTGCAGCGCTGTTTGCATATTGGACAAAATCAGCAATATTTTTTTCTGAAAATTGAGAAAAGGGTATACGTTTTTGATAGACTTGCAATTTTGTTGAGACCAAAAACTAAAATAGAAATGACTGCGAAGGAATAGGGTACCGAACCATTTAGGGCAGTGGCTGGTATTTTGGGCATATTTCCGCTATTACTCAGTCAATTTTAAACCAATTGACTTGAATTGTTGTATACTGCGTGAGATCGTCAAGCATCACTTCAGCAATGAAGAACATGCCTTTGTCACTAGTACGGAGAAGAGCGGTATCATAAGTCACAAGAGAAAATTACCTTCTGTATAAATTGAAAACGAGAACGCGGTGAAAAGCTCTTAAGCAAATTCTATTGAGTTTACATTGCCATTAAGCTAATGAATTCTCTGCATCTATTTGAGATGCACTCGTTTCGTTGTTCGACTGCGAATTGTGGCGTTGGGCGACCGCTAATGCACCTTTATAATTGTACTAATTTGACTCATGGTAGCGTATATTTTTATTATTTAATGCTTATATTTTCCAACTTATCACCGCAAATAAAACTTGTATTTTAATGATAAATATTTTGATATTAATCAGTTTTCTTTTTCTTTTTACTTTCAGGTATGCGACTTCAATTGAATCACTAAGTATAAGTATAAGCAATAAAAAGTAAAGTAAATTTGTTTGTTATATTGACTCTTGAATTATTAAACTTTATACTCTTCCAATGCTGTGCCAAATGGTTTTCAACATATTCACCATTCAGTTAAAAGTTGGTATAGAGTCTCAACAAACCGACGTCATCAATCAATCCTAATCTACTGACAATCTCGATAGACACCCGTAGGTACACAACAGAACCACCCCCGTCGAGAGTTGGTAATCCACACGTGTGTGCGCCTGATTGAACATGGGGACCTAAATTAACATTCCAAAGAGCTCATCACAGAAGGTTCGTTCTGATTTGCCCATCACCCGTCTCGACTGAGTGAGTGAGCGAGTGAAGGAATGCCTTTTCCGGTTTCAAAGCACCCATCTAGCACTGTACTAGATCTGTACGTGCCAATGAATGCGCATAGAGAAAGCAATTGACCACAGCTGATATCCTGGGGTGGTTCACTCGCCCACACTCGAAGGAACACAGACTATGAGAGAAATCATGCACACAAACACATACTGGGAGAAAAAGGGTAACAATCGGAAGTGATCGATCCTGGCAGGAAACACAGTTGGCTGGATGTGTGAAAAAGGCCTCAAATAAGGTTGCACTTTCAGGTTAACAATTACAGGGGATGGCCAAAATGTTTGGGATAGGCAACTTTTTTTCTTCCACAAAAAAATTCAACAACACAAAAAAATCGAATGCTGTAACATTTCATAGAGTGCATCAAAAATTCTCAAATTTTGACTGTTTGTCAACCTATTATACAGTGATAGACATTCGTTTAGCCGAGACCAAAAAAAGTGTCAGGAAACTCATACAAAAGATTTTATGATAAAACTTTTTCATCATAGTGATAATGCTTTCTGTAAACACTCTAATGTAAGCTAGATTAGTTGTTTTTGAAATATGGCACAGCTTTATTGTTGGAAATGTTTCAATTATTGCATAAAGTGTCGTGAGAAAATAAAGTATACATGTTTTTGGCTGGTTAAACATCAAAATGGGATTGATAAAAGCTAAAATAAAAAAAATTCTGCGTAGTAATAAAGGCGTATCCTAAAGCCTCTGAAGTATAACTGTATAATACTAACATTAATAAATGAAATAGAACACTGTTATACGAAAGAACTGCAAGAAGAGTTAGTGTTTTTGAACCCTGTTTATTTTAAACAGATGCTCATACAAAAATGCAAGATATGGCCAAACAATTGACTTATTTCATTCAATCTGAAGAAATATATTATAAATGAGTCTTAGTTGCGAACCACATTCATTTTTAACATGATTTATTTGAAAAGAATGTCTAAATTATGAAACAAGTAGTTCATGCTAGAAACTTGAATACTTTCGGTGCCATTTCTCGAAATGTGAGCCGTCCAATGTATGTTATTTCAGCCAGAATACAGTCTAGAAGATATTGGGAGCTATTAGATTACGTAATAGTAGTAAACGCTGTGATTTATGCAAGTGAAACCATCATATTTCATCAAAACAATACTTTAACACGTGATTTTTTTATGGTTTGCGTTATTTTTTTCTGTTAAAAACATTGTTTTTCGTAGATTTTCGACCTGCTTTGGTCATGAAACTTTCATTAGATTCTTTTGAAACACTTCCGATAAATATAACTACATCAAATTTCAATTTGGAAACATTTACAATATTATGACATATTTATATGAGATGCATGCAAAATTAATATGGCAACACTTACAAAAACGATCAAATTCATGATTTACAAGCCGATGTATAATGCAGCTCACCATACATAATGATTTTGTTGAATATTTTTTGAATTATGTTAGTTTTTGTTATGGAATTCTAAAAATTGTATAATTCGGCTAAACGAATTCTAGGCAAAAAATTACATTTGAAGGGTTTTTACCCTCGTTTTTGTTTCAGTGTATATGTAAGTGTGAAGTGTCACACTTTTATAAAACAGTACTAGATATACCATCACTACGATAAACAAATGTAATCATAAAATCTTTTGTATGAGTTTCCTGACACTTTTTTGATTTTTTTTTGGCCTCGGCTAAACGAATGTCTATCACTGTATGTGCATCATTGGTACAAATTTGGGCTCGATTGATTAATTTTTCGCGTAGTTAGAACCGTTCTGGTAAAACACTATTTTTTCGACAACTAATTTTTGAACTGTCATATCTCGGAAGCCAGTTAACCGAATTGAATGATTTTTTTAACGTTTATCAACAATATATTGATTCGTAATACGACTTTATAAAATGTAATATTTTCTCACGGCGAGTTAAGTTATACCGGGTTGAAATTTTTACCCATATAGAGGAAAGTAAGTCAAACTTACAATACCACACAAAAATTATTAAACGTGTTCTTCCTTCAATCTAAATAGGCTCTAATATATCTGATTAGATATAACTTGAGAACAGAAGTGGAAAATCTTTGGATATCAACACTAAAATTTATTGACATTGATGTAAAAAAATGACCAAAAGAAAAATTAGTATTAATCGTCTGACGTAATTGTGAAGTGAAATCAGCTGAATGTAAGTGTTGTTTGTTGTTTGTATGTAAATAATGTTAGTAACAAATAAATGTTTTTTAGGCGTCTGATGATGGTCGAAGAGTAGTAGACCGAAAAGCGTTACGCAAATAAGGCTGTTTGTTGATCATTTCACCGAAAATAGCCAATCTAACTAAGCACATAAAAATACATTTTTCGAGAAAAATCCAAAAAGTGTCAATCCATGATAACTTTTTTCAACGTTCAAAAGGTACCTATGTTTTAATAGTTTGTGAAGCATTTACATATTGTCAGTGTACGTTCAAAATTTCATTCAATTTGGTTCACCGGTTTCCGAGATATGACAGCTCAAAAATGAGTTGTCTAAAAAATAGTGTTTTACCCAAACGGTTCTAACTTTACGAAATATTAATCAATCGAGCCCAAATTTGTACCAATGATGCACATATAATAGGTTGACAAACAGTCAAAATTTGAGATTTTTTGATGCGCTCTAAGAAAACTTATTGCATGTTGAACTTTTTTGTGAGAGAAAAAAAGGTTGCCTATCCCAAACATTTTGGCCATCCCCTGTATTATTGTTTCATAACATCTGAATATTGTAGTTATTTACTTCGTCATATGCGCTAGTTATCGTCATATCAGCTGGAAAATAGCCAATACATGTAATTACCTTGGGCAATGATGAAAGCAAAAAGATGTAGACTTTCAATAAGCAGTTCTTCTTCTTTATGGCTCTACGTCCCCCACTGGGACTTGGCCTGCTTCGCTTCAACTTAGTGTTCTTGGTGCACTTCCACAGTTATTAATTGAAGGGCTTTCTTTGTCTGCCATTGCATGAATTTGTATATTGTTAGGCAAGTACAATGATACACTATGCCCAGAGAGTCGAGAAAAGTTTCCCGACTGGAACGGGAATCGAACCCGCCGTCTGCGGATTGGCGATCCATAGCCTTAACCACTAGGCTAATTGGAGACTCCAATAAGCAGCTCTATAGCACAGGAAATTTAACAATTAGGTAAAATTTTACGTTCCAATTTCACTTCAAATATTCCTTCACAATTCTTCTCGTTTTGCGTATGACGAAGGCAGCATCAACGCCACAGCCAGCCGAATTGTTCTTCATCACTGTTCTATTTTCACTTCGCCAGATTCACTGTTTGAACTGATCGTCAATTCACACCCACAAAAACTTTGTGGCATGTCAAAGTTGAATTTAACTGCTGCAGAATGCAGCTAAAGCTGTTTGGTTATTGAAATAAATCACTTTTTCCTCGCCGGTAAATTGTAAACAAACAAGTTGTCTTCGTTTTTGAGAAGATGCAGATGCAGGCAAGTGTGTGTGTGGATGTTCTGCATTTGAAACATCGCATTTCACAAACACAGGAAAAGATTTCTTCTTTGTACTGTGACGGCGGTTTTTGATATGTTGGGCAAAAATATTAGTCCGAAATATTTGGCTCGGTAATCTGAAGCGACATCAACTTCAGTTTAAATGCTTGCTCAAAATCACTTTGTTTACTTGATTTGATTTGAATTGCGAAGAATTTAACCAACTTTTGGAATACAGAACTATTTTCACCTCCAATTTTTTGTCCATCCTATGTACCATAATATCACGTTGAAGGTGTGACGGAAATTAAATTCATGTTACACCCGAAATAGACGTGGACTAGATGGAAATAAAATTTGAGGGAGAGGTATTTAATCTTATTATTTTAAGGAAAACGAAGTGTTTTTTTATAATATCTAACTGGCTAATTCATAAATTAGCTTTCATTTATGGATTAGTCATCGAAACAAACTGGCCATGAAGTATTCTGGCGAGGCGCAAGAATAAACTTGATCATTACTGGTCGATGCTTAGTATGATGGGAACCAGATAAACACTTAAAACAGTCCTTCCAAACTGTGCGCCGCGGCGCCCTGGTCATGAACCAAAACACAAAGCAAAAACTTTTATTATTGAAGGCGGAACATCAAAAATGTTATTTATTTATTTCATCCTTAAATTTTAAACGAACCCCTTTTGAACAGTCTTCAATCAAAATATTTCTTAAGAAGACACAAAAACTCTATATTTTATTTTTGTTTTGTTTGGTGAAACTAGTGTCGCCTCACAGCATTTTTGTTGTATTACATGCCAAATGTTTTGCCTTTTTAAGGAAGCTTTTGAAAGAAACTCACTCAAACTGGTTTTTCCTCAAATTTTTCATTAAAAAGTAACTATTCCAAAATCCTCGGAAGTTTTCTAAATTTCTGATACCCTCATGACACTTTTTGATTTTTACAAACATTTTAAATTTTTGAAGATTTTTGTTAAGACTCTGAAATTGTTTATTGGACTTGTTCTGAATGAGACAAAAACATGGAAAAATTGGGAGTTTTTGAAAATCAATCTTCCATACATTTTGTGACCGGGGACTTGGTCTTGGATAGAAACTTGAAACGTCAAAAAACGCAGTACGCAAGACAAAGTTTGTTGTTATGTTTCCAAATTAACCAATAGTTTGCAGTCCAAAGTAAATATTTCAAGGAACTTTTTCAAGTTCTTTCCATAGAAATTACTGTCAATTACCCGGTTTTCATGCTGTCTAAAAAGTTTCGGGACGACATTTTTACTTACATCACTATTGAAATCTTTTGTTTGTCTTTATTATTGAGATTTTCAGCCCTGGGCTGTTTCATCTATTTATCGTAAAAAAATCTGCTACAATTTAAAAATTGATTACGTGCATGATTTAGAAAACCTCATTTTTTTTAAGTTGCACAACTTCTCACCGTCACTGTTAGCCGTCCTGGAAGGTTCTAAACAATCCATTTTTATATCTATTTCCCCTAAAATGTTATAAACTGCATACTACATAACACATTTGAAAGTTTTGCAAGACAATCCTCCAGAAATTTCAGATGTTCGTAAAGTGCTGTGAATTTTTAAGCAATTTTTCCATAAAAAGCTAAGAAACTTGTTAAGAAACAAGAAACAACTTAAGAAACTTGTTTTTGTTTTATTAGAAAACATGACATTATTGCGATTTGAATTCCGAATTTAGAATTAAAAGTGTTGACATCGTTTAAATTATTTGTGAAAAGTTATTGGTGCGCCGTGACATTTTTGAAAATTTCGAAAGGCGCCGCGGTAGCAAAAAGTTTGGGAACCTCTGACTTAAAAGGCCCATTTACGATATTTTTGTTCTGTACAAATTCCTTTGTTTGGGGAATTTTGAATTTTTGCATGGAGCGTCACGCAGCGATAGAACCCCTCCCTCCCCACCGGCGCCGACTATTTTCTTATAGTCAGTTGAGAATGGAAATGAATGCTAGGGTGCAATGGTTGTAGCTACTAGAGACCAGTTATACTTCTGTATGGCCACAACTACAATTGAAGGGGACTTCCCCGCTAAGGTTTCTCACCATTTAAATCTTTATTAAAAAAAATGCTTTCAACAGTCAAATTAAAAAAGAAAATATAAATGATTTCACGAAAAATTGGTAATCTAAGTTGTAGTTCCTGAAAAAATCTTTAATGCGCGCTTCAACATCTGATGATTATTTCAAGCTTTATTCAAGCATAAAATTTGATTTTTCGTTGTGTGTTGATCCGTATAGATACAATGCATCTATAGGGAGTGAAAAAGAAAATAACTACTCAAGAAGAATAAGAAACTGGCTGTCAGATAATATCATGTTTTGCTGAGTTATGCCAGACATCTAGGTGCATCAAAAAGACGGTGTCAGGCCATTCGGCCGAAGGTCATTAGGCCGAATGGTCATTAGGCCGAATGGTCATTAGTCCGAATGGTCATTAGGCCGAATGGTCATCAGGCCGAATGGTCATTGGGGTTTCTTCTTGCCTTTACGTCCCCACTGAGCCAAAGCCTGCTTCTCAGCTTAGTGTTCTATGAACACTTCAACAGTTATTAACTGAGAGATTCCTATGCAAATGACAATTTTGCATGTGTATATCGTGTGACAGACACGGAGATACTTTATTGATGCTGAATATAGTGATATTTTACCCATGATTTTTTCCTTCTTTTAAACATAGGCTGTTCTTTCTAGCATCATTGCTAAAATAGTTTTTGGCGCTGAAACTGCTGATATTCATTTCATACATTTTTCCTTCTTTAAAACATAGGCTATTCTTTCTAGTTTCATTGTTTAACTAGTTCTTGGCAACAATTGTTGGAAAAGGTAAAAACAACAGATTCCTTTACTGGCTCATAACGGCTGACTTTCAATTCGTCCTGATGACCATTCGGCCTAGTGACCATTCGGCCTAATGACCATTCGGCCTAATGACCATTCGGCCTAGTGACCTTCGGCCTAATGACCTTCGGCCTAATGACCTTCGGCCTAATGACCCAGCATCCAAAAAGACTATTTCTCTCCGTTTTTATATTTTTTTCTTACTTTCCTACTATCCTTAGCTCTAGCTCAGGCTTTGTTTTAATACTCATTCTTCCACTGTCGAAATTATTCAGAGTTTCTTTAAAAACTATGCTACGCTATTGAAGGAGGGAATGGGTCAACAACAGATCTCTGAAGAAATCCCGGCAGGATTCCCTACAGGAATTCTGGGGGAAATACCTGGAAGCTCGACAAGAATCCCTGAAAGAATCATAGAAGGAATCCCTACATAAATCCCGAGAGGAATCTTATAAGACCCGGGGCCCGTGGCGCAGTGGCTACACGTTTGCTTCATAAGCAGATGGTCATGGGTTCGATCCCAGCCCCGGCACTTTCGTCAGTTGCTCTTTTCCCCTGCGAGCAACTGACACTGACCCTCTTCTGAGTGTAAGGCTCAGCCACAGCCACACATCAGCTTCCTCGTGCTCATCATACTACCATGATAGGGTAGAAGGTGAAAGCAGTGCAACGGCAACCAGTTGGATATAGTAGAATTAGAATAGAATACCTTGTGGGCGCTGTACAAATTGTAAGTACACCCGACTAGAAAAATATATCAAGTTTATAACACATTGTGATATGATGTTATGAAATTTTTCTATAACTCATTATGTTATAAACTAGATGCAGGATGATGTTAAAATAACTAAAATCGGAACAAAAAGTACACCGGTCTAATCAAAATAATAACCTATTTTGTTATGATCAGATCAAAATTTTAACACAATTTGATATAAATTTTAGCTTCAAGAAAACTAGTTTCTACCATATTTTGATACAATTGTGTAAAATGATGTTCTGAATGTCAAGGAATCAAAACTAAATTATTTCACAATGAGTTATTGAACAACATTTATAACACAATATGATACAATTGAGTTATAATATTTTTAAACACCAAAGATGCTAAACATGATTATATCACAATGAGTTATACATATCATGGTTTGTTATAATTATGCTATATTTTTGTTAGAATCTTCTAGTCGGGCAGCTTCCAATTGGAATCGCTCACGCAGTGCCCTAGTGGACAAAAAGAGCTGTAAATTAGGTTAAGTGATTTAAGAATAAAAAAAATCGTATAAGAAATTCAACAGGCAGAATCGTTCAGGGAATACCACCCGGCACTTATTCCTAAAAGAATTCCCATTGAATTATCTGAACAAATCTTGGCATAAATCTTTGAAATAATATCAAGAGGAGTCTACGAAGTATTCTTAACAAAAATCTATGGAGAAATACCGGCTAGAATTAATGAAAAACTTCTTTCAGGATATTCCAAAGCAATCCCGGCAAAATTTCTAAAATTTATTCCTGAAGGAATCCCGTAGAGAATAGCTGATAGAATCCTTAGAGGAATCATGGCAAGAATCTCGGCTGAAAGCTGAACAGGAATCCCTGCAAGAATCATAGAAGAAATCTAGGAAGAAATTTTTGAAAAAAATCTTTGAAAAAAACTTGGGAAGTATTTTTGAAGAAATCTCTTCGGAAGTTGAAGTACAAACACCTACTTAAAAGATCCAAAACTCCCTAAATAAATCTCGGCATAAATCTATATTTCTCATATTTCCTTTCGAGGAGAAATCCCTTATGAATTACAGCAGGAATCCCGAATGGAATCTTTGAAGGAATTCCAGAACGAATCCCTAAAGAAATGCCGAATAGGATACCCCAGGAGCAATCCCTTCAGGAATTCTGTACGGAACATCTGGAGGAATCCAGGGAATATTCTCGAGAGGAATGCCCGAAGAAATTCCGGAAAGATTTCCTGAGAAATGAGAGATCTTCACCATAGGGGCCGTTCATAAGCCACGTAGACTTTTTGGGAGGAGTGGGAGGGGATTCTGGTCAAAGTCTATGCTCTTTAAAAATTTCAAAATGTATGGACAAAAGTCTACGAGGGGGAGGGAGGGTCTGAGATGGTCAAATTTTGGTTTACGTGGTTTATGAACAACCCCAAAACCCTTTACCCGGCACAATACCCTAACCCTCTACCCTACCGTTTATACTTACCATTCATCCTATCCTTTACCCCACTCTCCATCCTATCTCTTCCTTGCAGTCTACTCTACCATCTACCCTCCCTTTCAGCTTTCGCCCTACCCTGACTTCTACCCTACTCACCATACTACGCTCTACACTACCGCCTACTCTGCCCTCTACTCTAACTTTCTACCCTACCATCTATCCTAACCGTTCGCCCAACCCTCTACCCTACCTTCTACCTTACCCTCTGCCCTACCGTCTATCATAACCGTCTACCCTATCCTCTACTCTAATCATCTAGCCAATCGTCTTCCCTACCGTCTATCCTACCTTCTACCGTACCATCTACTCTAACCCTCTACCTCAAGGGCGTAGCCAGCTTTTCAGTCAGGGGGGAGGGACGAGCATCTTTAACACATTTATACCTACTAGCTCTTTCATGACTAAACGCAACATGATGAAATTAACTATAAAAACATTATATTCCAAAAGCATTATTTAATCCTTAAGGTGAAACGGGATGCCGTGTTATTTTCCCTATCTTGCCTCTCTTTCTAACAATTTGCCTCGCGATTTTGAAGATGGTAATCTCGAGTTCTATCGCACTGAAGATGCTGAAAACCAATCAGCATATGCACTGCAAGTGAGCATACACAATGATAGGTTTTTGTTGCAAAATATGAAGTAGAATCTGAGATTACCATCTTAGTAGCAACAGAGCAATGGCGGATATTTCCTCGACCGTCCCGTTCGCCCTTAAGCAGTCAGTGACCAATTTCTGGAAGATTAAGGATTTTTTTACTCGTGCATTTTTTTAAAAAGTTAAATCCCCAAAACATTCATAAGAATTCATAGCTAAAATCTTTTGGAAATTGCGACCTCTTTTTTTAACTAACCTAGAATTCTGTTCATAATATACTCCAACAGTTTCTTTAATAGAACATTTCAGAGCATAATCTTGTAGAAATGTCATTTGATGTATTTCCGGAAAGATCATTGGAAAAATTCTTGTAGGTATTCTCATGAAAACCTTGAAACTATCACTGGAGGAAACCCCCGAGGTATCCCAGCAAGAATCCCTTACAATGCTTGAATAATTTTATGGGGGTATTTCCCCAGAACTCTCAAATAATGCAGCTCTAGGAAAAAAATGGTATTCACCTGGAGGAATTCCTGGATAAAATCGCTGGAATGTATTCAAAAAGAAATGTCTGGAGGAATTTTAGAAGGAATTCCATGATGTATTTTCTACAGAAATTCCCGGAGGATTCCAAAAGAGTCTCCCTAGGTGAGTTCCCTGAAGAAATATCAAAATGCGCTTCTAGCATGTTAGAACTTATTTGTTCAAATGAAATCACAATGACTTCTGCGCAACCAAAACCTGCGCTGTACAACTTATTGTAAAAATTCCTGATGGAATCCCTGAATAAATTCCTGCAGAAAAGGCTGGAGGAATTCCTGAAGGAATCTCTGGAAAATGTTTAGGAAACTTCTTGAATAAATTCCAAGAGAAATTTCCTGAGGTATCTTTATACTATTCGGAAGGAGATCTCTGATAAAATTCTTGAAGATTTTGGATTCTAAAACAATCGGTGAAGGAAACCCTTGAGGCATTCCCGAGGGAATTTCTGAAGGAGTTACTTGATAAGTTTTTGGAAGAATGTCTGAAGGGCTTTCTAAAGGAACACCTTCAAAACATCCCTGGAAAAACTCCTAGAGGAATCTCTAGAGGAGTTCCTGAAAAAAAAAAACAATGGATAACTTCTTGAAGGGTTTCTTGGAGTAAAAAAAAGAAATATCAGGATATACTCCTGAAAGAATCGCAGGACGAATTTCTGAAGGAGTTCCTTTGCAATAGCTGCAGAGGGTATTCTTGAAGACATTCATGGATGGATTCCTGAACAAATCTGTGGATGAACTCCTAGAAGATTTTTTTGGGGATAATTCCTGGTCCATGTATGCTTTTATCTAAATCTATCTTAAAGAATTCCAATACTATTCGCAGGAAGAGTTCCTCGAAATCATCAGGTAATCTTGGAGATATTCTTGGGAGCATCCCTGAAAAAGATGATGGAAAGATTTCTGAAATTTCTGAAGGAATTCCTGAATATTTTTTTAAAGAGATCCCGAGAATTCATGAAAGAATCACCGAAGGAATTCCTGGAGAAATCCCTGGGAGAATCATTCGAGAAATTCCTGAAGGAGGAATTTAAGAAAGAGACTGTGGAAGAATCCCTGGAGGAATTCCTGGAAAAATCCCTAGAGGATGATTTGGAGGAATCCCTGAAGGAATTTTTGAAAGACTAACTGTAGAATTTGCTGGAGGAATCTCTGAAGAAAATCCTGTATGAATTCCTGGAGTGATCTCTAGAGGAAATCTGGGAGGAATCCCTTAAGAAAATTCTGGAGCAATTCCTAGAAGAATTTCTTGATGAATTCCGAGAGAAATCCTTGGAAACATTTCTGAAAAGTTTCCTGGAGGAATCCTCGGAGGATTTACTGGATGAATCCTTGAAGCAATTCTTAGAGGAATCTCTTAGAGAATCCTTGTAGAAATCTCAGTAGGAATTCCCGGGGGAATCTCTGGAGGAATCCTTTGAGAAATTGCAGGAGGAATTTCTGAAGGGATCGCTGAAGGAATTCTTTTAAAAAATCCTGTAACAAGGTGGAATTCCTGAAAATCTTTTAAGACATTCCTGGATGAATTCCTGGAGGAATCCCTGGAGGAGATCTTCGAGATCCAGATCCCTAGAGTAATTCCGGGAGATATCTCTGAAGAAATTTTTGAAAAAATCTTTCGATGAATTCCTAGAGAAAGTTCTGCAACGATACCTGAGGGATCCCTGAAGGAGTTATTTAAAAAATCCCTGGAGCAATTTCCCTCGAGCAATTTCTGGAGGAAACAGTGGAGGAAATCCTGGAGGAACTTCTTTACAAATTCATGGCGGAATCCTTTGAGAAATTTGAAGAGGAAACCCTGGAGGAATTCCTGAAAAAAACCCTATCATGGAGAAATTTTGTGGAGGTATTTTGGGTGAATTGCTAGAGAAACTTCTGGAGGAATTCCAGGAAGAATTCTTGAAGCAATTTTTGGAGAAGTCTCTGGAATAATGTTTGGAGGAACTCCTGAATGATTTTCCGGCGGGATTCATAAGAGGATTCTTAAGGTTATCTCTGAAAAAAAAATACTGAAGGATTTCCTGAACAAACTCATGGATGAATTACTGCACGAATTTCGGAGCGAATTTCTGGAGGAATTACTTAAAACATTCTTAAAGATATCCCTGACGGAATTCCTGAAGGAGATCTTGGAGATCCAGATCCCTAAATCTTAGGAGGGTTTGTGGATAAATTCCGGGAAGAATTCCTGGAAAATTTGTGAAGTAATCGCTGGAAAGTTTCTTGGAGAATTTACTGGAGAAATTCCTAGAGAAATTTCTGGAGGAATTCCTGGGTTAATTCCTCGATAAATTCTTGGAGAAATTCTTAAAGAAGTCAATTCCTGAGAAATTCCTGGAGGATTTCCTGCTGGAATGCTTGAAGGTAATCCCAGAGAAATTCCTGGAGGAATCTATATAGAAATCTCAATAGAAATCCCTGTAAGAATTCTTGGAGGAACTCCTGGAGGAATGCCTGGAGCTATTCCTGGAGGAATCCTAAGTGCAATCCCTACAGGTTTTCCTAAAGGAATTCATGAAGGAATTCCTAAAAGAATGCCTGGAGCAATTCCTGAAAGAATTACTGATGACATGCCTGTAGGAACTCCTGAAGGAACCTGTAGACAAATTCTTGGAGGAAACTTTATAGGAATTCGTGGAGGAATCCCTGCATAATTCTCCGAGGAATCCTGGAGGAATTTCTTGAAGATTCACTGACATTTCGAAGAGGAATTCTTTGAGGAACCCCTGTAGATATTTCTGGAGTAAGGCCTGTAGGAATTCCTGGAAGAACCTCTAAAAGAACTTCTAGAGGAATCTCTATTGGAATTCCCGAGGAATTTTCTGGGGAATTTCTGCAAAAACTCCCTTAAGAATTATCTTTAATTCGTGGAGGTATTCCTAGAGTAATTCTTGGAGGAATCCCTGGAGAAATTTCTGGAAGTATCCCAGGAAGAATTAATGAGGGAATTCCAAGAGAAGTTTCCGAAGAATTCCTAGGAGGAGGAACTGTAGAAATCACAGAGGGAATTCTCGTAGAAACCCTGATGAAATCTTTAGAATAGTTCGCGAAGGATCTCCTGTAGGCATCCCTACAACAGTTCCTCAAGGAATTCCTGAAGACACCCCAGGTGGAATCCCGGAAAAGATCCCAAGAGGAATTGCTAAGAGAATCTCAGAACAGTTCATGGAGGAATTCATGAAGTAATTCCCAAGCAACACACATGTTGCAAAGGTGTGTCGACTGCGGAGGGTGTTGATTGGACGCGGGTCATTTTCATGTTATTTTGCCTTTGGGTTAGAATTGCATGAATGTAACTCTTTTACAACCAAAAACTTGTGCTGTCGACACTTCTTTGTAACATGTGGGCTGCTTGGGAATTTCTGGTGCAGTTCTTGAATGAATTCCAGGAAGATTTCCTAAAGAAATCCCAGGAGTTCTTAGGGAAATCCTCGGAGGGATTCGTTAAAATAATTCTTATTATTTTTCTTGAAAAAAAAAATACAGAAGAAGTTCTCGATCTCTGGAGAAACTCTTGAATGAATACTTGGAGGAATTTCTGAACAAATTCCTTAAGGGATACCGGAAGCAATACCATGAGAAAATCCTAAGGTAATCCTCGGAGAGCTTTCTTAACGAAGAAATACCTAGAAAAGGAATCCATGTCTGCAGTGATTTTTGGACGAATCATTGAAGGAATCCTTAGATCCTTAGATCCTGCTTGAGAATTTTTTGAACAAAATTGTAAGGAAATTCTTGAATGGATTTTTGATTAATTTCTGGTGAAATTTTGTAAAAAAAATCCTGGAAGAAACTCGTACAAAAATTTCGAATAATTTCAAATGGAATTATTTTAGCAATCTCTAGCGGAATTCTTGAAAAAATGTATGGGGAAATCCGTGGATAAATCTTAGAAGAAATACCTGCAGAAAACCCTAAAAGGATCTCTGGGGAAATTCCTGAAGGAATCCACAAAAAAAGCTGTGGTACGATCACTGGAGGAACCTCTAAATATATCCCAGGGGAAATTCCAGGAGGAATGGCTGGTCCCTAGAGGAAATCTAGAAGAACACTCTGTGGAGGGCTTCATGATGGAAGCACTGAAGGAGGTTATGGAAGAATTGCTGGAGGAATTCGTCGATGCATCCTTCCGGAAGTATATGTAAACAATATCTGAGGAGTCGTGCGAGGAATATCCGAAATAATTGGCATGCTATTTTTCCAGGAATAAGAATCACACTATTTAGAAATTCAACCAAGCTTCTTATTAGATGTAAAATTCTATGGTAAGATTGAAGTGGTACTGTTAGAAATTTAGATACTTGGCGATCTAAATTAAATAATGATTGATAATTGTGAATGAAGTTCTAAATAATTCGAATGGTTTATTTCTAAAGATTTTTTTTTCTGGAACTCTTAATTATTGATAATCTTGATATGGCTCGAATTAAAAAAAATCTGACATACCCTCTGAATTCGCCCATGCTCTATCCTATCATTCACCTAAACCTTCTACCCGACCATATACCCTTTACCCTCTACCCTTCCACTCTACAAGCCCAATCGATACGATAGATACCAATATTGTATGGTACCATAGCTCAAATCATCATTCCGTGGGCATCATCTTGTATTATTGTCCGTCATTTTGTATTTCAAAATGGCGTCGGATATTTATTCTTGCATTTTACTCATCATGCCCGATCGATAGATACCCAGGTATTGCATAATATCCGAAGCAGCATTGCCCTTAAACAGTAAACATTCTCGAGTTTTTCTGCCATTTTGGAACCCAAGCCGCCATATTAATTTCAATACCCCTTCAACCACCTATACATCCTAAGCAATATGTATGTATACCAAATTTGGTTGAAGTAGGTTGAGTCATTCCAGAGTTATGTCGGAACTGATGAAAAATGCTCAAAATTACATTGAATTCGATTCACTGACTGGTTTCGAATATATGATGATCAAAAAATTAGTTGCCTTAAAAATTGTGCTGTACGAGAACGGTTCAGGTTGACAAACAGTCAAAATTTGTGAATTTTTGATGCACTCTTTGAAAAAGTTACAGCTTGTTGAACTTTTTTGTGAGAGAAAAAAAAGTTGTCTATCCCAAACATTTTGGCCACCTCCTGTATGCATACATATGTACAAGAAAAGGCTAAAGCCGTGATAAATATTTGGTTGATGACGATAATCATGTTGATATTACTGTTGGAAATGTAATTTTATTTAAATAATTAAAATTTTATTATTTACCTATCAATTTACAATCTATCACGTTACATGATAAGTAAATATTCCAATGAGTGTGATTGTTCCTAGATTTCTCATTTACTACAATCGAACAAGACATCTCGTTTTAGCTCTTATTTCTCTCTTCACTTTTTTTTCATGAAAATATTAAATGGATTTATGTTGAATGAATTCTTGGGATATTTTCCACAAAAGAAGGAGATCAATCAATCATTAGCTGGTGAAACTCCTCACAACCACATTTCACACACTTTGAACCATAGTTGTACTTGGATCATTTGGTTCCGTTCTGTTCTCCATTGTTGGTGTTGTGGCTGGTGGCTGGTGGCTGGCGAGTATTGAGAAGAACCCTGTAGAAAATCGAGAGTGATGCTTTTCCACTTGTGCAAACAGGGCACGACGCCTGGCGGTATCCAACCATTGCAATGCGCTCGTTGAACGGATCTCGCATTCGGTCAAGCACGGAAATCCAATTAAATTCATTCCTTCTTTTTTCCCAAAGCATTTGAATTGAACAATTTATCCTCATTAAATTTCCATCCAATCAGCTGCGAACGTGCTACACAAGCGTGTAATGAAAGGGTGAGCCCGGAGGTTTTCCCCTCGGGACTGTGCTGCTGCTGCTGACTGGCTGCGTAGGTATTATCAGATATCGAGAGTGTACATTTCGTTTAGTGGAGACACGAAATGGAACTCGCTTTGTTCTCCTGCTGGAGAAAATGGAGAAAATGGAGAAAATGAAATGGAATTGTGGATTATGAACCTATATTTTAGCTCTTTCGTGTTGAATTGCTTTATTCTACGAGTCATTCGTAATTCATTAGATGTTAGGGAAGGTTCAGTTTAACTAAGAGAATTTCTTGTCTTCTTGTCTTCTTGTCTTCTTGTCTTCTTGTCTTCTTGTCTTCTTGTCTTCTTGTCTTCTTGTCTTCTTGTCTTCTTGTCTTCTTGTCTTCTTGTCTTCTTGTCTTCTTGTCTTCTTGTCTTCTTGTCTTCTTGTCTTCTTGTCTTCTTGTCTTCTTGTCTTCTTGTCTTCTTGTCTTCTTGTCTTCTTGTCTTCTTGTCTTCTTGTCTTCTTGTCTTCTTGTCTTCTTGTCTTCTTGTCTTCTTGTCTTCTTGTCTTCTTGTCTTCTTGTCTTCTTGTCTTCTTGTCTTCTTGTCTTCTTGTCTTCTTGTCTTCTTGTCTTCTTGTCTTCTTGTCTTCTTGTCTTCTTGTCTTCTTGTCTTCTTGTCTTCTTGTCTTCTTGTCTTCTTGTCTTCTTGTCTTCTTGTCTTCTTGTCTTCTTGTCTTCTTGTCTTCTTGTCTTCTTGTCTTCTTGTCTTCTTGTCTTCTTGTCTTCTTGTCTTCTTGTCTTCTTGTCTTCTTGTCTTCTTGTCTTCTTGTCTTCTTGTCTTCTTGTCTTCTTGTCTTCTTGTCTTCTTGTCTTCTTGTCTTCTTGTCTTCTTGTCTTCTTGTCTTCTTGTCTTCTTGTCTTCTTGTCTTCTTGTCTTCTTGTCTTCTTGTCTTCTTGTCTTCTTGTCTTCTTGTCTTCTTGTCTTCTTGTCTTCTTGTCTTCTTGTCTTCTTGTCTTCTTGTCTTCTTGTCTTCTTGTCTTCTTGTCTTCTTGTCTTCTTGTCTTCTTGTCTTCTTGTCTTCTTGTCTTCTTGTCTTCTTGTCTTCTTGTCTTCTTGTCTTCTTGTCTTCTTGTCTTCTTGTCTTCTTGTCTTCTTGTCTTCTTGTCTTCTTGTCTTCTTGTCTTCTTGTCTTCTTGTCTTCTTGTCTTCTTGTCTTCTTGTCTTCTTGTCTTCTTGTCTTCTTGTCTTCTTGTCTTCTTGTCTTCTTGTCTTCTTGTCTTCTTGTCTTCTTGTCTTCTTGTCTTCTTGTCTTCTTGTCTTCTTGTCTTCTTGTCTTCTTGTCTTCTTGTCTTCTTGTCTTCTTGTCTTCTTGTCTTCTTGTCTTCTTGTCTTCTTGTCTTCTTGTCTTCTTGTCTTCTTGTCTTCTTGTCTTCTTGTCTTCTTGTCTTCTTGTCTTCTTGTCTTCTTGTCTTCTTGTCTTCTTGTCTTCTTGTCTTCTTGTCTTCTTGTCTTCTTGTCTTCTTGTCTTCTTGTCTTCTTGTCTTCTTGTCTTCTTGTCTTCTTGTCTTCTTGTCTTCTTGTCTTCTTGTCTTCTTGTCTTCTTGTCTTCTTGTCTTCTTGTCTTCTTGTCTTCTTGTCTTCTTGTCTTCTTGTCTTCTTGTCTTCTTGTCTTCTTGTCTTCTTGTCTTCTTGTCTTCTTGTCTTCTTGTCTTCTTGTCTTCTTGTCTTCTTGTCTTCTTGTCTTCTTGTCTTCTTGTCTTCTTGTCTTCTTGTCTTCTTGTCTTCTTGTCTTCTTGTCTTCTTGTCTTCTTGTCTTCTTGTCTTCTTGTCTTCTTGTCTTCTTGTCTTCTTGTCTTCTTGTCTTCTTGTCTTCTTGTCTTCTTGTCTTCTTGTCTTCTTGTCTTCTTGTCTTCTTGTCTTCTTGTCTTCTTGTCTTCTTGTCTTCTTGTCTTCTTGTCTTCTTGTCTTCTTGTCTTCTTGTCTTCTTGTCTTCTTGTCTTCTTGTCTTCTTGTCTTCTTGTCTTCTTGTCTTCTTGTCTTCTTGTCTTCTTGTCTTCTTGTCTTCTTGTCTTCTTGTCTTCTTGTCTTCTTGTCTTCTTGTCTTCTTGTCTTCTTGTCTTCTTGTCTTCTTGTCTTCTTGTCTTCTTGTCTTCTTGTCTTCTTGTCTTGGAATTGGAAGGCCTTTAAAACTGAGTTCCCTATGTTCCATACAATCGTCATTTAAAGAACTTTCTTTTTCATAACATTTCAAATTGCGCAGAAAGCGAATAAATGGCCCATCGAAAGCATCCACGACCGATCCAGAAGTCGTTTTCACCATCCATGGACGGCCAATTCCCACTCATTTGCTCACAAGGCTAATTAGAGACCCGGACTAACTGGAAGACGACCACCTCCGCCAAGAACGAGAGAAAATTAATTGATCGAAAGCATTCAACCGGGTTTGATTGAAGCGGTTCCGACACAGTTTAGCACCGGCTATGCGGAAGTAAGCAACCGCACATTCAACAGGATTTCAGACGTTTCAGTTTCTCCTTCTCTTGGCACTGATGCTGCTGCTGCTGCTGATGGTGGGTTGTGGGAAACAAAGGAAACAACGGTGGCAATCTGGAAACCACACTGAATTCAAACATACACACCAAGAGCTGATTGCAAGGAATGGTTAAAATTTAATTGGGATAGAGAACGATTTGTTGTTTCTCTCTGTAAAGTGGAATAAATTGTTTGCATAACCTGAATAATGTTTAAACGCATCTTCTTCTTCTTCTATCCGAGCACTTGATTGCGGCAATCAATCATTCAACGAACAACATAAAGTTCGAACACCATCTTCTATAAAAGTTTCCTTGCAATGGGTACCGTAAATGGGGGTCGCATTGGGCATCTTGAGACTAAACTTGACGAATCTTCGAATTATGCTTCATATGAAACTCAAACATTCGGACCATCTGTTTTATAAAAGTATAAAGATGATTGTAGGTCTCTCAGTTTCTCTGAAGAATTCCGGAGAATTTATGAAAGAATTCTGTGATTAAGGAATATCCAAGGAGTTCTGGAGGGATTCCCGGGGAAAGTCCGGAGAAATCCCTGAACAAATTGCGGAGGAATCCCCGAAGGAATTCTGGAAGAATCCCCGGAGAGATCTCCGGAGAAATTCCCGAAGAAATTCCGGAGGAATACCATGAAAAATATCGAAGGAATCCCAAGAGAAATTCCGGAGGAATCTCCGGGGGAAACCCCGGAGGATATCCGGGGGAATCGCCGGAGGATTTCCAGAGGAATCTCCGAAAGATTTCCGGAGGAATATCCGAAGGATTTCCGGAGTAATCCCTGGAGGATTTCCGGAGGAATCCTTAGAGGAATTCCGGAGGAATCCCTGCACACCAAACGCTTTCAGCAATATTTTGCTGAATTTTGCCGAGCTGAATGGTCCAGCAAAATGTTTTGCTGAACTGTCAGCAAAGTTTGCTGAATTTCAGAAAAACGTTACTGATAATCAGCAGAGTTTACTGAACAAATCTAAAAAATTTGCTTAATTTCAGCAAAATTTTTGATGAAATTTTTCAGCTCGGCAAAATTTAGCAAAATTTTGCTGAAACCCTTAATCAATTTTTGCTGTGGAGGAATTCCGGAGGAATCCCTGGAGGAATTCCGGAGGAATCTCTGGAGGAATTCCAGAGGAATCTCTGGAGGAATTCCAGAGGAGTCCTTGGAGGAGTTCTGGAGGAATCCCTGGAGGAGTTCTGGAGGAATCCCTGGAGGAGTTCTGGAGGAATCCCTGGAGGAGTTCTGGAGGAATCCCTGGAGGAGTTCTGGAGGAATCCCTGGAGGAGTTCTGGAGGAATCCCTGAAGGAATTCCGGAGGAATCCCTGAAGGAATTCCGGAGGAATCCCTGAAGGAATTCCGGAGGAATCCCTGAAGGAATTCCGGAGGAATCCCTGAAGGAATTCCGGAGGAATCCCTGAAGGAATTCCGGAGGAATCCCTGAAGGAATTCCGGAGGAATCCCTGAAGGAATTTCGGAGGAATCCCTGAAGGAATTCCGGAGGAATCCCTGAAGGAATTCCGGAGGAATCTCTGAAGGAATTCCGGAGGAATCTCTGAAGGAATTCCGGAGGAATGCCTGAAGGAATTCCGGAGGAATCCCTGAAGGAATTCCGGAGGAATCCCTGAAGGAATTCCGGAGGAATCCCTGAAGGAATTCCGGAGGAATCCCTGAAGGAATTCCGGAGGAATCCCTGAAGGAATTCCGGAGGAATCCCTGAAGGAATTCCGGAGGAATCCCTGAAGGAATTCCGGAGGAATCCCTGAAGGAATTCCGGAGGAATCCCTGAAGGAATTCCGGAGGAATCCCTGAAGGAATTCCGGAGGAATCCCTGAAGGAATTCCGGAGGAATCCCTGAAGGAATTCCGGAGGAATCCCTGAAGGAATTCCGGAGGAATCCCTGAAGGAATTCCGGAGGAATCCCTGAAGGAATTCCGGAGGAATCCCTGAAGGAATTCCGGAGGAATCCCTGAAGGAATTCCGGAGGAATCCCTGAAGGAATTCTGGAGGAATCCCTGAAGGAATTCCGGAGGAATCCCTGAAGGAATTCCGGAGGAATCCCTGAAGGAATTCCGGAGGAATCCCTGAAGGAATTCCAGAGGAATTCCGGAGGAATCTCTGAAGGAATTCCGGTGGAATCTCTGAAGGAATTCCGGAGGAATCTCTGAAGGAATTCCGGAGGAATCTCTGAAGGAATTCCGGAGGAATCTCTGAAGGAAATCCGGAGGAATCTCTGATGGAATTCTGGAGGAATCCCTGAAGGAATTCCGGAGGAATCCCTGAAGGAATTCCGGAGGAATCCCTGAAGGAATTCCGGAGGAATCCCTGAAGGAATTCCGGAGGAATCCCTGAAGGAATTCCGGAGGAATCCCTGAAGGAATTCCGGAGGAATCCCTGAAGGAATTCCGGAGGAATCCCTGAAGGAATTCCGGAGGAATCCCTGAAGGAATTCCGGAGGAATCCCTGAAGGAATTCCGGAGGAATCCCTGAAGGAATTCCGGAGGAATCCCTGAAGGAATTCCGGAGGAATCCCTGAAGGAATTCCGGAGGAATCCCTGAAGGAATTCCGGAGGAATCCCTGAAGGAATTCCGGAGGAATCCCTGAAGGAATTCCGGAGGAATCCCTGAAGGAATTCCGGAGGAATCCCTGAAGGAATTCCGGAGGAATCCCTGAAGGAATTCCGGAGGAATCCCTGAAGGAATTCCGGAGGAATCCCTGAAGGAATTCTGGAGGAATCCCTGAAGGAATTCCGGAGGAATCCCTGAAGGAATTCCGGAGGAATCCCTGAAGGAATTCCGGAGGAATCCCTGAAGGAATTCCAGAGGAATTCCGGAGGAATCTCTGAAGGAATTCCGGTGGAATCTCTGAAGGAATTCCGGAGGAATCTCTGAAGGAATTCCGGAGGAATCTCTGAAGGAATTCCGGAGGAATCTCTGAAGGAAATCCGGAGGAATCTCTGATGGAATTCTGGAGGAATCCCTGAAGGAATTCCGGAGGAATCCCTGAAGGAATTCCGGAGGAATCCCTGAAGGAATTCCGGAGGAATCCCTGAAGGAATTCCGGAGGAATCCCTGAAGGAATTCCGGAGGAATCCCTGAAGGAATTCCGGAGGAATCCCTGAAGGAATTCCGGAGGAATCCCTGAAGGAATTCCGGAGGAATCCCTGAAGGAATTCCGGAGGAATCCCTGAAGGAATTCCGGAGGAATCCCTGAAGGAATTCCGGAGGAATCCCTGAAGGAATTCCGGAGGAATCCCTGAAGGAATTCCGGAGGAATCCCTGAAGGAATTCCGGAGGAATCCCTGAAGGAATTCCGGAGGAATCCCTGAAGGAATTCTGGAGGAATCCCTGAAGGAATTCCGGAGGAATCCCTGAAGGAATTCCGGAGGAATCCCTGAAGGAATTCCGGAGGAATCCCTGAAGGAATTCCGGAGGAATCCCTGAAGGAATTCCGGAGGAATCCCTGAAGGAATTCCGGAGGAATCCCTGAAGGAATTCCAGAGGAATTCCGGAGGAATCTCTGAAGGAATTCCGGTGGAATCTCTGAAGGAATTCCGGAGGAATCTCTGAAGGAATTCCGGAGGAATCTCTGAAGGAATTCCGGAGGAATCTCTGAAGGAAATCCGGAGGAATCTCTGATGGAATTCTGGAGGAATACCTGAAGGAATTCCGGAGGAATCTCTGAAGGAATTCCGGAGGAATCTCTGAAGGAATTCCGGAGGAATCCCTGAAGGAATTCCGGAGGAATCCCTGAAGGAATTCCAGAGGAATTCCGGAGGAATCTCTGAAGGAATTCCGGTGGAATCTCTGAAGAAATTCCGGAGGAATCTCTGAAGGAATTCCGGAGGAATCTCTGAAGGAATTCCGGAGGAATCTCTGAAGGAAATCCGGAGGAATCTCTGATGGAATTCCGGAGGAATCTCTGAAGGAATTCCAGAGGAATCTCTGAAGGAATTCCGGAGGAATCTCTGAAGGAATTCCGGAGGAATCTCTGAAGGAATTCCGGAGGAATCTCTGAAGGAATTCCGGAGGAATCTCTGAAGGAATTCCGGAGGAATCTCTGAAGGAATTCCGGAGGAATCTCTGAAGGAATTCCGGAGGAATCCCTGAAGGAATTCCGGAGAAAACCCTGAAGGAATTCCGGAGGAATCCCTGAAGGATTTTCGGAGGAATCCCCAGAGGAATTTCGGAGGAATCCCCGGAGGAATATCGGAGGAATCCCCGGAGGAATTTCGGAGGAATCCCCGGAGGAATTTCGGAGGAATCCCCGGAGGAATTTCGGAGGAATCCCCGGAGGATTTTCGGAAATCCCCGGAGGAATTTCGGAGGAATCCCCGGAGGAATTTCGGAGGAATCCCCGGAGGAATTTCGGAGGAATCCCCGGAGGAATCCCTGAAGGATTGCCGGAGGAATCCCTGAAGGATTGCCGGATAATTCCGGAGACTCTCTGGAGAATTTCCGGAGAAATCCTAGGAAGATTTCCGGAGGAATCGCCGGAATTCCGGAGGAACCCTCGGAATTCTGGAGGAATCCTAAGTGAAATTCCAGGAAAAGCTCTTGTCGAATTGCAGAGGAATCCTTGGAGGAATTTTCGCAGAAGTCTCTAAAAGAATTCCTGAGGAATTCCTGGAAATCTCCAGGGAATTCTCTATCGGATCCAGAAGAATGAATAAATTACTTCCGGAAGAAAGAAAAAAGAAGAAAGTGAGAAAGGAAAAAAGCAAGAAAAGAAGAAAGAAAGAAAGGAAGAGAGGAAGAAATGAAGAAAGTAAGATATGAAGGTGTGAAGAAAGGAAGAATGGAAGGAAGGAATGAACAAATCAGGGCAGAGATGAACCAGCCTAGGGCTGAAAAGCTCTTTAATAAAGACAAAAAAAAAACAAATCAGGTCAAAAATACGGTTTAAAAGTATAGTGTTTCAAAATAGTTAAGGCTCAGAATGGTCAATCTATTGTTGATTCACGGTACCAAGCTGCGTCGAACAGAACGTGCTTATCAGAGACTCGATAGAGCCCGACACAGAATGTGAAATAACAACAGACAATAGTGACCAACCATACTGAAAGGAAGTGTCAGATATATATTATATTGAAACCAGATGGGGAACCCGACTACTATCTCCAAGCACTGAACCAACAGCTGCCCAGCAAATGAATCTCGGCAAGCATAAGACCAATAGCACAAACCAGAGTCTTCGACGACGAGAGCGCCGAACGTGTGTGTGATGATAATGTTAATCAATCAACTATTTACGCGTGGGTTTTCCGGTGGCTTTTCATCCACCTACTGCCCCATGTTACTGGTGCTGCTGTTGTTGGGCGGTTCGTTCGAGCCGGACGAACCGACTCGGAAAGACAGCTTCAGTGGATCTATTCAGCAGGGAGAGCTTGTTTTGGTCTTTATCGAATCATGTCCATCTTCTCCCGGCAGGGCAGGTCCAGCAAGTGTACAATTGTGCTTGCATTGCACCTGAATGGATCGACGCCGGTACGACGTTCCGGCTGCGAGAAGACTATATCACAGAATGAAATTAAACGTCCGTCTGCCCATGCGAAGAGAAAATAATTTTCTCAACAATAGGCTAGTGAAGTAGATATCCTTTGTGGTGTGTGGGCGTACGGCTAGGATTGACTTATTAGTTTTAAGTAATTGAATTTGTTAATAGGGCCAATTTGAATGGGAGACAATGGCTATCTGATTACGAATGCAAATCAGGTACGTTCGAGTGAAATGAAATTTCATGTACCTAATCAGTTTAATTCATCTGGAGTGTTAATAGAAACTAATTGGTTTTTAACTGCAGTGGTGCTATTTGAGCAGTTTGGCTCGGAATCATTTTAATCGAAAGTCAGCCTAAGCAAGAATTTACCATGAAAAACTCATTAAACGCTAAGCCTAGCAAAACACCAGAAGTCCATTCTGTACGTGACCATCGCTGTGCATCTTCAGCTTAAAGATCTGTGCTTTCATCCAACCGCATCGTTGATTGCAATGCCAAATCCTAAATCCCACATCCAAACAATGCTCGCGTATCATGCGTCTCCATTCTTATGGTAGCCGCTTCGCCATCGCACTGCCAATATGATTCAATGAAGATGAATGACTCACTTGTCCACAGCAGACAGACCACCTCAAAACAAACAGATAAACAAACTTCGGATTGCGGCGATTGTCTGACCCGTCCAGTAAACGGTGAACAGAGAGCTGAATTAGAGATAGGGCTATCTAGTGGGGGAGAGACAGGATGTTCTCTATTTACCACCCTCGCCGAATCGGATGCTCCGTGGAAATCTCCAACGGAAAGGCACAATACATAGAACAATTAACCCTTAAAAGATGTGGACAACTTTTTTGCATAGTTTTACCTATAGCTTTTGACCCAGTGGGTGGATTTTCAAAACCAAAATGTTTTTATCAAGGGGATTAGTTGTGCTATCATATGCATATATGAAGATTATGTTATGCTGGAACATTTTGGAGATATAGCTAGAAATGTAGTGTACACCACTTGTTCTTCATTCGATTCCGCGTTTTATTTCTATGCACATGTGATATATTTCAATGGAAATTGCACAATATTCTTTGTTTGGGTTGGGGCTGTTAGATAGAAATGTCTTATGTCCTTTTACAGCTGTAACATAGGTATCCAGGTTATCCAAAACGTCCAGAAGTTTTGAACTTTATCTACTGAATACAAATAGTTGTGTTTACATATTAAATCACTTGAACTTGCTGAATTACATTTAAATATACATTTTGAAACATGAAATGATGGTGGTCATGACCTGGTGATGTTCTAGGCAACTTAAAATAGCTCTGAAGTTCTGATTGTAAGGCTTTTACCTGTAATACTATATCAAACTAATGTATAAATGTCAGATCTGATTTCATTAGATCCATACATGTAAATCAGAGTATGAAAGACTTTCTGCACATCATTGGCGATACCTTAGGCCATCCAAATCATTCTGGAGTTAAAGCCTTTATATCTACACCCGTAATAACGCATCGGGTGCATTTCAAACTTGGTATAGTGCGTTTTGGTAGTCATAGAAGATCAGTTGAATCATATAATACATGTATACACATCATAGAGGCATCCTGGATCATCCGAACTAGTTGAGAGATATGGTTTGAATTTGAAATGGTACATCAACAGAAGTGCACAAACATTAGAGTTTGCCCATTTGATTCATACACATAGTGCAAGCCATGGGAGAGAAGTTCCCAGAGCTTTTCTAGATCATCCAAACCATTTTGAAGCTAAAATATACGGCTAACGTTTGTCATGACCTATCAAGTGCACTAATATCAGCATTTATCTAATTTGATTCAAACATATAATACAAGTCGTAGGAGACAAATTTCCAGTACATCAGCGATATCTGCAGCATCATTTTTTTATATTAGGGTCTGGGACCATTTGGGCAGGAGCACCTATTTTGGGCACTTGCTGCTATAACTTAGTCATTTTTGAACCCATTGACTTGATTTTTGAAACACGATCAGGAAGGCGCAGTAGCTAGCTATGTTCAAAAATTCAAGTCAATCGGTTTGAAATTAACTGAGTTATAGCAAGTGCCCAAAATAGGTGCTCCTGCCCAAATGGTCCCATACCCTATATGGTTAAGGCCCCCAAATCTACACTCGTCACAAATCATCGGCTACACGTTAAACTCACTATAATGCGTTTAGGTAGTCATAGAAGATCAGTTGTTTCACGTGATACTTAAAAAAACATCGGATCATCCAAACTATTCCAAAAATGAGACATATGGTTTGCATGAACTCATGGAGAAAGTTTTGGAGGATTCCCGAGGAATAATCGGGGAACTCACGGAGAAATTCCCGTGAAATTCCTGGAGGAATTCTCGAGGAACTCCTGCAGGATTTTTCAAAAGGTTCTTGAAGTAATTCCAGAATAGCTCCTGAAGGAATTTCCAAGAAACTGGCATTTCTTAGGAACTCGTAGAAGTATTCTCGGAGAACATCACGATGAATTTCTGATGAATTTTTGGGTAAATTCCTACATATCAAAATGCTATAAAAGTCATTTTTAAGTCAGTGGACGCACAAATAACACAACGAGATACCCAAAATATTATGAGATCCATCAGAAATATGCGTGAAAGAATAACATCGATAAAGTAAAGAGATATAAGAGTAGAGCTTGTAGAGCTTGAAGGTCTTAATTCCAGAATAGTTTGGATGACCTAGACCTCCAAGTGAATGTGGCTAAGTTACAATTGTACTCTGAGGCTCTAGGTACCGTTATATTCCGCGAGCATTCGCTACTATAAAAATATCCAAAGATTTACAGATATTGACACCCATACTTAAACATATATTTTGTCCATTTGTATGCCAGTGGACTCCCAAATACCAACACATAGACATACTCGTAATATTATGAAGTGCGACACAATCGTGAAATAATTATGCCGATAGAGTGAAGTGAAACAATAGTAGAGCCTGTAGACCTTGAAGGTCCTAATTCGAAAATAGTTTGGAATGCCTGGAATATCTCATGAATATACCAAGAGCATTATAATCATACACTGAGGCAGTATCAGCAGTATATACTACATCCCACGAATATTTTTCACATTTAAATCATGATACAGTATGCAGATATTGTAACTCAAACTTCAAAGTGTATTGGAGGCCATTTTTATTTCACGGAATGTCCAAGTTCCACAATATCGAGTTACTCGTAGCATTGTGAGGTCTAATGGACATCAACGTGACTATATTTCTTGAACAGAGTGAACACAAATGAAGGTAGATGTTGTAGATCTTGAGGAAATGATTGTCAGAGTAGTTTGGATAACCTAGATCACCCAATTCGAGGGATTTTCGAGGGATGCTTTGAGGCTAGTATCGTAGACCATGTTCTGTGATCATTCATCGTGTATAGAATTTGGTTTAGAATGTTGGATTCATGACACAAATTTCGGAATACTTCGGAGGCCTAAGAATAGCTCTGAGATCAAAACTTCAATAGACTATGATGGGTTAATACGTTGCATGTCAAGAATCAAAGAAAACTATTCATGATTAGCAAAATGATGGAATTTGAGCAAAAACATGTACAATTTACAAAAAAAGCTTTTCGGATACCAGTAAAAGGGTACCATGCATTTATTAGCACAAATATTCCCCTTGACTATAAAAATGACTCCAGGGTAAAACAAAGAAGATATTGCAATTTTACCAAAAAGAGATCGTCCCGGTTTTTACGGGTTAACCATAATAATACGTTGATTGTTTTACTTCTGCAACAAGTTGAGATTGTTCTTTTTTCTATACGACGAATAACATGAAAATGTTAGTTCTTTTTTTTTGAAAGGGAGTAAAGCTGTGGGCCACGATCTTAACTAGCCTAGGGTTAATGACCAGAGCAGAGTCTGACAGCAAATTGAAAACATTGATGTTGTGATATTGCAAATTATGATGACATAGGTTGTTGTCGTTTTGGTCGTTTTAACGGTTAAAACATCAAAAATGAGAGCAGAAAAATGTTCCCGTAACAGCAAGTTGAAAACAAATCCTGCTATCAGTGATAGCAAATTGATAAATGTTTTTGCTATCAGTGAGAAAAAATGAAAAAATCGTTGAATATAGGGGTTTTTCGATTATTATGGAATTCTAAATGTTATAAGATAATTACACTAAAAGTATATTCTTAGAGTTTTGAAATACCTTAACAACTTATTTTTTTTAATAGTTTAAAGTGACAGCAAAACGAAATCTAAATTTGTAATCAAATTTAGTCAAGACAATCTGATATCAAAATGTTACATAAATTTGCTGCTGAATACAAATCGAGTTTTCGATTTGCTATCATTTTGTTGTTAGACTCTGCTCGGGGATCTCGTGAACAAAGAAAAAAAAAAACCATAGGGATTCATGTTATTCTATGCGCGCTGCAACAACTTTTATTTTGGGTTTTGTTCGGAGGTTCATTTGAAAGAATGTCTACAAATTCAAAGCATAATATTACTTGCAGTACATATATGAAAATAAGTATTAAATCTGATATGTGGGCTCCATTTTTAAAAGTCATTACCAGTTTTAACTGATCTCATCATCAGCATGGTTTGGATGATCTGGGACAGCTCTATCATACAAGAAATATGATTGAATTGATCTAATATGTTTACTGCAATACTCTACACTAAGTTTGAAATGTAGCCGATGCAAGCTTGCTTTGCTTTCTTGTGCACTAGGCTGCGGCTTATTTTTCAAAAGTTGTTGAAACCTGGAATTCGTTTGCTCTTTTGGATTCAAATGACACAAAAAGAGAAACCTCTGAGTTTGAGCCAAAAATTTTGAGATTCAGAGGTCGCGCAATCGCTTCAAAGTCGAATTTTCGAGTAATAAAAAGGTGTTTTCACTTCAAGTGCCATAACTTTCTCAATTTTCAACCGATTTTCAATCTTTTTTTATGGATTTCTCACAAATTAAATTTCAAATAAACTCGTAGAACATCATTTTTTCCCAAAGTCACGCAAAATATGAGTTTTTGAAGATTTAATTCATGTTTTTCTTCTTTTTACCAAAATTTTCAAATTTAGAGTCCTATAACTTTTTAACCGTTTGACCAATTTTAAATTTTTTAGCTTGCTTTTGTAGATTTTTTGTTGCCTAAGAATGCTGTGAATAAACTGTACCTTTAAAAAAAAAACGTTTCAAAATAGATAAATACCAAAAACCGTTCAGAAACACGTATTTTATTAGAAAAATCAGCATTTTGGCAAAATTTTAATAGTTTTCATGCTTAGTTTCGGGCTCAAAGTGAAAAAAATATTCTCTATAATCATATGGAAGCCTTAAACTTCAGTTTTTGGAGTGTTCTGAATCAAAAAATATTTTCATGTTCGAAATGCGAGAAAAAAAAATTTGAAAAAAAAATCCTCCAATGTGTTCCATATCCCTAAATATGAGGCTGAGTATCTGGTTAGGAGTAAAAAATTGCGAATAATCGTCAAAAACTCCAATTTTGCATGAAAAAATCAAGTTTTAAGGCATATTTTGGCAGTTTTTGATGAAAAGTATCGTAAAAATGACTACTTGGATGAAAAGTTTGTTTAGGACAAAGATAGGCAATAAAAATATCTACAAAAGCAAGCTAAAAAAATTTAAAATTGGTCAAACGGTTAAAAAGTTATAGGACTCTAAAGGTAAATTTTTTTGTAAAAAGAAGAAAAAATGAATTAAATCTTCAAAAACTTATATTTTGCGTGACTTTGGGAAAAAATGATGTTCTACGAGTTTATTCGAAATTTAATTTGTGAGAAATCCATAAAAAAAGATTGAAAATCGGTTGAAAATTGAGAAAGTTATGGCACTTGAAGTGAAAACACCTTTTTATTACTCGAAAATTCGACTTTGAAGCGATTGCGCGACCTCTAAATCTCAATATTTTTGGCTTAAACTCAGAGGTTTTCCTTTTTGTGTCATTTGAATCCAAAAGAGCTTACGAATTCCAGGTTTCAACAACTTTTGAAAAATAAGCCGCAGCCTATTGTGCACGAGCCTAAGCCGATGATTTGCTACGGGTTGTAGATATGAAGGCCTTAACCATATACTATTACAGTGACCTCAGATATCCCTGACGCACTAGACATTTGTCTCCTATTATTAGCATTACATGTATCAATCAAATAGGGCCCATATAGCCGAGGCGGTAAACGCACGGATATTCAGCATGACCATGCTGAGGGTGACGGGTTCGATTCCCGGTCGGTCCAGGATCTTTTCGTAAAGGAAATTTCCTTGACTTCCTCGGGCATAGAGTATGTTCGTGCCTGCCACACGATATACACATGCAAAATGGTCATTGGCAGAGGAAGCTCTCAGTTAAAAACTGTGGAAGTGCTCATTGAACACTAAGCTGAGAAGCAGGCTTTGTCCCAGTGAGGACGTTACGCCAAGAAGAAGAAGAAGTATCAATCAAATGAGCAAATTCTGATAATTGTGCACTTCTTTTGATAGAGCATTACACATGCAAATTATATGTCTCATTTCCTTAATAGTTTGGATGCTCCAGGAAGCTTCTACGATGTATCTTCAATTATCACGTGAATCAACTGATCTTCGATGACTACCAAATCGCGTTATAGTGAGTTTAACGTGTAGCCGATGCTTTGTTACGAGCGTTGATCTGAAGGACTTAACCATAGGGGAGACTGGAGAGACTTGATCCCTTTTTCTTAATTTGCCTGTAACATTAAGAACAAACACAAAACTAGATCCATTTTTCGTACAGAATGGCAGGTAAACATCTATCGCAAGTTTATACACAACAGAAGGACTTTAAATTATTGTTAAAGTTTTCAAAATTGTGTTTTTATGGAGGCATGTCCTATGATGTATTTTTCAAAAGTGGGTCACAATTGATCCCCTTTTGAGCACATGTTTAATTTAAAGGGAAAATAACTCCAGAAGCTTCCTGTTTATTTTCTTTTCAAGTTTTCTTACATTTTTGATGAATATGGTGTATTTGAAATTATAAGATTTCCTTAAATTTTTAAGGCTATGCCGTATTCTGAAAATTGAGAGACTTGATCCCCCTTTTAATGGTGTGTAATAAAATAATAATTATCTTACACGTTTTATCATTCAATATACTAGAATTCCGAGTAAATAGAGGCTTCCAAATAGAATTTTATTTTTCACATGTATAATGTGTGTGTAATCCTCGAGGGATCAAGTCTCCCCATGTCACTATTGTATACACTAAGCTACATTAATTGAAATATTTATAGAACAACTTTATTTGGATGAATACGTTTGATAGTATTTTATTTATACTATGTGCTGTGAAATTTTGACACGATTTGGTTCAATTTTCACAAAGTTATTGAGATTTTTCGGGATCGCCTAAAAGATTTCTGATGGTCTGAAAACAAACGATCAGCCATTAAAAAATAATTAAAAAAAATTGCAAAACGTGACGACCCATACAAATTTTGTTGAGGTCCCATACAAAATGTGTGACATAGTGGGGAGGGGGGTTGAAAAAGGTCGACTTTTGCGTGACATAATTTGTGCATCACCCCTTGTATTATATGTTTGAAATCAATCAGAATGGTTTGGATGATCTAGAAAAGCTCTAGTGACCTCGGATATCTCTGATGCTCTGGGAACTTCTCTCCCATGGCTTGCACTATGTGTATGAATCAAATGGGCAAATTCTATTGTTTGTGCACTTCTGTTGATATACCATTTCAAATTCAAACCATATTTCTCAACTTCAGAATAGTTCGGATAGTCCACGATGCCTCTATGATGTGTATACATGTATCATATGATTCAACTGATCTTCTATGACTACCAAAACGCACTATACCAAGTTTGAAATGCACCCGATGCGTTATTACGGGTGTAGATATAAAGGCCTTAACTCCAGAATGATTTGGATGGCCTAAGGTATCGCCAATGATGTGCAGAAAGTCTTTCATACTCTGATTTACATGTATGGATCTAATGAAATCAGATCTGACATTTATACATTAGTTTGATATAGTATTACAGGTAAAGGCCTTACAATCAGAACTTCACAGCTATTTTAAGTTTCCTAGAACATCACCAGGTCATGACCACCATCATTTCATGTTTCAAAATGTATATTTAAATGTAATTCAGCAAGTTCAAGTGATATAAAAAGTAAACACAACTATTTGTATTCAGTAGATAAAGTTCAAAACTTCTGGACGTTTTGGATAACCTGGAGATCTATGTTACAGATGTGAAAGGACATAAGACATTTCTATCTAACAGCCCCAACCCAAACAAAGAATATTGTGCAATTTCCATTGAAATATATCACATGTACATAGAAATAAAATGCGGAATCGAATGAAGAACAAGTGGTGTACACTACATTTCCAGCTATATCTCCAAAATATTCTAGCATAACATAATCTCCATATATGCATATGGTAGCACAACTAATCCCCTTGATAAAAACATTTTGGTTTTGAAAATCCACCCACTGGGTCAAAAGCTATAGGTAAAACTATGCAAAAAAGTTGTCCACATCCTTTAAGGGTTAAGGGCGCCGTGTTCATTGGGCAAATTAATTTACGGAACACTATCTGTGCAGGTTTATTTTTCATGCTCCTTCCACGTTTCTTCGGGTCATGGCGTCGATTATTCACCCACTCATCCACTACCGACCGCTGGCGCGCTGGGAGAAAGAACTCACAATTCCTCAAACTCGCCTGCCGGGCCTGCTGCCAATCCCTGGCACACAACGGAGTAGAAATGTAACAAACGACCAAACTTTAAGGCGTACAAACGTTTTTATGCTTTTTATTGCTGTTTTACGACACGGAATAAGCTGAATGGGACAAAAAATCCGGACTAATTCACCTGGTAGTGACGATCCAAATGTTGCTTAGTTATGATTTTGAGGAACACATTTATAGAACATCCGTTGAGCTGAAAAAAAAGGCAAAATCGAACGCATTCGATCGAATTAAGGTTTCTCTGGTTCACATTAAGGCCCTTAGAAACTGTAAAAAAATTGGGCACGATTGGTTATGCCAACGTTTTGCAGATTGAAGTTTGATGGAGAAGGGCAGAATGGAGGGTATTTAAGGCTACTCAAAAGCTCCCTTGATTATGAATCATTGAACTTAACGATTCGTCACTATGTGTCCTGGAATGGTTGTTTTAATTCCTCCGATTTTTCCCTGGATTCAAGAATTATGTCGAATATTCCTCCTGGATTCTACAAGAATTCCTCCAAAAATTTTGCTATAATTTCTCCTGAACTTCCTCTGAAGATTGCTACAGGAATTTCACCAGAAATTTTTGCAATATTTTTTTTTGAAATTCATCTATTTATTTCTCTAGGGATTCCGTCAAAAACTCCTTTTATGTTTATCAAATGACTTTGTCATAAAATTCTTCCAAAAATTTGTCGACAGATTTGGTTATAAACTTTTCCATAAATGACTCTAAAAATCTTCCAGAAATTTCTCCGAGAGTTCTTTGACGGAATCTTTCATGGATTTTCAAAGACTCCTCTAGAAACTCCTCCAGAATCCTGTATAGAATCCCTTCAAGGGTTTCTTCAGAATTTCCTGTGATCATTAGTCCTGAAGTCCATCTTAAGATTTCTCTGAAAATTTCTTTGAGGATTTCACCATGAGTTTTTCCGAAGGATTCTCCAGGAGGTTTTCAAAAGATTCTGCCAAGAATCCTAATAATTGCTCAGAAGAATTAACTTCGGAATTTCTAAGAAAATTGTGCCGGTAGTTCTCTTGAAGACTTCTTCAGGAATTAATCGAAAGGTTCCCGATCTTCCAAGTGCTTATCCGAATTTTTTTTAAGGTATTCTTAAAAGGAGTCGTTCAGAAATTTTCCTTTTAACTGAATACAAAAATGGAACAACACAAAGGGACAGGTCATAATTGTCGAATTGTTGCTGTGATTTCAAAACTTGTTACTGTTGTGCTATTGCTGATAAGTTGATCAATAGTACAACAATAACTAAACTTGTACTTCAACAAAACATGTTATTTAAATGTAATTTAGTTAATGTATATCAATAGCTTGATTATAACAAAATGAGATTGTCCAACAAAATTTGTTATGGTAAAGCTATGCCTTGATAATTCAATAATAACAAAACAAGATATAAAAACAGGTTATGTGATTTCGTTGTTATTAACTTGCTATTCTCCTCTGCTCGGGTTGCTTCTTCTATTCCTGGATAAGACATGCTTGGAAACATTCGAGTTTTAAAACATGTTTACATGTTAAAAATGTTAAAAGTAATACAATCTACACTTTATAAAACTGGAGCATTTATTTTAATTATAGTGAAATTTAATTTTAGTTTTCTCTATGCTGTGATGTACACTCAGAAGTTTGTTGTCGACTATTAGAAAATGGGGTTTTTATAAATATCGTTTTTGGTGTTTGAATTCAATTTTCAGGTTCAAAAGTATATGTTTTAAATCCAAACCATGCAAGGGTTGTATAATATACAGGGTGTTAGGTTCCTGAGTGCAAACTTTTTAAAGGGTGATAGAGGACCATAAATGGTGAAAAAAATTGTTCTACGCATATGGTCAAATCTCAACCGTTACGTAGTTATTGAGCTTTCCATGTTTTTGACTCTCATTGCCTTAACTGGCTATAACTTGAAAATGGTCAAACTTATCGCAATTTTTTTACCCTTATTCGAAAGATTATTGAAATTTCTATCAAATGGCATCTTTGAATCGATTGGTTTAGTTAAATAACTAAGTTTTCTACAGCAAACTAGCTCAAAATAGCGTGTTTTAATTTGTTTTTGTCAATTATCTTTGAAACATGCGTAATAAACTCAAATTCTTTCTTCGGCAAAGTTGTGGCTCCTGTTCTACTCTAAAATTCGTTCTTTGACATCAAACGTCTATCTCTTATCGTTTTCTTGCAATTTTGATTTAAACATCGCATTTCAGGTCAAAAATGTGCAACTATCAAGGTAAGCACGTTTTTGCGCATTGTGTCGCACATTTAAATCGAAATTGCAAGAAAACGATAAGAGCTAGAAGTTTGGTATCAAAGAACGAATTGTGGAGTTGAACAAGGGCCACAACTTTGCCAAAGAAAGAATTTGAATTTATTACGCATGTTTCAAAGATAAGTGACAAAAACCAATTAAAACACACTATTTTTAGCTATTTTGCTCTAGAAAACAAAGGTAATTAACTAAACCAATCGATTCAAAGATGCCATATGATAGAAAATTCAATAATCTTTCGAATAAGGGTTAAAAAATTGCGATAAGTTTGACCATTTTCAAGTTAAAGCCAGTTAAGGCAATGAGAGCCAAAAACATGGGAAGTTCAATAACTACGTAACGGTTGAGATTTGACCATATGCGTAGAACAATTTTTTTCACCATTTATGGTCCTCTATCACCCTTCAAAAAGTTTGCACTCACGAACCTAACACCCTGTATGTGCATGTAGAAAATCATGGATATAGTTTTTTAAATTTTTATCCAGCTTAATTTTATGCATAGTGTGATATTTAGGATTTGTTTAAGGGAATATTCTACCACATTCACACGAAGTGTATAAAGCAAATTTAAATAATCGGCATTTGATGTTAAGGGGAAATTTCAGTGGATACAAATATGGCTGCCACAATGGCCGACTTGAACCCCTTCTCACGACTTTCAGAGCACCAATCTTAAGAATTAGTAAACAAATTTTCTCGATTTGTAAAAGCTGCCTGTTTTTTTTCAAGTGAGCAAAGCCAGGATAAACAAGTGCGGCTTGATTTGATGCTTCGTTCGTCAGATTTGTGCCCCTAAAGTATGCAAAATTGCAATGGGATTTGTTGATGTTTCACCTTAATACAGGGTGTTAGGTTCGTGCATGCAAACTTTTTAAAGGGTGATAGAGGACCATAAGTGGTGATAAAAATTGTTCTACGCATATGGTCAAATCTTAACCGTTACGTAGTTATTGAACTTCCCATGTTTTTGATTTTTATTACCTTAACTGGCTAGAACTTTAAAATAGTCACAGTTTTTTTACCCTTATGCGAAAGATTATTTAATTTTCCATAAAATGACATCTTTGAATCGATTGGTTCAGTTAAATAACTAAGTTTTCTAGAGCAAAATAGCTCAAAATAGTTTGTTTTAGTTTTTTTTGGTCAATAACCTTTGAAAAATGCGTAATAAATTAAAATTCTTTCTTTGGCAATTGTGGCCCTTGTTCCACATCGTTTTTTGACACCAAACTTCTAGCTCTTATGGTTTTCTTGCAATTTCGATTTAAATGTGCGGCACAGTGCGCAAAAAAGTGCTTACCTTGACAGTTGCAAATTTATGATCTGAAATGCGATGTTTAAATCGAAATTGCAAGGAAACGATAAGAGAAAGACGTTTGATGTCAAAACACGAATTGTAGAGTGAAACAGGGGCCACAGCTTTGCCTAAGAAAGGATTTCAAATTATTTCGCATTTTTCAAAGAAAATTTACAAAAACAAACTAAAACACACTACTTTTCAGCTATTTGATCGAGAAAACTTAGTTATTTAACTAAACCAATCGATTCAAAGATGCCATTTGATAGAAAATTCAAAAATCTTTCGAATAAAGGTAGAAAAAACTGCGATAAGTTTGACCATTTTAAAGTTATAGCCTGTTAAGGCCATAATAGTAAAAAACATGGGAAGTTCAATAACTACGTAACGGTTGAGATTTGACCATATGCGTAGAACATTTTTTTCACCATTCATGGTCCTCTATCACCCTTTAAAAAGTTTGCACTCAGGAACCTAACACCCTGTATATTAAGGCAGAATATGTGTGAAAATTAAGTTTGTTTATGTATCCATTCTTAAATGATAGAGTTGTAAAGTTGTGCCCATACTTTTCGGGACACCCTATCCCTCGCACAAGTTGATACCATTCTTGGGTAAAGTGCGGAGTTTCCGGCAAATTTGATCAGAAAATCAAGAGTTATCCGTTATTAACTAGTTGATTCTTGGTTTATGCGCTAAGTGGCGCTGGTGAGTCTTAGAAATTCTTGACTGTATTTCGAGAATCAGAGCATATAGAAGAAATTCGTCCTCAGAAAAGCTCATCAAGACATCAAGAGCTGTTTGTTGATAAGCTAGTAGAACTTGACTATATTCACTAGATGGTGCTAGTAAGTCTTAGAAATCTAAACTGCTGCATCTCGAGAATAAGATACACAGAAGAAATTAGTCTTCAGCAAAGATAATCAAGAAATAAAGATCTGTCCGACAATGAACTATGTAGTTCATTCTAGGTTTATCCGCTAGGTGGAGATTGTAGGTATGTCTTAGAAATTTTAAACTGCTGTATCTCGAGAACCGGACCGCATAGAAGAATTTCGGCTTCGATTAGGATGATCTAGACATCAACAGCTATCAGATAATCATGACAGTAGATTCTAGGTTTATGCACTAGGTGGCGTTAGTAAGTTTTAGAAATTTTGAACTGCTGTTCCTCGAAAATCAGACCGCATAAATGAATTTAGTCTTCGGAAAAATTGACCAGGACATCAACAGCGTGAGTCAAGAGGTGGTCTTAGAATTTCTAAACTCCTATATCTCGAGAATCCGACCGTAAATATAGTTTCGTCTTCGGAGGAATTGATCGGGCATTGAGAGCTATCCGATAATTAGCTAGCTGATTCCAAATATATCCGCATGGTGGCACTAGTAAGTCATAGAAATTCTAAACTGTTGTATCTCTAGAAGCAGACTACAGAGAAGAATCTCGTCTTCGATAAAGAGCGAAACGAACGACGGGAGGTGTTCGGCGCTGCTGAAGTCGCGCTATAGACTGAGATGAGAGCAAACAAAAAGGCCTGCTTTGAGGGTCTCTATCAGAGTGCCAATGCGAATCCGTGGAGTGATGCCTACAGGATCGTAATGGCCAAGACAAGAGGGGTAATGGCTCCTACAGAGCAGTCTCCAGAGATGTTTAAGGGGGTCATCGAGGGACTTTTTCCGCGCGATGATCCTAGTCCTCACTGGTGATGAGGAGAGGGTTACCGATGAAGAACTTGCGGGGATTGCAAAGTTTCTTAGCGTAGGTAAGGTCTCAGGTTCAGACGGAATTCCGATATTGGCCTTAAAAGTTCTCCCAGAGGTTTAGAAGCGGCAGAATCTGGTTTTATTGTCAAAGGCGGGGAAACCATTCGGAGATCCGTCGGCATATAGACCAATATGCTCGGTGGGAAGGTGCTTGTAAAGGTTATCCCCAATTGAGTATTGAGGCACACTGAGAGTATAATTGGTCTCTCGGGCAACCAGTTCAGCTCCCGGAAGGGCGGGTCGACCCGAAACGCTATCCTGTCGGTTACAAAGACTGCCGAGATTGCGCTCCAGCGTAAGAGGAGGGGAATTCGAAACTGTTCAGTAGTGCTTCTGGATTTAAAGTTCAATAGCGCCAGGTAGGCGGCTATTGCCAATGCGCTCCTCCAGCTGGCCATTATTATTAACGTCACTTTAAACTATAAGTTCGTAAACCTCCGTCTGGGGTACCCGGATACCTGTACAGGATTCTCGGAAGTTACTTCCAGAATCGAGTACTAGTTTACGATACAGAGGTGGGCCGGAAGTGCTTGCACATAACCTCAAGAGTCCCGCAAGTTTCCATCCTGGGTCTGGTGCTATGGAATGCCATGTACGACGAGGTGGTGACGTTAAAGTTCCCGGTGGGAGTAGCAATCTTCGGTTTTGGTGACTTCATTACACTCGAGGTATACAGCGAATCGATCGAAGAAGTAGAATAGACTGCTGTCCACTCGATCGCAATTGGGTGGAATTCACGAAACTGTAATTGGCTCACCACAAAGCTGCAGTGGGATGGGGGTTATGAACAACCGAAAGTCGGAGCAACAAGCGGTGATCAGTGTAGGCGATTGCACTGTCACCTCGTAGCGCGCCGTCAAACACTTGGAGTCGATGTTCACGATTTCGGACAATGCGTGATTGCATGCTTGCCACATGCAGGGATGGCACACATCAGGACCATTTTGTCCAGAAGATGTGTAAAGGACAAAGTTTGGCTGGAATGCCGTTTCATCGGCCGTTACGCGTGGACTCGGAGAATGCCTAGCTTAGACGCTAGAGGAGGTCCAAGAGGCTACGTAGGTCATACCGGTGCCCTGTTGTCGAAATCAACCCTTACAGCGATTACATGGCCGGGGGAGAACATCTTGGTAGTGGTGCTGTCGTGGCGTCGGTCTACCGGGTTGGATTCCGCGGTTGCCCCACTAACAGACGGGGCAGGTGAAGGTCCAACTGTCAGCAACTCCTTTTGTTGCTAGCTGATAGGGCCTGAACCTTCAAGCCTTCATTGCGTTGCACGCAAGTATCAATACTTGATGCTTGCAGAACAGTTGAGCGCTGGCGGCGTGATGTGATATGAAGCTCCAGCATATGTTGTCTTTGTGCCAATAACGTGCTTCGAACAAATAAAAACAATATAGGAGATAAACCGAGTTTTCGCTCGTACCAGTGCAGTGTTTTTCAATACTTTCTATATATTTTACACTTTTTAGATTGCATAATTTCATTTACTTCTTCTGAAAAAAGTGCATTATTATTATAATGGAGAGCACTTTGAAGGTTATTGAATTAAATGAATGAAAGGCCCACCACCGTTCAGGTAGAGTGCGATCGATGAAGGGCTTACTTGTTTTATATTATTGACGTGCCCTCAATCGCTTTTATGATGATTCAATTTCCCTTCAACACACCTCATTGTACAAGAAAAGCCAAAAGGTCGATGAGTAAAAACGAAACTGAACCGGCCAGTCTGCCAGAGCCAACAGTCCAGGAAACTTGGCCCAAGGAAATGGTCATGATGTAATGTAATGTGTCATGCCATCGAAGCGTTTTCCACGCTATTTCACCACGGGCCGCCCCGGCGTTTGGTCCACTTTTAGCTTCATAAAGCAGGAATAAAAACCGGAATGTAACTTTTAAGACCGAAAAATCCCGAGACAAGTGGCTCAGCAACGACAACCATCGCATCGCATCGTAGCACTGGAACTGACGGGAGAAATATGGTCCGCGAATAGTCGACAGCCCGAATCCGACGTCCAGCTGTAAGGTTGATGAATAATTGTTATCTCTAATGGTTTACGGCCTCGACGGTGAAAAGTTTTTTCTTCTTTTCTCTTGGGTGAATGACGGTTGGGTAGAAACAGCAAATGGCTAATTGCGTTGGATTTACTGTTTGTTAATTGAAGCTCAACTACGATTCGTGACTAAATAAGAAATTCCCTATCGGAGTACGTTGATCTATGGCTGGTTCGTTAAGGCGTGCGGTTATTTACGTCCCACCACCAGTCCGTCGTCGCATCGTCTGTCTGCGGCAGAGTGTGCCAAATTGAGCAGTTTTCTTGTGTAAACGAATTGGGAGTTGGGGTGGCTTATAGCTTTCGGCATGACGGATATCGAACGACAATGGTTCCACCTCCAAGCCGAGAAGAAAGTTGACGCAGGGAGATCACACTGTCGTATTCTGCAAATAGATTCGCTCTGCGGAGGAGATAACGATGGGAATAAGGCGAATTTTATGAGCGATGTCGTAATCCTAGCCGGGTAATATATTTCCCCCGTGCGATGGAACCTTAGGCAGTTTTGGATCAGTTTGTACGGATTCGCATGGTGAGCGCTAGGCCGGGGCGGGAGATCGTATGTAGGAATGCTCTAATTGAGGTGCGACTCTTGTGTGCCCTGTCTTGGGCTGTCTTGAGATGTTCCGATGGGTGTCGTAACTTTGTTAGATATTATATTCGCTTAGTCTGAATTTATGTTTCCACTGTGGAGGTGTTATCAGATGAGATTACTTTAGAATTGAAATTTTAAACAAAAGGAAGAAGAAAAGCGGCTACTGTATTTAAGGTTTATGTTTTTTTTTTTCTCACATTCTAATGTTGTATGAAGTAAACCAACTGGTATGTGCTATCTCCAGAGGAGGTTATTCTGAAAGGTGAATGTGCCTTCAATTTTATTCCCTAAGATCGGAGGTTTGGAACTCTTGTTTCTGAATCTGTGTGGGTTCAAAAATTTTACCTTGAAAGATTTGTTAATCAAATATACCAAATTACTCAAGGTGGAATATTTGATCCCGCACAGATTCAGAGCCACCCCTATTTTCCCATGTAAATGTTGTTAACTTTCCGCAACTCGCACGATTGGCCACTACCAGCACCACGCTTATGCTGAGCACAAAAAACAGGATTTTTCCAACGTGTTGTACAAAATACATACACTCCCGATCAAAAGTTTGGGGTCACCCCCTCAAAAACATGTCATTTTTCAGGCCCATATCTCCGCCAATGTGCGTCCGATTTCAAACCCCTAGGTCTCATTAAAAAGATAATAACTCAAAGTAACTTTGAACATGCTTTAAGTGAAACTTTTTCAAAAATATTTGTATGTAAACTTAATCCAAAGTTGCCAAATTTTCTAAAAAATGAAAATAAGCTTACGGCTGTGTCGCTGGAAATTGGGTCGACCAAATTCTAAGATAAGAGTGGTAATATAACCTATTTTCTATTAGCTTTCGACTGCTTTTTACCGAACTTAGCTAAAAAATCTAGAAAAAAAAGTTATTGATCAAATTAACACTTGATGTCATCGACCAAAAGTTTGGGGTCACCCCTCAAAATGGTGTATCGGCCAAAAGTTTGGGGTCACTATCGTAAAACATGGAAAAGTGATTTGTTAATATCTGCGTCATCTATAGTTAAATTTTTATTCTTTATGGTTCATGTTTTTATTTAACGTATTCAACGATTTTTTTACATAAAAATGTGATATAAAGGTAACACATTTCACCAACTTTCAAAAAATGAGGCAATTTTACGTTAAGTTTACTAGCTGTCCCCGGCAAACTTTGTCTTGCCTATTGCGTTTTTTTGACGTTTCAAGTCCCTAGCCAAGCGCCCAAGTCCCCGTTCAAAATGTATGAAAACCCGTCTTTTAAAAACTCTCAATTTTCCCATGTTTTTGGCCTCATAAACCTTCCTTGGGTGAAAACTAACAGAACAAAACTTAGACAACCCAAATCGGACCATCCGTTCGCAAGTTATGCGCGGTCCCACGTATGCCACTACATTTATATATATATATACTAGCTGTACCCGGCAAACTTTGTCTTGCCTACTGCGTTTTTTGACGTTTCAAGTCCCTAGCCAAGCCCAAGTCCCCGTTCAAAATGTATGAAAACCCGATTTTCAAAAACTCTCAATTTTTCCATGTTTTTTGCCTCATAAACCTTCCTTGGGTGAAAACTAATAGAACAAAACTCAGACGACCCAAATCGGACCATCCATTTGCAAGTTATGCGCGGTCCCACGTATGCCACTGCATTTTTATATATATAGATATATATATATATATATATATATATATATATATATATATATATATATATATATATATATATATATATATATATATATATATATATATATATATATATATATAGATTACCGCTCTCATCTTAAAATATGGTCGACCCAATATCCAGCGACACAGCCGTAAGTTTATTTTCATTTTTTTTTTAAATTTGGCAAATTTAGTTTAAGTTTACATACAAACATTTTTGAAATATATCTATTAAAATCATGTTCAAAGGTACTTTGATTTATTATCTTTTGAATGAGACCTAGGGTTTTAAAATCGGACGCAAATTGACGGGGGTCTGGGATATGGGTCTAAAAAAATGACATGTTTTTGAGGGGGTGAACCCAATCTTTTGATCGGGAGTGTATATCAGCGCGATCACTCGAGAATTAAACATACTTTAACGTTTGCTGGAACATTTTGCGGTATATTAAACTGTACAATAAAAATTTACCGGAAATGCTGGGCTGAAAAGAGAGTGATATCCACTTGGATGGATGTCAAAAATTGCAATCAGTCAAAACGATTTATAACACCAAATGCTTATAAAATCAAAAAAACTGTTAAAGCTCATCAAGAGAGCTCTATGTACATACACTGGCCTAGTAACTGCCCGAGCAGATATCGCTTGAAAAATATTGGTCATATTCAGAGTGGTATCTGTCGTTTCTGTAATATGGAACGTGAGATCTCGGAGCATCTGCTTTGTAGTTGTGGTGCTTTATACACGCGCAGCCAAAGATGTCTAAATAGTGGTTGCTTGCAACCCAGTGAGATCTGGTCTGCAGAACCTGAGAAGGTCTTGGGGTTCAGCTAGAAACTCGCACAGGTTATGACTCTGCGATTCTGGACGAGGTGGGTGAAAGAATATCTTCCAATTATCACTCGAAGATCAAAGTGGTTTGAAGAGACTCGGGATATCGCAGTAGGAGATTTGGTATTGGTAGTAGGAGGAACAACCAAAGGCCAATGGACACGAGGACGTATTGAAGCCGTTACTCCCGGACGGGACGGAAGGGTCCGCCAGGCCTTGGTCCGTACAACTGCAGGAGTTCCCCGACGACCAGCGGTTAAGTTGGCAGTTCTCGACGTGATGGAGTGTGGTGAACCCCAAACGGAAGTCTCTGAGATATTTCAACGTAACTAGGGTTCACGGGAGGGGGATGTCACGTCACCCCCTGCAACAGATCAACTGTGGTCGATCCTCTGTGGTCAAGCTAGACCACTATAGCGATCGATCGACCAGGCAAAAGGAGAGGGGAAAGATTATGTAGAACGTAGAACGGTGGAACCAATTCAAACCGAAGTTGATGAAATGCATTGAAATCAACGATATAGTGCAAATCATTGTGTTAAATCTACAACTGAATTCCTTACACTAAAATCCTAAATATTACTAGTGTCTAATGATATAAATAGTTAAAGTTCAAACTTACCCTAAAGAACTTGTCATCTAGTGGTATCGTGCAATATTGGTCTTAAATCTATTGTGCAAAGGTAGGATAAATGAATCCTAAAACTATGCGGAATATTAACCTAAAATGAATTCGTTATCTGTTTAAGCTTGTGCTAAATATGCACCACGTTATAGACAAGTAACAATAATTGAAATCCTAGAGTAGTTTGTAAGTATGTCCACCAGTAACTTAAAGTTTTATAACTAAGAATTCTTATACCTATAGTGCACATAAGAGAAGTAGTAAGCCGGATCTGGTGTGATAGGACCCTACCGTTTGATTGTCATCAAAAAATGTAAGTTGGACCAAAATAATGTTTCTGGAATTGCTCTAATAAAGTTTACTAGCTTTTAGCATACCTACCACCTACAAACGCGGTTTGCTCATGAGATTTTGGGAAACTTTCCACCCCCACAACAGACATGTAATTTTATGTCATTTCATTCTAAAAATTGAAGCATTTCTTTCAGAAAAAAGTTATTGGATCTTAAAACATTGTACGTGCGCTAAAATTTTATTGGTGGTAATGACAAAACATCAACTTTTTCTGGAAGCGACTTATGAGAACATTAGTTATGACACAAAAATCAGTCACTTGTTAAATTACGGCACATGCCGTTACGTCATTTATAAAGATTATGTCAATTGAGAGGCCCAGATGCAAAGGGGGTAAGTGACCATTTTGTCGATTTTGAGCTAAGCTTATCAAAACATTCTTCAGATTTCAAGCTTTCAGGAACCTTTTTAAGATTGATTTTACGATGATTTGAAAAATTACAATCAATCGGAGAAAATTGGGTAGATTTTGGAACTCCATACATTTAATATGGGATGGAAAATTGATAGGCGTTATATGCGATAGATTGACACTGTGCTAGGAAAGTTGAAAGGAAGGGAAATGGATTTTTCAACCCGTTTCTGCTCTAGCGATGGCTATGATCACATGTTAATATACATGAGTTGTAGAGAAGAGGAAGAAAGTATTTAGAAAGATACAAAGTAGGAGGAAAGGGACGGGCAAGGGATTGAACCCAGGACTTTCCGCATACTAATCAGAAGCGATAACAATCAAGCCCGTTTATTCAGTATTGCAGCACCCAAATTGTTTTGCTTCAATCAAAATATGGAGGAAAAATTGAGTAAACCTGGAAACAATTAGGTTGTGGGTACGAGTTGCATGTTCAGCGTGAGTGTTGAAATATGCAATTCCATGTTTATGACGTGTAGCGTATGTAAGATGAAACATTCTCACCAAACTTATATGGTCCATCGTTGAATTCGCTTAAGAAGTGATTTTATCTGCTTCAGGCCCGGCTCCGATAAACTAGCGGACCTGGTGAGATGGTTGGAACACTTGACTATCAAGCCAAGGAACTTGGATCGAATCCCACTCCCGACAAAAATGTGAGTTCTTCCTTCGGAAGGGAAGTAAAGCGTGGGTCCCGAGATGAACTAGCCTAGGGCTTGAAGTCTCGTTAACCCTTATGTTGCCGACAGGGTACCCGGGTACCCAGCGACCATTTCAAAAGTGCGGTGTAGAAAAAAGCAAAAATTTTGTCGGACACATAACGGTTAATACAGATACAAAAAAAAAACTAAAAAATAATTGCGCCACATAGGGTCAAAATGTTAACTAGTTTGATCCACATTACCTTGTGCTCAGTGCATTGGTTATCCAAACTTTTTTTTTGTGGAACTACAATTAACTCATCCGGATTTCAAAACTTCGCGAAAAATGCAACTGGTAGCCCAACACTTCATACAAACTATGCGACATCTTCTAGGCGAAGCAAAACGACTCAACAGCGGAACATAAGGGGTTTAAATGGAAAAGCATTCACTTTGGGGTGCAGCAAACACTAGAACTCGCACCTTTTTATTCCGCTTCTTATTTTTCATTAACTACTAATTACAATTGCGGTTCTAACCAGTTACAACCACAATGAATTCTGAAAAAAAAAAAATACTTTCCGCATTGAAAATCGCGCAGAACCGAGAAAAAATGTGACAGTCAGCTTAAAATGCAGCCACCCGCGCCCCTAACCTGTTGCGATCCATCCATAGTTAGGGATACCATCCATTATTTCAAAACAGTGATTATGGTACCGCAACTGACCTCATCAGAATGGGTTCAGAAAAGTTGCTGATCTTCCTGCAACGTTTTAGTCAGATTCAAAGCAGTGGAAGAAGAGGATATCTATTGGAAGAATGGCTATTTGACTTGAAAAATGCGAGAGACGAGCCAGCCAAGGGCTGAAAGTCTCTCTAATAAAGACAAATCAATCAATCAATTTGACTTGAAAAATATTCCGTAGCCCTGTGGTTTCGGTCACCATGCTTTGGGATGAGGATTCAGTTCCCGCTTCGGACGAAAAAACTGTTGGAAAAAATAGTTTCTTCTTCGTATCCATTGATGCCTGCCCCGTGTGTCCCTCGTCTAGTGTTGAGTTTCGTTCAATCTGTACAGCCTCTGGCTGAAGACGATGTCCATGTCTTAAGGAAAACATCCTCTGTGAATCTTTGGTGAGATCCTAAGCAGATGCCAGATAAAGTTTGTACAAAAAATATTGGCAATCTTTTGTTGCATTCCTTACGAGTACCTCAGTAAAGTGCAGCGACGATTGGCAGGTTTTTTAGATGATTTAAAATATGTTTTCCCAACAAAGTTACTGGATTTCTTGGATCCTTGGCAAAGTCCATGCATTTATCTAGGTAGATTCATTCAGGAACTCTAGCATACGAATCCATAAACCACGTGGTCATGTTGCGGGGTGGGTTCAGGCGTAGACCTCGGTCCCAACATTTTTTTTTGTTATGAACGAAAGAGGGGGTGGGGGTAGGTTCGGAATCTCCCAAAAAATGACCACATATTTTATGGACAGTCCCTTCCTAGCGAACTGATTATAAAATATAGGAAAAATTATAAGCACATCCCTTGCAACAAACTTGAAACGTTGCTTCAATGATAGATACGATAGATCAGCGTTGTTAACGTTAATCAACGATTAACGTCGTTTCGTTAATTCGTTAACGTTAATTGTAACGATCAACGATTCTTCCGTTGATTTTTTGGAAGCGTTGATCAACGTTAACGTTAACACGGAGCTTTGATTCAACGTTAACGACTCCGTTAATTTTACGTTAATTGTAGTACATATTTATTTGATACTAGACTGTACATTTAAGTGGATCTACTTGGGTCCAACCAAATATTTTGGAAAATTTGTCGGAATGGTGTGCAAAACTAATCGAATTATGACTATTTGTTAAAACCTCTTTAATAAATAAATAATAATAATAATTTAATAATTTCCATTTTTTGATCAGTTGTCCTGTGGGCTACATCAAAATATGGACTCATTTAAACCAAGCATTTGCTCTCCTGCCCTATTAGCTAACCCATTAATATAAGTGGCAACTCTTTATGCAACATATTGGAACTTTGCCTAGTGCGCGAAGAGTTATTAGTCCACTAATATGAGCGCTTTTTCATGGGTCAAGCAGTTAAAGCAACCTTGGCCGTTTTAAAAGCATATTTGAAAAGATGGCCTACAAAACAACTTGAATGAATGAATCACGAAATAAATAATGACTCAAAATACACATAACTCCTTTCACATGATTTACAAGAAACGTAACTTGACCTAGCTACTTACATCAGCTTCCTCTATTTTTCGCGTTTGGAATTGAACTGCAGCCTTCGGTAACCCAAAGTTTCTAGGTATGCATAGTTTTGCTGTCATCCCAACCTGTAGTGGTTTATTCGAGTAATGTTGCTTGACTTCTTGCAGAGATAATTCTGAAACCGCGTTGACTCGACTTTGTCGAAGTTTGACCAAGATCATATCAATACTAGAAACCAAATGGAAAATTTTTGACATTTGCATGGATGGCTACTGTGGTCAACTCAATAGCGACTTCAGGTGAGTCACGTTTCATAATTGTACACAAACAACATGTGGATTGCCTAAAAAACAGCGGGGGATAGTCATTGACGAAATTAGAGCGCTTTGTGCACTTCCAGCTCCAAAGACGAGTGCGCTGGCTGTATTGCATAACAAGCGCGCTCAGTTTCACAGCTGAAGGTGAATAATGCACCAACACCATTACTTCCCTCCGAAGCATAAACTCACGCTTCCTGAGTAAGTCGGCAGTGCATTTTTCAGGCTCTCGGCGTGGAAGATCTAGGTTCTATTATCGCACTGGTGGTCAAATGCCGGCACACAAGTTTTCCAAAGAAAGATTCTTTTTGCTAGTGAGTACTGGAAAAACAAATCTTCTTGTTCCAAACATAATCTACCGAAAAATTGAAAAAAAAACCGTAAGTGTCACATAGATCACAAAGTATATCACATCAATTAACGCCAAAATTAACGGCAATCGTTGACGTTAATTAAACGCATTCCGTTGACGTTAACGTTAACTGGCAAGAAAATTAACGCAACGCCGTTGACGTTGATTCGGATGAAAATTAACGTTAACGGCGTTAATCGTTGATTAACGTTAACAACCCTGCGGATAGATACTATCCCCAATAGGTACTAGATATATACTTATACTGGTTAAATTCTCAGAATACTTCTTCTGTTTCATCTTCTTTTTTTCATCTTGGTGTTACGTCCCCATTCGAATAAAGCCTGCGCTCAGCTTAGTGTTCTAAGAGCACTCCCACATCTTTTAAGGCAGGCACGAAGATACTCTATATACCCAAGGAAGTCACGAAGGTTTCCTTTAATACAAGTTTCTCACGCCGAGGACCTGGTATCGAATCCCACTCCCGGCAAACTCGCCAAATGTGAGTTCTTCCTTCGGAAGGGAAGGTCCCGAGATGAACTTGCCCACACAGTACGAACAAAATCTGTAAATTCATGACGAACTGAATGTAACAAATTTACCTCCATCGTGTTCGATAGAAATTTATGTGTGATCCTAAAATTATACTGCTGATTGCTGAGAGAAAAGTGTTAATTAAGCACCGACTTTTAAGAGAAACTTAAAAAAAATCTTTATACGAGAATCGAACTCAGATCTTCCGAGTGAGAGTTCACGCCTACCCCTCTAGGCTGTCTCACCAAGCTGAAGAGAAGGCAATCAAAGATAAACATGTTCCACCATAAGGGAGCCAACTGTTGTACCGCTTCGGTCACAGAGAGCGAGAGAGCAGTCTTTGTAGCGAGGCAGACGACTGAGCGTAGCTGTCCTCGTTTACGTTACTGCATGTAAATTTCAAGCGAATATGTCTCACAAAAGTGTAAACAGTACGCATGATTGGCTGATTACTAAGCGGACAGTATCATCTCTCGGTAAATGGCTGTAATTTTGTAGCTTCTGCTATAATTTTCCGTCGATGCTTAACTTACGTGTTGTTTAATTTTCATGATTTCTTTCTGTGCAGGGCTAAAAATCTCGTTAATACAGATAAAAAAAAACACAAGTTCCTGGTCCACCCGGGAATCGAGCCCACCACCTTCAGCATTGTCATGGTGAATACCTTACCCACGCCTTAACAGCTGTGTACAGAACGGGCCTCTGGAGCCGACCTACTGATACCTGATGACGACAATGGCCCAAAATAATATTGCTTCTATTCTAAAATGGTCCAATGCATGCAAATAGGGCATTGGACCGTATTCGTATCTTTAAATAAATATTTATTTGGACAGCAAGCCCAAACATGGGACATAACCTAAAATAATCATTGCTTTTCATTATGACTGACGCGCCCAATCCTACAGCAAATAATCCCCTTCTATGTTTCATCATCTGGAAAACAGCCATATTGCGGAGAGGGTACTCCCGAAAATAGGGATCAAGTCCTTGTAATCCGCCTTCAAGCTAACCTGTATCCATTCCCTATGATGAAACTGCTAAGCGGGCGGGACACATTCGAAGATTGATAGCATCCATTTTTGATAACGCACACATATCGTGCGGAGTACCTTCCCACATTCATTTTTCCCACAGACACACACCCCCACCCACGCACAGTAAACACCCACGGGAACCCGTAATCCATCAAATTTGACAAACATCACCTTTATGTCGCCGCTTTCTATGCGGTATGGCAAACAGCAAAGGGCAAGCCAAACTCTAGGTCCCAGTCCCAACCGGGATTTACTTCTACTTCAGCGAATTACCACGTCATAATACATACAGAAAGTACAGTGATGGACGAAGTAATGAGGATCTTGCTTTTGAGTCATTCTAGTGATTGTTTGAAATTTTAATATAAAAACAGAATTTTGGAAACTTTGCTCGTCTAAGGTTTGAAATATTCATGCATCATTTAACCAAGCCTGTAAAAGTATAGCCCTGGGTACTTATATCGAAAAACTTTGACAAAGACCGCAGAGTTATTCGACGCTTGTAAAAAAAAGTTATATCGTAGAAGTTGTGTGCTTAAACAGCTACAATTTTCAGAAAATTTAGGGCTATGTGATCATCCAAAAAGTACGTCACGCGTAGGGCGCTTTGTGAATGTGTAACAATCAATGTACTAAATATAAGTAGGAAAATTTCTCAATTTTTGCGTGACGTATATAACCAACTTACGAGAACCATTACAAAAAGTTCCCGAATGGACCGGGGATCGAACCCATCATACTGAGCATGGTCATTCTGAATAGCCAAGTACTTACTGCATCGTTTTGTTCAAATTGTGTAGATATTTTGTCCCTCACTGTACGTGCTCCTTCTCTCCTTATTCAATGAATCATCTGGACGAGAGTAAACGATGCTGCTGGTGGTGGCGGTGGCAGCCGTCGGGATCGTTTTTATTATTTCAGTGGCTATTTGGCTGGCGCCGGGGCCACTGCTGCTGCTGTTGCCGCTGCCAGAGGGCACAGAACATAACCATTTGGTGCTCTCTCACATGTGGCCTGTGTGCTGTTGCTCCCGGCGGCGACCAGCAACGGCGGCAGGTCGTTCAAATTTATTAAATTCATACATTAAACATCCCGAATCGTGGTCCCTTTTCGGTTTGTGGTGGGGCCCTCCATAAGCCTGTCCGGAATAGACCAACCGCAGCCACTGAGGAGCGCACACGCGGTCAGGGGTAAAAACGATGATCTCGAATCTGAAAAGCGTGTTCGCTACAAGTTTTTTGACCGTTTTTTTTTTTGCAAATGGTGTCATTGGGGCTAACTCGTTGAATTTCCCTCAGCGGCGTCATCACTGTGTCTATTTACGATTGTCGGTTAGTTGTTCAGTTGTGCGGTCAGGAGTCGGGTGAAAGTGCTTGGGCATGGGTTTGGTTTTGAAGATGATGGTAATGATGATGACAGTGATGGCATACGCGGTGCTTCTCGGGCGACACTTCGAGTGACTCAGGCGTCCGAGTGTGGCCGTAAAAAAATAGCACATTCGAAACAGTTTTGCAGGCGGTGGTATCCCATGACATCATCATGGCGCAATAATTTTCATGCATTCGTCACATCTCTGTTTTGGTTGCTCGCAAGTTTCTAATTGTTAACAAAATAAATAATAGTACTTTTTAGATAGGGGAACTTATACTGTTTTCAGTAGCTTTGTTCTCTTGCGGTGTTTTTATTCGTATTGGGGTGTTTTATATTTTTTCATTTTTGAATAAAAGCGGGTGTGTAAAACATTCCCGGGTGTGAGAACTTTCGGGCGATCACCATTTTGAATGCCGCCTACAAAGTTCTATCCCAGATCATCTTCCATCGTCTTTCACCAAAAGTAAATGAGTTCGTGGGAATTTACCAAGCCGGTTTCATCGACGGCCGGTCGACAACGGACCAGATCTTTACCGTATGGCAAATCCTCCAGAAATGCCGTGAATACCAGGTCTCAACGCACCACCTGTTCATCGACTTCAAAGCGGCATACGACAGTATCGACCACTCAGAGCTATGGGAAATTATGGACGAGAACAGCTTTCCCGGGAAGCTTACCAGACTTATAAGAGCAACGATGGACGGTGTGCAGAACAGCGTGAGGATTTCGGGTGAACTATCCAGTTCAATCGGGTCTCGACGGGGACTACGACAAGGTGATGGACTTTCCTGCCTACTATTCAACATAGCCCTGGAAGGTGTTATGCGACGAGCCGGGCTCAACAGCCGGGGTACGATCTTCACGAAATCCAGCCAATTTGTCTGTTTTGCGGATGACATGGACATTATTGCCAGAACATTTGGAACGGTGCAGAACAGTACACCCGCCTGAAACGTGAAGCAGCAAAGGTCGGACTGGTGGTGAATGCGGCTAAGACAAAGTACATGCTGGTAGGTGGGACTGAGCGAGATAGGACAAGCCTTGGCAGCAATGTTACGATAGACGGGGATATTTTCGAGGTGGTAGAAGAATTCGTCTACCTCGGTTCCTTGCTAACGGCCGACAATAACGTGAGCCGTGAAATACGAAGGCGCATCATCAGTGGAAGTCGTACCATGTACAAGACGATAATAAGACCGGTGGTTTTCTACGGACACGAGACATGGACGATGCTCGAGAAGGACCTTCAAGCACTCGGAGTTTTCAAGCGACGCGTGCTAAGGACGATCTTTGGCGGCGTGCCGGAGAACGTTGTGTGGCGGAGAAGGATGAACCACGAGCTCGCTGCACTTTACGGCGAACCCAGCATCTAGAAAGTGGCCAAAGCTGGACGGCTACGGTGAGCAGGGCATGTTGCAAGAATGCCAGACAATAACCCTGCAAAGTTGGTGTTTGCTAACCATCCGGTTGGTACAAGAAGCCGTGGAGCGCAGAGAGCACGATAGGTGGACCAGGTGGAGCGTGATCTGGCGAGCGTTGGGCGTGACCGACATTGGAGAGCTGCAGCTGCAAATCGAGTATTATGGCGGGAAATTGTTGATTCAGTATTATCATGAATTTGATGATAACTAAATAAATGAATGAATAAAACATTCCCAAACAAACTGAATTATGTGGCCCAATTTCAGATAATTCGGTAGACAAAAAGCTTACATATTGAAGAAATCAAAACTGCCGAATAGTTTCTTCAGCTAAAGTTTGCTTAAGAACAGTTTGTTCGTCGTTTATACAGCCAAAATGTTTGTTGGGTAATGATAATAACTCGAATGGTACAATCTATTACCAAAACATATTAGGCTTGAGAATTCCAAGGATTAACATTTTTTTAAACATGCAAATGTTGAATCTAAGGAGCATGACAATGATATAAGATAATAAATGGTTCCTGAGCTCTTATCATTTTTAATCCCCAATCTACTAGACTAATCTCCTATTTTTTTGCTCTTTTTCAGGTAATTTTTAATTACGAGCATCTAAATATAAAATCAAATCGAAGTTGCGATCGTGTAAGTGAATTCTCTTATACTACTTATACTCTTATATTACTTTATCATCAAATGAATTAACAGTCAGTGAGAGTCCAGGAGACAAATGCTTCGAGGCTAAATACAAAAGTGCGATGGAAAAATGGAGCAAAACTTCATAGGATTCGGAACTATTTTGTTACTTCGGCCAGACTAAGGCCTGAGTGTACTCTGCAGTACGAAGAAGTCTTCTCCATTCTACTCGGACCATGGCTGAGCGTCTCCAGATCCGCACTCTGCTAAGTGTCCGCAAATCGTCCTCCATTTGATCGACTCAACTCGCTCGCAGTGTACCAAGTCTTCTTGTACCAGTCAAGTGGCTCTCGAGAACCATTTTTGCTATCCGACATCCCGATGAAGGGACCCGTCCACCGTAGCCTCCCGATTTTTGCGGTGTGGACGATGGTTGGTTCTCTCAGCAGCTGATGCAGCTCGCCTTCTCCAAGTCCCGTCTTCCATCTGCACTCCACCGTAGATGGTACGCAACACCTTCCGTTCGAAAACTCCAAGGGCGCGTTGGTTCTCTGCACGTAGGGTCCATGTTTCGTGCCCATAGAGGACTACCGGCCTAATCTGCGTTTTGTAGATGGTTAACTTCGTGTGACGGCGAACTTTGTTCGATCGTAGAGTTCTGCGGAGTCCAAAGTAAGCTCGATTTCCTGCCACAATGCGTCTCTGAATTTCTCTGCTGGTGTCGTTGTCGGCGGTCATCAGTGAGCCCAAGTACACGAATTCTTCAACCGCCTTGATTTCATCACCGTCGACAGGCCCGGATTCAACGGGGGGCAATGGGGGCAAGTGCCCCGGGCCCCCCGATTGAGGGGGCCCCCCAAGAATCCCGAAGCACTATACAGGGTGTTAGGTTCCTGAGTGCAAACTTTTTAAAGGGTGATAGAGGACCATAAATGGTGAAAAAAATGTTCTACACAAATGGTCAAATCTCAACCGTTACGTAGTTATTGAACTCCCCATATTTTTGTCTCTTGTTGCCTTAACTGGCTATAACTTTAAAATGGTCAAACTTATCGCAGTTTTTTCACCCTTATTCGAAAGATTAATGAATTTTCTATCAAATGGCATCTTTGAACCGATTGGTTAAGTTAAAACCCTAAGTTTACTAGAGCAAATAACTTAAAAATTGTGTGTTTTAATTTGTTTTTGTCAATTATCTTTGATAAACGCGTAATAATTTGAAATTATTTCTTTGGCAAAGTTGTGGCCCCTGTTCCACTCTACAATTCATTCTTTGACATCAAACTTCTAGGTCCTATCGTTTTCTTGCAATTTTGATTTAAACGTCGCATTTCAGATTATAAATTTGCAATCGTCATGGTAAGCACTTTTTTGCACACTGTGCCGCACATTTAAATCAAAATTGCAAGAAAACGATAAGAGTTAGAAGTTTGATGTTAAAGAACGAATTGTAGAGTGGAACAGGGGCCACAACTTTGCCAAAGAAAGATTTTCAGATTATTACGAGTTTTTCAAAGATAATTGACAAAAACAAATTAAAACACACAACTTTTAAGCTATTTGCTCTAGAAAACTTAGGTTTTTAACTTAACCAATCGGTTCAAAGATGCCATTTGATAGAAAATTCAATAATCTTTCGAATAAGGATAAAAAAACTGCGATAAGTTTGACCATTTTAAAGTTATAGCCAGTTAAGGCAATAAGAGTCAAAAACATGGGGGGTTCAATAACTACGTAACGGTTAAGATTTGACCATATGCGTAGAACAATTTTTTTCACCATTTATGGTCCTCTATCACCCATTAAAAAGTTTGCACTCAGGAACCTAACACCCTATATATTTTGTTCAACGAACTTATATAAAATACAGTTGTCCTAGAGTAGTTGTAATTGGGTTATCAAAAGTATCGAGATTATTTCATTATCTGAAATTTGACTTGAGAATAAATCGAAATCCTAAACTTCATGATTTTTGGTGCACTGGCACTATTTTTAGAATTAATTTACAATTTTTGTGGGATATTTTCTTGAATATGAGCTGCCATTCTAAACCATAAAATTGTCTTGTCAATTTATTGATAAATGCAAAACAATTGAAATTAAAAAAAAAAACAACAACTAAACGATTCAATTATTTCTCCAGAGAGGTATACAATATTCATTAATTTGATGAAAAGAACTTGTTTATTTTGGTATACACGAGTTTCTCTAAAACCTCTTGAAAGTTTTTATTGAGTTCTGTGGAAGAAATAAAAACGTTTCTTAACAAAACCAAAGATTAATGTTTTCAGAGTAAATTAAACGATGATTGTGTATCAGTAGAAATGTCATTTCATTGATAGTTTAACCATGGTTTCCCAAACTGTGGTCCCAGGGGTGTCGCCGACCTTCATCCAGGGAGTCGCGAGGGACAGTAAAATATTTTACTGTAACAGACAATAAATGAGGGAATTTCTAAGGTGGGTCGCGAAAACTACGTCTGATGGCAAAAGGGGGTCGCGCGACCTGAAAGTTTGGGAACCTATGGTTTAACAATTCAATCACTTATTCGACAATGATTGTGCATGCTTCTGTTGATTATACGATTATATCCTAAAAACACCTATACTTATTAATAACCATCTGGCTCAGTTTATTGAGGAAAGATATGATAATTATTAAAAGAGATATTTAGGAAATTCGGATCAATTTTGAAAACCTAGCTTCCTAAAACATCTCGGAGCAGTGGTTGACATATCTATATTTTGGGTTTCACCGACGTTTTCGAGAATTTATTGCTATAGTTGCCCCCTAAAGACCTAACTTTTTTCACTCTAAGTCTTGAAGTACTCGTAAAATATTGCTATCGCAAAAAAAAAACAGAAAAAAATTAAAAACAAAAAGAATTACACAACATTGATAAAAAATTTAATATAAGGTTTACATCTTTAAAATCTTGCTATTGGGGGCCTACTCTAAAAAGATTGCCCCGGGCCCCCCGAAGCCTAAATCCGGCACTGACCGTCGATAGAAATTCGGGAAGGCGGGCGCGGTAATTCCTCCCTAGAGACCTTTGCCATCGTGTACTTTGTCTTCGACACATTAATGACTAATCCGATTCGTCTGGCTTCACTCTTTAGTCGGATGTACGTTTCCGCCATCGTCTCAAATTTACGAGCAATAATATCAATATCATCAGCGAAACCAAGCAGCTGAACGGACTTCGTGAAAATCGTTTCACTCGTGTTTATCCCCGCTCTCCTAATTACATACTATAAAGCAATGTTGAACAGCAAGCACGAAAGACCATCACCTTGCCGTAGCCCTCTACGATATTCGAAGGGACTCGAAGGGATCCATCAACGCCTTGATTAATCGTATCATTTTATCCGGGAATCCGTATTCGTGCATAATCTGCCATAGCTGTTCTCGATCGTTTGTTTCATACGCCGATTTGAAATCGATGAACAAGTGATGTGTGAGCACGTTGTATTCGCGGCATTTCTGCAACATCCGGCGGATGGCAAACATCTGGTCCATTGTAGCGCGTTCACCCATGACTCCAGCCTGATATTGCCCCACAAACTCTCTTGCAATCGGTGATAGACGGCGGCATAAAATTTGATAGAGTGTCTTGTAGGCAGTGTTCAGTAGTGTGATCGCGCGGTAGTTCCCGTAATCCTTGTTTGTTGATGGGATACACGATATATTTCATCTATTCCTCCGGTAATACTTCCTTCTCCCAAATCTTGGTAATGGCCGAGTGTAGTGCTTTCACCAGTGCTTCTCCACCGTATTTTAGAAGCTCGCTAGTTGATCTGCCCCAGCGGCTTTGTTGTTTTTCAACCGGCCAACCTCCTCCTCAATCTCTTGAAGGTCAGGGGCCGGAAGTCTTTCGTCCTGTGCACATACTCCTAGATCTGTTACCACGCCACCTTCGGTACTTGCAACGTCGCCATTGGGGTGCTCATCGTAATGCGGCCGCCACCACCTCAAGCTCGCTCGTGAGAATATTCCCGTGATTATCTCGGCACATGTCGGCTTGTGGCACAAAGCCTCTGCGCGAGCGGTTCAGCTTCTTGTAGAACTTTCGTGTGTCCTTAGCGCGGTACAGCTCTTCCATCGCTTCGCGATCTCGTTCTGCTTGCTGGTGCTTCTTCATCCCGAAGACTGAGTTCTGCCTGTTAGTGCCTGTCTGTAACGTGCCTCATTCGCTCTCGTACGGTGTTGCAGCACTCTCGCCCATGCTGCATTCTTCTCGTTTTTCAACTGTTCACATTCGCCGTCGTACCAGTCGTTTCTGTAATTCGGAGTCTCGAAGCCTAGTGCTGTAGCCGAGGTACTACCTATGGCGGATCGGATGTCCCTCCAGCCATCTTCAAGTGTAGTTGCGCCAGGCTGCTCGTCCGTTGGTGGGGCCACTGCTAACTGCTGCGCTTAGTCTTGAGCCACTTCTGCGATTCGCAGCCGTTCAATATTGAGCCGCGGCGTTCGACCTCGACGCGTGGTAATAACAGTCGAGCGCATGTATACAGTGACTAAGTAGTGATCCGAATCTATATTCGCACTGCGGTACGTGCAGACATTGGTTATATTCGAGAAGAATTCACTGTCGATTAGAACGTGGTCGATTTTTTTGTTTGATGATCGGGTAATCTCCAGGTGGCTTTAAGGATATCTTTGCGGGAGAGGAAAGTACTTCGAACTACCATACCAAGGAAGATGGCAAAGTTTATACATCGCTGGCCATTATTATTCGATACGGCGTGCATGCTGTTTCACCCAATTACCGGTCTGTACAATTTCTTCCTTTATGCGCGTTCATGTTGCCGAAAACGATTTTCACATCACGCGGCGAGAAACCATCGTATGATTGCTCCAACTGCCCGTTGAACGTTTTTTATCAGGTCTCCTTTCGTGTGAACGGTACACGTTGATGACTTCTTTTTCTTTTTCTTTATGGCTCGACGTTCTCACTGGAAATAGGCCTGCCTCTCTTCAACTTAGTGTTCTTTGAGTGCTTCCACAGTTATTCATTGAAGTGCTTTCTTTGCCTGCTATTGCATGCAGTTGTATATTGTGATCCAAAACCAATCATACACTATATGCTCTCTCACTATGGGTCTCCAGTTAGTCTAGTGGTTTAGGCTATGGATTGCCAATCCGGAGACAGTGGGTTCGATTCCCGTTCCACTCGAGAAAATTTTCTCAACTCCCTTGGCATAGTGTAGCACGTTGATGATGCTGTAGTTGAAGAAACGGCACTTAACTCTCAATATGTACATCCTTGTATTGATCGGCTGCCACCCGATCACACGTTGTTGCATCTTGCCCAACACTATAAATCCTGTTCCCAGTTTATTGGTGGTGCCACAGCTTTGGTAGAAGGTAGCCGCTCGATGCCCGCTTTCCCACACATTCTGTCCAGTCCAACAAAGTTTCTGCAACGCCACGATGTCGAAGTTGCGGGGATGTTCGTCGTAGATTATCCTGTCACATCCTGCGATACCTAGTGACTTGCAATTCCATGTTCCAAGTTTCCAATCGTAGTCCTTATTTCGTCGCGTGGATCTTTGCCGATTGTATCGAGTCGTATTTTTTCCTATGTTGTTCGCAATAGGGATTTTTACGGGTGGCTTATTGGGCCTACGCCAACACTCCTGTCTCGCCGGAGGGCCATCGTGCCAGTTCTGTTTAACGTCCCAACCAACACTAGGACGACCACGCTGATGGGGCTACCACCTTGGATCTAGCTGGGCGTGGTGCAGCGTTTCTTACTCAGCCGCTGGATGCCAGAACAGACGCTGTTTGAGCCGCACCTCCTTGGTGAACAGACGCTCGGGTCGTACCTCCTCAATCTAGCTGAAGTCAGAAGTGGCCACAGTGCCCAGGCTGTACTACCAGCTAAGCACACACCTCTTAACTGGCGGTCTTTGTCATCGCTTGACTCGTGGAAGCACTAGGTAGGAACTTGTAAGGACCAGAGCTATGTTGAACGCTCTCCTTATCGGCTTATCGTTTTGCAGCCCAAGATGTACACTTGTTAATTTGTTTTGACTACAAGGCAAACGACGATTTAGAACTCCCGGGGTTTTCTGTTTTCGAGAGTTTCCCATACGAGTTCTGTAAACTGGGTGACATAAATCTAGCCACATTAATGATCGATCTGCGCAAACCAGGAACCGAAAAACGGAGTAGTCACATCATATCCTTGCTCCCTTCTCCTTAAAACCTTCTTCCTGCGACAGCCGTAGAGATGCGGCGGCTGTCGCTGTCCCATTGACAAACCATTATTTTTTTTTCTTCCCCGATAGCAGTGAGGGTTCTATGACAAAAGGTCGAAGGTCATAAGGTCGACGGTCAGAATGTCGAAAGGACAAAAGATCGAAAGGTCAAAAGGTCGAAGGGTCGAAAGGCCAAAGGGCGAAATAAAAAAATAACTAGAACTAAAGATCTGTATTTTCGATCTTTAGTTCTAGTGGTCAAAAGGTCGAAAGGTCGAAATGAAAATATAACAAGGACAAAAGGTCGAAAGATTGATGGGTCAAAAGGTCGAAAGGTTTTCATAAAAAAATAACTATTACAGAACGTCGAAAGGAAGAAGGTTGAAAAGACAAAATCTCAAAAGCTGTAAGTAGTATTTAAAACAACTGAAAGAACCAGGATTCGTTGGGTTCGAGAAACCGATTTCAAATTTATTCAAGTTCCTACAGCGAGGGGTCTCCAGTAAGTCTAGTGGTAAAGGCTATGGATCGCAAATCCGGAGACGGCGGAGTGTATCATTGAACTTGCCCAGGAATCCTGGGTATAGTGTATCATTGTGCTTGTGATTATACAAGTTGACCACTAAGTTGAATAGATGCAGGCCGAGTTACAATGATAATGTAAAGTAAGAAGCAAGACAACAAGAAGGATTCAAGATCATATTCGGTCGGTTTTTTTTTTTCATTCGACCTTTTGTCCTACTTAGTTTTTTTTATTTCGAACTTTTGACCGTCGACCTTTTAACCTTCGACCTTCTGTCCTTCGACCTTTTGTCCTACAACCGCAGTGAGGATGTGCCTCCTCTTTTCTTCTTTGTGTAACGTCCTCACTGCACTGGGACAAAACCTGCTTCGCAGCTCAGTGTTCTGTAAGCTTTTCCACTGTTTTATACTGAGATTTTCCTTTACCAATAATGGCCGTTTTGCATATGTATATCGTGTGGCAGACACGAAGATACTTTATGCCAAAGGAAGTCAAGAAAATTTTCGTAGCAAAAAATGTCTCGAGGGAAAATGGAATCGAACCCGTCATCCTCAGGCATTGGAAGTTTTCGTAGACTGTGGATGTGCTTATTGATTCCTTTTGCAATCTTGATAATTCTGGATAATGCTCATGTAATCTAGTTAGATTACCAAGTCAGACGTTAGACTGTGATGTTTGATGGTTATTACAGTCCGAAAATGCAAGATTCGTTAAAATATTTGTAGATGAAATGATTATTTCAAACCTTTCCTGTATCTCAGAAAAGCTAAACAATTGTCAGCAGCCTCAACTGCATCACCTTTACTCAGGGATGGCATGCTCCCCAGTATATGATCACGAGTGAGCGGTTTTAATTGGAAAATTAGCTGCAAAGTGTACATTTTCTGTACGCAATGCCATCCCTGCCTTTACGAACAAAACGGAAATTCAATCCAATAGATGGACAGCCAGCTGCCACGTTATTTGATAGCGCCTCATCTGGTCAATCCGTGCTGCATACCACTTCGAAGTCGAATCCGTAGCAGGGGCGTCGACACCACCGAAGGCACCAGCTGCAAAAGGGCGCCAACGAAGAATAATTAAGGACAAACCAAAATTTTTGCTCTGGAATTAGCTTTCTGTTTTCCATTTCCGACCAATTGCCAGCCCCAAATGCATGCATTGGTCTGGCGTCCGAGAGTAGTGTTACATCTCTCTGAGTGCTGTCTGTTAGTTTAATTTAGTTTATCCCATTACGAAATCTGCGACGAATACGATGACCAGACCAGGTTGGTCGGTCAGTTCGGCTGTACCCAAGTCGCGCACAACAGAGAGTAATCCAAATTGAAACATGACAACATCGCTTGTATCCGGTCGTCGGTTGATCGGTTGTTCATTCGGTGATGCAACGAAACCAAAACTAGCCCTTTTGGCGTGATGGCGTCGTTTCTGGCTGCTGGGATGCAGTCAGTCAGGACATCCCCATCCCAGAAGCCGGAAGGTCACCCCAAACTGAGCCATGTTGTCGGCATTTTAATTGCTTTAATTGCAACTCCCTTGCCGGCTCTTGAAATGGGAACGGAGTCGATGAAACGTTGAGTCGGAAACAGTGGTTCGTGGCATTTCGGAGCAGTGGTCAAAAATCCCAAATTGGCTCGCACTCGCAACAAAGAGATGGCGTGGACTGGACTGCATTCCAGGGAATGCAATTTCACGTCATCTTACCGGCAAAGCCTTGATTTTAATTCGGTCCCCAATATTATTCATGCAGCAAAAATGTGAGCATGTGGTGAAAATGTAAATTTCTGGAACCGATGTCCACCGGAAACGGGAAGCAAATGTGCTGAATCATTCATTCCGGGATCTGCAAAACCCACCGAGCTTCGAGCTGGTTGGTGGTGGTGATGGTTCGGCATTGGGTGGTCGGTGTTGTAACATTGCCCAGGACATGCATGTATGTTGGCTTACTGTAATTTCGGATATTGCAGATTTCCATGTGAACATGCACATTCATTTCGGTGCTATTTTGTTTCGAACCATGTTCGTTGTGCATATACGGATGTTGAGCTGGATTTTTCAAGCACCCGGACGACGACCGTGTGAGCTGTCGTATCAATAAAATAAATGTTGTTTATTCAATTACGTTCGAGAGAATTTTTGCACACCGAGCATGCTGTACCTATCTGCACAGGCAAGCTTTTGGTGTACCTACATATATTTGATTCCAACATTCGTGCTTGTTGTATTGAAATCATTGGAATTTCTATTTTAGAATGTATAAAGCACAGTACGGGTATTAACATTCTTGTCTTTTTTATCAAATTTGCTACGTCTTTTAAGTGAAAGAACTTAGACTGAATTATTTCGTTTAACATGTTTCATTGATTCTATTGGCGTGAGGCGCCAATTGTATGGTTTAGGTTTGTGCACACCATCATCGGTCTCACTCATTGCTAGATAACACTTGATCTGTCAATCGTGCTCAATGTACTAGACACCCCAAGTAACAATTTAAATTTTATCAAAGTTTTTTAGCGAATCAAAAATCCTAAACATAAAACCATTGATGCCGACTTAAAAATGCTCTCGAGTTCTTGTATGCCTCAATAAGCCCACGTTCTGGCTAGTTGGCCCAATCTTATTATGGTCTACAGGACTTCGTATGCAAACCGGCTTAGGATTTCGGGTTGTATCATAGTTTTATCAATCTTCTAAATAAAACCATCTTCTGACTTGTCAAATATTTGTTTTGATTATTTTTCACTCTCAATGTTCGATCGTCAGAATAAATTATGCTTGGTTATTTATCCAGCCATCAATTGGAAAGATGAAGATATGGAATTCAGATTTGTTTTCCTATTCAATACGTGTCAGGAGACATGCCACGGAAAATTTGTGGTGAATGTGACTGTGATAATGACAAAAACTAAGTGCGCCACACAAACTATGCATAAGGCGCCGTCCACAAATTACGTAACGCTCTAGGGGGAGGGGGGGGAGTATGGCCGTGCGTTACGGTCCATACAAAAATTTTAGGATTTTCATACAAAAAAGCGTTACGGAGGGGGGAGGGGGGGTCTAAAAATGTCGATTTTAGCGTTACGTAATAAATGGATGCTGCCTTATTAGGAAATTAAATGCATTTAATTTACTCGGTGGAATTGGGTGCAAAAAAGGTTTTTTCAACACAGCGGAGTTTAAAAGACATTATGTAATTTTTCTGACAAAATTAAATGACGGAAACGTGTTGTATGGTTTAATTTGATTTTAAGCTGTACGTGAAATCATAAAATTGAGTAATAATTTTTCTGTATTGACATGAATTATCCCGGCTAGGCGACATATTTTTCTGATAAAACTCTGTGTTCCTAATGATTCCTCCAATAGGGCTAACCCTCCTGAGGTAGTCATAACTGAGCTCATGATAGAACTAGCGGTTTTATCACAGCATTTTTTTGGTTTATGTTACGGCCACGAAATCTTTTGTTGGTTTTATGCATTGCCTCACAGTTTTATGTATTTGTTTACAAAAAAAATCTCTCCGACAACAACCGCAAATGCAAGTTTTATTGAAATGGTATATAATAAGTGATAAAAACAATTCATGACTACTTGCAAGTCTTTAACTGAAGATGTTTATAGCAGAAGTTATATGATAGTTTTATGGAACGCCAAAGGTTCAAAGTAAAAAACTACTACATAAAACTAATTTAGAACAACTAGCTTTTTGACAAGCTCGTATAAAACCAGGATAAAACATGAATAAACCTTCAAGGCATGCTGATTGTTACTTGGGTTCTAATGCCAAACCGCCTTCTAACGTCATCTTCTGTATGACTAAAGATTCCCTCGGTTATAATCTTCAGACATCTTGTTCGTTTCCCATGGATATCTTTGGAAATTCATCAAAAAATCCAACAGGTATTTCTTCAAAAATTGTTTCAACGATTTTTTTTTCAGTAAACCTTTCATGGAGTTTTAAGAAATTCTTTCAACGGATTCAATGGAGATTTCTCTGAGAAATTCTTGCAAAAATCTTCTAGTGACCCCTTGAGAATATTCTTTTAAGAAAATTTACCTGGATTCCATCCAGTACTGCTCGAAGAAGTCCTTAAAAAAATCCTTCAGCAATTTCTTTCGGAAACTCTCCTACGTTTGTCGAAAAGTCGTTTAGAGCTTACTTCGGAATTGGTTGGAGGATCCTCCATAAATTTCTCCAAAGGCTTCCATGAGTTTAATCTAAAACATCTTTCAAAGATTCTCCAGGGTATCCGTTCGAGAATTTTTTTCAGAAAAGCATCCATGGATTCCTTCAGAAATGCATTCAGCAGCATTTAACCCTTTGGGGACGGATGGGTCATATGTGCCCAGCCAAGAAAATCGACAATCACAAATGTGTTCCAGACCAGCGAGGTTGCAGCCAGAAAGGTGAAGTAAATTAAAAGCTCCTGTAGAAATTTTGCAAAGAATTCTTCAGAAAATCTTCCACAGACTTCTTCAGAAATTCAAATAGAGATTACTTCAGAAGTTCTCCTAGGAATATTTCCCTGAAGATTTCTTCGGAAATTCTTTAAAAGATTCTTCCAAGGAGAATCGCAGCAGTCCGCGAACGCGTGCGGGTGTGAAAATTTTCCGCTGTCATTTTTTTTTTCGTTTCCGCGAGTTTTCGATTTACGATTATTTGAGCTAATATTGGAATGTGAAAATTCGGCCGATGTTGTGTCCGCGGATACGGTTCTACAGAGTGGAAACCAGGGTGGCAATGTTATCTTCGTAACGAAGTCCGCTGAAAGTGCTGAAAATATCGTGCCACCGCGTGTCCGGTAGTCATAAAAGGTGCCTTGTAGTGAGTGATTCAATGGTCCAAACGTGAAAACATCCGCGACAAAGAAGTGCGAAAAGTGCGTTTACTGCACTTAGTTTACAGCCGCGGCTTGTTTGCCAGTGAAATTGCGTTGCGTTGCGTTGCGTTGCGTTGCGTGGTAACGGAGTAATTCGTAGATTGCATACTGAATGTTTTCATGATTAAACTTTAATACTCCTATTCCAATTGCTTATGGAATGCTATTTGGGAAGGAACAGCAATCCAATCAGAGGTTGAAGTAAAAAAGACATGAAAACCTCCATTGCTGGCCACGCCCATCTTCTCCGTTACAAGGATAGGAAAGGATGTGATGATATGACACATACTTCACAAGAGGTCAGCGACTCACCGACCCCTCATAGGTGTCAAGGAATTGGATATTTGGAATGGGTTGATTAGGGATTCACTATAAGCAAGTGACGCGACAAGATTCAGATTGAGTAAGTGTATTTGTGTATATCATGTAGATGTATTGGTGTGAGTGTAGGTGTTTGAGTATATTCAAACACCAACGTTGGGAGTGACGTAGCTAATAGTAGTTTACGCAACAAGGTGCAGAATGAAGATTTTTACAGCACGAGTCGTACATTTATCCAACGAGGCTTGCCGAGTTGGATAATTACGACGAGTGCTGTAAAAATCGAGTTCTGCACCGAGTTGCGGGTTGATGAAAAAGGTCGATTTTTGCGTGACATAATTTGTGTATTACCCCTTAATGTCCCACAAATTTCTACAGGGTTTAATCAGCAAATACTGCAGGGTTTTTCCCAGATATTTTTCCATTATGATGCTCAGAGATTCGAGCAGGGGTTTTCCAGAGAATCCAGCAGAATTTCGTACAGAAATTCCTCCAGGATTTCTTCCTTATGTTTCGCAATGTAGTGTCATGGACGATTTGAGCAGGGGGACATATTTTGGGCACTGCTCGCTATAACTCAGTCAATTTCACACCATTGGACATGATTTTTTTATTGGATACTCTACGGATTTCATCGTGTCCCCAAAATCAAATCAATTGATTTAAAATTGACTGAGTCATAGCTAGAAGTGCCCAAAATAGGTCCCCCTGCCCTGATTACGCCCCTATTACGCTAGAAATGTTGTCAGAATTTCCTTTAAGGATAGTCCAGATATTCAGTATTTTTTTTCCCAGAAATTTCTCCACAGATTTTTTAAACAATACTTCCAAAAAATTCTTCAGGAGGTTTTTTTTATAATTTCCTAAATATTTGTTTCTGGGAACTCCACAAGGGTTTCCCGAGAAGTTTCTCCAGGATGTTCTCAACAAATTTCTCATGGGATTTCTTTAAGGATTTCCCTTCGAATATTCCTCCAGAGATTAATTCAAAAGTACTTTCTGAGTGTTTCGGGCCATTTAGCCGAATGCCTTTTGACCGAATGCCGTTTGGCTGGAAAATTAACAATTAACTTAAGTAACTCTAAAGAACAGCCTTTGATTCAAATATGGAAAAATCTTTTATAAAATATTTTCAGAAGTTTTATTAAAAATTTCTTTAGAACACCTACAGGGATTGCTTCGTATACTATTTTCAACGATTCTACAAGAATTCTTTGAGAGATTCCTTCAGTGGTTTATGCAGAAATTCTTACAATATATTTTAGAAATTGCTCTTGCGGTTCCGTCAGAAATATCTCCTTGGAAGTCTTTAGAAATCTCAGCAGAATTTGTTCAGATATTCTCGCAGAAATTCTTTCAGAAGTTCTTCCAGAAATTGTGCAAAAAATACAGAAGTTTTTTTTTTTTAATAAATCCCTGAGGAATTTCGAACAAATCCGTGGATAATTGTCCCAAGAAATCCCATTAAAACTCCTGGAGATACATTCAGAAACTCCTGAAAGAATTACTTAAACATTCTTTGAAGGCATTTCTGGACAAAAAATCCTGAGGCAATTCCTGGATGAATGCCTAGAATAATACCTAGGAGAATACCTGAAGAAACACCCTAAGATGCACCTTTAATTCTCAGGAGAAAATCACGAGAGACTTATGAAGGAACTATGGAAGTAATTCCAAGGAAAAATGCTTGAGGATCTTTTTGAAGGATTTCGAGAAAAAATCTGTAGAGAAGTTTCTGAAAGAATCTATTATACAGGTTTGCTGAAATTGCAGATAAAAGTACTGGTGGTATTCTTGGAGAAATCCCTTCTGAGGAATTTCTGGAGGATTTATACCACTGAACTGCCACAGTTCTGCAAAATAACGTAAGCAACATTGAACATATGTGCACATTTTTGGTTATTATGCATCAAACTATTGGGCATTTCTGTAAAAGCTTCAAAGCTTCAAGGTAACGACAAGATTAGGCATTCTAATATAGAAACAATTAACAAAATCTGAGGGAATTCTTTAAAAAGCCACTGCAGAAAAAAAAGAAAAATAATTTTTGAAGAAATCTTACTGAAATAATAACTGAAAGAACCCTCCGCAGGTATTCAAGGAAAACATTTTGAAAAATACTTGGCAAAACTCTAAGGAATAGATTCTGAAGCGGTTTCTGCAGGAATTTCCAAGATAATTTTTGAGAATTTTGAAGTATCGCCGAAGAAAGGTTTGAATAAATCCATGCATTGCCTAGAGGAACACCTGAAGGAAGTATTGGAAAAACTCCTCGAGGAACTTCCAAAAAAATCACAGAGAAATTTCTAAATAAATCCCCGTGAAAATCCCAGAACAGATGGAATAATACCTGGAAGAACCTCTGGAGAATACAAGCAATAATTTGTGACAAAGTTTCTAAAAAAAACTGAATTTCTTAAGAAAAACCCTAGAGGAATTTCTGATAGACTCTTCCAAACTTTGGAATATATGTGAACACATTTCTCCTGACATTGCATGATGAAACGTTTGGAGGAGTTCCTCGAGAAATTCCTAGAATAATTTTTAGAGAAATCGCAAAGAAAATCTTCTGGAAAAAAAACTTTCAGTATTTCTGGAGATATTTCCTATAAAATCCCTTAAGGACAAGGTATTTGGAGTACATAGCTCAAATTTTCTAGAGCACCGTTTTTTGGAACCGTTGAACGGATTTGGATGAAAATGCATCACGCTGTTGCCAACCACTGAACAATTAGCATGATGCATTTTAAGCCATATCCTTTCAACGGTTCCAAAAAACGGTGCTCTAGAAAATTTGAGCTATGTACTCCAAATACCTTGTCCTTAAGTAATCCCAGAAGGAGAAATTTCTGAGAAAACCCGTAGCCCTGATTCAAGATGAATTTTTTTAAAAATTTCTTCAGATACTCCTGAAGAAGGGCCAAGGAAAATTCCTGGTTTTGAAGTTTTGAACTATTGAAGAATCTGGATTTTTTGGACGATTGTATCTCTAAAATGGTTGCCCTAATGACAGCATTAAAAATACGGATCAAATTCTATTTCATGAACTACAAATACACCAAGTATCATAACATTCAGAGTTGCAGAATATCGATTTTATATGGAATTACTCTAAAAATAGTATCAAGAATTCTGCATATTGAATAAATGTTTATCGCATACATTTACCACTTGGCCTTAAATCCAAGCAGCAAAGTAGCTGCTTGAATTGGAAATATATCGTCCCAATCTAACTTTTGAATCATCCTTTTCAGTGGAAAACTTTTGTCGTTCAACATATGCCATCTCCGGTAGATAGTTTCCTCCCAAATGTGTTCCGCTTCGCATAGCATAGTACCGCGCCGCTCCAGAAAAGAACGGAAACTGCAGCTTGCCTCTAAATGGCACCAGCAGTAGCCATATCCGGATGCAACTTCGAAATTAGCAAAAATTGAAACTTTGACATCATCACTACAAACCTACGCGCTGCCACCGGAGCAAGCTGCCTGCCAACGCCAACCAAAGCGGATCGTTTCAATATCCACGGAACAATATGGCACAAAACGCCACCAGGAAAGCTTTTGTACAATGGATTTTGGTTTACTCCTCCTCCTCCTGTGAGCACACCGAGCTCGGCACACTAGCGCAAGTGCTAACATTCCAGTTGGTTTTGCACTTTCCGGAACAGAGAGTTTTATTCTGCTTGCTTTTTCAAGCCGCGTGCTTTGCTCTTTTTTTTCTCTCTCTCTGGCCAAAAACTGACGATACGATGGGCTAACTTTTCGTGCACAACTGATTACAAGCAATTTGGCGAACGGCTAACATTTTCACCGTATAGTTTAGCGAGGGTTAGCTTTGAAGCATAATGAATTAAGCGATAGAAATTCACAATGAACGTTTCCGTTGGTCGTTTGGTGTGCTTTTTGGCAGTGCGAGATGCTGCATAAAACATTAATAATGGATACATAATGCGAGACAAAGTTTGGGGAAGAGTTTTGGAGCTATTGCTTTTTCATTAAAATTGGGTTTAGAATTTTAATGTACCGCCAATGGCGCTCGAAGTTTTTCTATTGTTACTACGTTACACATGGTTATAACAAATGATAAAACTTGAATCGTGTGATTAGTTGACGAACTGAAACAAGGATTATTGAACTATTAAATAATGCTGTGTGTCTAACAAAAAACGCATTGCCGCTGTCAGCTGAGGCTCTCTTGAAGGCCGGGCACCTTGGACCCCTTGTCAGGTGCTTACTGTTCAAGGATGTTCTCCCCGCGGCCACTTTATCGCTGTAAGGGTCCATTTCGATCGCATGGCACCGGTATGACCAACGAAGCCGACTCCTAACACCTGGATTACCTCTGGTATCACGTCTGAATTAGCCATTCTCCGAGTTCATGCGCCAACTCCTCTGCAGCTCCCAGACGAAGTGGGTGATAGTCGTTGAAACGGCATTCTAGCCAAACTTATTCCTACACATCCTCTGGACAAGATTGTTCGGGGTCGTGTCCTCCCCGTATGTGGCAAGCATGCTGTCACGCATTGTGCGAAAACGCCGGCACACGAACAAAACGTGTTCCGCCGTTTCCTCTAAACCAAACAGAGCATCGGGAGAACCCATTTTTTTAATTTGTATGAACCGTAGACTTTGGCCAGACCACCTCCCCCCCTCCCCCCTTCCGAGTCTACGTAGATTATGGACAGGTCCAAAGGACCTGTGTCAGGTGGAATGTTACATCCCCATGGCGTCTATTAACTTATCTACCTACCCTCGGAATCAATTTGTGGGTCCACCTTCCTTTGGTGGAACTGTCCCACGCGCGCTGCCATTTGACCATAGAGGCCATCCTGGCAGTCCTGCGTATGCCTCTTGTGTCGCGCATTTCAAAGCTTTCCATGTCCTCACTGAGAAAGTTGCCGATAGGCACCATACCAGTAATGACGCAGACAGCGTCGTGTGACATGGTACGGTACGCGCTCGAAACCCTCACGCACATCAACCTGTAAGCTCTTTCCAGCTTACCACGGTAGCTTTCGGTATTTAGCACAGTGCCCCACCCCGAGTCGCCGTACCTTAGTATGGCCTTAGTATGGACGTAGTGACACTAGCCAGAAGCTTGCGCTTACCGGCGTACACCACAGAGCTATTGGACATCATCCGGGACAGTGCCACCATAGCTGAGGAGGCTCTTTTACAGATGTAATCAACGTGGCTATCGAAAATGAGCTTATCGTCGACCATCACGCCCAAGTGTTTGGCGGAGCGCATCGATGTGATGATGCAAACGCCTACACTGATCCCCGCTCCGACTTCCGGTTGTTCACAGCCATCCCCTCAGTTTTGTGGTGAGTCAACTCGTGTTTCCTGGACCTCATCCACGCCTCCACAACCTTAATCGAGTGGGTGTTAGTCAACTCCACTTCTTCGATCGATTCACCGTAGACTTCGAGCGTGATGTCGTCAGCAAAGCCGTCAATCTCCACTCCCACCGGGAACTCTAACCTCAACACCTCATCGTACATGACAATCCAAAACACCAGACCCAGGATGGAACCTTGTGGTCTCCTGATGTTATGTGAAAGCACTCTGACCCACATCTGTGTCGTGAACTAGTACTCAATTCTTGAAGTAACTTCCGAGAATCTTGTTCAGTTAACCGAGTATCCCCAGGCGCAAGAGCGCATCAGCAAAAGCTGGCCAACTGGCGCTGTTAAACGCATTCCATACATCCAGAGTCACTATTGCACAGTAGCGAATCCCCCTTCTCTTACAGTGCTTTCTCGGCGGTTTTTGTAACCGACAAGATAGCGTCTACGGTGGACCTCCCCTTCCGGAAGCCATATTGGTTGCTCGAGAGACCATTTACGCCCTCAGTGAACTTCAACATTCTATTGAGGATGATGTTTTCGAGCACCTTCCCCGCCGTGTCAATCAAGCATATTGGTCTATATGCCGACGGGTCTCCGGGTGGTTTCCCCGCCTTTGGCAATAGTACCAGGCTCTGCCTCTTCCAAGCTTCTGGGAAAACTCCCTCGTCCAGGCATTTCTGCATAGCAGACCTGAATATCTCGGGAGCTTCTGCAATAGCTACTTTTAAGGCCAGGTTCGGAACTCCGTCCGGACCTGGGGCCTTACCTACGCTAAGGGACTTAGCTATCCCCGCAAGTTCCACATCGGTGACCCTTTCCTCATCGCCAGCCCCAGTCCCCGGCTGTCCTACGAAAGGAGGCCAAGGACTAGGATCATGACGCGGAAAAAGTCCTCCAATGATCCCCTCCAACATCTCTGGAGATTGCTCTGTAGGAGCCATCACACCTCTCGTCTTGGCCATAACGATCCTGTAGGCATCACCCCACGGGTTCGTATTGGCACTCTGACAGAGACCCTCAAAGCAGGCCTTTTTGCTTGCTCTTATCTCGGTCTTGAGCACGGCTTTTGCAGCGGCGAACACCACCCGCCGTTCGTTTCGCTCTTCCTCTGATCGTGCTCGCTGCATCCGCCGCCTAGCCCGTAGGCAGGCGCGGCGCAGGTCCGCAATCGCGTCGGTCCACCAGTAAGCCGGTGGCCTCCCATTTCTAGGGTGGACTCGCCTAGGCATGGTCGCATCACACGCACGTGAGAGCACCGCTACCAGCTCGTCGCCGTCTAAACCGATTAAGTTTCGCTCACGGCGGAGCGCTTCCCTAAATACCTCTTCGTCGAAGTATGATGTCTTCCACCTACGAGGGCTTGGCCTTGGCCTAGCCGCCTCTTCTTCTATCCGCTGTCTGCTGTTGTTGTAGTCGATACTGTAGCGAACCGCCAGGTGGTCGCTGTGAGTGTAGCCATCATCTACTCTCCAGTTCGGACTACTTGTTAGGCCAGGACTACAAAAGGTCACGTCAATAATTGACTCCGCTCCATTTCGACTATAGGTACTCTTGATACCGACGTTTGCCAAGTCGACATCCAAGATGGCCAGTGTTTCTAGCAGGATCTGACCCCGCTGGTTCGTGAAACGGCTTCCCCATTCCACAGCCCAGGCATTAAAGTCGCCCGCTATTACCACCGGCCTTCGCCCTGTTAGCACGGTCGTTAATCGGTCCAGCATTTGCGTGAACCGCTCGATCGGCCACCGCGGAGGCGCATAACAGCTACAGAAGAAGACCCCGTTTACTTTGGCGACCACGAAGCCCTCATAGGTAGTAGACACCAACTCCTGCACGGGGTATTTACCCGTCGTCCATATCGCCGCCCCATGGCTTAGGTACATTAGAATGTACTTCAGCTTACCACTGCAGCTATCGTTACGAAGTTCATATGATATGCGTTAGTAGGCTTTTATCAGTGAATTCCAGCGTGGGCATAAGCGCTAAACAGGAAACCATGTTGAAGATTACCGTTTTCACCTTTTAGGCCATTGACCTTGTGATGATTATTCACTAGTAATATTAGGTTTTTATGGTTTAATTCACTTGGTCTTTATAATTCAGCTCTTTAGGTATGCAAATAATATAGTTTTTAGAAAAATTGATTACAATATTCAGGGTTTTGTAGGTATAATCTAAAACTCCTCTAGAGTCGACACTCTTCTCCGAAGCTTCGCTGCAAAACTGCTTGTCCCAACTCGGTTTTTTCCCATCCACGGCGTTTCGGGTCCAACAGGGTTCAATCCATGGGGTTACAACTCCCCCATCCAGCAAACGCATTATTGTCCAAAGTTTGCGGCTGCCACGGCTGAACAAAAGGTTTGAGAAGGTTGATGTGGAACATTCCCCTTATCTTCCCTGAATCCGTGTGTTGCAACAAAAATACGTCATCTTGTATCGCTTCCTTCACCTCATAGGGACCTTCGTACACGTCCAGGAACTTTCTGATTATGGCCTCAGCTTCTGATGACATAGGATTAGCCTTTAACAACACCAGATCTCCAGCATGGAATCGTACTGTTTGCTTCTTCGTCCCCTTATTTCGCTTGTACGCCTTCTTCTGCAGCATGATGCGAACCTGATCATAATCGACGGCCGATGTATCTGAAGATGGAAAGCTGAACAAGTCCTGCAGCGCATCCTTTGCCGATTTGCCGAATTGTAGCTCATACGGGGTTGCACCCGTAGACTCGTGGTAGGCTCAATTAATCCAACGGCTGAACATTTGCAGATTTTTCGCCCACGACCGATGATTATTTCGGCAGTATGCTCGACACAGCCTAGACAACTCTCTCATGGTTCGCTCCACTGGGTTGGCTTGTTGGTGGCGCACTGAAGTAAACACAAGCTGTATGTTTTGAGTCCTCAACATCCTTACCCAATATTTTGCGGTGAACTGGGTCCCTTGATCACACAACACCGTTGATGGTTTTCCGAGCTCCTTAATCCGTTTTTCTAATTTCCCCCAAAGCACACAGGCTGTAGGCTTTTTCACTGCATCCAAAGTTACGTATTTGGTGAACACATCAATCATAACGAATACATAACGGACGCCCGCTGGTCCAGAGGGAACGGACCAAACAAATCCACGGATAACAGTTCATTTGGTCCACTAGGAAGAATGCTGCGTCGAGTACCGTGAAGACGTGAAGTCGGGGGTTTTGAACGTTGGCAGGTGAAACAGGCTCGTATGTAATCCTTCGCGTTCGCCCGCATGCCTCTCCAGTAGACTACCTTGTTCATTGCTTGCACTGTTTTTTGTAACCCGTAATGTCCGGATTGGTCATGGTAGAAGCGTAAAACAACACCCACCATATTTCGAGGAACGGCTATCTTCCAATCCGCTTTCCGATGATTTTTGACAAAGAGCACATCGTCGACCTTCGTGTATTCTCCGGTTCCAAAGCCATGAATTCCAACATCAGTTTTCAGGTAAATGTTGTGCAAATCTTTATCTGCGTGCTGTTTCGAGGGTAATTCTCGCATAAATTGACGAAAAAGTTTTTCCTCCGGTGTCAAACGGGCCAGAACGAATTGCCTGTTTGGACGAAGCGACGTAGTGAGACTTCCTTCAGGGTAGCGTGATAAGGCATCCGCTATTTCGTTGTCCTTTCCCCGGCAGTACTGAATGTCGAAATTAAACTGCTGGAGGAAAAGTATCCATCTTGTCAGCCGACCGTTGAGTAGCTGACAACGTTTGAGGAAGACTAGGGCTTTGTGGTCGGTGTACACGGTGAAGTGGGTCCCAAGTAGATACTGTCGCCATTTGTTTAGCGACCACACTACCGCTAAGGCTTCCAGTTTAGTAGCAGTGTAATTTTGTTCTGCGGCTTGTAACAGACGACTGGCATAGGAGATAACCATTCGGTCATTTTGATTATCCCATTGAAACAACATCGCTCCAAGCCCTTGATAGGAACTGTCAGTTTGTACGCAGAATTCTTTATCCATTAGAGGATAACGAAGCGTCGTGTGGTGCAAGAAAAGAAGTTTCACAGCACTGAAAGCCTCTTTTTCTTCTTTCAGCCATTTCCATCCAACATTATCACGCAGAAGAATATAAAGTGGCTTCGCAATCGCGGCGTACTTGGGAGTAAATCTCGAAACATAACTGGCTAAACTCAAGAAGGATTTTAGGGATCTGCGGTCATAGGGCTCAGGAAACTGCTGGATGGCCGACACTTTATCCGGGTCGATGCTAACTCCATTTTGTCCAACGATATGCCCCAGAAATTTGAGCCTGGTTTTACAGAACTCACTTTTCGACGCGCTGATCGTCAATCCGGAATTCCGAAGTCGGGTGAATAATTTTCGGAGATGTTCCAGGTGCTCGTTAAATGACCTGGATTTCACAAGCAGATCATCAAAATATTTCTCAATGAACTCTAAAATCTCCGGACCCAATATAGTGTCCAGCGCACGAGAGAAACTGGCCACAGCAGTGCATAATCCAAATGGAAGGACGTTGAACACGTATGATTTTGTTTCGAACAGAAATCTAGTGAACTTTCGGTGACCTGGCTTGATTGGTATTTGCCAATATGAACTGGTAAGGTCTATTAAGGAAAAGATGAGCGTGTCGTTGAACTTCTGGACTATCTGTTGCACATCCGGAGGTTTCTCGTTGTCTTTCTCCATGACTGCATTCAGACGGCGAGCATCCAAACATACTCGGACTTCCCCAGATTTTTTCATTGTGACTACTAACGGGTTGATGTAAGGAGTTGGTTCTCGAGAGATGATTCCCCATTCCTCCATTTTATTGATCTGATCCCGCACCTTGCTGAGGTAGCGGAATGGAATTGGATATTGTTTCTGGTTGAATCCCGCGTCGTTGGTTACATGGATTTCATGCTCGTATTCTGTTGTGAGACCAGGCACATCCGAAAATATATCCGAAAATTCTTCCAGAAGTGAATCAAGTTTCGCCTGCTCTTCTTCGCTTCGGATGAACTCTTCGTCCAGAGGGGAGTCACTCCCGGAGTAATTCATAGATGGTTCGCGATCCTCCCCCACTTCAATACGGCACAGTGGAACGGACCTACGGTTTCGGTCCCAATCTCCAGCACAAAATGGTAAAGCGATCTCGTTCCCGTTCAGCGTCAAACAGACCTCACGACGTTGAAAGTCCATCTGAGCCTTCAAGTAATGTAGAGTATCCATACCGAATATCAACGGAGTACAAAGCTCTTCGACTACTGCCAGGCAAACGTCAACAGTCTCGTTCTGGATATCTACGGGAACAAACACTTGATTCGATATGGACATCTTTCTTTTCCCATACGCTCCCTGTATGGTAGTATTCTGCACTGGAAACTCTCCCAACGGTATTCCCCTTGACTTCAGCTCATGATAAAGTGCCTTATCGATGCAGCTTAGCTCGGAACCACTGTCCAGCAAGACTAGCTTTACCAAACTGTCGATGCGTGCTTCAATCAGTGGTGATTTTTCGTGTTTGGGCTGATCACTCACATCGTCTTCGGCGAGCAGTTCATCCGAACCGACAAATATATTGGCAACCGAATGAACGTCTGCCCCTGCCTCCTCTTCAAGCTCGGCTACTGCAGCTCGTACATTGCGATTCCATTGTCCATCATTGTTATTCTGCTGACCTCGCCAAGGCCGGTTATTGGTTGCGCTGTTTTGCAATTGACTTTGTTGATTTGCATCGGCTCGGCCTCTCACGACATTTCGGTTGTACGTGTTGTTATGATGATCCTCCGTCTGTAGTAGAGTATAAGCGGATTGTATATCCGAGCAATTACTTAGTCGTGCGCCGACAGTACGAGGGAAGTGTTGTGTTAGGTGCAAAACTAGCTCTAGCTCGGACGGAGCCGTGTCCAGGTGGCGCACTTTAGTGATCAAAGCTAGGAAATATTCCGCCATTTTCGAGGGAGTTTTCGCTGTATAGTTTCCGTACATAATCTCTTCACGAACTAGTCTCTGAGCGCGTTGTCCCCAATATTGCTGAAGGAAATGGAAGCGAAAGTGGTCGTAGTTCACCAGCAGGTAACCGAAACCTCTTGCCCACGTCCTAGCTTCTCCTTCTAGACAGGATAGGATGAAGGGTAATTTGCAATTTAGATCCAACTGTACTGACTCTACATATCGATCGACGTCTTGCAGAAATTCGACTGGGTGACTTTGTTCCAAATCACCCTTGAAGGAAGGCTTCGGAACGTCATAAGTTCTAGAGGCTGTCAAGCCAACGTTTGGAAGTCTGGTGCTGTGTAGAGCGGTGTTAACACCCGGGCTCGCAAAAACGTTTTGTCCCATATTATTACCGATCCACGGTCTGGCATTGTTTCCGTTGAGCATTGCTGGTGGAATAGCCGCCCACTGAGCTCCGTGATTAACATTGGCCACCGGCGGTGGCGCTGCATTCCCTTGGTCTACACTTGGTTGTTGAAAAATGCTCAAGTCGTTCCATTGTTCGAAACCATTAGGGCAAGGGACCGATGTTGGAGGCTGTCCCGCTATTGAAGGGGCCCAATTCTGCTGCATGCGCTGTAGCTGATTTTGTTGTGCTTGCTGTGTACGCTCCATCAAGTTCAATTTATTATGGAGCGCGTCGACTGCCCCCAGCAGATTAGAAAGGGTCTGACCCAGACTGTTTTGTTGAAGATCTTCTGGCGGTGGTGGCTGCTGTCTTTCTGTAGCAACATTCTCGGTCGATGGATTATCGCCAAACTCCTGTTCGTTTGGCACGGACGGACCAGAGTACACTTGCTCCGGCTGCTGGGTAATCGGTGGATTGGCGGGTCTTCTGATCGGTGTAGACCCTACGATGCTCGGGATAGGGACTCGAGGAACAAGTAAGGGCATCCTTGGTGGGTCCATGGCTGTAGACGAAAAAATTCGGCTTCCCACGAAGACTAACGACTGTGATGTCCAATTAAACGATTCTTCCTCGCTCTGCAAGCTGTCGCTCATCCGTCGTGTGCGGTAAGATGATTCTGGTGAATAATAAGACCAGGTAGGTCCAAACAACTTAGGTAATATTTCAGGAACGCTACTCACCTATTCAAGGCTTTCGCATGCCTTGTATATAATAAATTATTGAGATTGAACTGTTTTTAGATCCATTCCGCAATCAAAAGCCTTCAACATCTCGACTATTTCCACTTCGATATTATTTCCAGAAAGTTCTTATTCTTCGGAGCACATTTTCGTTTTTTGTCACTACTGCCGCGCACTATTGTTCTTAGGAAAAAGGTTAAATCGTTCTTTTTTCATATATACGGCTTCGGGAGATATAGCATCAATCCCGGTTGAGCCCCCACGATGTGATGATTATTCACTAGTAATATTAGGTTTTTATGGTTTAATTCACTTGGTCTTTATAATTCAGCTCTTAAGGTATGCAAATAAAATAGTTTTTAGAAAAAATGATTACACTATTCAGGGTTTTGTAGGTATAATCTAAAACTCCTCTAGAGTCGACACTCTTCTCCGAAGCTTCGCTGCAAAACTGCTCGTCCCAACTCGGTTTTATCCCATCCACGGCGTTTCGGGTCCAACAGGGTTCAATCCATGGGGTTACAACCTTAGCCCATTATGACCCGATACCAATTTGTGTTCTCCAAAGTTCGGTCAACATACTTTTCTACAGCTAACCGTAATAGCAAACATTTGCCCAAGAAAATTCGAAAAGGAAAGGGTGGAGAGGCGAAATATTTAGAAGGTATCTTGAATTGTTGTGGACAACTCATAACTAAATAAACATCCAACTGGTTGATTAAGAAGAAACAAACTTCCGTTGAACTGAGGGTTTTCGCAACTTTCACTCATTTGCATAGAACACCAAAGATTCGTAACACTCTTCTACCACACCACACTGTTCTTGTTGCGGCGTTTGTAGGCGACATAGCAAATTCGCAGAGCTACTTGTCCGCATGCTTACCCACCATCTCTGTCCCCACACTCAGTTAGAAGTTGTTGGTTTGTTTTGGATTTATTCCTAAACGAAATCATGTTTAGCTCGCAGGTTTTTTTTCTTGCTGGTTGGGCGTTTGAATAAGCAGAAAGTATTTACGCGGAAAAGAACATCGCTCAAGTTGCTGGCAGACCGGTCGGTGCGGTGGCGTAAAGAGAGACGCGTACGGTAAAAGTTGGTGAGAGAAGCCTAAATTTTCCAGCACTGATTGCCTCCTACTCGGTTGGTACGGTTACTACAGTGGTAGCATTTTAATGGAGGGTAATTGTTTTGTTTGTTTTCGTGCTAGCTGCCCATCAGGATAAATTGTTTAATCTAATTGGCAAATTTCGTTACTTAAGCTGGTGATGGATATGATCGCTGGCATTAGTATGTACAGGAAATATTTTTACTATGGTGATTTTGATGGATGCATACAAAAATAAAATACTTTGTGATTTATCCTGGTAAGATTGACAACAGGTTAAACGAAGTCTGATTTATAATCTGAACTATTTTAGTAACATAGACACTAGACCCTCGATTATCGATTATAGAGACCCTCGATTTTATGTACATTTTATCAATTGTAAATTTTTTAATATTTAATCAGGTTAAAACTTTCAGTTTGTATTATGATTACTTAAATGCAGGGGTTTTCAGCCTTCCGACAAGCGGAGCACTTCATATTAATAATTTGTTTTATTGAGCACTCATAATAGCGCCATTGCATAAATACTAAATTTATTATATTTATCTCAATCACATACTTCCTTTTCTGACTTAATTTATAAACTTAAAAATACCACTTACTCTGTCGATGATCACGATGAGCGGAGTATATGGGGTGATGCTTTTGCTATATTTGTTTTTACAGACCCTTTAAGGTCTCATTAGACGTGACAAATATTTGGCCAACCAAGCCCTACAAATGACCAACCCAACGTGAATCATAGCAACCTTGGATAAATGTCTTCAATAACAAATATTTGGCATAATGACAAACAGTCTTATCGCAACTTAAACAATGACAACATTTTCCCAGACAACAAGTGATCGTATGTATAAGATGTTGCATAAGATGATAAAGTGGAGGCCATATGCGTGCATGCCTCCATTTAGGCGCATATAAAATGTACGCATATCGCCACCACTTTATCTTATTCAACATCTTATACGATCACTGGTTGACTGGGTTGGCGGGTACATGCAAACTGCCCATTCGTCAGGCTTTTCCTCAAAGCTTTCAAACAAACTTCTTTCAAGGTTTTTTATGACTTTCTCACCGAGAATTGCTGATATTTTGGTAGATGCCTTAAACTATCTTGGCGTGCATTCCGCTTGTTTAAATTCCAAAATGTGTAGCCAATTCCATAGAAAAATCATTGTAATGCTTCGGCAGATTATTATCAAGATGCCATATTCCAGTGCTTTCATAATAAAAACAGAGCTAGCTAGACAAGGTTCTCCGAATTCAGCGCCCCTTCACTGGTATATTCCCATGGATTCATTCCTGGAGGAGTCTCTAAAGGAACCGCTTGAGCAATTCCTGAAGGAGCTTTTAGGACGACTTCTGAAATAATCCATCGAACAGTTTTCAGGAAATCGCTGCAGAAATTTCTGTAGTAACTCTAGGAATATTGAAGAAGTTTCGTAAGATATTTCAAAAAGTATCGCTGAAAAAATGCCAGAAGGAATTTAATAAAAAAAAATCTGAACAAATTCTAAAAGAATTGCTGAAGGAATTAAAAAAAAAAACAGGAATATTTTAAAAATACATAGATGAATTTTTTGAAGAAATTCCAGGATAAATAGCTGAAGAAACATCCGGAAATCCCTGGTGGAATACCTAACAAAACCTCTTGAGATAAATCCTGGAAAAATCTCCTAATAAAAATCATGAACAATTTTTAAACGAATTCCTGATGGAAGCAGGCCTTCTGTAAAGATTGAAGCACGTGACTATCACGCGGAGGACCTGGGATCGTATCACACTCCCAACAAACTCACAAAATGTGTGTTCTTCCTTCGGAAGAGAAGTAAAGCGGGGGTCCCTAGATGAATCAGTTCATCTTTGCGAGAATGTCTTCCAAGTTTTCCGTAAGAATCCTTATGAAAATCTGTGAAAGAATCTGTAGAAAAAGTATCCTTGGAGGATTTTCTAAGACTTTTTAAAAAAATTCTTAAGCATTTTCTGGAAGAGAAATGTTGTGACGAAATATCTAAAGCAATGTAAAGAAATCTTGGGAATTTCCTTAACCCTTCATCGCGCGCGCTGTTGTAAAAAGTACAACACTGTCAAAAAACCTCGCTTTTCGTATACAGCGCGAGCGCGGTGCAGTCTCGGTTGCTTGATGGCGCGCGTCCTGGAAGGTTAATAATCTCTTTTAGAATTTCCAAAGCGATTTTTGAAGAAAATTCTTAGAAAAGATTCTGATAAAACTTTAAAGGACTTTTGAATTACTGATTCTTATTGTTTCCTTGAATCATTATCCTCAAAAACATGGAGAATTTTGGAGAAAGTTCATAGAAGGATTTCTAGATGAATTATAAAAACAAAATTTAGAGAAATCTCTATGAAAAAATAATCTGAATCATTATCCTCAAAAACATGGAGAATTTTGGAGAAAGTTCATTGAAGGATTTTTAGATGAATTCTTAAAAAAAAACTGGAGGAATGTCTATGAAAAAATAATCTGAAGATGAATTTCTGGAGCAATCTATGCAAGGTTTTTTATAGGAATCCTTGAAATTTTCTATAGGAATCCATTTTTGGAAGCTATCCATGCAAGACTTCCTCTAGAAAAAAAATTCTGAAGGGCATTCTATAGTTAACACTTAAACTACTGAGGGGGTAAAAACTCCCGCGAACTACCAAGGGTCCAAAAAAAGTCGGAAGTCCAACTTTGACAAGGCATTTCTCGGCCGTTTTTCAACCGATTTCAAAACTTTTTTTTGCGATGGAACCGGACAGGTATCAAGATCATCGTCCATTTAAAAAAATATAAAATAGATGCATCTACCCAAAGTTATTTAGCAAAAGGCACTTCCTAGTTTTTTTGAGAGCGCATTTTTTGCGCACATTGATCAATAAAACAAAATTTAAAGCGATGACATATGGTTTTTTCGACTCTAAATCATGCGTACAGCTAGAGTGAACATGTTTATGCAAAATTAGTCATTTTTCAGTACACTGATATTTTACCTTACTCAAAAAACTGCTAAAATACCCTATTTTTCACATAAAATAAGCAATACATCAAAATTCAAAGCGATGACATATAGTTTTTTTGGTCTTAAATTGTTCGTAGGATTGTACTCGACATTTTTGATGAACAATGAAAATGTTCTAATTACACTCTTATTTTGTTTTACTCGGAAAACTACGAAAATTCCATACATTTTACACAAAGTAGTCAACAAAACTAAATTTCAAACGATAACATCTAGTTTTTTAGCCTTGAAATGTTCGTAGCAGTTTGGGGGACATACTTGAAGAATAATAGTGATGTTTTCATTACACTCAAATTTTGATTCACTCAAAAATCAACGAAAGTACCACATTTTTCACGCAAAGTGGTTAACAAAAATAATGGCTTACAATGCAAAGCAGTTTTTTACCTTTAAATTATTCGTTAAAGCGTACTGGACGTTCTTGATGAGTAATAGTGATTTTTTCATGACACACTAAATTAATTTTACTCGAAAAGCTACAAAAATACCATAATTTTCATACAAAACAGTCAATAAAACAAATTTTAAAGCCATAACATGTAGTTGTATGGCCTTAAATTTTACGTTACAATGTACTGGACCTGTTTTTGATAAAATGTTGATGTTTACGTTACACTTATATTTTGTTTTATAAAAAAAATCTACGAAAATACCACAAAAAAGCGAATAATCCAAAATTTAAGGTGATGATGTAGTTATTCAACTTTGAATATATCGTAGTAGGTTAGTGGATTTTTTTGAACAACCCTTGTGAACTTTTTATTACACTCATATTTTATTTCACTCGGAATACTAGGAAAATACCACATTTTTCACACAAAGTAGTCAACAAATAAAAATATAAGGCAATGAATTCTGGTTTTGGAACTGGGAAATTTCGGAAAAAAGCTCTGGTAGGAAATATTTAGAAAATTCATTAAAGAACTCTAAAAATCCCGGGAGAAACTCCGGATGAAAACCAGCGAAGAAATTCAGGAGAAATATCGGAAAACTCTTTTTCAAAAATTCCAGAAGTAATTATCGAAAACCTCTAAAAATATATCGAAAAAACCACGGAAGGAACTATTAATGGAAGCAAATAAAACAAAAACAATTTGCATGGGAACTAGGATGGAAACTTGAGAGAACTGGAGAAAGCAAAAAAAACTTCGAAAATGCTACAGGACAAAAAATAAGAGATTCCTGGAAAAAATATGATAATATTCTAAATGATTGTTTGATGGTTTCACTGAAAAAATCTATGGAAGGTTTTCTTAATGAATCCTTGGAGAAATTTATCAAGCAATCACTAGAGGAATTTCTGATGAATACCCAAAGGAATAATTCACGGAAACATTTCAAAAGTTTTCTAAAAGAATTCCTCGAGAAATAGAACCCCTAAATAAATTCCGCATGCATCCTTAATGTTTTTGAAAATATCCCTGAAGAAATCTCTGGAATATTTATGAAAGATTTTCGAAAAGAACTCACGACAAAATATTTTGAAAGATATCCTTTAATATAAATGCACCTCTTGGGAAATTTCTGAAAAACAAATGTATATAAAAGAGTTTCTGAAGCAATACCGTAAAACGAGGTAGCTTTGATAGTTTTTCAGCAAATTTCCCCAATATTATTCCATGTATTTTTCCTGATTTAATAATTTTGAAACAAATACTGGCGTCTCAGTTTTAATTACAATGTAAGGATTTGTATGTAAGTTTTAATTGTTTTGGGTGATCAATATTTTTTTCATATGAGCGAGAATCACATTTTCATTTTGGGGAAACTTTGATAGTGCTCTGAAAAACATATTAAATCCCAAAAAATATTACAGATTGCAACGCAAAGAGTGTCAGTATGATGGGAAAAGCCGTATGAAACATGTTAATTTATAGTATCAAAACATGAATAATTTTATAAAATTGTAAATAACAAAGTGATTCAGTACTCCACTTGAGTGAAAATCTCAGTGCTTTTAGCTATAAAAAATAATTATCAGTGTAAAAATATATTTTTAAGGTACATCAGCATGGGACTATATGCTGCGCATAGTAAGTTCTCTTTATTTGAGTTGTTTTTGATTTTTTATAAACAAATTTAGAAAACAACGAGTGTAATTGAAAGTTCACTATTGTTTATCAAACAAGTATAGTACCTTTTTACAATTAATTTCATGGCAAAAAACTATAATGCATTGACTCCAATTTTTATTTGATGACTACTTTGTGTGCAAAATGTGGTATTTTCCTAGTATTTTGAGTGATATAAAATATCAGTGTAATAAAAACATCACTAAGGTTGTTCAAATGAATCCACTAACCTACTACGATATATTCAAAGTTGAATAACTACATATCATTGCTTTAAATTTTGGCTTATTCGCTTTTTGTGGTATTTTCGTACATTTTTTATAAAACAAAATAGTAGTGTAATGTACACATCAACAATATATCAAAAGCAGGTCCAGTACATTGTAACGGAAAATATAAGGCCATACAACTACATGTTATGGCTTTAAATTTTGTTTTATTGACTGTTTTGTATGAAAATTATAATATTTTTGTAGCTTTTCGTGTAAAATTAATTAAGTGTGTCATGAAAACATCACTATTACTCATCAAGAACGTCCAGTACGCTTTTACGAATAATTTAAAGGTAAAAAACTGCTTTGTATTGTAAGCCATTATTTTTGTTAACCACTTTGCGTGAAAAATGTGGTACTTTCGTTGATTTTTGAGTGAATCAAAATTTGAGTGTAATGAAAACATCACTATTATTCTTCAAGTATGTCCCCCAAACTGCTACGAACATTTCAAGGCTGAAAAACTAGATGTTATCGTTTGAAATTTAGTTTTGTTGACTACTTTGTGTAAAAAGTATGGAATTTTCGTAGTTTTCCGGGTAAAACAAAATAAAAGTGTAATTAGAACATTTTCATTGTTCATCAACAATGTTGAGTACAATCCTACGAACAATTTAAGACCAAAAAAACTATATGTCATCGCTTTGAATTTTGATTTATTGCTTATTTTATGTGAAAAATAGGGTATTTTAGCAGTTTTTTGAGTAAGGTAAAATATCAGTGTACTGAAAAATGACTAATTTTGCATAAACATGTTCACACCAGCTGTACGCATGATTTAGAGTCGAAAAAACCATATGTCATCGCTTTAAATTTTGTTTTATTGATCAATGTGCGCAAAAAATGCGCTCTCAAAAAAACTAGGAAGTGCCTTTTGCTTAATAACTTCCGGTAGACGCATCTATTTAATATTTTTTTAAATGGACGATGATCTTGAAACCTGTCCGGTTCCATCGCAAAAAAAAGTTTTGAAATCGGTTGAAAAACGGCCGAGAAAAGCCTTGTCAAAGTTGGACTTCCGACTTTTTTTGGACCCTTGGTAGTTTAGGAGTTAAAAGGAATCCCTAAAAAAATGTCTGATTGAATTTCTTTAGGATTTCCTGGTGTTTTTTTTTTAATTTACCTACGGAGAGTTTCCAAAGGAGTCCCTGAAATAATTTCTTTAAGAATCCCTTAGAGATTAAATTCATGAAAGATTTTTTAAATAAATCCTAGGATGGATTTCACCAAGATGTAAGATGTATCGAAAAATCTGTGGAAGCTTGTTTTTCAAAGTATTTCTTGGAGAAATTTGCCATCTCTGGAGGAAAATCTGGAGACATTTCTGAGGAAATTATTAGTCGAATTTATGATGAAAAACATGGGAGATCTTCAGGAAGAACCTCTCGAAAAATTAGTGAAGGAACGTCTATGACAGTTTCTATAGGAATCTCTGTAGAAAATTTCCGAATGGCTCCCACATTTTTTTTTTTGACAAGAGTCGCTGGAGGAATCTCTTAAGAAATTTTCTGACAGAAATTCAGAGTAAAAAAACATCCCTGAAGCAATTTCCAAAGCAAACCCTGGAGAAAGTTTTGGAACAAATCCTTGGAAGATCGTTTAAGAGAATGCTTAAAATGAATTTAGGATGGATTTTTCGAAAAAGAAATCTAGAAGTTCCGAAAAAATACAGTGAATCTCTGAAGATTTTCAAATCTTATTCCTGGAGGAATTTCTGCAGAAATTCATTCTCAACTTTCTTACACGAGTTTCTTTGTGAAACTTCTGGAGGAACTCCTAGTGAAATTTCTTGAGAAATTAGAAGTTGCTATGTGAATTTCTGGTGAAATCCTTGGAAGAATTTCCAAACGCAGTACAAATTTAAGAACGAACTTTTGGAACGATTCCTTAAACACTCTGGAATAGTTTCTGAAGGCATCGCTGAATATTTTACTAAAGGAATCTCTGGAGTGATTGCTAAATAAATGTCTAAAGAAATTTCTGAACGAATTTCTGAACGAATTTTTGGAAGAACCTCCAGCAAACTTTTCAACAATTTGTTCAGAGATTCCTTCAGAAATTTCTGCTTTAGTTCATAAATAGTTTTTTGAAAAAAAAAAATGGAGGAATTTCAGAAGCAAATCGAGCAGGATACTCTGAAAGAATTTGTAAAGTTTGTAGAATAGGAGGAATTTCCAAACAAATCCCTGGAGAAAATTTCTGAATGTATCCATTGAAGATTTTCTGTAAGAATCCATGAGGGAATTTTTGTCCGAATACAAATTTCCGAAAGAATTTCTTAAGAAACCTTTTTGAAAGAATTTCTTAAAAAAAAGGTTGATTTACAAACAACTTTCGCTTTCGCTCTTCGTACATATGTACAACAGAGATGGTTATATTTTCGGTTGAGGGGAAGATGATATAGATCGATGAGATTAGAATTGAACCTTATGACAACTAAGTTGCCGGGTCATTAATTGGCTCGGTAGCTTAGTTGGTAAAGCACTTGTCTAGCGCAGGCATTGAAAAAGCTCAGCTCACGAGCAAAACTCAGCCAATTTCATGCTAACTTGATGCTCAACAGAAGGATGGGCCACGAACGTTCAGGCTCATTGATCTCAGGCGCTCATCAGTTTAGTGAGCTTTGAGCACCGCAGCTCACTGTAACAAAACTAGCTGAGCTTGGATTTGTTTAGGAAAAAATATCTCATTTTCGATTATTTTTGTGTATACGAAACGACCAATAGGACTACCTTCAAAGGGCTCTACGCCTGTTTTTTTTCGTGGGTGATTATTTTGGGACAAAACGGGTCAACCTTAAGTTTTTGAAAACCGCAATTTCGTTGGTATTGGTCTAACCGACAGGGACTATTCCTCTCAGACTCCGTAGAGAGAGATTCCTTGGACCATGAAGTCCTAAACCTTAAAAGAACCCTTTAGTGCGGCCTCGTACCTGTCCCGTCCCGCCCGTATCCGTATCCCATCGAATGTGTCAATGAAGGGAACGCCGTAGTCCCTCTGGATACTATCTTAGAAATCCCCCACTGCTTTTGGCCTAATGAAGCGGCAATGAGGTGTACTGAGGACCAAGCCACCAAGTCGCTATCTTCCAATTCACCACCAGTAGCAATAACGCCTAATAGCAATAACGCCCTGTTACGTATCAGAACAAAGATCATTACCATAAATAAGCCCATATTAGCAATAATAGGCGGAAGTAAAAAGCACAGAAACCGAATTTCAATAGTACACATTTTAAAAAGACTTTGTAAAGCACTCTCTTTCCACCAACTCACAAATCAATAAAAACTTAACAGTTTTTGCATCAGTTTTTCCGCGTAGCCCTCCTGCCGGTTATGACAGAAGTGACTGTTCGATGAATGAAAATAATTATGGTTTGCTTTGATTTTCGACTGGTACAAAAGGAACCAACTAGAAAAGCGTCGTCCTTGGCGTCGTCAAGCAAACTCCAGCTCACTGTTTATTCCACAAGTGAGCCATCATGATCGCTGGTTTTAAACGAGTTGAGCATAACAGTTCGCTCACAGAACCCGGACACAGCGATCATGTTAGGCTCATGCTCGTTGAGCTCGCTCGCAAGTGCAATGCCTGGTCTAGCGAATAAGGGTCGTGAGTTCAAATCTCACCTGAGCTGTGGATTTTTTCCCAATTTAACCAATAATTTAGTTATTTGAAATTCATAATTGACCACACGGATTGGTATTACCGAAAATTTGCACTTTGTGTGAGTAGTTTTTATATGTTTTGGTACATTTTGCTATGCAATTCAAATAAAAAAAAATGCTTCGATTTCATGTAAAATTGGATTTCATAGACATTTTGAAAATTTAAATCTCTACTCCATTGAGGTTTACCTGGAATTGCTTAGGTACCTACATACTTGAGGTGAGCAACAAACGAAAATAATTGAAAAGGAGTACTTTTAACAAAATTCAATTAAGCATCAGTAAAAAAAAGAGAAATTATAAAGAAATTATACATATGAATCAAGGAGAGGTGAGTCAGCCATAGCATACATACATACATACATTTATTTGTTCAACATCATTAAGACAAGACATACTCAACAATAGTACGCCACAATACTCGGTTTGTGGCTGCCGCTCTCCATCCTCGGTCGCGCCCAATGCTAGTCAAGTCACGCTCCACCTGGTCCGCCCATCGTGCTCTCTGCGCTCCACGCCTTCTTGTGCCAACCGGATCCGTTGCAAACACAAGTTTTGCAGGGTTGTTGTCCGGCATTCTTGCAACATGCCCTGCCCACCGTATCCTTCCGGCTGTGGCCACCTTCTGGATGCTGGGTTCGCCGTAAAGTGCAGCGAGCTCGTGGTTCATCCTTCTCCGCCACACACCGTTCTCCTGCACACCGCCGAAGATCGTTCTTAGCACGCGTCGCTCGAAAACTCCGAGTGCTTGTAGGTCCTCCTCGAGCATGGTCCATGTCTCGTGCCCGTAGAGGATCACCGGTCTTATTAGCGTTTTGTACATGGTGCATTTGGTGCGTGGGTGAATCTTTTTCGACCGCAGTTTCTTCTGGAGCCCGTAGTAGGCCCGACTTCCGCTGATGATGCGCCTCCGAATTTCACGGCTCACGTTGTTGTCAGCCGTCAATAAGGATCCAAAGTAGACGAATTCCTCCACCACCTCGAAAGTATCCCCGTCTATCGTAACATTACTACCCAGACGGATCCGGTCGTGTTCGGTTCCGCCTACCAGCATGTACTTTGTTTTTGAGGCATTCATCACCAGTCCGACCTTTGCTGCTTCGCGTTTCAGGCGGGTGTACAGTTCTGCCACCGTTCCAAATGTTCTAGCGATAATGTCCATGTCGTCCGCAAAGCACACAAATTGACCGGATTTTGTGAAAATCGTTCCCCGGCTGTTGAGCCCGGCTCATCGCATCACACCTTCCAGCGCGATGTTGAAGAGTAGACATGAGAGTCCGTCACCTTGCCGCAGTCCCCGGCGAGATACGAATGAACTGGATAGTTCTCCCGAAACTCTTACACAGTTTTGCACACCGTCCATCGTTGCTTTAATCAGTCTAGTCAGCTTCCCAGGAAAGCCGTTTTCGTCCATGATTCTCCATAGCTCTACGCGGTCGATACTGTCGTATGCCGCTTTGAAGTCGATGAACAGGTGGTGCGTTGGGACCTGGTATTCACGGCATTTCTGGAGAATTTGCCGTACGGTAAAGATCTGGTCCGTTGTCGACCGGCCGTCGATGAAGCCGGCTTGATAACTTCCCACGAACTCATTTGTTTTAGGTGACAGACGACGGAAGATGATCTGGGATAGCACTTTGTAGGCAGCATTCAAAATAGTGATCGCTCTGAAGTTCTCACATTCCAAAAGGTCGCCTTTCTTGTGAATGGGGCAGATTACCCCTTCCTTCCACTCCGCCGGTAGCTGTTCGGTTTCTCAGATCCTGACTATCAGCCGATGCAGACAGGTGGCCAACTTTTCTGGGCCCATCTTGATGAGTTCAGCTGCGATACCATCCTTACCAGCTGCTTCGTTGGTTTTGAGCTGGTGAATGGCATCCTTAACTTCCCTCAGCGTGGGAGTTGGTTCATTTCCGTCCTCTGCTGCACTGGCGTCGTCGTTCCTTCCGTTGCCGTGGGCTCCCGTGCCTACGTTCTCCACGCCGTTCAGGTGCTGATCGAAGTGCTGCTTCCACCTTTCGATCACCTCACGTCCGTCCGTCAAGAGGCCTCCGTCTTTATCCCTGCATATTTCGGCTCGCGGCACGAAGCCGTTGCGGGATGCGTTGAGCTTCTGATAGAACTTCCGTGTTTCTTGGGAATGGCACAGCAGTTCCATTTCTTCACACTCCGCTTCTTCCAGGCGGCGCTTTTTCTCCCGAAAGAGGCGGATCTGCTGTTTCCGCTTCTGTTTGTTACGTTCCACGTTCTGTCGAGTCCCTTGCTGCAGCATTACCGCCCTCGCTGCGTTCTTCTCTTCCAAAACCGTTCTGCACTCTTCGTCGAACCATTCGTTCCGTCGATTCCGTTCCACGTACCCGATGGTGCTCTCGGCTGCGTCGTTGATGGCTGCTTTCACTGTACTCCAGCAGTCCTCTAGAGGGGCCTCATCGAGCTCGCCCTCGTCTGGCAACGCGGCTTCGAGATTCTGCGCGTATGCTGAGGCGACATCCGGTTGCTTCAGTCGCTCTAGGTTGTACCGTGGCGGTCGCCGGTACCGTACATTGTTGATGACGGAAAGTTTTGGGCGCAGTTTGACCATCACCAGATAGTGGTCGGAGTCGATGTTGGCGCCACGATAGGTCCTGACGTCGATAATGTCGGAGAAGTGCCGTCCGTCAATCAGAACGTGGTCGATTTGAGATTCCGTCTGCTGTGGTGATCTCCAGGTGTAACGATAAGGGAGGCTGTGTTGGAAAAGGTGCTACGTATGGCCATATTTTTGGAGGCGGCGAAATCAATGAGTCGTAGGCTGTTTTCGTTCGTTTGCTGGTGGGCGCTAAACTTACCAATCGTCGGTCTGAATTCCTCCTCCTGGCCTACCTGAGCGTTCAAATCTCCTATGATGATCTTGACGTCGTGGCTTGGGCAGCAGTCGTACTCGCGTTCGAGCTGCGCGTAAAATGCGTCCTTGTCATCATCAGTACTTCCGGAGTGTGGGATGTGCACGTTTGTTATGCTAAAGTTGATGAATCGGCCCTTGATCCTCAACCTGCACATTCTTTCGTCGATCGGCCACCAACCAATCACGCGCCTCTGCATATCACCCATCACGATGAAAGCTGTTCCCAGCTCGCGTGTGTTGCCGCAGCTCTGGTAGATGGTATGATTACCTCTGAACGTTCGCACCATGGATCCTGCCCAACACACCTCCTGCAGCGCTACGATGCCGAACCCGCGGTCCTTCAGTAGATCGGCGAGTATGCGGGTGCTCCCAATGAAGTTGAGAGATCGGCAGTTCCACGTACCGAGTTTCCAATCGCAAGTCCTTTTTGTTCGCTGGGGTCGTTGCCGTTGGTCTCGGTTCGTATTATTCTGTTGCTGATTTTCCGTTACAATGGTTTTTTACGGCTGGCTCGTAGGGCCTGACACCAACTCCCTACTTTCCGGAGGACCATAGTGCACAGTTGAGCTTAGAGTCCTTCCCTGGCACTCGGACGTAGATCAGCCGCCCCTAACATGGGGATCAGACGCTGTTGTGAGCCGCTCCTCCTGGAGAACAGACGCTCAGGTTTGCCGAAGCAAACCCCCCCTTCCCTGTCAGCCTACGACCAAAGTTCCCACCGGGGTTGGTTACCCGATCTTCCCTAAGGTTGCTCATAGTTTCCGGCCGGTACCGCGTGGAGGTAGGGATAGGAGTTGCTGGGCAGAGGCTAGTGGATCACAATGGGATCTGAATTGCGCAGCATACCCAGCCTTTACCGTGCCAATCACAGGGGTTAACCCTCTCTTTCCCATGGTAGCACAGGTAATCCACTACTTTGCACTGTTCATACAAATACAGGATAAGTTAGATCATTCCCATTTTTTCGTCAGATGTTTGTATATGTTTGATGAACTATTATGCCAGATTTGGTCAAAAATTCTCTGCTCGTTTTTGTTTTAGAGTTAAATGAACAGTGCAAAGTAGTGGATCACCTGTGCTACCATGGGTAAGAGAGGGTTAAACAGTGGTTATGACAAAGATATCAACAAATCACTTTTCCATGTTTTACGATAGTGACCCCAAACTTATGACCGATACAGCATTTTGAGGGGTGACCCCAAACTTTTGGTCGATGACATCAAGGATTAATTTACTTAATAACTTTTCTTCTAGATTTTTTAGCTAAGTTCTGTAAAAAGCAGTTGAAAGCTAATAGAAAATGGGTCATATAACCGCTCTCATCTTAAAATTTGGTCGACCCAACTTCCAGCGACACTGCCGTAAGTTTATATTATTTTCTTAGAAAATTTGGCAACTTTGGGTTAAGTTTACATACAATTTTTTTTTGAAAAAGTTTCTTTGAAATCATGTTCAAAGTTTCTTTGACTTATTATCTTTTGAATGAAACCTAGGGTTTTGAAATCGGACGCAAATTGGCGGAGATATGGGCCTAAAAAAATTATATGTTTTTGAGGGGGTGACCCCAAACTTTTGAACGGGAGTATATGTGACATCCTTTCAGAACATCACATTATATTATATTCACATTTTCAAATTAAAAATGTCCACGATCGTGTTTTTTGTAATTTCAATCACTAAAGAAAAAAAAGAAAAAAATAGAAATCAATAATATTTTTTTAATTGGGTGAATGGTAAACGATGAACGATAATGAAGTACCGTATTGAAATTTGTGGGTCTGGAGAAGCGAAATTGCCTAATTAAATAAATGTAAAATATATAAGTAATGCAAAACACTATTGAAGTTTGCGAACGTAATAAATGTAACACAATTTCTTCATCCTTGTTCGGAAGATTACCCCAAAAGATGTATTTTCAAATCAATACTACACTAAAGATGTCGAGCACTCTCGACGGCTGCCAAGAACACTTAAAACATCCATTTATAATTGCTGCATTTTGTTCTCCATACACTGACCTGTATGTAATCACAAATCCGAATTAGATTTTTGTTTTTTTTTTTCTTCTTTCATATTCGACTCTCGCTTTTACTGTTCAAAAATTTAACGTCAATTAAATCGAGTGGTGTTGAGTTGTTATCCACCAGCTGGTTGTCATGCCAAGGATCGTCTCTATTCGAAACACCTCATTCCTCACTTTTTTGAAATACTATTTCATTTTAAATCGTTGAGCTATGAGCACAACACCCGTACAACCCAGTAGCTTTTGTGGAAAGTTTATTGAAACGTTCTCGGTAGGTTAGATAGGTGTTTCGTGTTTAACGAGACAGTACCGTAGCGGTTTTACAATATCTTACAATTTACGAATCAAAAATGGTTGAGAAATGGTTACAATGTTCGACCAAACGAGGAACAGACCATGTGGTTTATGGACAGCGCCTGACTTGAAATAAATGAATTTCCACAAACAAAGCATTTCAGTTCAGAACAATTCCATTTGACAAAGTAACTCAAAATCAAATTCCAATGCTTGATCCCTTCGAGCATCTACTCGAGCTCATGCCGAATGGTTTTCATTAAAAAGTTGAAAAGAACACTTTTGTATTATGCAAACCGCTCTGCGCACAGCATGCCCCGAGATAAAACAGCTTATTTTCCATCATCATAGTGCGAAAATCACCTCTCCTCCAGATTGTGCCGCACAGATAAGGACCTGCAGGAGAAGACATGCCGGCAAATTCAATAAGACTTGCCTTGATTAAAATGGCCCATCGAAACGTTATCATTAAAACTTTCTGACATCTCACCGCCACCGGTTTTCGCACGAGCTTTTCCTATCCGTGGCAGCAAGATGTGGGGAAAACAGCCGAAGTAGGGGAACGCTTTGGTTTTCTTGAAATTCAATCATTCCTTGTGAGGTCTCCCTGGTTCGGTATTTTCATCATCGTTATCGGAAAGCAACCAACCGGGAGGAAGGAGGAAATCCTGCCGGAAAAATAAGAGGGAAACACTTCTACTCACCTGGATCACAATCAACTTTCCTAATGGCGATCATTAATACTGCCGAAGGGGAGTCGACATCACCCCCACCTCCTCCTGCCCAGTAGCGTAGGGAAGAGCGAGATTTCGTTCCTTGTGCACGCCCGTGAGATTGGAACCATCCAGCAGAAGTTTCGAGGAGTCCATCAGCGTTAGTGCGATAAAATAAATTTTCCTCCCGCCCTCCGAATCCCGGACACAATGAGCAACAGCCCCGGGAGGTGTAAATTGAGCCAGCCAGCAGGAGTATCGATAAACACACTCGGAATGTTGCTGCTAGATTAAAGAAGTTTTGCTTCCCGTTTGATTGGTGCTGGGAATGGGTTTCGCATCGGTTGTTGTTCTCTCAGTATGAGGTGAGGTATGCGTAGCAGGGGGTAGTGAACGTGCGAATCATTCAAAAAGAGGACACAATCGCTTAATTCTATCGTGGAAAGTTTTGATTGGCGGACGTAATTATTTCAATGATCGCTGTAACAGCATTTATTTCTATAGGTGCTCATCTAATTTCAAGTTTAATTTTCTAATTTCTGTATAAAGGGTGATACGGTCAAAATTTGGTCACACAATTTTTTTCATAACTTGAGACTGCGTACACCAAAACAGCTGATTTTTAAACCAGTAATGGTACATTATATGTAGCGTATACCATAAAATTTTCATCAAAATCGGTTTAGTATTTGCGGAGATATTAATTAAAAAATAAGAACACATTTTTACTCTTTTATTTATAGAGCCAGAAATACTGAACCAATTTCAATGAAAATTTTTCTGTATGTAAAGTAGACATACCAAAATGTTGTGTAAAAATTTCATTTAATTTGATCCAGCCGTTACAAAGTTATATTTGCTTAAGTGGCACCCGATCAGTTTTTTTTCATATTCAAACTGCTACAACTTTGAAAGTATTCATACAAAATGGCTCAAAATTTTACTCACAACAAATTTTCAAAAAAGTATTATACTGTAAAATTTTGATAAACATCGAAGCAGTATTGGTAGTTCTATAATCGAAATTGTTCTTTACTGGCCTTAAATTTCCAAAAATTTTCTATGGAGCGCCTTTGTACAAAATTTTAAAAAGATAGGTCGATGGTTTTATCTATCAACCAATACTTAATCGATTTTGATGAAAATTTTATGGTATAAGCTACATATAATGTAGCATTACTGGTCCAAAAATCAGCTGTTTTGGTGAACGCAGTCTAAAGTTATGAAAAAAAAATTGTATGACCAAATTTTGACTGTATCACCCTTTAAGTTCGTTTTATGTCCTCTTTTTTTACGGTGAAAATTCAAAGTTTATCAATTTGGCATAAACATTTCAAAAGTGCGTAACTGCTTTTTGAAACAAAACCTTCATCCATAGCTTGTGGAGAACTAGCAGCGCTAAGTAACATTCATGAATACAATGTAGTTTAAAAAATCTTTCGTAGTTGTGGACTGTATTTCATTGCACCCACGAAATCCATCATCAGAAAAAGGGGCACACTTTCTGCCTTGGGGCCGTCTATAAAGCACGTGGTCATTGGGAGGGTGTGGTTTCTGGACAGCCCACACTGGGGCAGGATTGAAAATACATGGAAAAAACCTCTAGCTCGTCGAGATGTCGAGATAGTCATTTGGTGTCTTCAGAGAAAATATTTCTATGAACATGGTCGATATTCTGAGCGGTAGTCAATTTTTCTTACGTTATTCGCATAAAAGTACTATAAGTCATTTTGGCCATCTTCCATTTTTGCGGTATGGTGTCTTCGGCAAAGTTGTTCGGCTATTTATACTTAAAAAGTTTGCCGAAGACGTCAAATTTCCAAAGCCTACTATTCTTGAGATATTAACCGATTTATAAAATACCTACCTAAAATCGATTTTTTTCATCAAAATACGTTTTTAAACAAATTTAATGTCCGTTTTCGAGTTATAATAATGAAAAATACTAAAATAAAACATATATCGAGGAAATTAGTTGGAAAAAATAAAATATGCATTGATTTTATATAGAAAGTTCCCGAAAATCACGCAAAATGTATATAGGACGTTCTTGCAGTCGGGCAAGTTCGGGCAAGTTTTTTCATCGGCAATCACCTAAAAAATACATTAGCTTTCATGCGAAAAATTTTCACAGACATGATATTTAATGATTTTTTCTAAATTGAGTTCAAAGTTTACTGTTTTGGGTAAATTAGTATAAAATTTATGTTCATAAAGTACTACGTTTTAAGATGCCAAGTGAACCATGAAAAGTATAGATGCAATTCAGTCACAGGTTTGATTGTTTCTAATCTCCAACAAATTGTAAAACACAAAAATGTCCCAAACACCAATGAAAGCATGCTTGGCTTTATCATTCATCAATGCGTTATACAGTCATACATTATGAATATTTTTTGATTGTATGATTATTATCTTATTTAATACTGATATCAAAAAAATGTGGAGTTTTAAGCATAAATAAATGTATTCGATGATCTAAAAACTCGAAAGCATGTCAGTAAGAAACTATAGAAAAGCTTTTCAATTATTTTAACCTAGTCGTACGTACTAAATATTTAAATATTTTGCGTACTAAGCAACATTAATAACAATTCATCAGAAATATGCAAGTAAATAACTTTTCTTTGTTATTTGATTCCTCTATTATTTAGCTGTCTTTCAAATTTGTGGCTATCACAGGAAGCAAACATATGTCTAGATCTCTACAAAATCTGGATGTGCTGTATGTCGTTGAATCATCACGCAAATACACCATTACGTGTGAATAAATCATTAACGAATGAAAAAAACAAGGCATGCTTTTATTGGCGACATTTGGGACATTTTTGTGTTTTACAATTTGTTTGGAGATTAGAAACAACTAAATCTATGACTAGATTGTATCTGTACTTTTTATGGTTCACTTGGCATCTTAAAACGTAGTATTTTATGAACATAAATTTTATACTAATTTACCCAAAACAGTAAACTTTGAACTCAATTTAGAAAAAATCATTAAATATCATGTCTGTGAAAATTTTTTGCATGAAAGCTAATGTATTTTTTAGGTGATTGCCGATGAAAAAACTTGCCCGAACTTGCCCGACTGCAAGAACGTCCTATATACATTTTGCGTGATTTTCGGGAACTTTCTATATAAAATCAATGCATATTTTATTTTTTCCAACTAATTTCCTCGATATATGTTTTATTTTAGTATTTTTCATTATTATAACTCGAAAACGGACATTAAATTTGTTTAAAAACGTATTTTGATGAAAAAAATCGATTTTAGGTAGGTATTTTATAAATCGGTTAATATCTCAAGAAAAGTAGGCTTTGGAAATTTGACGTCTTCGGCAAACTTTTTTAGTATAAATAGCCGAACAACTTTGCCGAAGACACCATACCGCAAAAATGGAAGATGGCCAAAATGACTTATAGGACTTTTATGCGAATAACGTAAGAAAAATTGACTACCGCTCAGAATATCGACCATGTTCATAGAAATATTTTCTCTGAAGACACCAAATGACTATCTCGACATCTCGACGAGCTAGAGGTTTTTTCCATGTATTTTCAATCCTGCCCCAGTGTGCAGCCCCCTAGTTGTGTGTTGTTAGGCCGGAACAAAATTTAAGATTTAATCTTATTTTCTTGTTTTGTCACAGTGCTCGTTGACTCGTCAAGGGGGGGGGGGAATAATAAATAATAAATGTATTTGTTGAAAAAATCCCCAAACAATTTGGCAAAATCGTTAAACTTATCGGATTTGTTAAGAAATTTTCTGAGCGACCTAATTTCACCTTAAAATTTAAAAAAATTCCTGAATAATTTATTTGTGTCCCCCCTCAAAACGTTGAATTTTGACAAACAATTTCCGAGGAAGGGGGGGGGGGGGGGTGACATTAAAGAAAATCGAAATTATTGTGTCAGCCTTATTTTTAGAGATCATGTGGTAATTCCTGGCAATTTTTCTTTGAAAAAGTTATTTTCCTCAAAGTAAAGCAATTATAAACTTTCAAGAGCAGGCGCTCAAATATTTTCTCCGATCGATCTGATTGTTTCCACATTTTGTATGGGACCAATATTCGATACAAAATCTTTTTGTTTGATTTGTCCGTTTAGATCAACGGAAATCTCAGGAGGATTCGGAGTCACCAGGGAAGTCGTATGCAAATGAGGTTTCAAGCCATGTCAATTAGGCCTTGACGCTTTTTGTATTTCTTATGTTGACCGAGAAACTTCAATAAAATCTAACTTTCGAGAATATTGTGGTCAAATATACAAACTAGAGATGTGTCATATCTCAAATCAGACTAACACAATAAACCAGGGGTTCTCAAACTTTTTCAGCTTGTGACCCACTTTTGATAGTTATAAAATTTGGCGACCCACCAGCATGTACTACCATAACATACGTCTTTCTAGAAAATTGAGATTTACTTGTTCATTAAATACATACATATTAAAGCTTTCATAGGCTTTGTAAAACGTACGTTACGTAGCCGTTAATATTACAAATTTTTAATTTATCTTCCGATAACAGTGCTTTTTTCGTTTTTTTTTGGAAACGTTAAAAACAGATTAAGGTGCCCAAGTGATCAGTATCCGTTTGTGTTTGTGTTAAGAATTTTAGATAAGTTTGCCAGTTTCTAACGAAAATTTAATCAGTCTGGCTCTAAGCAACACTACAAACCACCATAGATTTTAGGTATTCTATCATTCATTAAAAAAAAAGAAAACATTCAATTTATACAAAGTCTTTGAAGATATAGTGACTCTTTTATATAGAATTTTGAATTTTCTATAAAATGAAACGAAAATTGCTTGATTTCATTTCTACCTCTCTCTCTGGAGCCACCATATATCGTTAATGAAACTCTCTTGCGACGCCGGGGAGTTTGGCTTGCCGGTTTTTTCGTCGTTCTGCAGTACAGACCACCAAAGATTAAACCAGAAGTTTACTCGTTGAAACTCCCGCGATGCGAGAACTTCAATTCTGTAAACTTCTTGCAAGGGAAAAAACTTCTGGTGTAGACATGTTCAAATACATCAATCAGCATTGAAAATACTACACTTTGTTTATGGCGAGGGGGTAAACATCAAGAACTTTTCAAAATTATAGTACAGTTGGATGGTAAGATGAGTTCTCTTGAAATTTTCTATTATATGTGCATAAACACTTATTTTTACATTTTTTAGTTTACAACTTTTCAGCCAATCTGATTCCTGTCAAAAATAGGATTATCAAGATTCAGAAGAATTTTATCGAAGTCAAACATTGTCAAAGTTAGGTAAAAATAAAAATACAATTCGATGGAGATTTAAACGTTCGTTGGTTTCTTATCTCCATTTGATATTTTTTTTTGCAAAACGATGAAAATAGCAACATATAGGGTCAAGAACTAGACTAAAGCAAGCTCAATCAATTTCACCATTTTGAAACAGTCGTTGGATCAAGTAGTACTGTGTAAAGTTAATGAAAAAAGTTCCCACAAAATCACCACAGAAGGAGACTAAAATCGTAAAAGTTTATGTATGTTGACCACTAATTTAATTTAACTCTCAGAAGCCCAGATCATGACCAACCGACAACCACAAAACCAGACAATTTAGATTTAGGACAAAAACTGGTCTATCGTTTTTATCGTAGGACTAGTTTAAGAACTTTATAAGTGATATTGAGACCAACCAAACCCCCTGTTTCAAAATATGGGTTTTACCTTGAAAAAGGTCACATTCCATGGCCAAAACGTCGGGCAGAATTATATAAATCGTTTGATTTTCAAGACTGATAGTGCCAAATTCATCCGATCAACATAATTCCAGTCGTTTGCCAAGAACAAAACAAAAATATACAAACATTTATTGCCGTTCTTGGTGAATTTTATTGAAAGTTTCCAGGAGTTGATTATGAAAAAACGTTCCAAGTGGATTCCTGTCCATGATCGTATGAGAGGGGATGGCCAAAATGTTTGGGATAGAAAATTTTTTTTCTCCGGTAAAACACTATTTTTGGACAGCTATTTTTCAACTGTCATATCTCGGAAGCCAGTGAACCGAATTAAATGAAATCTTTAACGTTTGTTAACGACGTTATAAAAAAAATATATTTAATGTTATGCCGGTTTTATATTTTGACCCATGTAGAGGAAAATAAGTCAAAATTCCTATACCACACAAAATTTAGTAAATGTGAACTTCCTTTAATTCAAAAAGGCTCTGTTATATCTGATTAGATATACCTTGAGAACAAATGTAGAACATCTTTGGATAGCAAAACTCACATTTTATGGCATAGGTTTAAAAAAATGCATTTTTTTTAGAAAGAACTAAATAGTAATAATCCATGTTAACTTTTTTTTACTTTCAAAAAGTACCTATGTTTTAATAATTTGTGAAGCACTAATATATTGTTGATAAACGTTCAAAATTTCATTTAATTCGGTTCCCTGGCTTCCAAGGTATGACAGTTCAAAAATTGGTCATCTAAAGAATAGTGTTTTATCAGATTGGTTTTTACTTTGCGAAAGATTAACCAATCGAGCTCAAATTTATTCCAATGGTGCACATATAATAGGTTGACAATTAGTAAAAATTTGAGAATTTTTTATGCACTCTATGCTGTACATGTTGAGCTTTCTTGTAAGAGAAAAAAAAAAGTTGCCTCTCCCAAACATTTTGGCCACCCCCTGTATATTGCATAATTTCAGACTCTTAAATGTCATCTCAAAATTTAGGATCAGGGGAACCCATGGGGTTTCAGGGGGACCAAGAGGTCTCAGGAGCGTTTCAGGGAATTTTTGGAAGCATTCAAAGGAATGCGATGTGGTTTTAGGGCCATTTCAGGGCGTCTCAGGGGCTTCTAAGGGCGTTCCCTGGAGATTCCAGAGGATCTAAGGTGGTTTAAGGGAGGTACCAGGAGATCTCATGGGTGTTTCCAATCTCATGGGTTTTGAACTTGCTTCACAATCTAGGATTTTTTTTTTTTGCAACCCTTTATAGGCTAGCAACAGCTTTCTCTTATGTAAGATGTTGCATAGTTTAAAGCCCAAAATTTAAAAAAAAAATGCCTAAAAACGTTTGTAATTTCTAAAGAAAAGCAAAATGTGTGACCGAAACGTCGGTTGAAAACTTAGAAATTCGTTTTACGCTATTCCTCCCAGCCAGACTGAAAGCCATAACCATTCAATATCAATATCAACAGCAGTTTCAAGATAGATACAACTGTTCACAACTGTAATCTTTATCACAAAAGCCAAAAAGGGCAGCTATAATTGCATTTGTATCGGATAAATATTAACACAAACATGAAATATCTTTCAATCATTCACTGGAAATATCGTATGCCGCGAAATGTGCGTCCTTATGACCACATTAACTCGAATCGTGGTTTTATTTATCACCAATTCGATACAAATGAGATTTCATGGATTTATGATGCCATTATCGCTGGATTAATTGCCAGATAGGGCTGCGGTCGTGAAAAATTAATGTTCAGTCATATTCGATACAGTTCATCCGTTTTCTGTTTGCAATCGATCAACATCATCCATCATTCGGAGCGACGCCGCATTGTCGTATACCATCGTGGTGTGACAAAGTGCGAGTCCATGTTATCATTTTGTTATAGTTTCCTAATATCAGCTTATCGCGCCAGCCAGCGCTTCCATCGGCGATTCAATCAACTTTTACCCCCCAGTCGGATCATCCCCGGATAGGTGCCGAGTCGAACGTGAGCCCGCTTGGAGCTAGGCATTCATTGAATTGAGTCTCCTGCTCCCGCCTAGCCTATGCAGCTTGGCTTTATGTCGCGGTTACGGCAGGACTCGGTTGATTGAGTTCAGAGTTGCTGTCAGGGTGCTGTCAAAACTTTACCTAAACGGAATAATAACTAACTTTATTGTATCGAATCAAACAAATAAACCAACACGTATCGGAACTTGATGAATGCGAACGGCGCGGTGTTTCCAATGGCAGAGTCACTATAACTTGATGAAATGTTGATGTTACGGTCGAACACATCGGTTTTTCGAATGTATCATTGGTGTGGAACAATTTTTATTTTCAGTAAAAAAACATTTTTTCAGTGCAAGTAGTAAATTTATCTAAAGAAGTATAGTAAGTTGACCAAATATGAAGACTGCTGCCAAACCTGACGTATGCAATAAAAGAAAATAGAAGAGTTCATAAAAATACTGCTTCCACCTTCCAATCATTACTAATCTATTTGTCAGGAATCTGTCGTTATTATCCCTGCACATTTCATCTCGCGGCCCAAATCCTTGTATGAGAACGGCACTACGCAAGCTCAAATAAATGTTACATTCCACTAAATTGGATTCTCAACGAATATCATAATCCTTTTCGCCCAGGTAGCAAACTATCATCGATAGAGGCAAGTCCGCATTAAACATTGTTGGAAACCCAAATCAAGCGGGTGGATTCTCGCTCGTAATCTGGACCGGATTTGCAGCACGTCCTTGCGCAGGGATTTCCTAATGCTTTTGGATCTCTCACATTTCTCATAAAACGCCAAACTAAGCAGTGATCGTTTCCACAACCAGACATACTATGTATGACGGGACGGCATTTGCACATCCTAACCCAACCGAGCATAGAAATGGATAGCAAAGCAGACTGTATCTGTTCTCTGTGCACTGCACCTCCTCTGGATGTGAACTTGGTCAGACTGGGACTAGAAGTAATATGATGTGCATTTTGCCACTCTCGAAAACCATGCTGAATGCAAAGCAGGCAAACTTGCTAGATGCCTGAAGCTTTATCCTCTTCCTGCGTTACGCTCCCGACCCGACCCAACGACGACGACGACGACGACGGCGCCCTGGTTTACAAAGGTAATGAGCGGTGCACACCGAACAAGGGTTGGCTCCGGCTGGCGGTACAGGCGACGGAATGAGGAAAGTTTACACCCGACGTGGAAAATGGAGCAAAACCAGCAAACTTTGTCTCCTGTAATGAATGCCAAGCAACCGGCACCATAACGCAACTGGTTGGTGGCGGTTAGAGATGTCGATAGAAAAACAAAAATATGTTATCTATGTATCCTGACTTGCACTGTAAAACAAGAAAAACGCTTGAAGATTTTAAAATAATATATTGATGTCAACAAGGCAACAAGCAGTAAGTATAACGGAAAAAAATCGGATAGTTTCTTTGAGATTTCTCACCAAAAATTCGTGCACAAATTCTTCTTTTAATTTCTCTATTTTTTCCTAGATTATCAAAAAAAAATCAATAAAAATTCCCTAAGAGTTTCAAAAAAAAAAAAATCCTCAGGAATTTAAAAAGGAATTCCTCAAGAAATTTTCCAAAAAATAGCTCTAGGAATTACTCAGAGAAATATCTCAAGGAACTTCCCAAGGAATTTCGCAAAGGGTTCCTCAAGAAATTTTACAAGGAATTTCTCAAGGATTAAACAGCTATTCAAGACATTTCCGAAGAAATTCCGCAAAGAATTTCCCAAGGAGTACATTAAGGAATTCCCCAAAGAATTCATCAAGGAACTACTCAAGGAATTTCCCAGCGAACTCCTTAAGAAATTTCCCAAGGAGTTGCTCAAACGACGTCCCAAGGAATTTTCCAAAGGAGTTACTCAAGGAATTTTCCAAGAAATCCCTCTAGGAATTTCCCAAGAAATTCCTCAAGATTCCTCAAGGATTTCCTCAATAAATTTCGCAAGGAATTTCTCAACGAGTTTTCCAAGGAATTCCACAAGGAATTTCTCGAAGAATTCCCACAAATTTCCGAAGGAATTCCTCAAGGAATTCCTCGAGCACTATCCCAGTGAACTCCTTAAGAAATTTCCCAAGGAGTTCTTTAAGAAATTTCACAAGGAGTTCACCGATTTTTTTCAAGGAAGTCCTCAAGGAATTTTCCAAGGAGTTGCTCAAACGATGTCCCAAGGAATTTTCCAAAGAATTCTCATGAATTTCCCAAGGAATGAATATTTAAACGAATTCCTCAAGGAATTTCTGAACATATTCCTCAATGAAACTCCTAAGGGAATCCTTAAGGAATTTGCCAAGAAATTTTTCAAGCAATTTTCCAAGAAATTACTCGAGAAATTCCCAAAATATTCCTCACGGAATTTGTCAAAGGATTCCTTAAGGAATTTTCCAAGGAATTCCTCAAGGAATTTCCCTAAGAATTATTATTATTATTTCTTTATTATAAAGATTTTCAGCCCTAGGCTGGTTCATCTCTTTTCCCTAAGAATTTCTCCAGGGGTTGTCCTAGAAATTATTCAAGGAATTACTAAACGAAATCTGTCAAAAATTCCTCAAGGAATTTCTCAAAGAATACCTCATGGAATTCCTCAAGGAATTCTTCTAAGTATTTTCCAAGGAATAAGATATTTCATAAAAAGTTTTCCAAGAAATTCCTCAAGAAATTTCCCAAGGAATTCCTCAAGGAGTTTCTCAAGGAATTCCTTAAGAAATTATCCAAGGAATTCTTCAAGGAATTTCCCCTAAGAATTCCTCAAAGAATTTCCCAGAAATTCCTCAAGAAGTTTCCCAAGGAATTCCTCAAGGAATTTTCCAAGGAATTCCTCAAGGAATATCCTAAGGAGTTCCTCGAAGAATTTTTCAAGGAATTCCTCAAGGAATTTTCCAAAGAGAAATACTCAAGGAATATCCCAAGGAGTTCCTCAAAGAATTTATCAAGGAATTCCTCAAGGAATTTTCCAAGGAATTCCTCAAGGAATTTTCCAAGGAATTTTCCAAGGAATTCCTCAAGGAATTTTCCAATGAATTCCTCAGGGAATTTGCCCTACAACTCCTCTATGAATTTCCCAAGGAATTGCTCAAGGAATTTGCCTAGAAATTCCTCAATGAATTTGCCAAGGAATTTGCCAAGGAATACCTCAAGAAACTTCCCAAGGAATTCCTCAAGGGTTTTCCAAGGAATTTCTCAAGGAATTTGCCAAGTAATTCGTCAAGGAATTTGCAAACTAATTGCTCAAAGAATTTGCCTAGGAATTCCTTAAGGAATTTTCCCAGGAATTCCTCAAGGGATTTCCTACGGAATTCTTCTGAGATTTTTACAAGGAAATTCTCAAAGAATTTCTCAAGGAGTTTCCCAAGGAATTCCTCAAGGAATTTTCCAATCAATTCCTCAATCAATATCCCAAGAAATTTCTAAAGGAATATGCCATAGAATTTCTCGAAGAATTTGTTAAGGAATTTCCCAAAAAAATTCCTCAAAAATTTTCCCAAGGAATTCCACGAGGAATTTCTCAAAGAATTTCTCAAATAAATTCTTAAGAAATTTCTCATGCAAATTGCCAAGCAATTCCACAACGAATTTCCCTGCAGATTCTAAGGAAATTTCACAAAAAAAATTTTCCTATAGATTCCACAACCAAATTCCACAGAATTTTCCCTAATGATTCCACAACGAAATTCCCAAAAAATTTTCAAAAAATTGCCCAAGAAATTCCAAAATAATTTTTAAAGAAATTCTTAAAGTAAATCCTCCAGATAATTCATAAGAAACTTCTCAAAAAATTCCTCATGGAATTTCTGGAGAAATTTCTCAAAGAATTTCAAAAGAAATTCCTAAAAGATTTTTTCAAGGATTTACATAACGTATTTTTCAAGGAAGTCCTCTAAAAATTTCCTAAGGAATTCCTAAAGGAATTCCCAAGGAATTCCTTGAAGAATTTCTCAAAGAATTTCTCAAGGAATTCCACAAGAAAATTCCCAAGGAATTACACAAGGAATTTCCCAAGAAATTCCTATATTAATTTCCAAAATAATTCCTATATAAATTTCCCAAGAATTTCCTAGAGCAATTTCCAAATTAGTTCCTTGTGGAATTTTCCAAGAAATTCTGCAAAGATTTTCCCAAGAAATTCCTCAAGGAATTCCCCAAGGAATTCCTCAAAAAGTTTCCCATGGAATATCCCAACGAATTCCTCAAGGAACTTCTCAAGGTATTTCCCTAGGAATTCCTCAAGGAATTTCCCAAGCAATTTCTCTAGGAATTTCTCAAGGAATTGTTAAAAGGATTTCCCAAGGAATTCAAAGATGAATTTTCAAAGAATTTTCTCAAGGAATTTTCCAAGGAATTCCTCAGGGAAATTCCTCGAGATATTGCCTTCAAGAACTTTTCAAGGAAATCCTTGAGGAATTCATCAAAGAATTCCTCAAGGAGTTGCTCCATTTTTTTTTTTAATTTTTAGTTTCTATTTGTGAATTTTAACTTAGGCTCATTCCTCACACTGAAAATGCTCAAGGAATTCCTCAAGTAGTTTTGTAAGGAATTCCCCATGAAATTTCCGAAGGAATTCCTCAACTAGTTTTCTAAGGAATTCCCTAGAAATTCCTCAGAGAATTTCCCAAGAAATTTCTCAAGAATTTTCCCAAGAAATTCGTCAAGGAACTTCCCAAGAAATTCCTCAAGGAATTTGCAAAGGAATTTCTCATGGAATTTGCCAAGGGATTTTTTTTTACTTATTCGTTTATTTGGAAGGCTCGGGCGCCACATGGGCATAACTGAGCCGAAATCTTTTGTTTTTACAATGATTTTAAATTTTACAATTTATTACTGCCTTAAAACTATGTTAGTTTGGGAAATGCCAAGGGATTCCCCAAGGGATTTTCCCAGGAATTTCTCAAGGGATTTTCCATGGAATTCCTCTGAGATTTTTCCAAGAAATTTTTCAAAGACTTCCTCAAGGAATTTCCCAAGGAATTCTCCAAGGAATTTTCAAATCAATTCCTCAATCAATATCCCAAGAAATTTCTAAAGGAATATGGAAAATAATTTCTCGAAGAATTCCTCAAGGAATTCCTCAAAGAATTTCACAAAAAATAATCAAGGAATTTCCAATGAATTTCTTTAGAAATTTCCCAAGGAATTCCACGAGGAATTTTCCAATGAATTTTGCTTATAATTTCCCTAGAAATTTCTCAAGCAATTTGCCGAAGAATTCCACAACGAATTTCCCTACAGATTCTCAGGGATTTTCCCAAAAATCCTTGAAAGAATTTCCCTATAGATTCAGAAAACTTTCAGAAAATTGTCCAAGAAATTCAAGTAAATCACCCAGATAATTCATAAGAAACTTCTTAAAAAATTCTTCAAGGAATTTGTGAAGAAATTTCTCAAGAAATTTCAAAAGAAATTCCTAGAAGATTTTTTCAAGGAATTACAAAATGTATTTTTCAAGGAATTCTTCTAAGAATTTTCTTAAGGAATTCCTAAAAAAATCCCAAGGAATTCCTCGAAGAATTTCTCAAAGAATTCCTCAAGGAATTCCACAAAGAATTTCCCACGGAATAACACAAGGAATTATCCAAGAAACTCCTATATTAATTTCCCAAATTATTCCTATAGGAATTTCCCAATGACTTTCTAGAGTAATTTCCAAATTAATTCCTTGTGAAATTTCACAAGGAATTCTACAAGGATTTTCCCACGAAATTCCTCAAGGAATTCCCGAAGGAATTCCTCAAGGAATTTTCCAAAGGATTCCTCAAAAAGATTCCCAAGGAATTCCTTTAGGGATATCCTAATTAATTCCACAAAGAATTCCTCAAGAAATACCCCAATGAATTCCTCAAGGAATTTCTCAAGGAATTTCCTAAGGAATTCCTTAAGGAATTTCCCAAGAAAATGTTCAAGGAATTTCCCAGAGAATTGTTCAAGGGATTTCCCAAGGAATTCCTCAAAAAATTTCCCAAGGAATTGCTCAAGGAATTTTCCAAGGAATTTCTTAAGGAATTTCCCAAGGAATATCTTAAGGAATTTTCCAAGGAATTCCTAAAGGAATTTCCCAAGGAATTCCTCAAGAAATTGCCTTCAAGGAACTTTTCAAGAAAATTCTAGAGGAATTCCTCAAGGTGTTGCTCATTCTTCACACTGGATTTGCTCCCCAGGGATTTTCCCACGGAATTTCTCAAGTTATTTTCTAAGGAATACCCCAAGGAATTTCCCAAGAATTTCCTTGAGGAATTTCCCAAGAAATTCCTTGAGGAATTTCCCAAGAATTTACTCAAAAAATTTCCAAGAAATTCCTCAAAGAATTTCCCAAAAAATTCCTCAAAGAATTTACCAAGGAATTCCTCAAAGATTTTCCCAAGGAAATCCTCAAGAAATTGTCTAAGGAATTCCTCAAGGAATTTCTCAAAGAATTCCTCAAGGAATTTTCCAAGGAGTTCCTTAAGAAATTTTCCATGGAATTTCCCAATAAATTCCTCAAGGAATTTCCCAAAAAATTCCTCAAGGAGTTTCCCAATAAATTCCTCAAGAAATTTCCCAATAAATTCCTCAAGGAATTTCCCAAGGGATTCCTCAAGGAATTTCACAAGGAATTCCTCAAGGAATTTCCAAAAAAATACTCTTGAAATTTGCCAAGGAATTCCTCAAGGAATTTGTCAAGGAATTCTTTTAGAAATTTCCTAAGGAATTCCTCAAAGAATTTCTTAAGGAATTTCTCAAAGAATTTCTCAAGGAATTCCTCAAGGAATTCCCCAAGGAATTGCTCAAGGAATTTGCCATGGAATTCCTCAGGGAACTCCCCAAGGAATTCCTCAGGGAACTCCCCAAGGAATTCCTCAGGGAATTCCCCAAGGAATTCCTCAGGGAATTCCCCAAGGAATTTCCCAGGGATTTTTTCAAGGAATTCCTCAAAGAATTTCCCAAGGAATTTGTCAGGAAATTTCTCAAGGAGTCCCTCAACGATTTTCCAAAGGAATTCCTCAATGAATTTTCCAAGGAATTCTCAAGAAATTTCCCAAGGAATTTTCTAATGAATTTTCCAAGGAATTTCTTAAGGATTTCCCAAGGAATTCCCAAGAACTCCCCAAGGAACGTCCCTTAGAATTTCCCAAGCAGTTCCTCAAGGAATTTCCTTGGGAATTCCTTAAGGAAATGCTCAAGAAATTCCTCAATGAATTTCTCAAGAAATTCCTCAAGGAATTTCTCAAGAAACTCCTCAAAGTATTTATCAAGAAATTCCTCAAGGAGTTTCTCAAGGAATTCCTCAGGGGATTTCCTTAGGAATTCCGCAAGGAATTTCCCGAGGAATACCTCAAGGATTTTCACAAGGAATACCTCAAGGAATTTTTCAATGTATTCCTCAAGGTATATCCCAAGGAATTCTGCAAGGAATTCCGCAAGATTCTTCAAAGAATTTCTCCTGGAATCACTTTAAAAATTTTCCAAAGAATTTCTTCGGAAATGTCACAAAGACTACGTCAAGGATTTTTCCAAGGAATTCTTAAAGGAGTTCACTCATAGAATTCTTTAAAGAATTACTTTAGAATTTCTTTTAGCAGTTTCCGAAGGTATTTCCAAAGGAATTTCTCAAAGGATTCCTCAGAAAACTTTTCATGGAAGGAATTTCCTATGGAATTTATTCAGGAATTTCTCAAGAAATTACTCAAATAGTTTATCAAGGAATTGCCTAAGAAATTCTTCAAGGCATTTCCCAAAGAATTATTCATGGCATTTCTTAAGAAATTCCTTTAGAAATTTCTCATGCAATTTCCCAAGAAATTCCTTGAGGAGTTTTCCAAGCATTTCTTAAACAGTTTTCTATGGAACTCCTGAAGAAAATTCTCAAAGAATTCTCATGGAATTTTCAAAGAATTTCTCAAGGAATTCCTCAAGAAGTTTTTCAAGGAATTTCTTAAGGAATTTCCCAAAGAATTTCTCAAGGAATTTTCTAAAGATTTCCCTAATTCCCCAAGGATTTAATAAAGGAATTCTTTAAAGAATCCCTGTGGGGATTCCTCCAGAACTTCTCGCTGAATTCTTCTGCAAGGATATTCTAACAAGGATTTCTCCATAAATATGTTCAGCAGTTCGAATAGAAATTCCTTCGCGAATGCGTCCAAACATTGGTCTTGAAATTTTTTGTGGATTCCTCCTTGAATTTGTAAAGGAATAATTTCAAATTAGATATTAGTAATTCTTAAACTGAACTTTGTATTTATAAAGACTAAAAGGATGTTTTCACTCCACACAATTGCTGCTCAGTTCACACTTCTACTACTACGGGGATTTCCTGAGCGCTTTGCATTTGCGGTGACGATGTAATTTATTTTGTACCTACAATTTTCGCAAACGACGATTCCAGAATCATGTGCATAGCACCCACCACGGATCAAAACCCAGGATCGGATTATCGGTGTCATCTGCAGAAGCTGAACGGACGAACCGGGATCACCATATGAGTTCATCTCGGAAGACATGTGGGAACAATACACATAAATCGAGCCACCGAGAAAAATGACTAAACAAATATAAATTCCGCTTTTCACCGATGCGATTGGGGGATAGGGAAAATCCCGTAAAAAATGGGTTTCTAATCCAACCCTGGATTGAAAGTGGCGGCCAAACAAATGCTATGTTACTGGTGCGATTTCCTCTCTCTCTCTTTCGTCCGGCTCTTGCTGTTTATGCAGTAGCGTGCACTTCCGTTCATTGTGATTATGACCTAGAGCTTTTCCTCGGCATTAGCGTGGGTTAAAACAACTGGAGCAGCAACAGCAGCAGCCATAAAAAGGAACGCCATGGAGACTCCTGGTCGTAGCTGCTGCTGCGAACAGTGTTGTATGTCACGCTGGAGATGCATAAATAGGGAAACAATAACGCCCCGGTAAAATTGCACTGGGAATGGCTTTGGCTATGTGAACCTGCTCGTTCTACTGCTGCGCCGGGGAAGAATTGCTCGCTGGTCGCATACACAGTATAAGCTCGTATTTATGAATTGAAATCTGTATGCGGTGTGGCACGTAACCATTACCAAGTGTCGTAATTTACCGTTTTAATCGTTTCTGCCAGTGATATTTTGCGTCTGGGCCGGATCTTTATCCTTCCGGAGTGGATTGCGATGGAAAAGATAGCAAAATGCAATGAAACGCAAATGTGCGTTGTTGCGAGGGGTTAGCACTACTGGCACTGACTTTATAGGTATGACCTCTGAATGTTCTGGCTTCATACAATATGTAGATGCTATTCCGAGGAATTAACATTTTAGGATTGGATAAGCTACAAGAACATGTGCTTGTGGATTTAATGCCAACAGTTGGAAGCGCCGTTATCGAAATTAAGCATAATGACTCTAAACCAGTATGGGAAATCGAATAGAGATCAATGATTTCAACTACCACCGAGGGAGTATTCATCATTCTTGCTTACAGATTGTTTTTGGAGTTTAGGGAAAATTTTACCCATTATACTAACCATGAAAAATAAATTCGCCCCATATCACCCTAAAATTGATAAAACTCATGTCAAAATAAATTTCGTATGTCGGAAACATCACAATAGCAAACACCAAGAAGCAAAACGTGTGAACATTTGGCGACATTTTGAAGTTTCAGAATTAATGGCTAAGTGGATCAATTTTTCTGTCCTACCCAATTTTTAAGAAATTTTCCCAATCTTATCAGAAATCACTTTATTCTTCAAAAAACAAACATTTTTTCACACAGATTATTAAAACAATATAAAATGGATGTAGTGCATTCATTAAAAGATACATTTTATCATTTTTATATGTAGTTTTTGTTAGAAACTGTAAACATCAGGCTCAGTGTACCAGTTATGGCTATAGTACCTCAAATTCGCCATAGTTAAATTTCAACCTTTAACGATGCAAATCAACAAAAAAAATTGTAAACAAAAGATCACGTTCGCAAAAGAAGATTGCACTCATTCAAGCTTCACGATTTGCTCAAATTATGATAGAAATAAAACATTTTCCTTAAAATTTCGGCTTCCTTGCACCCTATTTCGCCATAGTGTACCAGTTATAGCTAATCCCATAAGAAATGCATGTAAATGGTGCGAAATGGAACCGAAATTAAAAAATGTGTCCATAACTGGTACAGGGCTTCCATCATTGGTACACGCCGTATTAAATACTGAAAGTAGTTTTGGAAAACTAATCAATTATTTGACATATCGATGACATTCGTCGATCTTCTGCTTCTTATTTTCGTAGAAATAGTTTTCCTTACGTAGTGATATAACTGGTTCACGCCCCCTATATGGTAGATCTTTTTTATGCCAGTCACTGTAATTTCATAACAGTCGAACTTTTGCCCCATCTTACTCTATAGAGTAAGGTGGGGCAAAAGTTCGACCCCAGTTGAAAATTCAATACTTTTCAAAAAAAAACAATGCAGATTTAAATAAATGAATACCATCTGGTGATTCTACCATCCATGAGCTAAAACTTTGCTGAACAAAGTTACTCCGAATGGCTTTTCAATTTTATGTTACAACACTTTATGTATGTGTGTGTCTTATTTGAACTCTTGCCCCACCACTGGGGCAAAAGTTCAAATCTAGTGTTTGTGGAATTTCGCTAACCATTGCACACTATTTTGACACTTTGGTGATAGGAATACCTGAAAGAAATTAATATTTGATGTTGGAACTGGAATACACTTTAAAGTTCGATCTGGATTTTACCCAAATTAGGGTTAAATTTACAACACCAAAAATTAGTAGTTTTCCGCCAAATTCAGATAAAACCACTTTTTCTTCAACTCCGATCGAATTTTCTTACTAATTCCATCATTTTTAGAGATAATTTGTATATTTTGCAGAATTTTAGGATTTTACCTAAAGTTGCCACATGATTCGAACTATTGCCCCACTATGTGTAAAATATGATTTCCAAATCTTTTTTGCAAAAAGTTATGCATGCTAAAGCGTCTTCAAAATATACCTAGTTTACGCCCCAAAATAAAATACCGAATTTGATTTCATTACAATTCCATTCCATGCGTTGGAAGGACCATCGCACATTACAATTTTTTGATCAAAAACCAACATTTTGTCATAACTTTTCGAAATATTGATCAATTTTCATAATTTTTGGAGTGAAAGACTCTTTTTCAAAAAGGATTCGAACAACATTGACACCCGAAAGAAATAATATGAATTGAGCTCAAAAATTTCAAAAGAAACTCTTGCCCCACTCGAACTTTTGTCCCACTTTACTCTATGTTCAAAAAAAAAAAAAAAACCTTAACACCAATTTTTTTGAAACGCTTCCAGAACAAAAAAAAATCAGCAAAATAAAATGCTGAATTTCAGCAACATTTTTTGCTGCAGCACAACGTTGCTGATCAACTGTCAAAATTGCTGGATGGTTCAGCAAGTTGAAAAATAATTGCTGATACTCAGTAAACTCCTATTGCTGAATGCAATCAGCACAAAAAAAAATCACTAAAGTTTGCTGAATAACAGCAAACAAAATTTGCAGTATAGTTTGTCGAACTTTAACCTTCCGGGACGCGCGCCATCAAGCAACCGAAACTGCACCGCGCTCGCGCTGTATACGAAAAGCGAGGTTTTTTGGTGGTGTTGTACTTTTTACAACAGCGCGCGCGCTGAAGGGTTAAGAACGTCAGCTATTGAGGACAGCGACGTTAGTACAACTGAGTTCATGTGCTTCGACGTTTTTAGTGGCACTGAGCGTTTTATGCTAGGAGTATATAACAATCTTCCTGAGGTAGATTGTTCAAATACTCTGCTTCACAATTTAGATGAATTCACTGTACAATACGGAAGTACTTTTTTCATTGCTGACTTTAATACTGACCCGCGGAAACGGTTCAACAATTCTTTCTCTAGCATGTCATATGTTTGCATAAACAGTGAACCCACTTTTTCGGGATTAATTATTAAATCCCGAGCAGAGGAGAATAGCAAGTTAATAACAACGAAAATATCTTGTTTTGTTATTGATAAATTATCAAGCCATAGCTTTTACATAACAAATTTGGTTGGACAATCTCATTTTGTTATAATCAAGCTATTGATATGTATTAACTAAATTACGTTTAAATAACATGTTTTGTTGAAGTACAGTAACAAGTTTTGAAATTACAGCAACAATTCGACAATTATGACCTGTCCCTTTGTGTTGTTCAATTTTTGTATTCAGTTAAGAAGGAAATTTCTGAACGACTCCTTTAAAGAATTCCTTAGTTAATTTTCGGATAAGCACTTGGAAGTTCTGGAGGAACTTTCGATAAATCCCTGGAGAAGTCTTCAAGAGAAATCCTCGCGTAATTTTCTTAGAAATTTCGAAGGTAATTCTTCTGAGCAATTATTAGAACTCTTGGTAGAATCTTTTGAAAAACTCCTGGAGAATCTTTCGGAAAACTCCTGGTGAAATCCTCAAAGAAATTTTCAGAAAAATCTTAAGATGAACTTCAGGACTAATGATCACAGGAAATTCTAAAGAAATTATTGATTACATGCAGTATTCAGGAGGAATTTCTAGAAGATTCTTTGAAAATCCATGAAAGATTCCGTAGAAGAACTCACAGAGAAATTTCTGGAACATTTTTGGAGTCATTTATGGAAAAGTTTATGACCAAATCTGTAGACGAATTTCTAGAAGAATTTTATGGCAAAGTCACTTGATAAACATACAGTATGACCCATAAAAAAGTGCGAAAGTTTTCGAAGACATTGCTCACGTGCTTCCAATCGATAAACTTTGCATTTTTCTATTGGATAATATAGTCAAGAACATTTACTGATTTCAATCATAAACCTTTGAAAAAAGTAATGTTGAAGATAAGGATCTCAAAAACGTCCTCGCGCCAGAGGTGTTTTTTTAAGGTTGAAATTTTTGTTAAACTGCTCTCAATCACATTCAATTAAATTTTATTTCAAGAACACCACTTTCATAGCTAGTCAAGGTCTTCAGGCGATCGTTGGTGATTTAGACAGGTGAAAAAAATTATTATCTTATAAGTTATGTGACATTTACTGAAAACTAGAGTGTGCGACAAATGGACATTTTCAGAAAAAAACAAATGTATGAAGTACTACGTATTTGTGTCTATTATAAACGTAGGTTTATGAGCCTTCATTAGCAAGAAATTATTTTGATTTTTTTTCAAAACAGGGTGAAGTTATTTATGGATCTATCTTATCTAAGGGTTTTGAAATATGCCACATTTTTTAGTTTTGGTTCCTAAGCATCTGATATTGTTTTCAAAAAGTTTTTCAAAGGGCCGTGTTTTTAAGAGTACATATTTCTGCATGATTTACATGTATTTAAAAGTTTTCATTTTAATTCGTTAAAATTTGAGGAAACATTTATTTTTTTCAGAAATTGATGGCAACTATTAGGTATCCCATATACGTAACCAATGAATATTTTGACACTGATTTGAGATATCCTGTATGACAATCACCTCCTTATTGTGGCCCCATCTAAAAAAACTGAATTCATAAAAAATATTGCAACAAAAATTACCAAAGAAAGAAAAAAATGGATTTTCGCATTTTTTTTATGGGTCATACTGTATAAGGAGTTTTTGACGGAATCCTTAGAGAATTAGAGGAATTTTAGAAAAAAAAAAAAATATTGCAAAAAAATCTGGTGAAAGTCCTGTAGGAATCATTAGAGGAAGTTTAGGAGAAATTATAGAAATTTTTTTGGAGGAATCCTTGTAGAATCCAGAAGGAATATTCGACATAATTCTTGAATCCAGGGAAAAATCGGAGGAATTTAAAACAAACTTTCCAGAAAAATTGTAATAATCTGTACAATATTTCCAATATCCCAACAATTTTCTGCAAAACTGTTGAGCATTCTAAAAATGCTTCAGTTTCTATGCTGAAAAAAAAAAACCAAACAAAAGTCACAAATGGCTATCGACGATCAAACTTCTTCAAGTACACGTGTTGATTTCAAAACCGTGCTCCGTAAACAATTAAAGTAGAACAGTATATGAGTTACAAGTGGAAATCGAAGCTCGATGTATTTGATAATATAGAAATTACTAAAGTTCGTTTATCTTGCAACTTCAAATCACTTAGAATGAATTAGAAGCTGAATATAGTATTTTTCGATCATTTGAAAATATTTCTTACTCAGAGTGATGAAACCTCATGTTAGGGGCTGTCCATAAACCACGTGGTCATTTTTTGGGACTTTTGGCCGAACCCCCCCCCCCTCTCTCATGACCACGTGGTTTATGGACAGCCCCTTATTGGCGGGCTTGTGAGACAAAGCGAATAATTTTATATAATAAGTATTATAAATTATTTAGTAACGAGTTTGATATCATATCATATCGGATCTGCTCTGCGATTATTATCAATAACATATTTATATCAAAATTAATTATTAAAATATTTTCCGAATACACTGTTATTAAGTTGTTATTGAAACTAACTGGAATTTGTTATTTTGCCGCTTATGACAGACAAGTTTATAACACAATGTGTTATGGTAATAACTTGGAAATAATCGATTTTATTATTCAGTTATTTTGCCCAAATAACACAGCTCCTTATGATGTTGTTATTACCTTCTGCTCGGGATGCTCTTCGTTAGATCTTTGTTTAACGGTTTCTCCGAGTAAAGTGCTTAAGCATGATCAAATATCTATGCCTGGTGAATCGCATCACGATATGATATATGTGTTGCTGCAAATAGACTCTTCTAAAGAAAACACGGATACGTTCTATCGCGACTACTATCAATTTGACGCACATGCTATGCAAGATGCCTTTAACAGAATAAACTGGAATGATTATTTTTCACTCAGCGATCCTGATCTTCTACTAGATTTTCTGAATGATAAATTGATATTTTTACATGATACTTTCATACCCCTAAGGAAGATCAAAGCAAAGAAGAATCCGTGATTCAACATTGATTTTGAGCGAGCTATTATCTCTAGGAATATTGCTTATAAGAATTTGCTGCAGGATAAAACCACTGCTAACTCTCTGCAATACAACAGAGCTAGAAATAGAGTAACTTTTATGGTAAGAAGTGCTAAAGAAGATTATGAGAAACGTTTGATTAATACCAATCTACCTGATAAACAATTGAGTAGTAATGTAAGGAAACTTGGAAGTTCAAAAGACGAAACATATGACAATGTTTGTTATGCGTCTTCAAACGAAATTAATAGCTATTTTTCTTCCAATTTCACCTCAGATATCCTATGCAAGAGACTATGCTATAAACCCTCATGGTTTTGTTTTTCATGAGATTAAAGACACCGATATTATAAATGCGGTATTAGACATCTAGTCCAATGCTATAGGACTAGGTAACATTCATTTAAGATCATTTCACCGTTAGCATTTTTTTTTTCAAATATTTACTCAACAAAATCATTGCTACGTCTAAATACCCAGCAAAATGGAAACAAGTGGAGGTTACTCCCACTAAAAAATAACAATTGCTCTAATGTTTCTAATCTTAGACCGATTGGTTTATTGTGTTCACTTTCCAAAGTGTTCGAAAAATTGTTGAAATGCCAGATGTGCGCCTTCATAAGTAGGATGAATTTTCTGAATCAGTATCAATCTGGTTTTTGGAAACAGCATAGTACAACTACTGCTTTATCAAAAGTACATGATGATATTGCTCAACCAATCGATAGAAAAGGAATAGCTATACTACTGTTAATTGATTTCGCGAAAGCCTTCGATCATGTGCTCATCGCAAATTGCTTAACAAATTATCATCCAAATTCGTATTTTCAAGCACAGCTGTTCAATTAATCAAATCCTATTTAAGCCGATACTGGAAGCATTTCCTCACTTTTTGGTTTTTGATTTTTCATTAAATAACGAAGCAATATTTTCAAAATCGGTTTTCGTACACATGTAGAGTATGGATCAAGGTATCTTCTGAACAAAATTTCACAAAAAAATGGTTTCTGCAAAAATGGAAAACATTTTCAACCACAAACAAATTCAGAAGATACTCAACATGTGTACGAAAACCGATTTTGAAAATATTGCTTCGTTATTTAATGCAAAATCAAAAACCAAAAAAATGAGGAAATGCTTCCTGTTTCGCCTTAACTGGACGTTCACAGACTGTTTTTCATAATGGAGAATTTTCGTCTTTCGGTGAAATCAAATCTGACGTACCACAAGGTTCAATTCAGGGGCCATTGTTATTTTCTCTCTTCAATAATGATATGCCACCAGGTTTGGAGTATTGCTCTATTCACCTTTTTGCAGACGACGTGCAAATTTATCTGTGTAGTGACAAAAACATAAACATAAATGAAATGGTAAGAAAGATAAAATCGAATATACAAAAACTACTTGAGGGGTCCAGAAGAAACCTGTTAATGGTCAATCCTGCTAAAACAAAATATATACTAATCAACAGATCGCGTTTCTCGCCCCAAACTCTAATCTTATATCTAGGCAATGAAAGGATAGAGTTTGTAGAACAAGCTTCGAATCTTGGTATGATTTTCACATCCAACCTATCATGGGATGCGCAGGTAAACCAACAATGTAGAAAAATATATTACGGCTTAAAACAAATGAATCTAACAACTAGGCATCTCGATATCCAAACTAAGATTACACTTTTCAAAACGCGTATATTACCTCATTTCATTTTCTGTGATTTATTTACAGTAATGCGTCCTTGGCTATAATGAACAGATTGAGATTAGCTCTGCATAGATGTGTACGTTATGTTTATAATCTCTCAAGATTTTCAAGAGTTTTGCTTGCATAAAACTTTACTTGGTTGTTCATTTTGGAGATTCTTTGAATATAGATTATGTCTAAATCTTTATAGGATAATAAGTTCTGAGACTCCAAACTATTTATTCTCCAGAATAACTCGAATTTGATTACCACGCACTACCCAGTCAACACATGATCACATATGATGTTGAATGGGATACAAAAGTGGAGGCGATATACGTACACTTTACACACGATTAAATGGAAGCTAGTACGCATATGGCCTCCACTTTAGCATCCTTTTTACCAACTTTTGAAAAAAAATATTTTTCAACTATTGAAAAATAGTTGTTTGTAAACATTTTTTCTATTGAAAATGGAGTCATGGGCCGCCATGTTTTTTTTTCGCCCCTTCAGTATTTTGGAATTTTTGAAGGGAGGTGACATAAAACAAATTAAATATTTGCATCGGCCTTATTGGATTCAAGCGAGGTCTTCTCTCCACAATCTGCAACATGATTACATGAATTAGATAGTGTACAAATGGAACCTTCAGGAACAAGTTAAAGTAGTGTAGCATTAAGAATTGAATATGTAATATCCCATTTGAAATCATTTTGTGGCAACAAAAAAGACGAAGTCTATCGTCACAAGAATTATTATAAATCAATAGATAAATGAATAAATGAATAAATAACAAAATAACACAACCTGTAATAATTTTGTTTTTCCCTTCTAGTGGGGTATGCTTCTCCATGTTCAAAAAACGATGCTTCACGTATACGGTGAACTTTTTCCAGGTGGCAGCAGCTGGGCGTGCAGAAAGAATGCCGGACAACAATCATACGAAGATGGTGTTTGATACTGATCTCGTTGTTATAAGAAGTGTAATTTTATGAGCATTGGGCTTAAGCATTGGGCTTGACTGTTTTGTAACCATATGTGTTGCTTGGGTAGGGCATTCCCGAGATAGGTGAACTCAGTCATATGTATGTGTAACAGGATGTTGAACTAAATAAATTATTATGAAATTTAATGAGAGAATGTATCCAGTTTCCTGTGCAGCTAAACTTTTGCAAATGGTCAAAGACATGCCCCAAATTGAATCATGTTGGTTCAAATTCAAAACTTCAGTCCTCCGATTGGGATACATATAATCAAGGTGTAAAAATCCAATTAATTATTATAGCAATAGCTAGGAAAAAATAATAACTATCTCATTAAAATTTGCTGTAATACCATTGAACATCACGGAAGGGTGCGTTTCCTAGCACCTGACTACCACCGGGTGGATTTCGAATTGAAGAGTACCGGTGGTGTTTGGTAGGTACTTGAGCACGATAATGGCGATAATTACGTTCGCTCTGTCCTATCCAAATTAAAATTGAAATAAAATGAATTCCGCACTGACTGATACAGTTTGCACTGGAGATGTATTCGTGAAGAAAAAATACCGTGAAAATAATTAATCATAAAAGCAACAAGCGCTTTCATTTGCAAATGCAGCAATTTAACGTTGCATCAGAAAGGCAAAAATGAAATGAGTAATATTCAGAGGGTTTTCTAGGACATCATCCAGGGATTCCATCAAATTACTTGTCTGATGTCTCCTACAGGTGTTTTAAGACAACCAGGGCGACAAAAGAACATTTGAACTTCACTAGCTCCATGAAGAGCTGCGTTGGGGCATAAATTTACTGTAGTAAGAGGGTAAATTGTTGGACCAAGTCAAATACTGGTTACAAATGTAATCGCATAGTTAGTAGCAAACATGATCATCGTAAACTGGGCACTATTTAAATGCTAGTCTATTGTACAGTTCAGGCCAAACGTTTCTACAGGCAGATGTGAGGCTCTCTTCAAGTCTCCTCTTTTTCGATTATAACGTGCTTGTATTTATAAATTTTGATTTACTTCTTGCGTCGGAAGGTAGATTGAGCACCCAAATTGTCAAAATGTCCACTGTGACATCGTAATAATTTAAAGAGAATCGGAACAACTAGAGCCTCTGTTTTGCAGATTGGACCTTTAGATATGTTTGTCGTCAGTTGTTGTTTATCCTTGCCAGCACCTATGAAAAAAGCTTGATTACTGCTGCCTCGTATTTCAACTTGGCGTGTGCTCTCACTTCCTCCTGATAACACTCACGTTATCAAACTACCAGCCACTTAAAGGCTTAGTGTCCAACTACAGCCCGCTCATTATTCTTTTCTCCATTTTTCTTTTGTCGTCGATTGGCTTCAGGGATTAAAGCACTTCATTAGTTCCCGGTTGAATGGAACGAAAGAATACGATTGCCTTGATCCGGATTAGGTTCGTCAAGAGCAATTATGCCATTTATGTCCCGAATTAAGACTGACGCTTTGCGTCCATTTGCTACATTGAGGATTAGGTGGAATTTGCTTCGAAAGTTGGATCCTTCTGTACCCAATGTGAAGCTACACCATTTCCGAAACCTCAAGGACCGTCGTCATGAGTGTCAGTGGCAACGTTCCGTATTTTTATGCTCATGCTGATTCGAAAACCACTTGCGGTCGACGGTTTGCTAGCCGAAATAATTGAATGTATATGCTACGTATCAATTACATTCTATTTCTCTCTTTCCATTATTCATGCGGTGAGGCACACGATTTTCCCAGAGTCATACGAGGCCCCACGCATGGGGCCGCATGCCCTGGATTGTATGGTGTGAAAGCCAACCGAGCTCGGGCCAAACGGTACGATATTAATTTCATTCTTGGGAAACATGCTGAAGCATCGGACCTGGCCTAGCCGAGGCAGGACCAAGCGAAATAGTGTGAAATCGAAAGAAATTTCGGGAAGACCACCAGCAAGTTCACAGTTCGAGAGAAACTGTGTGGCATGGAATACATATACGAAGCCGAAAGGCCAGCTTCTATGAAAAAATGGTGTTGTATCTCATAGGTACACCACATGGAGCATTTTCCCTTTGATGATGGGAGGCGGAATTGCAAGGGACTCATAATTTAATTTGTGTAACTTTATTTGTATACAGTACACGGTCATTGCACAATTCTGGCTAACCCACAATTATGGGTCAATTCCATGTGAACAGCATAGTTAATTGGCTGACTGTAATTGTGAAAAATAGACCCATAATTGTGTGCTTATGTAAAATAACTCTATCCGCAATGTAAAACAAGCGAGGTTTGTTTTAGGGCTACCACTTGTATAAAAGTTTAATCATAGCTGTTTATTACAATTACAATAATTGGCTAAAATGATCGATATGTTTCCTATCGCTGGCGTATCGTTTTACAATACGAAATGATTTGGCAACCGTTGCCCTAAGTGATATTGATTCCATCGGTATCAATCGTATAATTTCCAAAGGAAACTTTTTATACTCTGAAATAGGAACCGAGGAGTCTAGTAGTGCGGGCTGCCCATCGTGCTCTCTGCGCTCCATGCTTTCGTGTGCGAACCGGATCAGTTGCAAACACCAGCTTTGCAGGGTTGTTGTCCGGCATTCTTACAACATGCCCTGCCCATCGTATCCTTCCGGCTTTGGCCACCTTCTGGATGCTGGGTTCGCCGTAGAGTGCAGCGAGCTCGTGGTTCATCCTTCTCCGCTACACACCGTTATCCTGCACACTGTCGAAGATCGTCCTTAGCACGCGTCGCTCGAAAACTCCGAGTGCTACCCAGACGGATCCGGTCGTGCTCGGATCCGGTCACCAGCTTGCACTTTGTTCTTGAGGTTTCACCACCAGTCCGACCTTTGCTGCTTCGCCTTTCAGGCGGGTGTACAGCTCTGCCACCGTTCCAAATGTTCTGGCGATAATGTCCATGTCGTCCGCAAAGCACACAAATTGGCCGATTTTGCGAAAATCGTTCCCCGACTGTTGAGCCCGGCTCGTCGCATCATACCTTCCTGGGCGATGCTGAAGAGTAGGCATGAAAGTCCATCACCTTGTCGCAGTCCCCGGTGACATTCGAATGAACTGTACAGTTCACCCGAAACCTTTACGCAGTTTTGCACACTGTCATTGCTTTAATCAGTCTAGTCAGCTTCCCAGGAAAGCCGTTTTCGTCCATGATTCTCCATAGCTCTGCGTGTCGATACTGTCGTATGCCGCCTTCAAGTCAAGGTGATGCGTTGAGACCTGGTATTCACGGCATTTCTGGAGGATTTGCCGTACGGTGAAGATCTGTTTCGTTGTCGACCACCCGTCGATGAAGCCGGGTTGATAACTTCCCACGAACTCCTTCGTTTTCGGTGACAGACGACGGAAGATGATCTGGGATAACACTTTGTAGGCAGCATTCAAAATAGTGATCGCCCTGAAGTTCTCACATTCCAAATGGTCGCCTTTCTTGTGAATGGGACAGAATACCCCTTCCTTCCACTCCACTTCCTGCAGTAGCTGTTGGGTTTCCCAGATCCTGACTATCAGCCGATGAAGACAGGTGGCCAACTTTTCTGGGTCCATCTTGATGAGTCTAGCTACGATACCATCCTTACCAGCTGCTTTGTTGGTTTTGAGCTGGTGAATGGCATCCTTAACTTCCCTCAGCGTGGGAGTTGGTTCCTTTCCATCCTCCGCTGCCTACGTTCTCCACGCCATTCAGGTGCTAATCGAAGTGCTGCTTCCACCTTTCGAACACCTCACGTCCGTCCGTCAAGAGGCCTTCTTTATCCCTGCATATTTCGGCTCGCGGCACGAAGCCGTTGCGGGATGCGTTGATCTTCTGATAGAACTTCCGTGTTTCTTGGGAACGGCACAGCAGTTCCATTTCTTCACACTCCGCTTCTTCCAGGCGGCGCTTTTTCTCCCGAAAGAGGTGGGTCTGCTGTTTCCGCTTCTGCGGAGCATTACCGCTTTCACTGCGTTCTTCTCCGCCAAAACCGTTCTGCACTCTTCGTCGAACCATTCGTTCCGTCGATTCCGTTCCACGTACCCGATGGTGCTCTCTGCTGCGTCGTTGATGACTGCTTCCACTGTACTCCAGCAGTCCTCTAGAGGGGCCTCATCGAGCTCGCCCTCGTCTGGCAACGCGGCCTCGAGATTCTGCGCGTATGCTGAGGCGACATCCGGTTGTTTCAGTCGCTCTAGGTTGTACCATGGCGGACGCCGGTACCGTACATTGTTGATGACGGAGAGTTTTGGGCGCAGTTTGACCATCACCAGATAGGTCCTGACGTCGATAAGGTCGGAGAAGTGCCGTCCGTCAATCAGAACGTGGTCGATTTGAGATTCCGTCTGCTGTGGTGATCTCCAGGTGTAACGATAAGAGAGGCTGTGTTGGAAAAAGGTGCTACGTATGGCCATATTTTTGAAGGCGGCGAAATCAATGAGTCGTAAGCCGTTTTCGTTCGTCTGTTGGTTGGCGCTGAACTTACCAATCGTCGATGTGAATTCCTCCTCCCGGCCTACGTGAGCGTTCAAATCTCCTATGATGATCTTGACGTCGTGGCTTGGGCAGCGATCGTAATTGCGTTCGAGCTGCGCGTAAAATGCGTCCTTGTCATCATCAGTACTTGTGGGCTGTGCACGTTTATTCTGCTGATGTTGAATCCTCAACCTGCACATTCTTTCGTCGATCGGCCACCAACCGATTACGCGCTCTGCATATCACGATGAAAGCTGTTCCCAGCTCGCGTGTGTTGCCGCAGCTCTGGTAGATGGTAGACATGGGTAACTCACTCGCGAATCGACTCAAAGAATCGATTCGCGAAACCGAGTGAGTGAACCATGATACTTTTCAAAAGAGTTACGATTCACTGATTTCACTAGTTTACAGCATTTTTGAACTCGGTAAGCTGATGATCATTTTTGATGTAGAATCATGCCCTGGGTTCGAAAACGCGAAAGAAAAAAATTACAGTAGAGTGGAAATTTTTTCGACTTCCCATACAAGGTTGATGATTTGAAATGGATTTTTGTTCTATTTTTAAGCAAAGTCGCTCACTTCAAACATCTCATTCTCCGTAATCAATGCTTCGATTGAGCTGAAATTTTTACTGTAGCTCGCCTACATATGATATGTCAACTAAACGTCGAGAAAGAATTTTTAAGTTGATTTTTTCTTATTGAAAAAAATACATTTCTTCAAAAAATTTTGAGAATTTGGCTAAAATTTAAGAAGATCGTCCCTAAAGCTCGCCAATATCTTGAATTTCATCAATCTGACGCAAAAGCTGTATTCAGATGATCGAATGGTATTGTATTCAGCTTTCAATTGATGAAAAAAGATTTTAAATTGGTTGAACAAAACGCAATATATTTGAATTTTAGTAAATTACATATTTTGAAAAGTTGTAAAACTCTAAATTGAGCTAAAACTCAAAAACTGTTCTACTTAAAATTTTTTGAAGGTCAGTTTCGAAATCAGCACTAAATTGTGCTTCAAAAATTTTGGTCGTTGATAGAAGTTCACGACTTTCGTTTTATTTTGTAAACTTGTGTTTTTATTACAATTCCAACGATTTACCAAAAAGAGTTAGATTGACTGCGCACTTAACGATGAGTCAATCCTGAAACTAGTGATTTTTGCCTATTGATATCTTTTCATTCTTATGTTATGTGGCCGGCTCGCACTAGTGATTCGATTCTTTGGTGAAATTAAACAAAATCTGTGATTCCTGTAGTTTTACTATGGCATGCTCAATTGTTTCCGTACCATATATATATATGTGGATTTTCTCTCATGATTTGCAGAAATGTACAAAAGGGAGTTGGTTCACATCAAAAAGCTACATTTCCCTTCAAATCCCGAAAATGAGTTACTGAATCGATCAAAAGAGTCGACTCTTCTTTGAGAATGAACCGGAAGCGATTCACCCTAAAAATTGAATCTGTTTTCTCATTTCTAGTAGATGGTATGATTATCTCTAAACGTTCGCACCATGGATCCTGTCCAACACACCTCCTGCAGCGCCACGATGCCGAGCCCGCGGTCCTTCAGTAGATCGGCGAGTATGCGGGTGCTCCCAATGATGTTGAGGGATCGGCAGTTCCACGTACCGAGTTTCCAATCGCAAGTCCTTTTTGTTCGCTGGGGTCGTTGCCGTTGGTCTCGGTTCGTATTATTCTGTTGCTGTTTTTCCGTTACAATGGTTTTTTTTTTATGGCTGGCTCGTAGGGCCTGACACCAATCCCCCACTTTCTGGAGGACCATAGTGCACAGTTGAGCTTAGAGTCCTTCCTTGGCACTCGGACGTAGATCAGCTGCCCCTAACATGGGGATCAGACGCTGTTGTGAGCCGCTCCTCCTGGAGAACAGACGCTCAGGTTTGCCGAAGCAAACCCCCCTTCTCTGTCAGCCTATGACCAAAGTTCCCACCGGGGTTGGTAAGCTATCTAGGTTCTCTTTGTTCATAATTTATTCCTCTTGGTTTTGTGCAATAAAATTTCCCTAATTGGATGAATATTAATTAAGAATTCAGATTCGTTGTTTGCAGCATTTTAATCTATCGAATCAGAACCTCAACAATAATTCAGTAATCAAAAATGTACTCCAAGCTCGATTCTGTTCGATGCAGTTTTTTGCAACACCAATAAGCACCAGACACCGATTCGGCATGGTCAAGCCCAAGCCGTCGTTGTCGTCGTCGTCGTGATTGCCACCCGATATGTTTCTGTATCACATGACAAATTGGGCAAGTGCCAAAATAAACAAAACTGCTAGAAAACATACAATCCGGATTGAATCGGGCCCGAAAATATACTGCTGTGTCCTCGGCGACGTGTGCAAACTATGACAGCCGCAGCCAGCCGTGCCACCAACAACGTGCCACTCATTTATTATATGTGTATGACAGACGACGAGGTTGTTTCCTTTTTCCGGATTTGTAGGCGCCCCCCCTCATCGATAGCAGGAATCGGCGTAGGATGCGTCATTTGGGTGAGAGGACTCAAAAACAATTTCAAGAATTCAATCGATTCTTTCTCAGTGGGGCGCATTTAACCCCGATGCCCCTCGCATCCACAACACATGCCAATTTTCCGTGATATGAACGAGGGCAGTTTTCATGTTGACAAAATTCATGAGCCTTGATCGAATACGGTGGCAGGGCTTCAAACGAACTAAAGCCCCCGCGTGCACCATTGCGTTGCGTTGGTTGCCTAGTGGAGGAAGCTTTGCTCATTTATTTATGTAGCAGCACCGGTGGAAAATTCATTTATTAAATCTGTGATGGCTGTGATTTTGCTGGGAACATACCGCCACCTTCTTGCCATATTTGCCCGGTTGAAGCCCTATTCAAATTTCATCGAGTGGGAGAGACCAGTTAGGCCAGTCCAGTAGGTTTGTATTCGGTTTGCAGAGCACACAAAGTGCCACTCGGCTAATAGTCAAAGTGATTTTTACTCACATAACCAAATTCAAACGGATGAATCTTTGATGTAGCGGAAAGTTTTTCGTCAAATGTTTGTTTTATTTCGTTTAAATAGAAATGTGATATCTTCATGGAATTGAAACTAATTGGGTATGGAGTAAAATATGTTAATTTAATTATCCAGCATGAATTTGTTTCAACATTTGTAGACAAGTATGCGCTAGGAATTTTATTTTTTTGGACAACGGCGGAGGCGACCCTCCAGTGTAAAACCTGGACGAGATCACCAACGCAGAAGAGCTCGCAGCCACGAACAAGCTGATGAACAAAGCGACTGCAGTCGGCAAGATCAGGGTACTGGTCAGTGTGCCCGCTCAACATATAGGTAAGAGCCGCCAGTAGCGTGCTTCAAGTGCTTTGAGCCGCAAAACAGTTGCTGTGGTAGTCAGTGTAGGAGTCAAATACATACATCGCCCACTATCGGGCCCATACCGCATCATTCCCGATAACGGCAACTGGGTAACGGATAAGGCCAAGCTAGCGACGATGTTCCGGTCGTTTTCCGGTCCAGGAACTTATTTTCACGTTACACGAGGGATTCGCAATAGCGAAGATCAACGGGGTGTAAATACTACTGCAGTTGTAAGGCCCCTCCCAGAGTCCAAGGTGGATGGTAGATCAGTTCTCGTCTATGCCAGATTCGCTATCAAGCGCAATAGTGGATCAGTGGAGAAGACTTCAACGCTTGGTCAATTGTGTGGGGTAGCCGCTCGACTAACGTGAGAAGCTGGGCTCTAATTCAATGTTAGACTGAACGTGGATTTCGCGAACATAGGCAACAGAAAAACCTACAGTATGAACGGTACAGACTCCATCAATGATGTGACCTTCTGGAGCCCGCATCTAAACCTTAATTCGGGCTGGCGGGTTGAAGATGGATACACCCATTGTGACCATCTGGCGATTCGATACCGAGAGGAACATGGAGGAAGACGGCCGCAGCCGAATGTCATCGACCGTCAATGGAGATGGATGACCTTGCGCTTCGGCATTTGTGGAGCGATTGATTATGGAGAGTAACTCCGACGATCTATCCAGCGATGATCGAGCCGGAACCCTAAGCTATGCAATGTGCATGTGACGCCGCAATGCCAAGGCGATCCCTACCTCAGAAAAGGACGCAAACCCGTATACTGGTGGTATTCAGAAATCGCAGAACGCCGCGCACCCTGCCTGAAAGCCAGAAGGAGGCTGCAAAGAGGATTGTACCAATGACGGTAGATAGGAGCGAAGTATGGCCTACAGGGTGACCAAACTGGCACTGAACAAAGAGATTAAGGCGCGTAAGCGGGCGTGCTTCGAAAATCTCTGCCAGGCAACCAACACGGCCCCTTGGGGTGATGCCTACAGAGTAGTCATGACCGAAACGAAGGCCACGTCAGCACCCATATAACGCTCCCATTGCTCCCGCGCCACGATTCAAGACCATGGGCCCCCGTCCCTATAGTCAAATCGGCCAGAGGTCGCCCCGGTAACGAACGACGAGCTCATCATAATTGCGAAGTCGCTTAAGTTGAACAATACTCCGGCCCGGACAGTAACCATCAACCAGGCTCCCCCACATGTCCTAAATGCGCAGACTGCGACGAGATCGCGGAGCATGTGCTTTAGGTAATTCTTGTGTATTTTTCAAACATCTTTTGTGTTTTTTTTTATTTTCTTCGGAAATTCCTTTGGGAATTTGCGACAATTTGTTTTAGTAATTTCTTTGATTTTTTTTTCCTTCGAAAATTCCATCGGAAATTTATTGAAAAAAATGTTGGCAACTTCTTTACAATTTATTTGGAACAACATACATTCTCGGCAGTGCTTGTAAAAAATCATTTCAGGAAGCATTCTTGCAGGTACACTTCTGAACTTTTTCCTATAAGTACTTATGAATTGATAATCCTAGTGGAGCTCCTAGAGACACGGTTCCGATAAAACGCTTGAAGACACATTTCTAGAATAGCACACTCGAAGTATTTTTGAAGAAATACTTCAAGGGAATTTTCCGAACAGCTCACACTTAGTTTTTTCGCTGAATGTCGGGAATTTGCTTTGCTTTCTACTGAGATTGGCACCACCAAGTGTTCAGCAAACTTGTTTCTCAGAAATCGTATTGTTTGTTTGCCGAGGTTCAGCAAATATTTTGCCGAAACTCAGCTAACAAACATCGTATTTTATCGATATTCAGTAAAAATGGCAAACAGCCACGGCGGTGCCAGCTTTTGCCGAGCTCATCTTAGTATGTTTTTCTTACACAGCTAGTTGCGTTCGGTAATTTTTACCGAAATCTCAACTGGGGAACGTTCGGTAATGTTTTTTTTACCGAAATTCTGTAAAAAATACCAAATTTCGGTAAAATGTTATCGTTCAACTGTCAAATTTTAACGGTTTTAATAGTTTGGTACACGTCACCGAATTTCTCCCGTAAAAACTTAACGGTTGAGATTTCGGTAAAATATTACCGAAGTCAGTGATTTTTTCTAAGTGTGTATAAACCGCTACAGGAAAACTTTCGGAATAACTGCTAGCGGATCACTCCTGTATATTTGGAGAAACACTTCCCGAGTAAAACATACCCGGAAGTATTCCTATTGAAACACTCCTGGGAAAATCCGTAGAATACTCCCAAGTAAGAAAAATTTCAGATAAAAGGATACTTTATAAGCTAAGCAGCTTGTTCGAGGTCGCTCATTAGCCTTCTAAGCAGCTTCATTTTTAAGTAATTTTGGAACTTGAAAGTTCACATAAGCACGCTGGATAGCCTTCTAAGCAGCTTCTGACAGAACTTTGTCAAAATTCATGCAGAAACAACAATGTATTTTTCAGAATCACACCCTGTTGGTGGGGGTTTGTGATTCACGTCTGGAAATTGCTACTGATAATTATATTCTCACATATGTCGCTGCTATGTAGATTTGAACTGGATCCTCCTGCGTGATAGCCTGCCGACTTACCGCTGCGCTGCTGAAGACACTTGACAAAGTCAAGCTAACTTCACTACTGTACAAATGTGCAAAACCAGCTGCCGACAGAAAATCGATTCAAGTCAGACTTTACCTGCTGTCCACTTAAACGCAGCTGTAGTACTGTGGTAGAGCGTAGGGCTCTTATGCAGCGACTGTCGGTTCGAATCCGATGGGCGGCTATTTTTTTTTTTTTTTTTGCTCAAGCCTAGTACAGTGGCGTTTCGGTTTTATCACTAGTCGTTTTAATCACTACTCGCTTAAATTCACGGTTTTCTGTTCGATTATATCACGATTTTCATTTCGTTTTTATCACACTTGTTTTAAAACATTCCGAAATCAATATAAAATCAATACAGCATTGTCCAGTACACCAAAACAGTTAAAAAATATAAGCTAGGACGTATATATTTTGCAGCGAAACGATTTTGGATAAAAAAAATTACATTTATTTCTCGTTTCGCTAAATTCACGGTTTCGTTTATATCACGGTAAAATTTTTTTTGACCGTGATAAAACCGAAAAACCACTGTATTCATTGATTTGATAAATTCATATTTGTCTTTTATTCGTTTACGCTTAAACAGTTGTTTTCTGTAAAAGAAATAAATTTAATCTTCATTGAAACACAGTGCTACTGAACTGAACTTCTATGAACTTGAAAGTTCCGACAAAGTTCCGACATAGCATCTTGAGCAGCTTTAAAGTTCCGCGAAGTTCAGATAAAGTTCCGAATGGAACTTTCTGGCTGCTTAAGAGGCTAACAATTAGCCTTGCCGGAACTTGTGACCCAAGTTCCAGCAAGGCTCATCGTTAGCCTCTTAAGCAGCCAGAAAGTTCCGTTTGGAACTTTATCTGAACTTCGCGGAACTTGAAAGTGCATTTTGTCATGGGAAGCGGAACTTTTGGTTACTTGGGCTGTACTAGAATACATTTCAGAGGATACACTCCCAGATGGAACTCCTGGACGAATTTCAGGTGAAACTCCTGGAGAAATCCCAGGTGGAACTCTAGCTGGAATCTGAGGTAAAACTTTGGAGAAACCCTAGGTGAGAATCCCGAAGGAATCTGAGGTGACACCTTGGTAAAAATCGAGTTGTAACCTCTGGAGAAATCCCAGCTGAAATACTGTAGGATCCCTGGAGAAACTCTTGGAGAAATCTCAGGTGGATCTTCTGGAGAAATCTCTGATAAAACTCCTGAATAAATCCCAGGTGTAACTCCTAGAGCAACTTGCTGATCTGGCGTGAAACCTCGGAGAAATTCCAGATGGAGCTTCTAGAGGAATCTCAGGTGAAACTAATAGAGGAATCGCTGGTGAACCTCCTGGAGGAATCCCAGAAAAAAAAACATTGAGGAATCCCAGGTGGTACTTCAGGAGGAATCAGAGGTGAAGCCTCGGAGACATCCCTAATGGAATCCCTAACCCCAGATTGAAATCCTGGAGGAATTTCAGCTGGAACTCTTCCAGGTATCCCAGGCGAAACTCCCGGAAGAATCTTAGAGGGAACTCCTTGAGGAATCCCAGGTAGAACTCTTGGAGGAATCTCAGGCACAACTCCAGAAGAAATCCCAGGTAGAACTCTTGGAGGAATCGCAAGCACAACTCCAGGAGGAATCAGAGATGAAACCTCGGCAAATTCTCAGATGGAACTTCTAGACTAACCCCAGGTGGAACTCCTGGAGGAATTCCTGCTGGAACTCTTCCAGGAATCCTAGGTAAAACTCCCAGAGGAATCCCATAGGGAACTTCTTGAGGAGTCTCTGATGAAAATTCTGAAGAAATCCCAGCTGGAACTCCTGAAGGGATCTCAGGAGGAACTCCTGAAGGGATCCCAGGTGGAACTCCTGGAGAGATCCCAGGTGGAACTCATGGAACAACTTCCAGATGGAACTCTAGAAGGAATATGAGGTAAAACCTCGAAGAAATTCTAGATGGAACTTCTAGAGCAATCTCAGGTGAAACTCCTGAAAGAATCCCATGGAAAACTCCTGGAGGAATCTCAGCTGGAATTCCTGGAAAAGTCTCCGGTGGAACTCCAGGACAGGCCCGTGCATAGAAAATGCTATAAGGGAGGGTTTTTTCCTAATTTTGTAAAAGGGCGTAGGAGCGCCTAGTGTATGAAACATCGACAAAGGGAAGGGTTTAACCCCCAATACCCCTCCCTTGTGCACGGGCTTGCTCCAGGAGGAATCTAATGTAATACCTCGGAAAAGTCTTAGGTGGAATTTCTGGAAGAAACCCAGTTTTTTAACACAACTCGTAATAGTTTTCTCATCTGGTCGGGTTTGCAGAAGAACAATATAATCTAGAGATTGCACAGTGGTCAACGAACCTGATTTACGAGGAAAGATGCATTCAACGCCTTCAAATGAGTTTTTAGGCAAATATGATCTTCTACAAAGTTGTCCCTAATAATAAGGCCCTCTTTAAAATATGCATGAAAATTAGGGTGGTCCATATTTTCAAAGAAATTGATAATCAAACTTTTTTATTTGCAAGAATAACTGTATACATTTCTCGGGAAAGTTGTAGATCTATCAATTTTGAGCAAGTTTGCTGAAGATACGTTTTATGTAGCTTTAAAATTGACCGATCTAGAGGTTTTTTTCTGAATAAGCTTAGGGTGGTTCAAGAAAAACCGGTTTTCTGGCGTTAAAATTTTCAGTTTCGATTTTTCATCAAAGTCGCCCAAGAAACACTTGTAGAGCATTTGAAGGCGCGTCGTTTCGTGCGCTGAGATGGTCGTTATCTCTTTTCAAAAGTTACAGGCGTTTTTCTTAAAAAACTCATAGTTTTTTAAAAAGGGTTGGGGCAAACATAAAAAATATCTTTTGCCCGCATTCAAAAGAAGAAATGTTGTTATAAAACCAGGGATGGGAACACTCACTTGCAAAGAGTTACATTCACTTGCTATTTTTTCAGCTCAGAAGCATGCAATCAAGAAACAATGTATGGACGACTTTTGCCTTGTAGTTTGGTCTAAAACTTTGCCGAATAGAGTAGGGGTCGCACACGCATCTCAAAGTCGTGGCAGGGCTGTGAAAGCGACTCTCCACGAGGTGAGTATAATTTACATTCACCTCGTGGAGAGTTGCCTTCGCAGCTCCCTCACGACTTTGGTATGTGTGTGCGACCCCTACTCTATTCGGAAAAGTTTTAGACCAAACCACAAGGCAAAAGTCGTTCATACATCATTTCTTGATTGCATGCTTCTGAGCTGAGAAAACTGCAAGTGAGTGTAACTCTTTGCAAGTGAGTGTTCCCATCCTTGTATAAAACATATCAAAAAATTAGAGGGGTGTTATTTTTGCACCTCAAGTGAAAAATACTTTAAAAGTGCCTATTTTTACCAGAAAATCATCAATATCTTTTGAACGGAATGACGTAGCAACGTTCTCAGCGCACGATAATGTGCGTTTTTGGAAGCTCGAAAAGTGGTTCTAAAGCAACTTTGACGAGAAATTTGAAACAAAAAAGATAAAGCAATAAAACGTTTTGTTCTAGCGTACCCTATGAAAACTATGGGAAGATGTTCCAAATTTGGTCAAAACAGTTTAAACGCTTTATCTTTTTTGTTTCAAATTACTCATCAAAGTTGTCCAAGAACCATTTTTAGAGCTTTAAAAAAGAATGTTGCTACGTCATTCCGTTCAAAAGATATTGATGATTTTCTAGAAAAATAGGCACCTTTCAAGTACTTTTTATTTGAGTTACAAAAATAACACCCCTTTTATTTTTTTTATATGTTTTATAACAACATTTCTTCTTTTGAATGCGGGCAAAAGATATAGGGCACTGCATTGTTTTGATTCGCGCCCTTGGAGTTTTCGAACGGAAGGTGTTGCGTACCATCTACGGCGGAGTGCAGATGGAAGACGGGACTTGGAGAAGGCGAATGAACCACGAGCTGCATCAGCTGCTGGGAGAACCAACCATCGTCCATACCGCGAAAATCGGGAGGCTACGGTGGGCGGGTCACGTCATCAGGATGTCGGATAGCAACCCGACTAAAATGGTTCTCGAGAGTCATCCGACCGGTACAAGAAGACGTGGAGCGCAGCGAGCTAGGTGGGTCGACCAAGTGGAGGACGATCTGCGGACCCTACGCAGAGTGCGGAACTGGAGACAAACAGCCATGGACCGAGTGGAATGGAGGCGGCTACTATGTACAGCAGAGGCCACCCCGGCCTTAGCCTGACCGCTGGAACTGGATTGTTTTGATTCTGTATGGGATTTTGACGTTTCTTGGCCTTGTTGTTTACAAGATTTCTGTGAGAGTGAAATAGAAGGAGAGATTTTCATGCAGTGCCCTATTTTTTTTATGTTTGCCCCAACCCGTCATAACACCTTTTTAAAAAACTATGATTATTTAAGAAACATTCCTGTAACTTTTGAACTAAAAGAGATAACGACCATCTCAGCACACGAAACGACGCGTCTTCAAATGTTCTACAAGTGTTTCTTGGGCGAGTTTGATAAAAATTCGAAACTGAAAAAGTTAACGCCAGAAAACCGGTTTTTCTTGAACCACCCTAAGCTTATTCAGAAAAAATCCTCTGGATCGGTCAATTTTAAAGCTATATAAAAAGTGTCTTCAGCAAACTTGCTCAAAATTGATAGATCTACAACTATCCCGAAGAATGCATATAGGGTTTTGTACCATTTGGGCAGGTGTACCTATTTTGGGCACTTGCCGCTATTACTAAATCAATTTCAAACCGATGGATTTGAGTTTTTGTATAGAGTTAAATACTGTACGTGCCTAACTCTGTACAAAACTTCAAATCAATCCGTTTGAAATTGACTTAGTTATAGCGGCAAGTGCCCAAAATAGGAGCACCTGCCCAAATGGCACAAGACCCTAGTTATTCTTGCAAATAAAAAAGTTCGGTTACCAATTTCTTTGAAAATATGGACCACCCTAATTTTCATGTATATTGAATAGAGGGCCTTATTTTTAGGAACAACTTTGTAGAAGACCATATTAATCTAGAAAATCATTTGAAGGCGCTGAATGCATCTTTCCACGTAAAATCTGTTTCGTGGACCATTGTGGATTGGCAACTTTTTTATTTTTTTTTTTTTAATAATTTTCAGTTGCTATTTCCTTACGTTCCAAGTGTTCATCGAAATGCGGCTTTCACCTTTCAACAACTCAATATTTGTTTCTTGGCACGAAACAATTTGCATTATGTTCGTGTTTGTTATGGAATTGTACTCGTTGTCATTGTTAATACAGACAACAGTTTCCTATCGCCAAGAAGCACTCTACCAAGCTGTTACACAGCAAATAATTGTGTAATATCCAGACGTGTAATTTCTGGTAACTTAACATTTTTCGCATGTAATTTCACTTGGTTACATCGTTCTTCAACAATTATCACATTCACCATGTGCACATCATTTTTACGACACGCCTGAAATTCATGTGATATTACCTTTTTTTGTGCTGTGTACGTGGAATAAAGAAAGCCGCGATCCGTGTAGAATGCTGAATGTTTAATCCGTTTACCGCTTAAATTAAATATGATTTCCCAATTATTCCACTTTTGCACAACTCATCTGCGTTCCCTGAAAACGACATTTCGATTACCGTACTCCACGCCCTCCCACACTCCTTTTCTGAAAAGCAATCCAGGTGACATTCAAATTCAATCTAAAGCAAACAGATCCATGACTAATTTCCATCGCCTTATCTCGGTGAATAAATTTAATCAGAAAGTCGTATAAATCCCCATCCGTCCCTTGCAGTCCTGCTCACCCACCGACACCTCCCGTCCGCCGTTCACAAATCTAATATTTTACTTTCTGTTAACCTTTCTTCATCTTTTCTCTGTCCTTTTTCCAGGTAAGCGAGCCTACGTCAAACATGAGGACGAAGACAACGCCGCAACGGATGATGGTAGAAGGTCGGGTCCGGCCTGGTTCTGGCTCGGGTTGTTGGTAGGCATAACGATTTCGCTGAATTATTTCGATGGCTACCCGCGCTGCTGCTCCCCTCTCGAAAAACAGGAGAACGTTATTCTTATCAATAATACAAGCAAGGTGTAGGCAAATTGAGTTGGAAAACTTTGACTGAATTCATTTTCCCCGACCCCGACCTCCCCGTCGAGGGTTCTTCTTTCGTCTTTCGTATTCCACCCGTGCGCTGATGCTGTTTGCTAAGGGGGAGGCCACAAGGTTAAGCACGCGATGGATGTTCTTAAACAAATGGAAATGCCCCGCTGCGCTGCTGGCTACTGGAAATAAATTAATGATCGGGGAAATTATTTTTAATTAGTATGCTCTCTGTTTCGGCGATTTCTTCTCGTTTGGAATTCATGAATGGTAAGGATTTTGTCATTGAAATTTGGCTTCCAGTACCTCCGTGGTTTGATTAATTGAGGGGGTTTTCCTGGTAGTTGACAACAAGAGAAGCCGTGATTTCAGCATTACTTGATGCAAGACTCTATTTCAGCATGCTTTTGGGTCAAATCAATGCAAGTGAAAACGAAACATCCTTTTGGATAGTTTGGTATACGCGATAAGAGTAAATATTTGGGCACAGTGCTTCATATACGTTTGGAGAAAGTTTATGCGATTCGGATTCGGATTTTTGTATTTTCATGAAACAGGTGGATTTTGAAATTATTTCCCTGTAATTGATAAATACCGTGAATAAAATATATGCAAGCAATATCAGGACTTCAATCGTGCTTTTCCTTCATAGACCCAATTCAATTCGATCTCCCCTACGAGACAGTATCTTTTTATTCCCAGGAGTCATAAAACCCAAAGTGATGGGTGCTTTAGAGGATAAATCCTGAAAATAATTTAATTACGGCACCAAGCACCCGCTTAGAATTTATTAATAGACAGCGGCCGCAACCGAGGCATCTTCATTATCCCTTTTTTCCTTGTCTAAGCAGTAAATCTCTCCATTATCCGATCCAAGTCCCTGCCCGTAATGGTGCGGTCTTTGGATAACTCTTTAGCTGAGTATCGTCATCTTTGCCACCAACATCAAAAGGAACACAGGAGCATCATTATTGAAACTCTAGTTTAATAAGTTGACTTTGACCTACCTTTTTGTATCAACATCTAATCTATCCGTTATAAAGAGAGTATCGAAGGTCATTTTATTGCGAGTGAATTATTTCTGTGTGGAATGCGGTAAAGCGCAATTGACGTTGTGATCCCTGGTGGAATGCAGTGGTGTCATCAAGGTTACTCCAAGTTACTCAAAAAAACCTCCTTCCCAGTATGAGTGCTCAAGGATTGCACCTGAATTTTCCCCAAAAAGAACACTTCGGGCTCTTCAAAAAAAAAATCTATAAAGGGTTCCTACGGAAATTTTTGTCAGGGATTTATTTAGATAGTTCACTAGTTATTCCTCCGAACTTTCTCAAATGATTATTATTGAAAATCTTGCAGGAATTGCTTCAAAAAATCATCAATGAATTTCTTTAAAATGCATTTGGTGATTCCTTCAGAAATTCTTTGAAATATTTCTCCAGAAATTTATTTAAACAATTCTTTTTATTGTTGTTAATTATATAAAATCCTCCATGCATTCCCGTTAAAGATTCTCTAGGTACTTTTTTAAAATTTTTAAAGCGATTCCTTCATTAAGTCTTTTAGAAATTTGAAAAATTCCAGAAAACCCCTCGGGGATTTCTTTGAGTGATTATTCAGGAAACTTCAAGAGATTCCTTCTAAAAATGTATAGTTTCCTTTATAAGTTAAGAATATTCACTTAAGTTTTATAGAGATTACCCCAGAAATTAATTAACTAAGAACTCCTTCATTCTGTGGGGCATAGGAGGACGATACAACAGGCAACATTTGTAGCCAAGCTCCTGAATAATGAAGTAGATTGCCCGGAAATACTTGCGCAATTGGACTTCCGAGTTCCTCAAAGGTGGTTACGGAATTCTTCGTTGCTGCAAATCAGGTATCATCGTACTGCCTATGATTACCATGCGCCACTGACAGCGATGATTAGGGCGTTTTTGGAGGTAGAATCCGTGTTTGAGTTTGGCAGAAGTTCAAACCAGCTACGCAATGCTCTCCGAAGAAGAAGATGAAGATGTTATTTTTAATTCGTTAAGTTTTATTGTATTGTTTCTTGTTTTCTTTTACCAACTAACTCATTAATGTAGACTTTTTGTCGGATGGATTATTAACATAAATACATAAATACATAAAACCTTCATTGGATTTTTTTTCCGAATTCCAAAATTACTCAATGTATTCGCTTAAAAGCTTAAAATTCCTTTCAGATAGTCTTTCACCGATTTAAAAGTTGTTTTATAACGTCTTTTATGGCTTTCTTCAGAAAATGCCTTAGAAGCAATTCTGAAGAAAAATCTAGATTCTTCAGAATTACCTCAAGAGGCATTTTGTTTTTCATGTTTATTAACGTGATTTTAATAAGAATATGTGCAGGAATTTCCAGATATTCCTCCATGTATACCCACAAAAACTTGTCTGGCATATTCTATGAAAACACCTCTAAGAATTTCATCACGGATTCTTCAAGGAATTTGTTCTGAAATGTTTCCTACGTATTTCAACAGGTCCGTCTTTACAAATATCTCAGGTCGTTTTGTCTAGATATTTTTTTCAGAAGCTTATTTAGGCGTTTGTCCAAGTATTCTCAAATAAATTCCTATAGAAAGATGTGCAGAGACTTCCAGAATTTTTTTTAAACTACCCTATGAACTTTGCAAGGAATTCCACCAAGGATCCCAGAGATTTCTTCAGATGTTCCTCGAGAGTTTTGTTCAAGAGTTCTACAAATCTTCTACTGGAAATTCTTGCATAAATGTTTGAATAAGTTATTGAAGGAAAACATGCACGAACTTCCGTAGCAAACCCTGAAGGAATGCCAGGAGGAATTTCTGTACTAATCCCTGAAAGAAAAAAAAACCGTGGAATAGTTCCGAGATAAATATTTTGAAGAAGATCTAGCAAATTTTCAAAAATAATCCATGGAGAAAATTGAAAAAATGCATAGGCGGAGATGCATTTCAAAGGGATACCTGATGAAATCCAGCATAAATCTTGTGTTTGTAAAAATTCGAGAAAAAGCTCATATATTCTGTAAGAATACTTAAAGAATTGAAAATGCCCCGTTTGCGATAATTAAGAATAAATTGTGTGAAAAATAATGTATGAAATGGATTCTGCGGAGTTTTATTCCTAATTTGATGAAATACTGAATGATTTCCATGGGGACTTACCAGTATAGAGGATGCTGAGAATTGCAAACATTGAGTAACTAGCTCTGATTTTACCATAACAGCCCTGGGTGGAACTCTAGGAGGAATGTCAGAAGAAACTCCAGGAAAAATACCACAAGTTACTAGAGGATGAATCAGAGCATCTTCTTCTGGAGGAATGCTACAAAGAATTCCATGAGGGGACCATTTTAGCGTCGATGACTTATTGGATGCTTACCAATGGTTATCACTGGGAATTAACTGGAAGAATTCCATTAAAATGTAAATAGAAATCGTTTTGGAAGTGTGGCTGTTGACATTTTTCCACGCCACCCTGCTTGGCGGAAAGACCAATGATTCTTGCTAATTGTTGAACGGTACACTCCGCAAGTCAAAATTTTAAATTATCTGTTGCAAATTTGTCAGATTTTCATTTTGGCAAAGCTTTATCGGGTTTCGGAGGGGCTCTCAGGGGTTCCCGGGTATTCTTTGCGGCATCCAGAGATGTTTCAGAGCAGTATTCAAGGCGCATCGTAAACTTTGATCTTGTACCGACTTTTCGAACCCTCTAAGCAGAATACCCTCTTCGAATGAGTGTGATCAGTTTCGTACCTTTTAATTCCGCCCTATGTTGCTTATCCTTTGACAGATACGCGTATTTCGACTACCTCTTGTAATCTTCCTCAGTGTCAGTTATCCACTTATAAACTTTGATGAAAATTCATGAGGGTTCCGGAGAGGATTCAAGGGTGATATAGAGGTCTTTCAAAGAAATTTCTAGGGTTTTCAATGGGATTTCAAAACAGTTCAAGTCGTTTTGGGGTTTTAGGACAGACATATTCACTGGTACGTCAAAAACAAAGCCGTTTGAAACACCATATAGCCCTGGTACATTCCCTAAAACTCCCAGAACGCCCATGGAAGGCCTCTGAAACCTCATGGAATTCCACCGAAATTCATCAAAACGCCACTGAAACTTCTGAAACGCTCCTAGGATCCTCTAAAAACCCTGAAACATCCTACAACACTCCTTTAACGACTCTGAAAACCTCTAAACCCCCTATGAAACTCCTTATAATACCCCTGGAGTGCATCCTATATTCCCTGAAACCTTGCCTGAAACCCCATGGAATGCTCCCGACATACTTTGCAGACACCTGAGACTTCTTGGAATTTGGACTTCCCAGCCAACACGAAGTCGTATATGATGTAGAATAAGATGCTAGAGTGGAGGTTATATGCGTACATGCTCCCATTTAACCGTGTGTAAAGTGTACGTATATCGCCTCCATTTTTGCATCTTATCTAACATCATATGCGATCGTGTGTTGGCTGGGTTCCTGAATACCACCCAAATAACACACTTGTCACAGAAGAGTCACGGCGGCGGAAGTTTTTGGTGCGGAGCATTTGAGATGAAAACTCGAAAAATCAAATAAACAACGTTCGCTCGATATGATTCTCTGAACAAGTGTCACCGATCGATAGAATTTAAAGAAAAGCCGAACAACATTTAACAGATCACAACCCCGATCTTTTTGCCTGTCTAGGGCTAGTAGTCATCATCGAACTACTAGTACCTAGCCGTTCGAAACCAGGACGTTAGGCAAAGGGGTCGTCATTGTGATTGTGTTGCTCAATTATGGCCCTCTGTTAATTTTCAACTTCTACTCAATTTCTCTCATCGCCCACTTGCAATTCTATCCACCGTTTCTTTCATTACTTTCGTTACTCCCTCCTTCTTTGAGTAATACTACTCACCGTTCACCGAGAAAATCCAATAAAATTCAATTATCCTAAAGTCATGCGGTGATTAAACATAGAAAGGGACTTACTTCTAGCAAGTAAGTATTTATCTGTTAGAAGTAAGGAAAAGTGACTTCTGCTATACAAAAACCTGTGCCGACGTGACTCTTCTAAGACAAGTGTGATACTTGGGCACTGAGACAGCCTGCAATTCCTTGGAACACCCCTGAAACGTCTCTGGAACCCCTTGAAATTATCTGGAACATTCCTGGAACCCCCTGAAACGTCTCTAAAACATTCCGAAACGCCAAAAAAACGCCCATGAAACCCACTGCTGCTGAAATCCTCAAGATCATCCCTGAAACTTCTTGAAAACCCCTTAAATGCTTCTGAAACCCCCGGGAACACCCTTCAACGTATTAAATCCCCTTGAAACCACCTAAAACCCCCGGGGATATCCCTGAAACCCTTTGGACCGTTATGGAACACCGTAGAACACCTCTGATATGCTTTTGATACCCCCTGTAACAGCCTCGAACGAATCAGTAGATCGGCTCCAAAGACACGTTCTTCTCCATTTGGGAAATGTTTGCCAATGACTACAACCCTGAGACTCCTTGCAGCCCCTTGGAATACCTATGAAGCCCCCTGAAACCCTCTGAAACTCTTCTGAAACGCATCCCTGGTCCCTGAAATCCCTCAGAATCCCCATACATCCCCTTAAAGAACCCTAGAATGTTTCCGAAATTCCTTGTAGGCTCCTGGAAAGCTTCTAATACCCCTTGGAACACATACCTGAAACTCCTTGAAATACCCTCTGAAACTCTTATGAGAAGTAACCCAACCCCCTGAAACTCCTCAGGACGCCCAGGAAATCCTTTAAAGACACCTCAATTGCCCCTGAAACCCCTTGAAGGTCCATGGAAAGTTTCTGAAACCCCTTGGAACACCCCTTAGACGTCCCATGAAACTCACTGAAACCCCCTGAAATACCATGCAACGCTTTTGCAGGGGATTTTCGAAACGTCTCTGGGACGCCCTTAAACCCCCTGAAACAATCCTGAAGTCTCATGAAACCACTTGAGGAACGCCCCTGGAGACGCATCTTACTTACTTACCGATCAGGTTAAGGCTGGGGTGGCCTCTACTGTACATAGTAGCCGTCTCCATTCCACTCGGTCCATGGCTGTTTGTCTCCAGTTCCACACTCTGCGTAGGGTTCACAGATCGTCCTCCACTTGGTCGACCCACCTAGCTCGCTGCGCACCACGTCTTCTTGTACCGGTCGGATGATTCTCGAGAACCATTTTAGTCGGGTTGCTATCCGACATCGTAATGACGTGACCCGTCCACCGTAGCCTCCCGATTTTCGCGGTGTGGACGATGGTTGGTTCTCTCAGTAGCTGATGTAGCTCGTAGTTCATTCGCCCTCTCCAAATCCTGTCTTCCATCTGCACTCCGTCGTAGATGGTACGCAACACCTTTCGTTCGAAAACTCCTCTGCACGTAGGGTCCGACAATACCTGCAATGTGAGAAATCAAGTTATTTTTTTTTTGTTTAAAATTGTGTTAGTTTTTTGTTAGCTTTGTTAAATATAAATCTTTTTTGTGATAAAATTAAAATAAATAAAATATATGTTAGTAAAATTAGTTTTTTATGCAATTATTTAAAATATTGATTGATTTGTCTTTATTTAAGAGACTTTCAGCCCTTGGCTTATTTGAGAATCACTGTTACCTAGTTATTTAAATTGAAAATTCCATTAAACTTAATGATGTTTTAAGAAGGGAATAAATTTGAGAACAACAACACTAAACGTGATGAATTGCAACGATTAAAGGGGGAGGATCTAAGGAGAGGTATGGTAGGAGAGGGAGGAGCGAGGATTTTGAGCGGGAGAGGAGGATAATGAGATCAAGAGTAGATATGATAAAGGACTTGATTTTGGGATAAAGAAGCCACACGTTTTTTTTTGGAAAGAGTGCCGCCCAAGTTAAAGGAGTGTAGCCCGTGTAAGGAAGTGTAAAGTGCAGCCATTACGAACCCGTGCCAGGGTCCCAAACCGATTGTGACATCTTCCTAGACCAATCGCCAACGGTCTACGGAGTTAGTGAGAAGCCTGCAAGTATTGTAGCCCTTCACCCTACGGCGCACGGCGTGCATCTCTATTGGCCATGTATCCCGCCCAAGCGTCGCCACGACTAACTAAGCTAACCGACGCCCGAGGCGCCGTCCTTTCCGTTCTCTCCGCGGCTCCACACGCCGCGACGACCAACATGTGCTCCTGCAGGTACGTCCTCTCCTCCTCTTTCACCGACATCGACACCAATGGGCCCCAACGAACGATAAACAAATTGTAAAACTAACCCTTAACGACCCGGAATAAATGTAGGGTAACTAAATTTATATCTTTTATTATAAAAAAACAAGAGAGTTTCTTCCAAACGGTTATTTTGACCTCCCCTATTGATCGCCGTTTGTTCAGTTGGCAGGTAAGTGTAGGATTGCTCGAGTTTCCCCCTGGGCAATGCCGATTCTGAGGGACTTCAAAGGTGAGCTGGCCTGGGCGTATGGACGCCGATACCACAGGACGCGTGGAGCGTCCCATCGGTAGTTTCAATAGCTTACTTCGTGTTACGGCGAACTTAATTCGATCGTGGAGTTCTGCGGAGTCCAAAGTAAGCACGATTTCCTGCCACAATGTGCCTCTGAATTTCTCTGCTGGTGTCGTTGTTGGTGGTCACCAGTTAGCCCAAGCACACGAACTCTGCAACCGTCTCGATTTCATCACCGTCGATATAAATTCGGGGTGGTGGGTGCGGTGATTTCTTCCTGGAACCCTTTGCCATCATGTACACTACCCGTCATAAGTATGAACTCACAAAAAGTATTGCAACAATATTGCATCACATTGACTCACCTCAATATCTCCAAAACCTTAGGACTTACAAAGATGCTGTCTTCGGCAAAGTTATTCAGAAGCTCAAAAGCTACAACTTTTCTGAAGACGGCATTATTATAGGTGTTCTGGTTTTTAAGATATTGAGATGAGTCAGGGTGATGCAATATTGTTGCAATACTTTTTGTAAGTCCGTACTTATGACGGGAAGTGTTCTTTGTCTTCGACACATTAATAACTAATCCGATTCGCCTGGCTTCACTCTTTAGTCGGATGTACGTTTCCGCCATCGTCTCAAATTTACGAGCTATGATGAATACGCATCTACATTACCCGATTACATAAAGGAAGAATTACTGTAATTTGATTACGATTATCAGAAACAGTTCAACATTTGGGTAGTATTCAACAATCTGCAAATCATCAAAAGTACCTGTGTTGACTACATGTTCCATAAATACTCTCTAAAGCGTCGCCCACAGATACCGTAACACTCTAGGGGAGAGAGAACGGCCAAACCTTATAGCCTTAAAGCGTTAAGAAATAAATTAAAATAAAATTATCCGTGGTAAAAGATTACATTTCAATATTATTTTGGGTGTAACTTTAACGTTGAACGCCTTGTTATTATAATCATTTATCGGTCATCAGTAAGTAATTGAAATTTGCTCTGACCACAAAATGGGATTTTTTTTATTAAGGTTATTTAAGGTTCTCAGAATTTAACGATTTTTTTTCACAGGTAGGGTTTTATTTATTTATTTATTTATTTATTGTTTATTCGTCAACAGGTGAAATCCCCACCCCAATGACAATGGTTTATCTTAAAACTTCACATATATACCCGGGTAGAGGAAAAGAGTTCAATAATAGCATATTTTGATATTGAGATCAAAATGTGATATTGGTTTGATTGATATAAGAGATAAAAAATCTGAGAATAATATCTAAAATTTACTCCTGGAACATCATCATCAGATCATAATTAGATCTTGTAAGATCTAACCAATAGCAGCAAGCTACTCGTTTGATCTTGGAATATCAAATTTTGATATTGTTCAGATGTTCCAGGAACATTTTTTAGATATTATTTTCAGATCTTTTATCTCTTATATCAATCAAACCAATATCACGTTTTGATCGTCAGTATTTCACCTCTACCCGGGTATGAACAAAAACTAAATTGAAAAAAAATCAGGGTCGCCAAATTTTCCGGAAAATTCCTGTGAAATCAAACATTTTCCACAGACACCACCTGCTTTGGAAAATCATAACTCAAAAACGAAACATCGTACACACTCAGATTCAAATTCGCTGTTCGGTAATTATTTTACAGGAAAAATTCGGTCAAGTGAAAAAAAAAACAACCGTTTTCCGGTAATTATCGTTCGTTTTACAAGAGTTCGATACATTTCTTACCGATAGATTTGTGATTTAGTCAGCATCTGTCAAATATTTTACAGTACGAACTGTGAAATGGAGAGATTACCGTATCCTGTAAAAAAGTACCGAAAAAGTCTGTACATTTCACGTTTTATAACGAAATTCGGTAAACTGTTTGTTTTGTCAGGTTACTTGGTTAGTGAAGTTGAGCTGGTGTTATTTGTTAATAAAAAGGCTGACACAAATTTCGATTTTCCCTAATGTCAACCAGGCCCCCCCCCCCGCCCCGCGGAAATTTTGATCGGAATTCGAAATTTTGAGGGGGGACACAAATAAATTACACAAAAATTTAAAAGTTTTAAACTGAAAATAGAGTTGTCGAGAAATTTTTTTAACAAATCCGATGAGTTTTACAATTTTGCCCAATTGTTTGGGTAATTTTTCAGCAAATACATTTATTATTTATTATCCACCCCCTTGACGAGTCAACGAGCAAAGTGACAAAAGAAGAAAATGAGATTTGTTCCGGCCAAAGTAAAGTGACTTAATAAAAGTGAAGCGATTGTAGCAGATCCTATCATCGTCTCCGCAGTAATAGCGTAAGTATTCATAAAATAATCTTCATAATTGCGCATGCAAATAAACAACGTTCCAGGTCCTCCTGCGTTCCATTAACACGAAAACTTGGCTAGCTGATAAACGCTCAAGCAATCCATCAATGTTCCAGCAAATATGTTCCGGAAACTATGTTACTTAACTACGTTGTACGAAATTCTGCTCAATAAATTACTAAAATTCAAACTGTGTCTGCTTTTTCAATTCAATAATGTACCAAAATACTGTGAACCTACAAAAGAAAATGAAAAAAACTACCGGAGTTCTACGGTAATCCACGACTCAAATTTACCAGAGAAATTCGGTTTGACAGCTCGTCGAAAATCTAAATTACCGTACTCGTTTCGATTACCGAACAGATTACCGAACGTTAAGCTGTTGAGAATTCGGTAAAAAATTACAGTATACTGTAAAAAAAATTAAGTGTGTTTTTTAAACAAACGGCTCAGGTAGCACATCTGGACAATTTCCACAAAACAAACCACATCGTGGAAATTTCACGGAACATAAATTATGTAATTTTCTTCCAAAAATTTGTTTTTTGAGAATTTTTCCGGACTTCCTAAATCATTTTTCCAACTTTTCCAACAAATTTTCATACATACGGTGTTTGGTAAAGTAAGGCTTGAATTTGAGTAAAAAGTGATAGTTCGATCTCACCGGTCATAAAAAGTTCGTTCCGTATTAATACAACAATTTGATGATTTATAATACCAAACCATTCGTGAATTTAATCACCAAGTGTTGAAGGGTTTGTCACCTCATGTATCGGCACAAACTTCCAAATTACCTATTGAATAACATTCAATATTTTTCGTTTATTTATGCATTGGCAACATAATTTGAATTGTTCGTCATCTTCGGTGTCGATGTGTTCCCATCCAACATGAAGTCGCATATGATGTAGAATAGGATGCTAAGTGGAGCCTATATGCGTACATGCTTCTTTAACCGCGTGTAAAGTGTACGCATATCGCTTCTACTTTAGCATTCTATCAAAGAATAAAAATAGAAAGAATGCCCTCTCTTGTCTTTTTCTATGTAAACGTCAAGCGACAAGACAAGTGGCGCTCTCTAAGCGTTTCAAGGTGGAAGCTCTGTGTAACAGTGTTCGTGATTTGTCATAAGAGAAGGTTGTGTGCGTATGTTTTGGTATCCGCATACAATCAGCAACGCACACTACCGCATGAAGGTTGAACTTTCATCCGCAGATAGCGCTGTGATAGTGTCCCCCCGAGCGTTAGCGGAGTGGGCTTTCTTGATATTCTTATTCTTTTGTAACGTTCTACTCTGCTCCTTAAGCAACGGCTTAAGCGCCACCTTCGTATTCAGAAGGACCGTTACTCTGTCTAAGCCCGGTATGAGACTACCCTTCTCAGGGCAGGTCGCAAATAGTTAAGCGCAGAAACAAAACTAACAAAAATGGCACGCCCGAAAGGACAAATGAACTAAATGAACAGGAAAAATACCGGAAAATACTAAAGATCGGAAACTAAACCAAAAAAATAAACCAAGAACTGAGCGGCAGAAAAGGGTCAAACTTAAGGAACAAACAAATTCAAAAATAGGCTTACTAAATACAAAACGACGAAAGCATAGTGAAGTCGTTCTTATCTGAACTAGAAGTAATTAAAGAAAATAAAGTAAAATTCAACGAAAGTTAATATAAAAAAAATGAATTTAGAGAGTTGGTTGCATAGGACCAATTCAAAGTATGCAAGCTCTCAAAGTTTATTGTAAAAATTCAGGAATCCTAAACTTCCCTAGTGACGTCACGCATTTAACTGAGAGGTCTTATTCTAGTGAATTACAATTTTCGGATTTCTTCATTCAATTGGAAATGCTAGCATGTATGGGTCTGACCTTCGTTCTGCATCGGCGAGGTGCTCCAACGGCGAAGGCTTGATTCTCTCGACGACCGTAGAATTCCAATTTGAAAACGTCCTATGTGGTTGACTCGCGCGTGGGCACGATCATCAGGGTAGAGGCGTCCCTGGAGGTTGGTGGAGCGAGAGCGTAGTTGGCGTCGCTCTTGCGCCTCACGCTTTGGCGAAACGAGTCCGAGTCGTCGATCTATCCGCTCGAATACTAATCGACGAACCACCACAGGCAAACGCTCGGGCACAAGCTCACGTCTGAGCTGCTCGAATCGGCAAAGCTTGACTAGTCGACAAGAATTTTCCACCCACCACAGCCTACAGTCACTCCCAGTCGGAAGGACTACGTAGCCGGAACAACCATCGTCTACTAAGCACGTGGTTTGTTGGGTGCCTTCTTGGACTAGCGTGCACGATTCTGGGTTTGCGTTAGCCGGAACTAGCAGGTTTGAGCCGGAACTAGCTGCCCACGTTGGTTGGGCTTGACGAGGCCTATTCAACGTGATAGTATTCACTAATCGATTCTATTACCAATCTTGCACTAAAGGCTTACCTGAATCGTCACAATAAACGGTTCACTTAATCGAATAACTACCGGTCAAACTATTTTGAACTCTGTAAATTCAAAAATAAGAAACTCGAATTATTTTTCAGTCGAGTAATTCAAAAATTCGCGCACTCACTTCGAATTCAGATTAAAATCGAAACTGCTTCACTTCAACTCACTTTGAAATAGTAAAGTTCGCACTCTTGGAAAATGATCCGTTAACTTTGAATAACTCCACCAGATTAAAATGGATTCGTGCGCAATAATTTGGTTGAACCTTTAAATTAAGACGCAATTTCCACTTCGCTCTGTACTCGGGTTTCGTAGCTCGATTTTAATTGGTCGGCTCAGCCGAGCTCAAATTAGTCTAAAAACTTTCCATGGGATTTAGTTTTCCGATTGGTGGTTGACCAGAGTTCAAAGGAGCAGGTACAAATTAACTCGCGGAAAATTCCATAAATTACCGAACGCATTTCGTTCGCGTTTAGTTCACTCGCCCTTAGTTATGCAACGTGCGCAACACTTACTTTAAGATTTATTATTTCGGGCACAAAAGCTTACTTGAAAGCTTCTCATTCTAGTGGTCATATTAAAAAAGGGAACTTCGTTAGACTGGTCCAAACTGATCATTACATATTCGCCTACACTAATTGCAATAAAAATTTTGAAATTTATTTCAAAATTTTTATTGATCAGACAATAATATTCATTAAACTCTCATTGAATTCAAAAAGTATTGAATTAATAGAATTATACTACACTAAAAAAACTAATAATAACAATTAATTTGGATTTCTAATTCACAAGGTAATCTAACATGAACACAAACATGGTCAATGCTATGCCACAATGAACTCTCACATTGCTTACTAATACAACCATACTCATTCAAACCGACTTAAATTACACCGAACAAACCTCAGAAATGTCTGAGAAACTAATCGTACTACCAAATTTACCTCAGAAATGTCTGAGCATCTTCGATCGACGAATAACCGATTATACCAAATGGCCCTCAGAAATATCTGAGCAGATTCTCTTCCAAATAACCAACGTACTTCAGAACAATGGTCTGAAAATATACTTGATCATAATTTACCTAACTTAACACGAACTCATTCATTAACTAAGCGCATTCATTCAACCACTATGTCATAGCAAAAACGCGAAACACGAAACAACGAGCATTTCGACGAACGCTTCACAAATTTCCCGAAATTTTCGGTACCGGGTTATCGCGAAAGCTTTTAGCCGATCTGTCAAAACGAAACACGAAATCGATCAACACGAAAACAACAAACGTGAGCTGTGCTGTATGTGATGGAGGTAAATTCTGACTAATTTCTTCGAAAATACGGGTTTATACTACGATGGCATGACGGAATCTACTTTTCAACGATTACGTGATGATTATGGAGTGAATTGAGAATAGAAACTGTGGTAAACTATGGGTATTTTAGTAGAAATGGACAAGTTTAGTGAATTGGACTATTGTTATTTTTATTATGGCAAAGCTGTAGGTGATGGGGTCAAGGTCAGCGATTCACATCACTGGCCTCTGTGAAGATTGCAATATATGCAACACAGCTCGACACAAACTATACAAGACGAACAAAATTGGATTCTAATTGGATTTCTATTCTAGGTTTGTTTGACTAGTTAAACTGGACGATAACGATCTACGATGTGAGGAAACTGATATTTTGACTTCTCGAACATCGGACATGAACTTTTTCAACTCAAGGAGTGTTTTATGACAAAATTGAGTGGTTTCTGTGCAACAAATAGCACAATCATAGCTTGTTTGAACATATACAACTAGATAGCTAGTTGCTAATTTTGTCAACGATCGAGGAAACACGAGGACATCTCGGATCGGACTGCATCGTTGCACCACAGATGTGTATTTTGTTGTTGTGAATGGTGTATGTACTACGCGGCCGTAGTACAGTCATAGCTGGATTTCACGAACGAATAATTGTTAGTCGACAATGTGAGGAAACAGAACTAGCTGACATCTCAAACATTGGACGTAGTTTAGTGACCTCATAGAGTGTTTTGTTGTAAATTACGTGGTTTATGTACCTTCTCACGAAGTACCGACATAGCTTTAGGTTTTACGCTCGTTTTAGAAACGATCCATGATAGCTTCCTGCAATTCGTTGGCCGTCTAGACGCTCTAAGACGTAGGTATTCGTTCCGACGACCTCTTTTACTCGAACCTTATCGTATTTGTTGGCAAACTTGCCCACAAAGTTCCGTGATTTGTCCGAAAGGTACATAGTTTTCTTGTAGACAACATCTCCTTTCTCAAATTGGTGTTTTCGATTGGCACGCAAGTTGTATGGATGGCTGTACTTCTGATACGCCTTAAGCAGGTTTTCCTTCACCTTACTGTATAGAAGTTCCAGGTCTCGGCTGACTTCTTGGGGACTCTTCAGTGGCTCACTTTCTCGCAAGGTTTCGTATTCACTACCAGAGCTAATCATATTCCGTCCGAGGTTGACGAAGTAGGGGCTCAATCCCGTACTTTCATGTACATTGGTACGTATGGCTTTCGCGATTTGATGGACGTCCTTATCCCAATCGCGATGATCTTTTTCTTTGTTTAAAGAACATCTGATGGCTGTTACGATGACCCTATTAACACGTTCAGATGGATTTGGGCTGGGATGATACACTGCTAAAGGCCAATGGGTCACGGAGAACCTTTGGAGCATTTTCTGGAACAGGTCCGATTTGAAAACCGTTGCATTATCCGTAATGCAGATTGATGGTGCCCCAAATACGTTGAAAATCATATTTTCCACAAAGTTACACGTTGAAACCGCCGTTGCCGAGCGCATGCACTGTACCATAACAAATTTGGAGAAGAAATCACTCACTACGAGCAACCAAACGTTACCTCTCTTCGACCTTGGATATGGGCCTAAAAAGTCCATTGATATCAACTCCCAAGGGCGAGAGCAGTGTTTAGGCTTTCCACAGATTGGTTGGACGTTGACGTTCGGTGTTTTTGATTCACGGCATATCTCACATTGGCTGCAATACCGCTTAACGTCTGAAGCTAAGCGTGGCCAGTAATGCCTCTCTCGAATTTTGGCGAGCGTCTTAACAAATCCTAAGTGAGCTTCGTTATGGATTCTCTGGATAGTTTCTCTCCTTTCAACGACTGGAACAACGTATTTCCAACGGAAGGATGGATCTTCAGCAACAGCTGAGCCAGTAATATACTTATAAACCTTCCCCTCTGAGACACGGAAGTCAGAATATCGTTCAGGCACGGATTGAATCATTTTCATCAGTTGGGTGATATACGGGTCGGAACTTGGCGTTACATCAATAGCGTTGACGGCACGCGACAGAGCGTCAGCGGGTATATTGTCACTTCCTTTCTTATACTGCAGGAGCATGTCGTATTTCGAGAGTTTTAACGCCCATCGAGCGATTCTTGGAGACTTACTCTCGATAGACATAGTCTTCAGGAACGTCAAACTCATCGCATCAGTCTGAATGATGAATTGCGACCCCTCGATAAAGTGCTTGAAGTTCTCTATGCTGAGTAGAACAGCAAGACATTCACGTTCTGTGGCGCTGTAGCGTCGCTGGGTACTCGAAAGTTTTTTAGAGTAATACGCAATGGGTTTGCGCTCTCCATTTTGAACTTGAGCTAGGACAGCACCTACAGCCAAGTCCGAGCTGTCGGTTTCAATCACGAACGGCAACGAGAAATCTGCGTTTGTTAATATTGGTGCTGAAACCAATGCAGCTTTTAGTTTTTCTAAGGCAGAATCTGCTTCCTTCGTCCATTGAAATTTCTTGATCCCCTTCTTTAGCAGATTAGTGATGGGTGTCGTAATCTCCGAGTAATTTGGCAAGAATTTCTGGTAAAATCCTGCAAGTCCTAACAATCGGCGGACATCTTTCACCGTTTTTGGAGCTGGATAGTCTAGAACCGGTTGTATTTTGCTCACGTCCATTGAAAGTCCTTCTTCAGACAACACGTAACCTAGATATCTAATCTTTTGCTGACAGAACTTACTTTTCTGGAGGTTTATAGTCAGTCCTGCTCTGCGGAGCCTCTCTGCAACAATAGTGATGAGCCGGATATGCTCTTCGATGCTGTTGGACACGATAATAATATCGTCCAGATAAACGTATACATATGGTTCAAGATCATGGCCTAATACACGAGTCGACGCTTGTACGATTGTTTCATATTCTCCACAATAACTTCAAACTTTTCAGCTTCAGTCATCTTCTTCATCATCCTTTGGGCCAGCATTTCCATTTCCGTTAGATAAGCGCTGAACAGTTCCGTGGGTCGTTGTTTCCTAGCACGCATTTCTTCGCGAATTATACGATCGCGGTTTGGATTGTCATACCTCATCTTAAGGTAGGATTCCAACATCTCCCACGACGTAAACTTTTCTTCGTACGTGGTATACCACACGTACGCACTGTCCTTGAAAAGTAGATGGGCATGCATCCGTAATTCTTGCTTCGTAATATCGTAGGACCTACACAATATATCTATTTGACGCAGAAAGTCTGTTACAGGAACCGTGTTGGTGTCGCCCGTGAACTTTGGCCACTTTTCGATAATACTGCACTGCTGATGCGGCAATCTTCTTGGGTATCCACCTGTCGACAGTCTGCCAGAGTTCATCTGATTCATCGGGGCGAACGTGACGTTTCCTACACCTGAGTGTGCTGATGATCTGAAATCATTCCTAGGTTGACCAGTCGGGTTTACAGGATTCCATACTCCTGGATCAGGTACCGGTGTGCTACGGTGTCCCATAGCGTTTCCAGACAACTGCAAAGGGGGCGAAGGATCAGGGAATCTACCAACTCGAGTCAGCTGATCACTTTGGATGGACATCGCACGAGGAAGTGGTCCTCGGGATTGTAGATTCATACCACCCAGATTGTTCGACAGCAAATCAATAGTTGGGTCACCCGCGAGTCCTGGGAACCGTTGGCGAAGCAACTGATCAAAGCACTTTTCAACGTAAGTCGTAATCTCGGAAACGTGGACGTAGTCACTATTCTTCACCTTTTCATTCACAGGTACCGTACGAGACGCTAAGATTGTTCCAAATGGGTTCGGAACCGACGATGACACACCAATCCTAGGAGGTTCGAACGTAGCAGGGCTTCCACGCTGGGATTCCGTGCGGCGAAATTCGATATGCTCCGAAGCTACTCTCCTCTCGAAATCACGAATGTTCTGCGAATTTCCGACTGCTTGGTCTTCTTCTTGAAGCAAAGGCGCAGTTGGCAAGCTGGATAGTCTCATCTGACGCGGAATGGCTCCTGTCGCGGGTCCTTGTGCTTGGTTCCGGAAGTTCAAGAGATTTTCAACGAGTGCTGGTATCACATCCGTCGCATTCTCCGCTGTATCACCATTTCCGCCAACCGCTCCTTCCGTGTCATTCCAGGTCCTCAAGATTGGAGACTCCTGGTAGTGCTGAGAATTCATCTGCTGCTCAGAGAAACTAGGAGGAACCGGCTGTGGTCCAACGGCCATGTTGAACGGCGCACCTGAACCGTTTCCTTCCGGTAACTGGACCTGTACGGTCGATTCGGCGACTGGTGCCGAACGCAATGCATCATCGTAGTTGAGGCCATAATAGTGCATGGTTATTCTGGAGATCAAATCAAGCAAGTACTGTACGTCTTCTTGCTGTCGCCGAGAACGAGGCTGATAACGTCGGATTCGTTGATGGTAGTGTACCAAGCGAGAAAGGCACGAAGGATCCGCTCCCTGATACAAAATGTCCGCAATCTCCTTCAGCTTCCTCGGTACCGTACAGAGGTCATCAATCATCATGTGCTCCGTCACCCGTACCAATCGCTCCGATTCTGGATCACGAAGGACTGCACGGAGGTCTCGTCGGCGTTCTTCGAGCGATCCCCTCGTAGAATAATCACGCAACAGTAGTTCATAATTAAGTTCACTTTCGTCCAAATAACAAGCTTTTATTTTATACCACTCCATTGTCAAACAAACCAAATTCAGTTCAAAAGTAGAAAAAAAACTTATTTAAAGGAAAATAATAATCGAATTCAAACACAATTCACTTAAACTTTATCACTAAACCGAAAATGCTTATAACCGAAACTTAATAACCAAAACCGAACTAATTACCGACCGAATTTTATCACTAATTACCGAAATTATCGAACGAACTTAAACCTAGCCGCGTATTTATTTAGAAACAAGATGAAATTGACAGAATATATGGAAAATGTGAATGAGAGTACTGTGTAAGAGTTCAAATAGGCAATTTACTTCAATTTATATACAAAAACTAATTCAATTACCAAAATCTAAATTTGAAAACTATTGCTTTTCGAAGGCCCCACGTTGGGCGCCAAAATGTAACGTTCTACTCTGCTCCTTAAGCAACGGCTTAAGCGCCACCTTCGTATTCAGAAGGACCGTTACTCTGTCTAAGCCCGGTATGAGACTACCCTTCTCAGGGCAGGTCGCAAATAGTTAAGCGCAGAAACAAAACTAACAAAAATGGCACACACGAAAGGACAAATGAACTAAATGAACAAGAAAAATACCAAAAAATACTGAAGATCGGAAACTAAACCAATAATAAACCAAAACTGAGCGGCAGAAAAAGATTAAACTTCACTATTATTTCTGCTTTCAGTATTTAGTAAATTTGAACGTGAATTTGTTTGTTCCTTTAAGTTTAACCTTTTTCTGCCGCTCAGTTTTGGTTTATTATTGGTTTAGTTTCCGATCTTCAGTATTTTTTGGTATTTTTCTTGTTCATTTAGTTCATTTGTCCTTTCGTGTGTGCCATTTTTGTTAGTTTTGTTTCTGCGCTTAACTATTTGCGACCTGCCCTGAGAAGGGTAGTCTCATACCGGGCTTAGACAGAGTAACGGTCCTTCTGAATACGAAGGTGGCGCTTAAGCCGTTGCTTAAGGAGCAGAGTAGAACGTTACACTTTGATTCTATTCAACAGCATGTGCGATCGTGAAAATCGGGTTCAGTACTGTTCCCTTTGATTCCACTAAGAATTTGCATCCTTTGACAGATACGTACGATACGACTAGTACAGTAGAGACACTGAAGTCAACCTTACAGTTGAGGTCGAAATACGTATCTGTCAAAGGATGCAAATTCTAGAGGAGCTCTAGGAAAAACATTTGAAGAAATCATTGCATGAATTTCTGCCAAAATCCGGGAAGAAACTACAGGAGAAACAAGTGTGTCAAATCCAGAAATAATCCTTGTAGAAACTCAACAAGTTATGCTTACATGTATAGGAAATATGCGGGGTGCTGCATATCGATAGAGCAAGTAGAACACAGCTAACCAGGATGGGATAGTATTTTGCAAATGATGGAACAGATTCAAATTGAAAGTGAACAATTTATTCCGTGAAATTACCGTACAGAACAATTCATGCACGTAAACCAATTTGGTCTGATATTTGCACATGCTTTTCTGAGGGGTGGAAATCTCGTCGGAGGATGATATTATTACCGCTATTGAGACAGGGATACCAACCAACTAACAATGACGTACGGAATTCAATATTCAACATAAGGGATGAATGTATAAAATATTAACGACGAAGCACTTCGCACACACACACGCACACATACGATGCAACGCAGTGCGGGCAGTAGCGGACCCCCAGTGCCTATATTGGATCCACTAGTAGGTAGGTAGTCGATTCGAACCATGATGGGGCGGCAAATGGACGCCTGGCCGGGGGTAAAAGGTTCGGATTTGCATACATATGAATCTTGAGTGCATAATAAAATAACTAACTTCCCAGTCGATTCTTGAGTAAGGTACCTTTCCGCGCGTGTGGCAGTAGTCGATGGAGTGCGGTATAAGTCGTTTCGAACCAACATCCAACGGTTCCCCTGCCAGTAGTAGGTACTACACACAGTTCGTCGTTCTTCGGAACATAAGATGGGGTCTTCAAAGCTAACGGTGTGCAAAAGGACCAATATTCTTCTCCCTTCGAGATGCTACGCTGCCGCTCAGAAAGGTTGATTGATTTTGCATGAACCTAATAACGGCAGCGATTTTTCAGTACCATGGACTCGGCGAGAGTGTGCATAAAAATTATGTGCTATTTTGAGGAAGTGCCTTTTATTAGCCTTTGCTTTCGATGCAAATTTGTTTGCAGAAATGGTTTTCCTGGGACGGCAATTTTCATGCATATGAAGGAGGGCCATTGAAGCGAAGATGTTTTATGTAGACAGACGAGCAACTCTTTGTACTCTATCAGATGGGTTGAAACCCTAAAGAAAAGTGGTGGTAAAAAGGGGATCTTGGACTGAAAGTTCAGTGAAGAGGATGAGTTGATACTTACTCATGAGTCTGAAGCTGAGATTCTTCTAATAGAAAGAACTATTGGCGGAAACCTTAGAAAGTTATCGCTTACTCTTAGCTGTTGCATGCATCACATGTTTGTCCTTCGAAATTTGCGCGTAATCGTAGGCGGCTCTTCCACACGTTTGAATCGGTTATGTAGACAATGCAGAATAACATAGCTGCCTATGATAACGCGCATGTTTCGAACGACAAACATGTGCTAATCGAGAGTATACGAGGGTTCAGATCCTCATCCTCCTTCCATTGGCTGAAACCGCAATTGAATTAAGTTTTATCGTGATATGATCTTCTACAAAGTTGTTCCTATTTTTTTTTATTCCGTGTTGGGTATTAGCATCACTGCGACCATTGTTTTGATCTACTGTGACAAATTCTCCATTTTTGTTTAGCTTTGTCTGGATAACGTACCACTATTGGGAGTGGTCGTCATTACTTGACATAAAGCATTTCCCCAGCACGGTACTACACATCGGATGAAGTGCAATACCGTACTAGGATTTGTTCTCCAGATTTCAAAGGGTTCAAGTAGCCCCTTATTGAAGAACCTAATTCTTTGATTAAAAATTGCCGGACAATGGCATAACAAATGTTCTGAATCTTCCTTTTCTGTGTTACAAAAACGACACAGATCATTTTGAAGTTTTCCGATTAGCTTCAAATGATATTGACTCGGACAATGACCTGTCATAAGACCAGTATACATACTAATATCTTTCTTGGAGAGTTCCAATATTTTGCGAGTCATTTTTACATTCGGATCAATGAAACGTTTCGCCTGCCTCGCTATTGAAGTGTTTTTCCAATTGGCATCCACTTTTGATAATTCCCATACCTTCAGCTCCATTTTAAGAGATGCAGTAGAAAGCCCGCAAAAAGGTTCTGGTCCTATAAATTGGTGTGACGATCCGAGCCTAGCTAACATATCTGCTCTTTCGTTACCTTCAATTCCGCAGTGACCAGGAATCCAGTATAGATTGACTTGATTACGACAAGACAATTTTTGAAGTGATTGGACACATTCCCAAACATGTTTAGATGTACATGTCGCCGAATTTAGAGCATTCAGGGCTGCTTGACTGTCCGACATAATATAAATATTTGAATGCCAGTAATTTCTGCGCAAGCAAATAACAACACATTCCAGAATTGCTTGAATTTCCGCTTGGAAAACAGTTGGCCACTTGCCCATCGGAATCGATAAATCTACACCCGGACCAGTCACTCCTGTTCCAACTTGATCGTTCAATCTCGAACCATCTGTATAGAAAGTTGTTCCTAAGAGTATCAATTAAACGAAGGACTGGAGTTCATGCTATTTCCGATATCCTTCCTTCAATCACGCGGTCGGCCACCACCGCCAGCACCTCGCTAATGCAGAGCTTACTTACTTACTTACCGGTCAGGCTAAGGCCGGGGTGGCTTCTGCTGTACATAGTAGCCGCCTCCATTCCACTCGGTCCATGGCTGTTTGTCTCCAGTTCCGCACTCTGCGTAGGGTCCGCAGATCGTCCTCCACTTGGTCGACCCATCTAGCTCGCTGCGCTCCACATCTTCTTGTACCGGTCGGATGACAGAGAACCATTTTAGTCGGGTTGCTATCCGACATCCTGATGACGTGTCCCGCCCACCGTAGCCTCCCGATTTTCGCGGTATGGACGATGGTAGGTTCTCCCAGCAGCTGATGCAGCTCGTGGTTCATTCGCCTTCTCCAAGTCCCGTCTTCCATCTGCACTCCGCCGTAGATGGTACGCAACACCTTCCGTTCGAAAACTCCAAGAGCGCGTTGGTCCTCTGCACGTAGGGTCCATGTTTCGTGCTCGTAGAGAACGACCGGTCTAATCAACGTTTTGTAGATGGTTAACTTCGTGTTACGGCGAACTTTATTCGATCGTAGAATTCTGCGGAGTCCAAAGTAGGCACGATTTCCTGTCACAATATGCCTCTGAATTTCTCTGCTGGTGTCGTTGTCGTCGGTCACCAGTGAGCCCAAGTACACAAATTCTTCAACCGCCTCGATTTCATCACCGTCGATATGAATTCGGGGTGGCGGGCGCGGTGATTCCTCCCTGGAGCCCTTTGCCATCATGTACTTTGTCTTCGACACATTAATGACTAATCCGATTCGCCTGGCTTCACTCTTTAGTCGGATGTACGTTTCCGCCATCGTCTCAAATTTACGAGCTATAATATCAATATCATCGGCGAAACCAAGCAGCTGAACGGACTTCGTGAAAATCGTCCCACTCGTGTTTATCCCCGCTCTTCTTATTACACCCTCTAAAGCAATGTTGAACAGCAAGCACGAAAGACCATCACCTTGCCGTAACCCTCTGCGAGATTCGAAGGGACTCGAGAGTGTCCCTGATACTCGAACTACGCACATCACTCGATCCATCGTCGCCTTGATCAACCGTATCAGTTTATCCGGGAATCCGTATTCGTACATAATCTGCCATAGCTGTTCTCGATCGATTGTATCATATGCCGATTTGAAATCGATGAACAAGTGATGTGTGGGCACGTTGTATTCGCGGCATTTCTACAACACCTGGCGGATGGCGAACATCTGGTCTGTTGTAGCGCGTTCACCCATGAATCCAGCCTGATATTGCCCCACGAACTCTCTTGCAATCGGTGATAGACGGTGGCATAAAATTTGGGAGAGTATCTTGTAGGCAGCGCTCAGTAGTGTGATCGCGCGGTAGTTTCCGCAATCCAACTTGTCGCCCTTTTTGTAGATGGGACACACGATACCTTCCATCCATTCCTCCGGTAATACTTCCTCCTCCCAAATCTTGGTGATGACCCAGTGTAGTGCTCTCACCAGTGCTTCTCCACCGTATTTTAGAAGCTCGCTTGGTAGTTGATCTGCTCCAGCGGCTTTGTTGTTTTTCAACCGGCCAACCTCCTCCTTAATCTCTTGAAGGTCAGGGGCCGGAAGTCTTTCGTCCTGTGCACATACTCCTAGATCTGCTACCACGCCACCTTCGGTACTTGCAACGTCGCCATTGAGGTGCTCATCATAATGCTGCCGCCACCTCTCGACCACCTCACGCTCGCTCGTGATAATATTCCCGTGATTATCTCGGCACATGTCGGCTTGTGGCACAAAGCCTCTGCGCGAGCGGTTCAGCTTCTCGTAGAACTTTCGTGTGTCCTTAGCGCGGTACAGCTCTTCCATCGCTTCGCGATCTCGTTCTTCCTGCTGGCGCTTCTTCATCCGGAAGACTGAGTTCTGCCTGTTCCGCGCCTGTTTGTAACGTGCCTCATTCGCTCTCGTACGGTGTTGCGGCATTCTCGCCCATGCTGCATTCTTCTCGTTTTTTCAACTGTTCACATTCGCCGTCGTACTAGTCGTTTCTGTGATTCGGAGTCGCGAAGCCTAGTGCTGTAGCCGAGGTACTATACCTATGGCGGATCGGATGTCCCTCCAGCCATCTTCAAGTGTAGCTGCGCCAAGCTGCTCTTCCGTTGGTAGGGCCACTGCTAACTGCTGCGCGTAGTCTTGAGCCACTTCTACATTACGAAGTTGCTCGATGTTGAGCCGCGGCGTTCGACTTCGACGCGTGGTGATAACTGTCGAAAGTTTTGAGCGCATACATACAGCGACTAAGTAGGGTAAGAAATCAAACTTTGAACTAGTCAAATTGTAATCTTAATTTGAACCATTTCAAAATTCATTAAAACGACGTACTTTTCAGGCAAATATTGTCCTGAAAAAGATGTTAAACAGCTTTCCGTAATATAACCTGATAACATGGACTTTAAAAGCATTGAAAAAAGCGTTTTTGTCATGGAAAACAGGCAATTGAAAAATCACTGTGATTTCACCCATTTCCCCCAAGATAAAGCACATTTTACACTCGTACAGCTCATGCATTGCATCACACGCAATATGTGAACACGTCAAATGAAAGCTTTTTTATCGTAGAATCGATCAACCGAATAATATTCCGCATTATTTGTCATAAAATTATCAAATTTAAAAGATTCTTACTTGGAGAATGTTATCATAAATTGAACCATTTGTAATCTAAATTTGAACTAGTAAACGGGGGTGAGCTTCTAGTGTTGGCCTGTAGATTGCGCTAGTGGTCGTTTTGTTTACTCTTGGGGGATGAAAAATTCCAAATTTAGTTTCCAAATTCCTGAAGAATTTCGAACATTCTGAGTTGAGATTCCACTGCCTAATGAAAAATAGGTATGAGAATTAGCAGATTCATGTGATTTTTCATTGTTTAGCATGGAATTGGCTGTTTTGTAAGTTGCTCGAGCTGCTGCCGCCAGTAGTTCAAATTAAGATTAAAATTGGTTCAAATTATGATTACGATGGTTCAAATTAAGATTAAAATCATTGTTGATGAAAAATCAAATATTTCAATGAAATTCGGTGCAAATACAAACTTTTTACCATTTAACAGAAAGCTTATACCCGTGGCTTTCATTTACATACGATTTTGCCGTAGTAAATTATTTCCATGTGGGAGAAAAAATCTCTTAAAATTTGCACTGCTTCAGAAAGCCGCAATTTGGTTCAAATTTTGATTACCTACCCTAGTGATCCGAATCTATATTCGCACTGCGGTATGTGCGGACGTTGGTTATATCCGAGAAGAATTTACCGTCGATTAGAACGTCGTCGATTTGGTTTTCTGTTTGATGGTCGGATGATCTCCAGGTGGCTTTGTGGATGTCTTTGCGGGTGCTTCGGACTACCATACCACGGGAGGCTGCAAAGTTTACGCATCGCTGGCCGTTATCATTCGATACGGCGTGCAGGCTGTTTCGCCCGATTACCGGTCTGTACATTTCCTCCCTTCCTACCTGCGCGTTCATGTCGCCGACAACGATTTTCACGTCACGCGGCGAGCAACCATCGTATGTTTGCTCTAACTGCGCGTAGAACGCTTCTTTCTCGTCATCGGGTCTCCCTTCGTGTGGGCAGTGGACGTTGATGATGCTGTAGTTGAAGAAACGGCCCTTAACTCTCAACATGCACATCCATCACACGTTGCCGCATCTTGCCCAACACTATAAATCCTGTTCCCAATTCATTGGTGGTGCCCAGTAGGGTGCCAATGAAAATCGAATTTTCGAATTTCAAAAACGGGTAGTGCTCAAAAGTTTCGTCTCCTCAAAAAAAGTCCCCATGCAAAATTTCAGCTCAATCGGACTTCGCTAAGGGGTGGCCCAAAGCGGTCAAAGTTTGGCTGTTTTGAAACACGAAAAATATCCCAAGGTAGGGATACATGAAAATTTCGAAATCGAAAATTTTTTTTTGATGCCAAATGCCTTAAAAGTGCATGAAACGTCGAGATCTGGTGTTATCTCAAAAAATTTTTTTTTTTTGAAAAAAAATGACTTTGGACTTAGAAATTTTTTGAGTTGGGGGAGTGAAATGAATTTGAAATGGAGGATTTAAATTTAGTTGCTGAAATATTCATAGCAATAGTACTGGAACATGTCTTATATCATTGTTGGCAACTACTAGCATATTATATATCATATATCGTTAGGGTGGTTCACTTATTTTGCATTAGGGTGGTCCTTTTTGTAGAAAAATTAAAAAAAAGATAATAGTATTAAAAAATCTCATATAACTGTAAGTAATTTTCAATTTTGAATATATGTAATATTTCATTAGGGTGGCTCATTTATTTTTATTTAGGGTGGTTCTTTGAGATGGAAATTAAGAACAAAAAAATATTTCCAGAAAACTTACCAGTCATATTTTTGTATAGTTTAAAACCATGATCCTTTATTGGCATGTAACACTTTGTTAAGATATTCCTAGACCAACATGTGGAAAGGGCGTAACAACCATTGCGAATTTCTGCTTCTCCTGTCCCTCCCGGGCATATCCCCAATTATTCATGAAATCTTTTATTTTCTTTTTAAAATTTTGAATCTTTTTTTTTTTTTTTTTTGGTGCTTCACTTATTTTGCATAAGGGTGGTCCTTTTTGTAGAAGAATAAATAAAAAAAAAACCATAATAGTATTTGTATTGTATTTTCCGTTAGGGTTGTTTTTTTTTGGAAATTAAAATCAAAAAATATTTCCAGAAAATTCAACCAGGTAATCTTTTTCGTATAGCTTCAAGCCATGATTTCCTACAAATCTTTCGGTGACTTATCAATAATGAGATATTCTCTAATTATTATCTCTCCTCTCGTTCTATTTCATTAATCACGGCATCAATATAGTGATTAAAACTGCTTTCCATCTACAGAATTAAATATTGTGGTACGGACTACCAAAGGGATTTATTTACTAGAGAGGTTCATCTCATTGTAAGATTTTGAAAAGTTTTGTGAGACTAAATTCAAATATTCGGGTAAATATTTATTCAGCTGTTTCTATGAGGAAGAAGAGTTATGTTTGAAGAGTAGAACTGTTTCTTGAACCCCTAAGATGGGGAAGTTTTTCATTAATGCGGTATTAGCAGATATAATTTACTTTTGCAATGGTCAAGGCCAAGCGTGTCCGTACTGAGCGGATGAAATTTATGCTCTTTTGATTTACACTACCAAAATTATCGTATTCATGCAATCTTCCTACACTGAGCGAAAAATTCACTTCAATTCCACTGGAAATCATAAGTAGATTTTTTCCATCTAACTAAACATTTGAAACTTACATGATTGATTAGTGAAAATATTCCACTGGAAAAATCCAATGGCATTTAAGTGAAAATTTTCACTACAAAATTTTATAAAAAATTAAGTAAATTTTCAGTATATTTGGAACAACTTTTGGCCATTTTTGTTTTTGTTTTGTCTATTTCGAGATTATTAAGAAAATTGGTTTGTCTCCGTTTTATCGGAGACCCCCAAACGGTTCCCTAGTAAGGATGGAAACATAAAAATCACAGAAGATATTGCCATCATCACACTCATGCTTGGTTCGTTAGTGATGGCTGACAATAATTCGCTTCACTTTTCATACATTCGACTTCAGTAAAACCCACTAGAAAATCATATACATTTTAAAATACAATACAGTACCAAATTTTCAATAGCTTTTCTTTAGAGTTTCACTAAGTTTTCAAGCGAATTTTACTTAATTCATTTGAACTCACTGAAAACATCATTTTTGAACGGTTACTTGAGTTTTTCCAGTGAAACTAAAATGTATTTTCCTCTCAGTGTATCTTAACTGATAGAAGGATATTGAAATAATTTAAATGTCTTTTCGAACTGTCAAAAAACCGCACCGCAGTACCACACTGTGCCAAAAGCCCAAAATCGCACATTTTGCCCTATAAATCATAGGTATAGCTCAAAATTGTGACGTGCTGGAGCAAATCTGAGCCCGGATTCGGATTCAGCGACCCAAAAACTGTCAGAGGCACATAAGCTTGCTTTTGAGACAGCCCAAAATTTAATTTTTGTTTCGCCGTCTTATGTGCTCTCTCTTGTCCGGAATCCTTGTTGGAAACTGATATTACGCAGAGGAATAGGGGAGCATCCATTAAGTACGTCACGCTAAAATTGGGAATTTCAGACCCCCCCTCCCCCCTTCGTACGGGGTTTTCCTATACTTAACACATTGCTTGTCACACTTTCACAAACCCCCCCTCCCCCCTAGGACCGTGACGTACTTAATGGATGTCCCCTAGCAAAAAAGAAAAGGAAATAAAAGTTCAAAAAATCAAATGTAATGTAATGTGATGTACCAAAAACCTATCAGCATGAATTTAGTAAATATCACAAAAACGTTCCCACTCTTCCGTTACGTCCCTTTTACTACGACCAGGCTTGTTCGCACTGAGCGTATGAAAATTATGCTCTATTGATTTACACCACCGAAATCATCGTATTTATGAAATCTTCCTATCTTAACTGATAAAAGGATGTTGAAATAATTTAAATGTCTTTTCGAACTGTCAAAAAACCGCACCGCAGTACCACACTGAGCACACGGAGAGAATTTCACTCGGGTGAATTTTAACGCTCCGTGCGGAACTGCGTTGAAGTTTTTTGACAGTTCGAAAAGACATTTAAATTATTTCAACATCCTTCTATCAGTTAAGATAGGAAGATTGCATGAATACGATAATTTTGGTGTTGTAAATCAATAGAGCATCAATTTCATCCGCTCAGTACGGACACGCTTGGCCATGACCATTGCAAAAGTAAATTATATCTGCAAATACCGCATTAATGAAAAACTTCCCCATCTTAGGGGTTCAACAAACAGTTCTACTCTTCAAACTAAACTCTTCTTCCTCATAGAAACAGCTGAATAAATGTTTACTCGAGTTTTTGAACTTAGTCTCACAAAACTTTTCAAAATCTTACAATGAGATGAACCTCTCTAGTAAATAAATCCCTTTGGTAGTCCGTACCACAATATTTAATTCTGTAAATCGGTTTTAATCACTATATTGATGCCGTGATTAATGAAATAGAACGAGAGGAGAGATAATAATTAGAGAATATCTCATTATTGATAAGTCACCGAAAGATTTGTAGGAAATCATGGCTTGAAGCTATACGAAAAAGATTACCTGGTTGAATTTTCTGGAAGTATTTTTTGATCTTAATTTCCAAAAAAAAAACCCTAACGGAAAATACAATACAAATACTATTACAATACAAATACTGTTATTAATATTTTTTTTATTTAATTTTCTACAAAAAGGACCACCCTTTTGCAAAATAAGTGAAGCACCCAAACAAAAAAAAAAGATTCAAAATTTAAAAAAGAAAATAAAAGATTTTATGCTCGGGAGGGACAGGAGAAGCAGAAAATCGCAATGGTTGTTACGCCCTTTCCACATGTTGGTCTAGGAATATCTTAACAAAGTGTTACATGCCAATAAAGGATCATGGTTTTAAACTATACAAAAATATGACTGGTAAGTTTTCTGGAAATATTTTCTTGTTCTTAATTTCCATCTCAATGAACCACCCTAATTAAAAATAAATGAGCCACCCTAATGAAATATTATATATATTCAACATTGAAAATGACTTACAGGTATATAAGTGATTTTTTAATACTGATATCTTATTTTTTAAATTTTTCTACAAAAAGGACCACCCTAATGCAAAATAAGTGAACCACCCTAACGATATATGATATATAATATGCTAGCAGTTGCCAACGATGATATAAGACATGTTCCACTACTATTGCTTTGAATATTTCAGCAACTAAATTCAAATCCTCCATTTCAAATTCATTTCACTCCCCCAACTCAAAAATTTTCTAAGTCCAAAAAGTCAATTTTTTTCCAAAAAAAAATTTTTGAGATAACACCAGATCTCGACGTTTCATGCACTTTTAGGGCATTTGGCATCAAAAAAAAAATTTCGATTTCGAAATTTTCATGTATCCCTACCTTGGGATATTTTTCGTGTTTCAAAACAGCCAAACTTTGACCGCTTTGGGCCACCCCTTAGCGAAGTCCGATTGAGCTGAAATTTTGCATGGGGACTTTTTTTGAGGAGACGAAACTTTTGAGAACTACCCGTTTTTGAAATTCGATGGTCAAATTTTTCCCATACATTCCATTGGCACCCTAGTGCCCAGGCTACTGTGGCACGGTTTATATGGGAAAATACAAAAAATGGAAAAACTCAAGTTCCTGTATACTTTTTGAGTTCCACTCTGGTCCCATATCAACTGTGCAAAATTTCAGATCGATCGGAAAAACTATATTTTAGCGCCCGCCATTCTTAGTTTTTCATACATTTTACTATGGGGAAATTTTACTCCTGCAAACAAAAATCGCTAGGAGTCACCCCTAGATCCCTAAAAATAAGTCGATGAATGATTTCTGTAGAATACTTTACTAGGAATTAGACCTCTGAAGGCAGCAAATCGATGCGACGTTCGTGGAAAAAGTTATTAGGCCTCACCCGATCGATAAAATAACGAGATTTTATTATTTATTGTTATTCCTTACATGTTAAACAGCGTTTGCATGCCATTCGGTTTTCAGTCAATAACTTTTTCCACATGCCTCAGATCGCTTTGCGGTCTTCGGAGGGTTGGTTCCTCGTAAAATTTCCAACAGAAATCATTCATCGATTTATTTTTAGGGGTTAAGGGGCAACCTGTGGCGATTTTTCTTTGAAAAAGTGATTTTCCCCATACTAAATCGCATGAAAACTTAAAATGTCTGGCGCTAAAATATAGTTTCTCCGATCGATCTGAAATTTTGCACAGTTGATATAGAACTAAAATGGAACTCAAAAAGTGTACAGGAGTAAAATGTTTTTTCGTGTCCCACGCTATGCCACAGCTTTGGTAGAAGGTAGACGCTCGATGCCCGCTTTTCCACACTTTCTGTCCAGTCCAACAAAGTTCCTGCAACGCCACGATGTCGAAGTTGCGGGGATGTAGTTCGTCGTAGATTATCCTGTCACATCCTGCGAAACCAAGTGACTTGCAATTCCATGTTCCAAGTTTCCAATCGTAGTCCTTATTTCGTCGCGTGGGTCTTTGCCGATTGTATCGAGTCGTATTTTCTCCTATGTTATTCGCAATGGGGATTTTTACGGGTGGCTTATTGGGCCTACGCCAACACTCCTGTCTCGCCGGAGGGCCATCGTGCCAGTTCTGTTTAACGTCCCAACCAACACTGGCGTGACCACGCTGATGGGGCTACCACCTTGGATCTAGCTGGGCGTGGTGCAGCGTTTCTTACTCAGCCGCTGTATGCCAGAACAGACGCTGTTTGAGCCGCACCTCCTTGGTGAACAGACACTCGGATCGTACCTCCTCAATCTAGCTGAAGTCAGAAGGACAACAGTGCCCAGGCTGCACTACCAGCTAAGCACACAACTCTTAGCTGGCGGTCTTTGTCATCGCTTGACCCGTGGAAGCATGAGGTAGGAACTTGTGAGGACCAGAGCTATATTGGACGCTCTCCTTATCGACTCACCGTTTTGCAGCCCTAATGCGCTAATGCAGAGCAGGGATGGGAAATGTCATAAAATGTCATTTCGTTATTTGCTTATTTCACTGGACTAAGTCGGAAATGTTAATCGACGACATAATTGATTATCCATAACTTATTAGTGTTATTGACGGGCGATGCGTACGAACACAAATTTACACCGAAAGTGGTGTAAATAGAAAAATGACATGACATTTTTTTCATGAAATTCCGTGACAACCATTCCATCCCTGATGCTGAGTACAAAAAGCGAGATTTCTTCAACTTGTACGAAATACATCAGCGCGATCACTTGGTCTGAATGGCACATTCAAACTTAAACTCAGCTTAGTTTTTTACCGATTAGATAGAATATTTCATAGGTTGTTCTACTCAAAACCCAAAAGCACAAATCTAGGGGGTGCTGCGTGGATATTTCCGATATTTGTGTGCTTGGGCCAGTCTAATGCTCATACTCATGATCCAACATGACTAAATCATTTCATTTATTTAGTTCACCATCAAATTCATGATAACACTGAATCAACAATTTGCCGCCATAATACTCGATTTGTAGCCGCAGCTCTCCAACGTCGGTCACGCCCAACGCTCGCCAGATCACGCTCCACCCATCGTGCATTCTGCGCTCCACGCCTTCTTGTACCAACCGGATGGATAGCAAACACCAACTTTGCAGGATTGTTGTCCGGCATTCTAGCAACATACCCTGCCCACCGTGTCCGTTCAGTAGTAGCCACTTTCAGGATGTTGGGTTCACCGTAGAGTGCAGCGAGCTCGAGGTTCACCCTTCTCCGCCACACACCGTCCTCCTGCACACCGCCGAAGATCGTGTTTAGCACGCGTCGCTCGAAAACTCTGAGTGCTTGCAGGTCCTCCTCGAGTATCGTTCATGTCTCGTGTCCGTAGAGGACCACCGGTTTTATTAGCGTCTTGTACATGGTACATTTGGTGCGGGAGTGAATCTTTTTAGACCGCAGTTTCAACTGGAGCCCGTAGTAGGTTCGACTTCCACTGATGATGCGCCTTCGTATTTCACGGCACACGTTATTGTCAGCCATTAGCAAGGAAGCGAGGTAGACGTATTCTTCTACCACCTCGAAGGTATCCCCGTCTATCGTAACATTGCTGCCAAGGCTTATCCTGTCTCGCTCAGTCCCACCTACTTGCATGTACTTTGTCTTAGCCGGATTCGCCACCAGTCCGACCATTGCTGCTTCACGTTTCAGGCAGGTGTACAGTTCTGCCACCATTCCAAATGTTCTAGCAATAATAGCCATGTCATCCGCAAAACAGACAAATTGGCCAGATTTCGTAAAGATTGTACCCCGGCTGTTGAGCCCGGCTCGTCGCATAACACCTTCCAGTAGGGCAATGTTGTATAGTGGGCCAGAAAGTCCATCACCTTATCGTAGTCCCCGTCGAGATTCGAATGAACTGGATAGCTCACCCGAAATCCTTCATCGTTGCTCTTATCAGTCTGGTAAGCTTCCCGGGAAAGCTGTTCTCGTCCATGATTCTCCATAGCTCTGTGTGGTCGATACTGTCGTATGTCGCCTTGAAGTCGATGAACAGGTGGTGCGTTGGGACCTGGTATTCACGGCATTTATGGAGGATTTGCCGTACGGTGAAGATCTGGTCCGTTGTCGATCGGCTGGCGTTGAAACTGGCTTGGTAACTTCCCGCAAACTCATTTACTTAAGGTGAAAGACGACGGAAGATGATCTGGGATAGCACTTTGTAGGCGGCATTCAAAATGGTGATCGCTCGAAAGTTCTCACACAACTTGTCGCCTTTCTTGTGAAAGGGACTTTCTATTCTCTTCGCCTTTCAGGTGCTCGTCGAAGTGCTGCTTCCACCTTTCGATCACCTCACGTTTGTCCGTTAGGAGGCTCCCATCCTTATCGCTGCAGATTTCGGCTTGTGACACGGAGCCTTTGCGAAATGCGTTGTGCTATGGTAGAATTTACGTGTTTTCTATGAACGGCACAGCCAGTGAAAAGAATTGTCAGACAAAAGAGGAAGAAAACAAGCAACAAAGAAGATGCGGCGATTACTCTTTATCCCAACTGGTAACAGATATTGCCATGATCTCGTTTTTTTTTTTGTTGCAGACAAAACGAATTTGTTGAAAAGACTGAACTGAACAAACAACAACAAACAAAAAACAAACTGACAGAACTGAATTAGTTGCGTACTTTTCAACTCGTGAATAATCAATTATTATTAACCCAAAATCGAAACTTTTTGATGATACATCTTCAGCAGCGTTGCAGTGTTTACCGAATCGAAGTTACCGCTCAAAATCACAATGCAAGGCTTAGAAATCTCTCAGCTAGTGATGCACGAGCTCTGTCCTATTCTGTTCAAGTTGGGACAAACCTATGTCGCATTGGGTAGAATGTCGCAACAAATTCAAGTTGCGACATTGTCATTATTGTTGCGCGATGGTTGAATTTTGATTCACTGGGCACAGCAGTTCCAGTTCCTCACACTTCGCTTTTTCCAGGCGGCGCTTTTTCTTCCGGAAGAGACGGGTCTGCTGCTTCCGCTTCTGTCTGTATCGTTCCACATTCTGTCGGGTTCCATGCTGCAGCATTACCCACGCTGCGTCCTTCTCCTCCAGAACCACTCTGCTCGCCTCGTCGAACCAATCGTTTCGTTGACTCCGTTCTACTTACCCGATAGTGCTCTCAGCTGCGTTGTTGATGGCTGCTTAGACTGTACTCCAGCAGTCCTCCAGAGGGGCCACATCGAGCACACCCTCATCCGGCAACGCTGCCTCGAAATTCTACGCGTATGCGGTGGTGACATCCGGATGCTTCAGTCGTTCCAGATCGTACCGGGCGGCCGCCGGTACTGTACATTGTTAATAACGGAGAGTTTTGGGCGCAGTTTAACCATCACCAGGTAGTGATCAGAGTCGATATTAGCGCCACGATAGGTCCTGATATGTCCTGAGTCCAACATGACGCCTGCGTTCAATGTATCGTTCAGTTGTTCGTCAAAGTGCTGTTTCCACCTTTCGTACACCTCACTTTTTCCATTAAGAGGCTCCCGTCCTTATTCTTGCGAAATCTTTTTGGGATGAGTTGGGCTTCTGGTAATACTTCCGTGTTTCGGCACAGAAACGGCAAAGCCAGTAACATTTCCAGTTGGAATTTCACTTCAAACATGACTCGTATAGGCAGTTATTTTTTTGAACCATATTTCCAAGTGTTTAATCAGTCTTATTTACACTTCATCTGTCCTATTTGCCTAATCGATTAAAATAATGCTAAACTAAACAGTCGTAAACAGTGTTCAACCCTTCTACCCACCTGTTCATCAACAGATCACAAATTATCAGCCTCTCGAGTAACAACCTATTACACTATATCCATACCAAATGTAAAACCGCAGCTATTCTAATCGAAAACTCTTTCCATAAATCGGAGACAATCCACCCCCACAACCTGATCCCCTCCTTCCCAGTAGCCGGATATTTTCTGTCACTCGGTGGGAAGTTTCGATTTAAGAGATCCAATATTCGTCGCAAAATGAAATTCTTCGACAAACGAAGCAAGACAAATCCAATTTGAATACGTTTCCTCTCGTCGTCCGTCCGTACGTGTGGCTGTGTGTGTATGCGTTTGCATACGATTGTCTCTTTGCCCCTTCCGGTTGTAATCATTTCGATGCGAAGCTGATGTTGCGGATGGTACAATATCTCTTGGCTCTAGGCTTTCTTCTCCGGCCACCGTACCGTTCGGTCCCTTTGTCATCAGGAGGAATGTGTCCGCTGTCACCCGCCTTCCCGAGTGCTCCGTTTGTCTTCGGGGCTCAAGCGTTTAAATAGCTGAGATACCTTCGCACTAGCAATGGCACTGACTACGCTCTGGCTGGTTGCTGAAAGTGCCAGTTCACATCGTAACCGAATATTGGAACCCAGTCGAGCCGAGAGTAGTAGTCGCCGTTCCACACACAAACTGCCGACCGAGAATGGGACGAACCTCATATTCCTTAGTGCAAAATACACATTCCGAATTGGCAAACATTTTTCGGGCGTCAGCTATCGGATATCGAATTCTGGGCTGCCCTTTATGGGGGGGCATATGATCTTCGATGGCTTGTCATCGTCCACGGTCGGTTGGTTGAATGGAACAGCGCACAGATTCTACTCTTTTGTCGAGTTTTTTTTTCTTCTCCATAGACTGCGTATACGATCCAATATCAAAGCAGATAATGGCTTCCTTTGAAATAGAATCGAAAGAAGGAACATAATTTGCAGCGTGGAGTGATAACGTGAGGAGAATGGTGATTATAATTTGTTCATCTTATGGTAGACAATATAGCCATTGGAATCACCTAGTTTGGCTTTTTATGGAACGAATCAGCATTCGGCTATGTATTTAAGAATTAAGATAGGTCGTGAAATATATGTTGTTTTGAAATGCTGATACTTAATGCGTTCCAAATTAAAGGAATGACAGAAACTAAAAAAAATATCAAAATATTTTACATGTAAGCCGCTGCTACCAACTTCTTGAACACCCCCAAATCTCAGTTGTCTTGTCTCCAGTGCAATTTACTTTTTGAATAATAAGGAAGCTGAGAAATCATGATGGAAGAAAGAATGAGATTAAAATGGGTGGCAGCGTCCTATGTAGGAACCAATTGCATGTGAATTTTATTTGAGTTACAGATATAATATGTATGTTATAGTTTTTTTCTCCACTTGCATTTAAAAAAGTTACTTTTTCACCCATTACTTATTTATTAACATATTGTACATACATTCAAGTGTTTTTGAAAATGTTTCACGATTCTACAGCATGTCTACTTTTCGCACTCAAATTTTGACTTTACGTCTACGAAGTCCAAAATCAACAAGGACCTCAGCACGCCTTGTCGAGACTTCGTAAGTCAACGATGATGGTGGACAATCAGATCTAAGAATGACAAACTCAAGGCAACTGCGGCAGCAGCAGAGCCCGTGAAGTTGAAGGTTCCGAAGTCTACCCAGACTAACGCCTTCACGTTCGTGGGTAGTCCAAGGCAAAGCAGCGTAAGGCCAATGGGGTTGCTAATCCCTAGAATGAGGGACAGTAATACCTGTGAGTCGGATCCCGGCCAGGCGTCCTGAACCTGGGAAAGGTGAGTGTTAAAAAGCTGCCCCGTGGCGGATTGAAGGGAACATGGGGAACATTTGAACCACACAATTCAACTAGGTGTACGGAAACGTTAAGAACGTTTAAAATGAGGTAAACATTAGCGTGGGACACAAAAAGACATTCTACTCCTGTACACTTTTTGAGTTCCATTTTGGTCCCATATCATCTGTGCAAAATTTCAAATCGTTCGGAGAAACTATATTTTAGCGCCAGCCTTTTTAAGTTTACATACGATTTAGTATGGGGAAAATCGCTTTTTCAAAGAAAAATCGCCACAGGTTGCCCCTTAACCCCCAAACATAAATCAATGAATGATTTCTGTTGGAAATTTTACGAGGAAACAACCTTACAAAGACCGCAAAACGATCTAAAGCATGTGGAAAAAGTTATTGACTGAAAACTGAAAGGCATGCAAACGCTGTTTAACACGCTAAGACCAAGCCCACTCATGGGCTCCATCAAGCGTTTTAACGTTATGTAGAACCCCGAACAAAGAAGCGAACCGCACCGGTCGTTGCTAAGTAGGGCTTGAAAGCGAAAAGTTTACGTACGGTTCGTAGCTGGGCTTAGAATATAGAGACACGCAAAGTACGGTCTCTATCCGTAGGCTCGTGCGCTCTCTCGCGTTTAGCTCTCTGGGTAGCGTAAAGAGGAGACGAAAGAACATGAGTATGGATTTGTTGCCAGGTATATAGTTTCTAGAGAATGATTTTCTTGTTTTGTATAGGTAGGAATTTATTTTAGTTTGCATCAAATATTTAAAATTTGTATTTTTAGTTGCTTTGAAATTTTCAACCAAATAATAGCATAGATCGTTACACGAATAACACAACAAATTGTCTGACATACAATTGTGATAGAGTGACATTACAAACGCAGAAAAATAATAGGTTTAAATTGACAAGCTTTGCTTAAGTATGTTATGAATAAAGTTTTCCCTTCTTCGCCAATTTTAGGATCATGCATAACGAAAATGTATTGATTTTCTCTTAAAAATAGTTACGATTGTTCATTATCGCACCTTTAGTTTTTGATTCGGCCGATCGTTTCGAAACTGCAAATATTAGAAATGATTCAGTGAGTTTTGCTGATTTAACACGTACATGTTTGAGCCGGGGTTTCTACGCAGCAAGTAAAGTTTGGTTTCGCACATTTAGAAAAATGTCCAAACAAATAACTCGCGAAGTTCGTTCCGACAAGTTCCAAAATTATCGTCATCCCTCGCAGATTCCGGTGAGAAAATGTGCGTATTTTCTAACCCGAAAAGATACCATTTGACGGTAATAAATGACCACAAGGTTTTCTTTCTCCACTTTCCGGGCTGAGATCCCCCGCTTTGAAAGAACTGTGTCTCGCCTTTTGTTTTGTCGTGTATATTTCGAAAAAGGCAAATGAGTTTTGGTTTGATTGCTGTTTTTGAAAATGGTGGTCGTCAGTGGGTGGTTTATCAAATATAAATTTAAAGATATAAATTAAATAAACGAGACATTAGGAAGAAAGTGTGCGAAATGGGTAACTTCACCCTTGTAGAAACAATAGGGCAAAGCAGAAAAAAAAAATCTGCGAAGACCCCATGTGAATAGGAGGTTTGACATTAGATCTATAAAAACAACCCAACAATTGAGGAGATCTTTCCAGTATTACACATTTATGCATAGCTCTATTATCCACATTTTCATATATTTAAAACATATTCATCAACATGTAATATGGATCGTTTGGTACAATATGTCCACGCGTCCTTCCTCCCCTGTAAATTCGAGAAGTACCGCAAACCGGGGTCAAATTGATCTCCGGGTCGAAATTGATCAGACGTTTTTCCGTCAGATAAGGTATGTTTTAAATGGTTTCTTCGCATTTATCGTTTAGTATAGGATTCCTACATCACGGTACTTGGAAGGAAGCCATGTAAAGTATGCTTAATCTAACTGAAAAATGTCTGATCAATTTCGACCCGGAGATCAATTTGACCCCGGTTTACGGTACCTTGCCTAAAGAAAATACTCTGTAGTCCAAGTATTTCGAAGAATCATCTTTGCGCGTAAATACAACGCAGTAGACCTGTCCGCTTTGATGCACGTGTCATATCTCTGAATTTTCATCAATTAAAATATGCGGTGTGCAGGACTGCCATATTGTAGGTTCCTCGTTATAGAAAAAGCAAGGTGTTGGATGTTAAAATACAACAATTGTTGTATGAAGTGCCAAAAAGGAGAGTGGGCTCATTATGTACTTTGACAAATACGCAGTCTACTTCAAGCGCATAGAATCTGCTACCAACAAAATATTTATATACCAGCATCCAAAAGATCGCAATATATATTAAGATTTCCGATTGATGCTTTGTAACTAAAACGTTGTGACTGAGTATAGAATTATCTGATGTTAAAATACTTATCGTAGACTGTTAAAATACAGCTTCTACCTAGGCTTCTACTATGACCAGGATTCAAGAAGGTCAAGATTCTACGCGAAGTTGTAAAGGAGACAACTACGTTATAAATGTGTTGGAAATGCAAGGGATGTTATTATTCAACAAACCTTATTATCAAAAAAGATGCTCAAAATCTCAAATTCAGATAAATTTCTTGCGGGAAAGGATAACATGGATATCATGGAAACATGGTTATCGAAGAGATGGATATTATTTTAGATAAAAATTCAACCTACAAGTCAAACATATAATTAAAAAAAAAAAGATTGCTTGAATTCCGGGAATTAATACAATCATACATTATTGAGAAAATGATATCTTTAAACGCACCAAAACTGGTACAAATCTCCAAGGGAATTATTTATTTGAGTTCAATTTTTACTAACTGTTTTTAGTCTTATCCAAAACCCCTTCTTTTAAAATTTGAGCACAGATGATTATACTGAATAAGATTTGCAATAACACCATAGAAATACATAAAATATTGCGATGATTTACAGAAGTGCAAAAAACTGATGGTACGGATAGAATAGAGACCACCGGTGCGCAAAGGCGACCGATCATTATTTTACTCACATGGAAACAGTGGTGGAAAGCATCATGCGCTTGACGTGTTTTTTGGTTCGCATCCAACACAATCTTTGCCCACGCGTTCGCGAACCCAAAAAGAGAGAACGGTTCACGATTTCCCGAACCCACGAACCAATACAAAACAAATGTCGAACGAGCAGAATCGCAGTTGGTTCGCCAAAATGATCACAATGTAGAACACTTGATTTGTTGCCATTTTTTGTACACTTAAAGGTAATTAGTTGGGTGTTTTATGATTATACTGGTCAGGTACTATACGAATAAATGATTTCGACGAAAAAGTTTACCAATATTTGATTTCATTACAGAAATATCGGCCGCGAACTTCTAAAATAAAAAAGCATCGCGCTTGCAAAAGATGCGATGCACTCGTTGGCGTTCGTGTCGTACGATCGTGAGCCACAGACGTGCGAACACCATCGCACAGCAAAGGTTTGCGATGCGATGGCATTTTTTTGTAGCGCATAAGCACACGCTCGCGATCAATTTCCACCACTGCATGGAAACGAACGACCGGTGCGAAAATGGGTGGATAGCGAAATTAAAAATCGTTAACGACGTGCTGTTGCGTGTGTAGTATGAAGCCCACGAGTGGGCTTGGTCTAAGTACCGACAGGCAAAAAAACGTGGAACCTAGCGTGGAACTGTTTTTTAGCACATCCATATCTCAGCAGTTAGGGAACCAATTTTCAATCATTTTGCGTTAACGGAATCCTACATTATCCTAGAGAGGCGTAGTGAAAGCCGATTGGAATTTCATGCAGCTTCCGGTGAGAACCAGGCGGAAACATTAGTTCCACATTTTTAACTTCTTCCGGTTCCGTTTTATTCCCAGATTGGTTGTAAGTACCATGTCTTTGTATCGAGTTCTTTCGGAACCTCGCAAGATAGCAACATTCTGTCTTCGGCAAAGTTGTTCAGAACAACAACCAATTCCTGGTGATGGATTTCATAGTTCCGAATTTCCCCACCACGTGGCGCTAGTGTACATAGTGACTTCCGGTACGACTTTGATGGGATATAGCACGAGATAAAGCCAGATAGGAAGATGCGATCTTCGGCAAAGTTGTTCAGAACTACGAGTACTTCCAGGTCATGAAGAGCATAGTTCAAAATTTCCCCACCATGTGGCGCTAGTGTACATAGTGACTTCCGGTACGACTTTGATGGGATATAGCACGAGATAAAGCCAGATAGGAAGGTGCGATCTTCGGCAAAGTTGTTCAGGACTACGAGTACTTCCAGGTCATGAAGAGTATAGTTCGGAATTTCACCACCACGTGGCGCTAGTGTACATAGCTACTTCCGGTATGACTTTGATGGGATATAGCACGAGATTGAAGCCAGATAGGAAGATGCGATCTTCGGCAAAGTTGTTCAGGACTACGAGTGCTTCCAAGTCATGAAGAGCATAGTTCAGAATTTCACCACCACGTGGCGCTAGTGTACATAGTGACTTCCGGTACGACTTTGATGGGATATAGCACGAGATTGAAGCCAGATAAGAAGATGCGATCTTCGGCAAAGTTGTTCAGGACTACGAGTACTTCCAGGTCATGAAGAGCATAGTTCAAAATTTCCCCACCATGTGGCGCTAGTGTACATAGTGACTTCCGGTACGACTTTGGTGGGATATAGCACGAGATTGAAGCCAGATAGGAAGATGCGATCTTCGGCAAAGTTGTCCAGGATTACGAGTACTTCTAGGTCATGAAGAGCATAGTTCGGAATGTCTCCACCATGTGGCGCTGGTGTACATAGTAACTTCCGGTACGACTTTGATGGGATATAGCACGAGATTGAAGCCAGATAGGAAGATGCGATCTTCGGCAAAGTTGTTCAGGACTACGAGTGCTTTCAGGTCATGAAGAGCATAGTTCAGAATTTCACCACCACGTGGCGCTAGTGTACATAGTGACTTCCGGTACGACTTTGGTGGGATATAGCACGAGATTGAAGCCAGATAGGAAGATGCGATCTTCGGCAAAGTTGTTCAGGACTACGAGTACTTTCAGGTACGAAATTGTACTGAACGTAGTAGCTTTGCTTCCTTGCAGTTTACCTTGGCTACTCTTCAAGCTACTCCTTATCACGGGTGTCAACAAACAAGCGAGTTGGTCATCAAAATCAATGCCGGTTTTTCTGATAACAAATGTGATAATTACATGTATTTCCTTTAATTCTATTGAGATACGTTGTTCGAAGAACTTGTAGCAAACAAGTATATCTTTCAATTTCAGCCGAAAGAATTAATTTTTGACAAGTTTTAGTGTAGTTATGATTTTTTGAAGATCGAAAATTGTCGAAAAGACTCAGAAAACATTTTTGAAAAGGTGGACAGGCCTACTGCGTAGGGTCCGCAGATCCTATACTTGGTCGACCCACCTAGCTCGCTGCGCTCCGCGTCTTCTTGTATCGGTCGGATGATTCTCGAGAACCATTTTAGTCGGGTTGCCGACATCCTGATGACGTGACCCGCCCACCGTAGCCTTCCGATTTTCACGGTATGGACGATGGTTGGTTCTCTCAGCAGCTGATGCAGCTCGTGGTTCATTCGCCTTCTCCAAGTCCCGTCTTCCATCTGCAGTCCTCCGTAGATGGTACGCAACACCTTCCGTTTGAAAACTCCAAGAGCGCGTTGGTCCTCTGCCCGTAGGGTCCATATTTCGTGCCCATAGAGGACGACCGGTCTTATCTGCGTTTTGTAGATGGTTAACTTCGTGTTACGGCGAACTTTATTCGATCGTAGAGTTCTGCGAAGTCCAAAGTTAGAACGATTTCCTGCCTCTGAATTTCTCTGCTGGTGTCGTTGTCGGCGCCCAGCCAACCACATATCGTAAATCATTGTGCGTATATTTTCATATATTTAATCAGAATCGTTAATAATATGTATATTTGTTGACAATGATTGCGTCAAATCGCATTTCATGCCAAATTAAATTTTAATTGCGATTTTGTTTCATATAGTCGTCTCCGATCATAAAAGGTGCGAGATACTATCGGTAGGATCGCACAGAGTCGGATAGAATCGTGAAAAAAAACATACATTCTTAGTGTCAAGCTGCAAGTTCGCTAGCATCGTATATATGATTTCTTTAAATCGAGGAAATCGTCGCTTCACATCGTATAAGAATCTGCTAAATCGAGCTTGCTACCTAAAGGTATGATCAAAATCGGTGAAATCGTATACAACCATAACAATGTTGTATATTGATCGTTTGCGTCACACTTGCGTCGTATACGAAGTGAACGAAATCGTAGAAATCGTATATTGATTTTTATAGTCGCATATGATTGTTACTGCACTTTTAATAGTCGAATCTTAATCTCGGAAATCGTAAATGGTTTTGTTTACATATTTGTATGATGGAGAAAAAGAAAAAAAAATGGTATTCATCACAAATTTGTATTTTTGTTGTTGTTGACACATTCCAACCATGGTAGCAATAATTTCAACCAAATATATAGGTTTTCATACTATTTATATACAGCAGATGACTTACAATAAGTGATGTAGAGATTCCAACAACGATGTCAATTCCGGGCTTCTTGCACGGCACCACTTTTGGTGCCACTCAATGCACAACAACAACGCTCCCACTACAAGTCTCGCACCGTATCATGCTATTTTTTTCGTTTCATGCCATTCACTTCGAACTCTCTGTTTCCAACTTGGCAATATAGCCAATACAGATAACGCGCAGTTATCAATCAAAGGACCTAAGTTCAATTCCCATCGAACACCAATTGTTTTTTTTTTTTACTTGAAAATCTTGAGTCGTATATCGGCACACTCAATCGTAATTAGATCATGCAAATCGTATATTTAGACGGAGAAAATCGGCGAAATCGTAGAATTTTTTCGAGAAATCGTAAATCATGTTGGATGAAATCGCAGTAATCGTATATATGTTTCGATATGACCTCCACTTTAGTATGTATATGCCTGTTTCGTGCATTGAATACGATTTCTTTGGTGCTATATATGTGTAACTATTTCAGTTGCAAATTCGATATAGAAACCAAATTGCTGGCTGGGCGGTCACCAGTGAGCCCAAGTACACGAATTCTTCAACCGCCTCGATTTCATCACCGTCGATATAAAATCGAGGTGGCGGGCGCGGTGATTCCTCCCTGGAGCCCTTTGCCATCATATACTTTGTCTTCGACACATTAATGACTAATCCGATTCGCCTGGCTTCACTCTTTAGTCGGATGTACGTTTCCGCCATCGTCTCAAATTTACGAGCAATAATATCAATATCATCAGCGAAACCAAGCAGCTGAACGGACTTCGTGAAAATCGTTCCACTCGTGTTTATCCCCGCTCTCCTAATTTCACCCTCTAAAGCAATGTTGAACAGCAGGACGAAAGACCATCACCTTGCCGTAACCCTCTGTGAGATTCGAAGGGACTCGAGAGTGTCCCTGATACTCGAACTACGCACATCACTCGATTCATCGTCGCCTTGATCAATCGTATCAGTTTATCCGGGAATCCGTATTCGTGCATAATCTGCCACAGCTGTTCTCGGTCGATTGTATCATACGCCGATTTTGTCGGTTGTTGCTGCTCCACTTCCGTAATGAAAACTCTCCGAGACGCAGCAGCTCCATGAGCTGACGGCATGTTTCGCTGGCTTCTTCCAAGTTATCACTTCCAGCTAACGCGTCGTCGACATAGACACGTTCCGTAACGACTTGCGCATCATTTTGTAAGTCCTCAAGATCCCATTAGACATAACAAATATTTGACCAAACAAGCCCTACAGATGACCAACACAACGTAAATCATGGCAACCTCGGGTGAATGTCGGACTACAATGGCAAATTTGGTATTTGTCATTATGACAAACAGTCTAATGGCGCCTTCAGTCATGACAGGTTGGGGCGGATCAAGGGAGGATGCAAGAAAATAAAGAAGAAAAAGAGAATGCAAAACAAAGAGGAACAGAAGCGCAGGGACTCCAAGCCAAGGGTAGGTAGAAGTGCAGGTACCAAGCGCAAGCGTGATAAAGGGTGGCCCGCACGTCCTCAAGATGGACAAGTCCAAGTATTCGGAAGTCTTGACGGCTGTGAGAAATGATGCCAAGCATGCGAACCTTGGAGCCTACGTACGCAGTATTCGTTGATCTGGTACAGGCAAAATGATCCTCAAGTTCAAGCGCGCTAAACCCCGCAAGGGCGCCGCCTTTGCATGTTTGCTGGATGAAGTCCTTGGTGAGGGTGTCGAGGTGAGGGCTGTCACCCCGAAAGCGACTACAAAGGTGAAAAACCTGGACGAGATCACGGACACGCCAGAGCTTGTCACGGTTTGTCCACGAGGCATACAGGATCCTTCGGAGACCCTGACAGGAGCAAGCTTCGTTGCCAAGCCAGAAAGCACAAGGCTGCACGAACCTTCACAAGTGCTTGATTACTTCCAGGAAATTCACGACCAGCAGGCACCCGCCGGGTGGTCCACGGTGCTCGGCTTTGAAGAGAGCCATAGCTGACAACTTACAGTGCAGGTTACACAGCTGAACCTGAACAGCAACTGCTGCGTCAGACGCCCCCACTCAGCGACTAACGCCATCATATCGGATTTATATCGAGTATCCGACGGTAACGTATCTGGAAGAATTCTATGTAAGAGGAGTCCCAGCTGGAAGTTCGACAGATATTTCTGAAAGAATCAATAAAGAAATCCCGGAAAATAGTAGAGGAATCCCGAGAGAAATCCTTGAAAAATCCTGGAAAGGATCTTACAAGGGATACCAGTAGGAATACTGGAACGTATACCTTAAAGAATTCCCGGTGGAATCTCTGATTATATCTAGGCAGAAATCTTTGAAAGAATACCGGAAAAAATCCGTGAAAAATCCCAGACCAGGCTCCGTGGCCGTGATTATATCTAGGCAGAAATCTTTGAAAGAATACCGGGAAAAATCCGTGAAAAATCCCAGACCAGGCTCCGTGGCCGTGAGGTATAACGGGGCCAGCTTGTCGCGCTTCCGTTAACGATTGGATGGCTTATGCGCCACTCCGTTAGGAGACCATCCAACAAAGATAGCGTTGCCCGGCTTGAGACCTTCTTAAGGGAAGGGTCAATTTTCTTGATGGGTAAGCTGACTGGCTGACTCTAATAAGGTCGTCGTACTTCTCGTTACCGAGTGGATACGACGAACTACAAAGAAAATTACGAATAAATCCCTCCAATATTCGGCCGGGAACAAGCCACCAATGCGGGGGTTTTCTTCACGGGCCCAGTCCAAGAAGTTCACCTGTCCCAGTCCACGGAAGACTAGAGAACGGTCCAAAATCGGATTCGGGCCGACTATCCAGTAAACTACACAAAATATTCAAAAACTCTACAAAACGAACGCGAAGCAACATATATCATATATATAATAGCCCTGTTTGTCTGTCCCGGTGACTAGCCAACCAGTCGCAGCACGCGGGGAAATTCTCACAAATAAAATATTTGACACTTCAATTCTTTTTTACTATCAGATTTTCGCTATCAGATACAGAAAACAAAACCAGTGACAACCTTAGACAACCAGACCCAGCACTTGATGAAAAAAATCACAGACAACAGACGTTGAAAATTTCGATTTTTTTAATATTTGACATTTCAATTCTTTTTCACTATCAGACGCAGAGAACAAAACCAGTGACAACCTAAGATAACCAGACACAACATTTGATGAAAAAAATCACAGACAACAGACGTTGAATGTTTTGATTTTTTTTTTAATTTGACACATCAATTCTTTTTTACTATCAGATTTTCACTATCAGTAACAGAAAACAAAACCAGTGACTACCTTAGACAACCAGACCCAGTATTTGATAATAAAAAGTCACAGACAACAGACGTTGAAATTTTGATTTTTTTTTTTTAAATATTTTACTCTTCAATTCTTTTTTACTATCAGATGCAGAAAACAATACCAGTGACAACCAGACCCAGCACTTGATGAAAAAAATCACAGACACAGACGTTGAATTTTTTTTTTTAATATTTGACACTTCAATTCTTTTTCACTATCAGCTGCAGAGAACAAATCCAGTGACAACCTAAGACAACCAGACACAGCATTTGATGAAAAAAATCACAGACAACAGACGTTGAAATTTTTCATTTTTTTTAATATTTGACGCTTTAATTCTTTTTTACTATCAGATGCATTTGACACTTCAATTCTTTTTTATGCAGAAAATAAAACCAGTGACAACCTTAGACAACCAGACACAGCATTGGATGAAAAAAATCATAGACAACAGACGTTGAATGTTTTGATTTTTTAAAATATTTGACACTTCAATAATTTTTCACTATCAGATACAGCAAACAAAACCAGTGACAACCTTAGACAACCGGACCCAGTATTTGATGAAAAAAGTCACAGACAACAGACGTTGAAATTTTGATTTTTTTTTAAATATTTTACACTTCAATTCTTTTTTACTATCAGATGCAGAGAACATAACCAGTGATAACCTTGGACAACCAGACACAGCATTTAATGAAAAAAATCACAGACAACAGACGTTGGAAATTTTGATTTTTTTAAATTAACCGGGGGCCCGATTATCCGGGGCTCGATTATCCGAAAAAAATGGCTCGATTATCCAGGGACCAAATATGTTTTCGTTTTGTTTGTTCAATTTTAGATGGCAATATGCCAAAATATGTAGCAAATGTCAAATGCAACACCCATAAATCAGATTCAGCCTATTTGAGAATTATTTTTAATATGCAGATTTTTCGACATTTTAATCCATTCTCAACAAATATGGTTACAATAATGCCAGCCGTTGAGTTTAAGGACTATAACATCATATAAGCTTGCTTCTATGTTTATCGAACTGTTTTTGATTGATAAATCTTGAAAATAAAATTAAAAAAATATGGCTCGATTATCCGGAAATTCGATTATCCGGGGTGAAAATTTTTCGAGTCCGACCTGTATTTGACACTTCAATTTTTTTACTATCAGATGTAGAAAAAATTCACAGACAACAGACGTTAAAATTTTGATTTTTTTAAAAATATTTACACTTCAATTCTTTTTTACTATCAGATGCAGAAAACAATACCAGTGACAACCTTAAACAACCAGACACAGCATATGATGAAAAAAATCACAGACAATAGACGATGAAAATTTAGTTTTTTTCTAAATATTTGACACTTCAATTCTATTTTACTATCAGACGCAGAGAACAAAACCAGTAACAACCTTAGACAACCAGACACAGCATTTGATTGAAAAAATCACAGAAAACAGACGTTGTAAATTTTGATATTTTTTTAACCTTCCTTTTGCATCACGTTGTTAACAGCTCGCTGGCGTTGTGTACGGTTTGGGTCAAAAATCACCCTAATGCCAAAGGAGGGTTAAATTTTGGACACTTTAATTCTGTTTTACTATCAGATGCAGAAAAAAAACAGTGATAACCTAATACAACTAGACACAGCATTTGATGAAAAAAAAAAATCACAGACAAACGTTGAAAATTTTGATTTTTTTTATATATTTGACACTTCAATTCTTTTTTACTATCAGATGCAGAAAACAATACCAGTGACAACCTAAGACAACCAGACACAGCATTTAATGAAAAAGATCACAGAACACAGACGTTGAATGTTTTCTTTTTATTTTAATGCAGAAAAAAATCTGCCACTCTTAGATAACCGAATGCAGCAGTTGCTGGAAATAACACAGATAGCCCTGTTTGTCTGTCCGGTGACTTCACCGAAGTTTTTCAGATGGTATCAGGTATCAGTAGGTCGGCTCTAGAGGCACGTTCTCCTCCATTTGGGAAATTTGTGCCATCGCCATGAACACGAGCCTATTCATCATTTACCTGACGGAGAAGGGAAGGAAAAAGGATAGGAGATGGGAAAGGACAGGTAAGGGAATAGGATCGTCATACTCGCAAAAGCGTACCACAATGGGTTCACATAGCGTCCTGAAAAGGACACTGTAATAACGCATAAGCGTGCCACAATGGGTTCGAACAGCGCCCTGAGAAGGGCACTGTGATAATGCATAAAGCGTAAAGAGAGCCTATAGCTCTTTACCACAGCGGGTCAAGAACAACAGAACGTCCTGAAGATTCAGGTTTCTGAAGTCAGTTTCACTTAATAAGTGTTTCCCGAGTACTCGGAAACGCAATTGCGCAAAAGCTGGACAGTTACATATTAAATGATACGAAGTTCCATAATCGGATTCACAGCTATCACATGCAAATGAATCAGCTTGCTGAATATTCGCCATGTGATAACTGAGTCGGCAGTGGCCAGTCAATGCTTTGACCAGCATGCTGCAATTCTGCTTTGACAGATTTGTTAGATACTTTGCCACCCCTAGAGATGGCTCAGTACAATACAATTTTGTTTGACGACATGACTCCAAACTATTCCAGTATTGTTTGTGCTGCGTGGCAGCCCAGGTGTCAATCTGAAGCTTCACCCAACACTTGGATACCGGAATGGCTGGCTCAGGGCCAATGAAGTCATGTGATGCTCCAGTGCGAGCTAACTCATCAGCCAATTCATTTCCAGCGATGGAAGAATGGCCAGGTACCCATACAAGGTGAACAGCGTTTGCTGAATTCAGCTCCTCAATTTGAGTTCGACAAGCGATAACTATCTTCGACCTGGAGTTGGCCGAAGCAAGTGCTTTAATAGCAGCCTGGCTATCTGAACAGAAGTATATTACTTTGCCCATTACGTGCTGCTGAAGTGCTGATTGCACTCCGCACATAAGAGCAAAGATTTCGGCCTGAAAAACGGTGCAGTGTCGGCCAAGTGAATAAGACTGATACAGCCTTAGCTCACGAGAATAAACACCAGCACCTGCTCGACCTTCTAGAAGGGAGCCATCAGTGTAACATACGATGCCGTCTGAAATACTTCTCTCCAGATAACCAGATGTCCACTCTTCCCGGGAAGGGAATTTCGTGGAAAATGTCCTATATGGAAAATTACAAGCAATTGTAAGATCACTTGGAGCAAGGACAACTTTGTCCCAATTCACCAAAAGTGGAAACAACGAGGTGTGTGTTGAACTGCGGTTCACAGGAGTTTCCTCTAGTAAACCGAGTACCCATAGGCGGTAAGTGCAAGAAAGTGCTTCTTGTTTGAGATGAATGTGTAGTGGGACAACGTCAAAGAGAACTTCGAGCGCTGCCGTGGGAGTTGAAGAGAACGCTCCAGACATCGCCATTAAGCACATCCTTTGGAGATGGCCTAACTTTGATTGGACCGTTCTCACTTCGCCCTTTTGCCACCACACAAGACATCCATAGGCCAATATTGGCCGAACAACAGTTGTGTAGATCCATTTGATATACTTGGGTTTTAGACCCCAAGTTGTACCAAAGGTTCGCCGGCATTGCCCGAAGGCCATACAAGCTTTCTTGATTCTGAACTCAACATGAGGTGTCCAGGAAAGCTTGGAATCAAGAATGACTCCAACGTACTTTACCTGTTCAGTCACATTGATTTCAGAATCAAAGAGACGTAAAGTTCGAACACCATTACGGTTTCGCTTTTCCGTGAAAAGAACAATAGATGTTTTACTCGGATTTACCGAAAGGCCATATTGGCGACACCAACCCTCAACTACCTGAAGAGCGTTTTGCATCAGGTCGAAAAGGGTGCTGATGCACATACCGACTAACAATGTTAGGTAGTCGTCGGCAAAACCATAAGTAGGAAAACCGCTATTATTGAGTTGCCTCAATAGCGTATCTGCTACGAGATTCCATAAAAGTGGTGATAAGACTCCCCCTTGGGGGCATCCACAAACACTCAATTTCCTAATCGCCGCTTGACGCAATGTCGAGAAGAGATGTCGGTTTTTGAGCATTTGGTGAATCCAATTGGAAATCATTGGAGATATACCATGACCCCGTGCGGCTTCCAATATGGCATCGAAAGGCACGTTGTCAAAGGCACCCTCGATATCTAAGAAAACACCCAAGCAGGATTGCTTTTGAGCGAATGCCTTCTCGATATCGTAAACAACTTTGTGTAAAAGAGTCACAGTGGACTTTCCAGATTGGTAAGCATGTTGGTTCACATGAAGAGGCACATTGGCCAGATAAACATCACGGATGTGATGATCCACAATGCGTTCTAAGCATTTCAGAAGAAAAGAGGTCAAACTGATAGGTCTGAAGCTCTTTGCTTCTTCATACGACGCGCGACCCACTTTCGGAATAAACTTCACAGTAATATCCCGCCAGGATTTGGGAATATACCCTGTAGCAAAACTGCAAACAAGTAGTTGTTTCAAAACATGTTTGAAATGATCAAATCCCTTCTGAAGCAAAATAGGATAAATCCCATCTGCCCCAGGAGATTTGAAAGGAGCAAAGCTATTAAGTGCCCATTCAATCGATTCTAAAGTTATGATACTCCGAGCCGAAGCTAAAGAATCATAACTACAAGAAAAGACATCAGGTTCATCCGAAGATGTAATATCCACACATCCGGGGAAGTGTGTACTGAATAAACATTCTAAAACTTCCTCATCAGAGGAAGTGAAATCACCATTTGGCAAACGAAGTTCGTTCACTTGAAAATCCTTAGATTTTGCAAGGATTTTGTTCAATCGACTGGCTTCACTCAGATTGGAAACATTTGTACAAAGGTTTTTCCAGCCGGATCGTTCAGCAGACCGAAGAGCTTTCTGGTAGGCCTTGCGAGCCGACCTGAAAGCCTCCGATCCAGCCGAACGTCGTCTGTTCCAACTCTTTCTACATTGTTTCCTGAGCTTCGCCAGATCGGAGTTCCACCAAGGGGTTCCTCTTGTGGTCTTCACAGACCGCAGAGGGCAGGCTTCTTCAAAAGCTTCCATGATGAAGGCCGTTGTAGTATCAACGGCATCATCTAAATCACTTGGAGTGTCAATTGATGGTGAGTATCCATGAAATTTGGCTGCAACCAAATCGGTAAAGAGATCCCAGTTGGTTGACCGGGGATTCCTGAAACGCAAAGTTTGCGAAGTAAAATTCACATGTTCAAACAAGATGTAACGATGATCAGATAAAGATTCTTCATCTGACACATGCCAATTGGTCAGCTCATGACTAATTCTGCTAGAGCAAAGCGTTATGTCTAACACTTCCTCTCTACCAGATACCATGAAGGTTGGGCGGTTGCCTATGTTAAGTAATCCAAGATCTGTACTACTCAAGTATTCCATCAAACTGGAGCCTCTCAAATTGATGTCTGAGCTGCCCCAGATTATATGGTGAGCATTAGCATCACTACCAACAATTAGCGGAAGGCCTTTTGAAGTGCAGTATGCAATGACTTGCTTGAAAGCATCCGTAGGGGATGGTTCATCATGCGGTAAATAAACCGAACAATAAACGTATTTCCTGTTGAGGTTTCCAACAGATACATCTATTATGATAGCACATACATCTCTGGTAGTTAGTTCAGAGATGAGTGTAGCAACGATTGCGTTGTTGACAAGCACACATGCTCGAGGCATGACACGTAAGTTTGCCATTTCATTTTTACTGAAAGTAGCAAACACCGGATTCACAAGGTTTCCTAAATAGAAATTCCCCTTACGAAAGTAAGGTTCTTGGACTAACGCCACTTGGGCTGTACCATTTTGCATAAGTCTACAAAGATTGATCGTTGCTGTTCTTTTGTGCTGAAGATTGATCTGAGCTATCCTAACCGTAGCCACTACCCAAACTAGGCAAGATTAAACTCTTAACAATCACAGCACAAAAAAGAACAGCAACAATAAAGCCAGATCGGTATCGAATTGAGTGCGCCAAAGGCGAGGATGCACAGAATACACTGTGTAAAACGCATAATGCGAAACCATATAGGTGAAAATCTAAACTAATTAATAACATCTTCATAATCCCGCCCTTATTCAGCCTCAAGTATGAGATTGAAGAAGTGCAGCTGATTGTCTCGGAGAAACACAAGGTCCACCGCGCTATTGCTCCGGTTAGCACAGTAAGGGCAAATACTGTGGAGGGTGCCCTGGTACTCCACAGGCACCGTTAGCGGTTAGGTTTTTATTAGACCCCCCTAGCCATTCATTCCTAGGCACGGTAAGCATAAAGCCGCATAACACCATGAATTAGGGGTCACCTGATTAGTGGATTCCTACCACTGGAACAGGCGGTCCGTAGTGCTATTCTTAGCCAGTTGAACTAACCGCTACCGACACTACACAGCTATCTAGGCTGATCGGGAAAAGAAGTTGATATTGGTGATCAACTTCATACGGGCCCGAAAAGCCGGCAGAAATGCAGAAAAAAATCTGCCACTCTTAGATAACCGAATGCAGCAGTTGCTGGAAATAACACAGATAGCCCTGTTTGTCTGTCCGGTGACTTCACCGAAGTTTTTCAGATGGTAATATGAGCTGCATTGAATTCACCAAATAAAACACTCTTTTCAAAACGTAGAAAAATGTAATGATTTTTTTTTCTATTTAAAATCTTCAAGCGTGAATAACACATGAACCGTTTATATTGAAAAAAAAAAACACTTGCCACGGGCGCTACTGCGTCCACAAATAAACTAGTCCTTAATAAACATCAACTAAAGTACATTAAACTACATAGAGCATTTCTCACCGTGTCTCGGCTCAAACTGCAAAATTTCGGTCGGTAACAATTATAATGTTCGACCTTCCGACCTTGCTCATGGGGACAACATACATGGGATACCAAACTACAAGAGACTCTGTTTACAAACGATACATGGATTTATTCTCAACTTTCACTTTCATTTCCTAGGCCTAGCCTACTCGCATTCCCTCTATCTTCCCTCTAGTGTCTACATGTGTGCGTGCTCCATTCCGTTCTATATTCCTGCGCATGCGCGACTCTCTCCTCTTCTGCGCAACCAAACTCTCCGCTCTTCACTACCGAACTCCGACATGCACGTACAGTTCTCACTCTCGGTACGCAAATTTCCGACTGGGCGACGGCGATCTCATCCACTCGCTCTCCGCCGGTTACAGAGCTAGAGCCACCGAAAATAATGTGGGCGGTCTAGCATAAATTTGTTGTGCCTCTAACGGGTCACATGGCCATGGACGACACTAACAAATATGCATGCAATAGTACTACTCACGGTTTCACCTAGGGTTTCATTTGTGGGTGGGGAGACGACGCCGGATAGGGAGCTCACGCCCGGCCTTTGCCGGGGCTCTCGCCTCGGTAGGCGATCGATGAAAACGACGATGACGGTGACGATGGGTCTCCCTCACCGGTACGCGGGCTTGCGTCTGGAGCGCGGTACACTTTCGCTCACTTTCGTCCTGCAGCTGGCGCGAAAAATGTTGAGGCGCCGTCGGCGCGTGGTACTGCTGCGCAACGGTTGCTTGCTGGACGGCGTGGTTGGCTCGAAGATGCTCACCACGGATGACGCTCGTTCAAATGGACGGCTTGCCTACCAAAGGTGCGGTTTTGGCGATCGCGACCTTTTCCGGCCAGGTGTACCCCGGGACCTTTGAAGCCGTTACGTGGGGTCAAAAACGGTCTCACTATACTGGATGGTGTGTCGGCTCTGCCTTCGCTGCCACGTACCTCTTTGTACAATAACCGACACTACACAGGAACTACTAACTCAACTGAACGAATAGCGCTAGATTGGCTTGGCGCTTAACTATTCAAACACACCACGGCACGGAAACAAAAACTGACCGTTCTTGCCTCTTCCACGAAACGGAACAAAGTGCACGATTCGAAGCTGGGAGAATCCTCAGATACCGCGAAATTTCTGGGCTTTGTCCCACGACTTCGCGAACCCAACCGAAGGTCAAGTTTGCGAATCCCAATATTAAAGAAATTTATTCGCAATGTTTCCCGAAGTCGTGCATCTCTTTCCAACGGCCTTTTCAAATTCTCCAGTCAACTTCCCCTCCAAGGTTCGTGACAGGCATGGAATGCCGAAACAAGAAAGGTCAACGCATCTTCAATTAATTTGCATGCGGGTCGTTGGCCGTGACCCAAGCGACGAACGGGCGGCATCATGGCGCGAAAAAGGCATGCCAAGCCACGCGCTTTCTTGGTAGCTGATTCGAAGGGAACTCAAGGTACTCATATTTAGGCGTCGGTAACTCAGTCGAATATTCTTACGGAGTGCTTTTAGCGGTGATTACATTTTGAATTAAATATGAAAAACGAATAAACATTGATATTGAATAAATTAACGGAAAACAAATAACACAATAACAAGTATTATAAATAATCTTAAATTTACCATGGAGCATATTAAATTATAAAGCGTACTTGCTACAGTGGCTAGTGTCACTAAGAAAAGTTTTCAGCTGTGCCACTGGGCGTTGCATGGCAGTCCATTGTCTAGTGTCCTTCAAAGAGCAAATAGGTCACAGGATGCACAAAACATGTCCGTGTTTTTATCAGATAGACTCCTTAGATAAATCATAACAGGAATCCAGGCTTTAAGATAAGCAAGTATGCTTGAAAGAGTCACAGAAGAAATTTTTGAAAAATTGGCTGAAATCCATATTTTATCATCTTCTTCTTCGGGAGGATTCCTTTGAGGAATAACAAATCCCTAGACAAATGCCAAATAAAACACCTAAAAGACTTCTTTTAGGAATGCCTAAACCAATCCCTGCAGAAATGCCTAAAGAGATCCCGGAGAAATTAATAAAGAAATTCCAGAAGGCATATCTGGAGGAATCCTGGGAGGAATTCTGGAAAGATTCTCGAAAGGAATGTCTGAAGCAATCCCGGAAAGAAATCCGAGAAAATCTCATCTTACTTCATCACCCTACTCTTGGCGTCCCATATTGATTTTTGAAATCTACTCATCAAGCCTGATCGATAGATACCCATATAGCATACACTCTTAGAAAAAATCATGTAAATTTAAGTTCACTGGGATGCACATAAAAGGAGCGGCCCGTTTGACCCAAATTTACGTCTTATATACCAAATAAAATCGAGCTAACAATCGCTAGAGCCGAAGTGGGAGATAAATCATATGTAGGTAAAATAATGAACTGGATTCGAACTCTCCGCTGATTGAGAGGCACGTACTATACCTCTCGGCTGTATCACCGAGTTGTGAGACGAATGATAAATGTAAAACTGTTTCTACCTATCTAGTCAGATAGGTTTGTTGACATCTTTTGCAACCAACTGGAACTTACATGATGGATGTAAAATTGAGTCAAATTTGCCATTCAGTCATGAAATGTTTACGTACGTTGATTGTTTACGTCACGTGTAAATTCCTAATTTTTTAAGAGTGTAGTTACAAAGCAGCTTTTCTATTCAACAACATACATTCTTGATGATGATGAACCTGGGTTTGTTAGTGGAATACCTGTAAGTAAAAAGAAAATCGGGTTAAGTGCTGTTCCTTTAATTCCCCTAAGAATTTGCATCCTTTGACAGACACGCATTTTGGCCTCAACTGGTCGTCTTCAGTGTCTTGTAGTTGACTCGACTACATACATTCTAGAGTTGTAGCAGCTTTCTTGGAAGCTTATAGTACACTATACACAAGGTATGGATGTGATGAACAACTTGTCAAAAGACAGTATTCTAAAATTTTGCGTAATTCTGATGAAATTCACTTCAAAAGGACTGTTCTATATACAAGACGCTGCACAGTGGGAAAATCGACCCAAAACACGGATAAAATGGACAGCAATTTGTACCCTCTCCCTCGTGAATGATTCTAATATTAATCGATAAACCGCATTTGTATATATCAAAAATGATCAATGACTACATGTTTTGAAACTACTGACATTGCAAAACCTTAAAAATATGTTGTTAACCAATAGTTTTTTGGGCATGTAGGGTAAAATAGGGAAGAGATCTTTCATCGGGCCCCATTTTTTTTTTGTAAAAAGAAGAAAAATAAATGAACTCATATTTTGCGTGACTTTGCAAAAAAAAGGTCTGCAGATTTGTATGTGGTTCATGAGTATTCATGAACCATGTGTCGTTAGAGATTCAATGAATTTCAAACAAACTACTATTTCAATATTGATTAAGTTACCCCAACCTACAGCAACAACTAAAACAAATTGCCCAAAAAAGAGCGTCACATCTACAGCAGTGTCAACAGAGGTCGTGGAAATCCCTTGGCAGTAGCACCCTTTCAGAAAAGTTTCACAACAATAACGCAACCTTTCGGTCAATGAAGTCCACAGTCCGTCCAACACGGACTATGGTACGGTGATGGAAATGCAAAACTTTAAATCTGACCAATCCTTTTTTGTCGGATGCGAAATGCACTGGGGAGTCGAAAACTTCCATCGGCGGTGGCGAAAATTGCAAACGAAGGTATTCGGCACACTGGTACTGTCGTTGCTGGCTGGTGAGTTGGAAGTTGAGAGTTATCCACTCAGTGTTGGGGTGTGCCGTTCTTATTCATGTTGTGACTAGAAAAAAAAAGATCTTTTTCTTCTTCTTGGCGTCACATCCTAACTGGGGCAAAGCATGCTTCTTAGCTATATGTTGACGTCGATCGAACTTCACTCTTAAAGGTGTTATGCGACGAGCCGGGCTCAACAACCGGGACACGACTTTCACGAAATCCGGCCCATTTGTCTGTTTTGTGGATAAGGCAAACCTAGCAAGCAGGTTCATCTAACAATAGTCAGCATAGTCAGCAAGTTGTGCTTGAGTTCAATGAGGTTTTGACGGAACTGCATATTTTTTAGTTTAGAGAGAACTGCAGCATCATATATGTTGTATCCACACCATTCAATTGCTCTTTAAAAATAGTAAAAAGTCGAACGAACCTCATCCTCCACTTGTCCTTCCAAGCACGTGTTGGGGTCCACGTTCCAACCGGCAACGATGACACGTGAGCAAAACTTCGTCTTAGACTTTCCGCTGAACGCAATTTGACTTTTACTCCAGAGGTAAACGAGAACTGGCGTCGCCATCGCTCCCTCGAAGAATGATTCTGTTTCCTCGTGACATGACTTGCAGAAGCTGTGGAGGCCAAGGCACTGACTGCGCTGCACTCAGATCCACTCACCCATCTCAGAACTTGACAGCTCTGGGGGAATTGCACAATGTAGTAAAATTTTATTTTACGACACTGTTCAAGCTTGATAACGAGTGAAAAGGAATTTTTTAATACAACATAGGGTAGCGCACCCAGAAATCGCCCACACCCCAGTTTTCGCCCACCCACTGGATTTTTTAAATTTTAAACACATTAAATCTGTTTTTGAAAGGTCAATTTTAATGACAATCAATAGTTTTACATTATTCCTCATCAAAAACCTAAAATTGTAGCATTATATTCTGAAATTGATTCGTAAATCGTATGCTTAAACAAACCATGCTTGACCAAGCCCTCAGCATATGTTGAATCACTAGAAATGCCATAAATGAAAATAGGCATAAATGTATGTATTAAAAGTTTTTCTTGATATTTTTTCGCTTATAACGTTGAATATCAATTAAATTATGTTTTAAAAGCTTTTTTAAGCGGAAATATTGTGATTTACTTCGCGAAATTCCATTTAAATCAGATGGCGAAAACTGGTACTCGAATTAAGACGCTGATCCATAATTTGTCCTGGGCGAATTTTCATATATTGTACTTCTCATATCCGCTGAGCCAGTTTTCGACCCTCTTGGGCGAATATTATCGAAAAGCTGTCATTTTTTTTTATAAAAGCAGTGAGAATGCCTAAAATTGCTTACAGAGCCCATACAGTCAAAGCGATAAATAAAAGCATTGGTATTCAACAAGACCATGCTGAGGGTGACGGGTTCGATTCCTGGTCAATACAAGAACTCTTCGGAATGGAGATTTCCTTGACATCCTTTAACAAAGGATATCCTTGTATCTGCCACTCGATTCAGAAATGCAAAATGATCATTGTCAGACAAAAGCTCTCAGTTAGTCAATAACTGTGGAAGAGCATTATACAAGCTAATAAACAGGCTTTGTAAATCATCCAGAAATATTGATACATATCAAACAGCTTGAAGTTTATTCAATGCAATGAAGAATTAAGTTCTCTTGGGGGCTATAACAGCCTTTTTTAATGCAACCTAAGCAACATCTGTAGGTAGAAAACGTCTGTATAGATAATTCATGTTGGCTCCGAATCAGAATAGGTTGTTATTCTGAAGTTGTATACCTATATGTCGGTGTTGTGTATGTATAACAAGACAAGGAGTTTTACCAAATGCCATATAGCGGAAAGTCATCTGGCCAAAAGGGTCGTTTAGCTGAATGCCGTTTGAACGAGTTATGATCAACAAAATTAAGAAGCGCTGACAAAATTTGGATAACATTCTAGTTGGAAATAATGACACATCCCACGCACTTAAACACCGCGGATTTTCAACTTCATCAAACGATATTTCCAGGCTCTTGCTATCGATTTTGATTCTTTCTGCACCAAAATGAACATTATTTTTCTAGTAGTATTCAAAACTTAAAAAAAAAACAGTTTCGAGAAAGTAGCAAATTTATTGCCGTTCAGCCAAAATTTGTATTTTTTTGTGCGATGGTGTTCCGCTACGCCGTATTTCTTGATTTCTTTTGAAATAAAAAGATCCAATTCCCAAAGCATAAATTGAATCTTCTAGTCAAATCTGATTGCTTGATGCGCTTTTTAGCATACTTTTAACATCATAAAAAAATTTTAAGCAAAAGTTTGATTCGCAAAAAAATAACGCGTGGAATGTGTTCAATATGATAATCAAAAATATTTCCTTCTTTGAATCATACGCTATTATTTTTAGTTTTGTCATTAAGGGATTAGTAGGCGTTGAAATGGTAAATATTTATGTCAGTTTTTTTCGTCTTTTCTGTTCTTTCGAATTTTACTGATAGTGAAAACAGTGACATGATCACTCAAGCTCATCATTTCCTTTTCGGCCAAACGGCATTCGGCCAAATGGCAATCGGCGAAATGATCCTTTCGATTAAATGACGTTAGGATAAATGGCATTCGGCCAAAAAGTACGAAACCGGGCCACTGTGTGGTATAAGAGGCAAGACATGGAGAATATAACAATTTAAAATTCAGCTCACTACTTCTGATCTAGTATTCCATTGATTGTGCCCTATTTTTGAACAAAAAAGTTGCTTCACTGGTTCAATGGAAGAAAAGTTTCTGTAGCAAATGAGGTCAAATCTGATTGAAAAAAATTAAAATTGGCGAAAATATGAGAATTTCTGTCATATGGGTACCCCGCCGACTATTCATGGTATATTTTTTTTAACAGGCAACACAATAGATAATAGTTATTTATGTAACGAGTTGCAAAAAGTTGATTTTTCAGCACGAGTCGTATATTTATCCAACGAGGCTTGCCGAGTGAAGAGTGCTGAAAAAATCGAGTTTTGCAACGAGTACATTAATATTTTAGTTCTCCTGCATAGAAATGCCATTATCTTAAGCATCAAAACATATATAGTGGGCGAAAATAGGATCAAGGGGGTCGAAATTAGGGACCTTGAGGTCGTTTTTAATTAAACCATTTAATCAAGATTACACGACATTATTTGTAATTTTTAGTTCCGTAATATAAAGAATACATGCGTTTTTACATATTATCGGAAAAATGTGTGATAGACTTGTTTTAGAAGTATGATTTTCTAGCTGTGGAAGATAAATTTACGCATAAACTGGGCGATTTCTGGGTGCGCTACCCTATTCACTCGCGCACTAAAACCCCAGGTCTGTTGGCGATGTGGCGATGCAAAGACCGACGACTCAGCCACAGTGGTTGGTTGGTTGGTTGGGTGGAAAGTTGCTCGTACGTTGGGTTTAAACCGGATGGACGCAGCAGGATGGAGAAAATTCCATTCAGCGTTGAAATGAGAGTTAGGAATAATAAGAAATCGCTGCCAGCGAGTAAGGAAACCCATTCTTTCGAGATCAGCACAAATGTTCTTTGTGCATCCATCGGATCTCCTGGATGAGCGGAAAAATTCTTCTCTCTGTCTAAAGTTCAATCTGTCGATGCTTGACTCGAACGTGACAAGTCTCCTGAAACAGGAAGATGAACCCATAGTGCACGGGCCATTAATTTTGCGAGAATACTGTTTCTTTGTTTCAGAGAGAGGTTTTATGCGATAAATGAAGGTTTTCATCTTTTTGGTGATTTCGTTAAGAAGCATGTCATCAAATACTAGACAGTTTATTGAATATACAAAACTGGATTCGTTCTTAACTCTAGGCAAAACCTATCAGAAGGCCGGCTCCAGAGGCACGTTATCCTCCATTTGGGACATTTGTGCCATCGCCATACATATGAGCCTATTTCATCATTTACCTGAGGGAGAATGGGACAAGGGATGGGAATTGGGAAAGGGAAAGGTGATGAAATAGGATGGGGTGCCCTAGAAGAGGGAATGAACGCATAAGCGCAACGAGAGCTCATAGCTCTTACCACAACGGGGTTAATCAGTGCCCTGAAAAGGACACTGTAAAACGCATAAGCGTAAAAAGAGCCTATAGCTCATTGGAGGTAGCTTGCGACGTCATGCGACATTCAATATGACATAGAAAGGCACGTCATCAAAAGCATCCTCAATATTCAAGAAATCACAAAAAACAAAAACTACGTTTGAGCGAGTGCTTTCTTGAAAACGTATACAACTTTATGTAAAAGAGTCACTGTGGACATCCCAAATTGGGAGACATGTGAGTTCACATGAACAGGCATGTTAGCCAGACGAACATCACAGATGTGATAATTGACAATGCGTTTCGAGCATTTCAGAAAGAACGACGTAACCAGATAAATCTGGAACTTATTCCTTCTTTTTACAACGCACGCACCCTTTCGGGATAAAACTACAGAGTAATTTCATGCCATGAAAATACCCAATAGAAAACTACAAGAGTTCAAAACATGTTTGAAAAACTCAAATCCCTCTGGAGAAAAATAGGACAAAGCCCCATTTGCTCCAGGAGATTTGAAGTAAGCAGAGCTTTTTAGTGCTCAATAAATCGATTCTATAGCTACAATCCTCGGGGTAGAAGCTAAAGATTCGTAGCTATACAAAAGACTGGTTTATACGAAGATATGTAGAACTTGAACAGGTCCGAGTTCCATTCAGGAATACCTCTTGCGGTCCGCACAGACCGCAGAGGACAAGCTTCTTTCAAAGCAGTAGCTATGGTATACCATAATGAAGGGCGTTGTAATAACAAAACCATAATGAAACTCTCTTGGAGCAGCAATGGAAGCGAGTTATCCATAAAATGTGATCGCAACCAATTATTACAGGTTCCCTAGCTTGTTGAGCAGGGACGCCTGAATACGCAAAGTTTGCGAAGGAACACTCCAAAGTGCAAAAAGGTCAAATGGAGAGTCCATGAACTGCACTACCTAAGTATTCCATCAAACTGAAGCATCTCAAATCAATGTTTGAGCTACTTCAGATCCCAAGTAACAATCAGCATGCCTTGAAGGTTTATTCATGTTTTATCCTGGTTTTATACGAGCATGTCAAAAAGCTAGTTGTTCTAAATTAGTTTTATGTGGTAGTTTTTTACTTTGAATTTTTGGCGTTCCATAAAACTATCATATAACTTCTGCTATAAACATCTTCAGTTAAAGACTTGCAAGTAGACATGAATTGGTTTTATCACTTATTATATACCATTTCAATAAAACTTGCATTTGCGGTTTGTTGTCGGAGAGATTTTTTTGTAAACAAATACACAAAACTGTGAGGCAATGCATAAAACCAACAAAAGATTTCGTGGCCGTATCATAAACCAAAAAAATGCTGTGATAAAACCGCTAGTTCTATCATGAGCTCAGTTATGACTACCTCAGGAGGGTTAGCCCTATTGGAGGAATCATCAGGAACACAGAGTTTCATCAGAAAAATATGTCGCCTAGCCGAGATAATTCATGTAAATACAGAAAAATTATTACTCCATTTTATGATTTCACGTACAGCATAAGATCAAATTAAACCATACAACACGTTTCCGTTATTTTATTTTGTCAAAAAATTACATAATGTCTTTTAAACTCCGCTGTGTTGAAAAAACCTTTTTTTGCACCCAATTCCACCGAGTAAATTAAATGCATTTAATTTCCAAATTATGCATAGTTTGTGTGGCGCACTTAGTTTTTGTCATTATCACAGTCACATTCACCACAAATTTTCCATGGCATGTCTCCTGACACGTATTAAATAGGAAAACAAATCTGAATTCCATATCTGCATCTTTCCAATTGATGGCTGGATAAACAACCGAGCATCATTTATTCTGATGATCGAACATTGAGAGTGAAAAATAATCAAAACAATTATCGCTACCGACACTACGGATGGACGCAGCAGGATGGAGAAAATTCCATTCAGCGTTGAAATGAGAGTTAGGAATAATAAGAAATCGCTGCCAGCGAGTAAGGAAACCCATTCTTTCGAGATCAGCACAAATGTTCTTTGTGCATCTATCGGATCTCCTGGATGAGCGGAAAAATTCTTCTCTCCGTCAAAAGTTCAATCTGTCGATGCTTGACTTGAACGTGACAAGTCTCCTGAAACAGGAAGATGAACCCATAGTGCACGGGTCATTAATTTTGCGAGAATACTGTTTCTTTGTTTCAGAGAGAGGTTTTATGAGATAAATGAATGTTTTCATCTTTTTGGTGATTTTGTTAAGAAGCATGCCATCAAATACTAGACAGTTGATTGAATATACAAAACTGGATTCGTTCTTAACTCTAGGAAAAACCTAAGAAATAAGGAACGCTAGGCAGCTCCGACTACGTAGCACAGCTTTTAGTGTTTTATATAAGGATGTATTTTTTTAATATTCGTGCTAAGTATGCCCCCATATTTATACCATTTTTTTTTAACAGGCATGTATTAGGAAAAGGATGTTGCCGAGCTAATACAACATGAGAGGCTGAGTTGGGCTGATCACACGGCAAAAATGCCGGAAAATATTCCGGCCGGATATCTGTTTAAGTACGACGTATTTTCAGCCGTTCCAACTCCTATTCGATTACAAACTGATGAACATACATACCTATCCTGTGATACTCAACTGTAGAGAAAAAACTTCATATGCATATATGGTTGTTTTGCTATTTGCAATTATGCAATCCATTTGCAATCACATATTGGTCGAAGCAGCATTTTACTATGCAACTATTCAGAACTCAACTATTGCACATCGAGCAATAATGAAAACGCCTTCTGCATCCTCACATCCTTCCTTCTAATCTGGATTCCTACCGTCTTCATGTACGCTCGCTCTCAAAAGCCAAAAGAGCCTTATCTTGTTACACACAATTTCGGAAAAACCAACCCGTAATACGATTAGTCCTTTCTCCGATTTGCAAGCAGCTTGGCTCCCCGGCATTCTGCCTCATACCGGCGTTGTCAGAGCTATGCTTCGATTCACATTGTTGCAGACATCGAAAAGTCCTCCCGCTTTTTGTGCACTCCTTTCCTCGCCTACGCTCTCCAGATACACATAGGTACATATTGTCACACAAATAGGTTTTTGCAACCTGGGGCAACTTTGTCGGTTTCGGGTCCCTCCGTCTATAGGTACGGGTTGCACAATTTGTTTGAGCAACAAGGAAACCGAGACTACTTTTCCGGACGAGAAATCTAATTGGTATCATAATCAAAATAGTTTATTGTTTGGATGGATTTTCAACAATGAAATTCTAATATTTATATGAGAAAAGTTTGGTATACAATAGAAAGGTAGGATTTTTGGCCACGAAAGTAATTAAAAGCTGGATTATATCCATCTAGGAGTAGGAAGGCGCTTGTGAAACGGAACATCTGTTTAGTTATGAACGTTTCGGACGATGTGATTTCTATTATTAGTGAACGCGAGAAAAAGCATACTCTTCTTCTACTTGATGTTATGTGATGCCACCAAGGATAGAAATCTAGTGATCATGATCAGATTTCGAATGTGTCGCGGTTGAACGGCATCGCGCAATCATAGCAAAAACGATAACATTTTGTCGTCAAGCATGATAACAAACTACGGTCCGAGAAGAATGATTCGCTCGGCATGTGCGGGCGCGATGCATTCGCTATCATGAAGTCGAAATGATAAATTCGCGATTTAATTCACTTTTTGAGTATTCTTACTTCTTTAACTTGAAAATATGCGTACGAATGTATTATTTCTAATAATGAATGCGGTTTACGGGTGCACAAGTGGCCTAAATTGTGATGAATAATATTTATCACGACTTGTAACATGATCCGATAACGGGTCATCACGCGATAAAGCGTGCATCAGATGCTTTGATTGCACGGCGATACGAGCACGGTGTGAGGCGTCGGCATCATGTTACAGCAAGAACAAGGCTATCTTGGATTATTCGTATCCTGTATCATTTATCGCTTGAAGTGATTTTCTTCCATCCTTGGATGCCACTACACATGACAAATATTTGGCCAAACAAGTCCAACAAACGACCAACACAACGTGAATCATGGCAATCTTGGATAAATGGCAAAAAGGGTCTTACACTATTTGGGCAGGAGCCAGGAGGACCTATTTTGACTTCAATTTTTGTTCAAAAATATATAGGGCACTGCATGGAATTCTTTCCTTCTCTTTCACTCTTACAGAAATTTTGTAAACAACAAGGCCAAGAAACTTCAAAATCCCATACAAATTCAAAACAGTGCAGTGCCCTATACTGCACGAATCTTACCGTGTTCCAAAAATCAAATTAATTGGTTCAAAATTGACTGAGCAAAAAGTGCCCAAAATAGTTCCCCGTGCCCAAATGATCCCACGCCCTATTTGGCATTATAACAAACAGTGAAATGGGGTTCCGGGTCATTTGGCCGAATGTCGTTTAGCCGAAAGGGGTTTCTGGTCAAACGCCGTTTGGCCGTATGCCGTTTGGTCGAAAAATGAATGATGAACTGAGCATGCCACTGTTCTCCACATCAGTATAACTCGAAAGAAAAACACATGATTCGAAGAAGGAAAAACCTCTGCCAAAAAATCACAATTTCAATGCCAACTGATTCCTCAATGGTCAAATTAAAAACAACAGTCTATGATTAAAAGAAAAAATATTTCCGATAATCATTGCGGCAGCTAGAATGTACTCGGAGTGTGCCATCACCTCTGTTTTTATTTAATCATAATTCGGTCAAACGGTGTTTGGCCAAACGGCATTCGGCCAAATGGCCGACACCTTTAGTGTTCAATGTACACTTTCACAGTTAATTACTGAGATCATTCTGTTCCAATGACCAGTTAGCTCAATATATGTCAAACAGAAGGATTTTATATTTTGAAGGAAGTCAAGAAAATGTTCATTGTGAAAAGTATTGCGGGTAACCAGTAATGGAAAATGATGAAGATTGCAGCTGAGCAGACACAAACCAAAACAAACCTACTCGAGAACAAAAGGGGCTCGAGAATACGCGCGCTTCTTTACTCGTGAGTAAACGAAGCTGGCAAGCACTCGCCTGTGATTCGCGAAGCTTCTCTGAGTTTTTTTGCATTTTGACGAAAAACGCACTTTTACTACAGGCAGTGCTGCTTTTCTGGAACAATGAAGCATAAAGCATTAGTGCGGGATAACCACCGCTAGTTCTTCACGAATAAAAACTCATGAGTGTTTTTGTTTTCGTTTTGCTTCTTACTCACAAAGCAGCCGGATGCGAATAAACTCACTCACTGTTTACTCTCGGAATCGTGAGTAAGCTTTGTGATAGAATGTTAGATTTTCACTCGCGAATTGCTTCATGATGAGAACAAATCCATCACTGCGGGTATCAGTAGGCCGTTAGTTATTTTGCAAAAAATTGATATGTTAAAAGTTAGTTATTGGAAAATGATTGTTTTGGCTTAAAAATGATCATGTCACAATTAAAAGTCCTTATGTCATTTCAAAGTAGTCGCTCAGTAATTCATTTTCGGCTGAAAAACATGCACTGAGACAGTCACGGGTAAAATTCTGCTCCCAAAAATCATAAAAACGGCTCATGATTTCATGAGCCTAGTGCATTTTCGTTTTATAAAAATTGTAACGATTTTGTACTTAAATTCAACCAATGTAATCATTTGCCATCTGATTGGCTGCAGTTTTAATTAACCGGCATCAGATTGGCTGATAATGATGTCATATGTTAAAGTTTTCTAGCCATTCACAATCTATTGCGTAGTAGATTAGTAGGGAAGCCTCCGCGCAAGTAATATAAATAGGGGCTTTAGACGCGCAAACGAGATCAGTTTCTGTGCAAACCTTTGGACCTGACGACAACGACCCAACAAGCAGTCTCCACAGTGGATAGCAGTTCCTCTACCTTCGAGATGAACCCTACTGTGCTTGTGTGTCCAGCAACACAGTACTATTCGACGGATGTTGCGCACAGCCTAACCCGAGAGCCACAACTTTTCGAAGCCGACGGCACCTAGCAAAAAGAGTTATTTTATATTTTCCTATATCGAGCTGGTGCCCGTCGAGCAATCTATTGTTTTCTGCCGGCTCAGTGAGATGTGTAATGGATCGAACCGACTGCTCAACAGCAGTCGGTTTTATTGCCAAGCTTATGAAGATCTCTCCATCTGGTGGTCCCGGACACCGTAGTTCCTGACGCATGCATGAAAATTGGTGAAACTACTAGTGTTTGCACGAAGATTAGAATGATTTTACATTTCTAGTATTTGCGCGTCAGTAGGTTATCAAATTGAACAATAGCCTTAAGAAATGAAGTAATGTGCTGAAATGGCCAAAATACATTATGTGTTAACATAGCAAAAGCATGTGATGGTGTGAACACTTAGCGAAGATTAAAGTTTTATGTTTGTGTGTCTATTTTGTTATTTATCATTTGTTTATTTTTCTTTTATTTTTTTTTACCTTTTTTTATTTTTTTCAACATAGTGCTTCCAACAATATCTTCTATTGAAAAGTGTTGGGATCGGCCTCACGACTGACCGACAGCAAGCTGGGCAACCTAAATTGGATTCTTGGCATTCCTACTTTGGGAATGGCGCATAAGCTGAGAGTATTAGAACGAAGAATTGTTGGAAACATTTTTGTGATTTTTTTCTATTGGCACACCGGGAGAAAACGTTACAAAATACACCATGATTTATGATCATGATAGTATGCTTTATTGTCTCGTAACGCTATCAATGCGTTACTTTTTTTCAATGATCATAAAGCCAAATAATATTTTTGAGATTTTGAATCATGGTGTCGGATGCGCATCGCTTATGACCCTAGTAGATTTTCTAGGACCATGAAACTAAATCATGTTGTTAAGATTTCGAATCATGGTTTCTGGTGCGCATCGCATATGAATCTGATGCATTTTTTAGGACCATGAAGCTAAATCATGTTATTAAGATTTCGAATCATGGTTTCGAGTGCGCATCGCTTATGAGTCCGGTGGATTTCTCGGACCATGAAGCTAAATCATGTTGTTGAGATTTCGAATCATGGTTTCGGGTGCGCATCGCCAATGAGACTGGGGGATTTTCTCAATCAAATCAGCTCGTAAAATGGACTATTGGCTAACATATTTTAGTTTTAATTTCGCAAAAATGGAATTATAAATAATGCACTTACTACGAAGCAAATACTTTCTTCGGAGACTGCGGAGTCAGAATAGGGTCGGTGCTATTCTGAAGTTTGGCCAAGCCGGAACGGGATCGAGCAGATACGGGACGAATAATGAAGAGGCCCGGGTGTAAGCAATTGGTACAGACACTGTCGAAACGGTGCTTGCGTCGTTTGTTGCTGCCGAAACAAGAGCAGAAAGATGCGGTCGGGATGGTGCTGGTGTCAGAACAGGAACGAAGCCGGAACGGGATTGGACGGATCCGGGGCGAGAATTGACAGCCGCAGCCGTTTGAGCTGGAATAAGAACGATGGCGTACAATCGGATATGAGTTAGAAATGATTTTGCACTCTCATTTGGATGAAATTTTTAACACGTTTTTGTTTACTCACGCGTCGCTAAACGGAGCCGAAACAAGTGTTGAATCGGACGCTGTCGGGATGGGGCTGGTGTCGTTTGACGGCGGTGAAACTCGAACACCGAAGCCGGAACGGAATTGGGCGGAGCTGAAACAAGAACGATGGCGTGCAATCGACTTAAGGAATGAGTAAAAAAAAGTACGTAAGAAAACATTTTCGGTTTTATTTTTACTTACCAGTTGCTTTGGAAGAAACGAGGAACACACTAGATCGCTAAAAACACAGAAAAAGTAACGATATAATAATTATTCCAAACTATATTCCCATTGAAATAATGGCTTTTTGCAATTTTTTTCACCATTCACTAGCGATGCCACACACTGAATGACCACGTTTTGACAGGTGTGCGGAGTGCGCGTAACGCTTGATAATTTACATGAGTTTGAGTTCATAAAAATGGTTGCAACAAATCATGGTATTAGTTGCTCGGATAATAATCATGAGCTCGAGCTCAGAAAAATGGTTGCAACGAATCATGATATTAGTGGCTCAGCAGGCATGGAATCCTCCTCAGTGCAAAACAAGAGAACAAAAAATCTGCTCCGCGCTCCCGCATTCAAAGCTAGAGCGTTTTCTCTCGTTTTGTTTCAGCTTCCTGCTTGTAGCTTGTGACTCCGAAAAACGTGCGGATTGATTGCTCAAAAAAGTGCGTTTCCTCAAAATTGAGGCACTTTGTGTACGCCGGGAGTAAACATGAATATGTTTGTGATAACAAATCATTTATTAACAATTACACAAGTATTTATATGTGCAATTATGACATACCACCCGATCGGCGAGCTCATACTGCGAACAACACCATAAAAATAGTCCACCAACTTACCGGGTTCCTCAAAAATGAGGCACAAAAAAGTTACACTTTGTGTTAATTCAAGTGGCTCGAAGTTTCTCTTTGTCTCGCTCCCGTTCTCTCTTTGTGCATCGCTCCCGCGCAAACGACTTCGGTAGGAACGCACAAAGCTAAAGAGAGCAAAAACGTTCATTTGAGGCACATTGTGGGAGCAAATAACAAGCCTGTGGCTCAGTTTATGAAATTGTGATTCGTGATCATGATTTCATAAAATGTCAAACTTCAATGTTTTATGATTTGTGAATCATAAAAACTGGATCAGATTTGTTTCCGTGTTTCTTATCAGCCTACGATCAAAGTTCCCACCGGGGATATTTACCCGGTTTACCCGATCTACCCTAAGGTTGCTCGCAACCCGGTTGGTGCCACGTGGATGCAGGGATAGGAGTTGCTGGGCAGAGGCTAATGATCTCAATGAGATATGTATTGCGCGAATTACCCAGCCTTTAGCGTGTACACTAGAATGGATACTCACTAGAGTGGGTCATCGTTTGTATGGAAAAATGAAAAATTCAATCGTATCCCATCAGATCAAAGCTTTTTTGATCCCATTTCAGGACCCAGATAAGTGTGCAAAATTTGAGCTCGATCGGTTACGTTTACGTTTTGCGCATCGCGTTTGAAGTTTGTATGGAGTTTTACATGAGAAAACATACTTTTTTGCATTTTTCTCATAACAAGCTCGAATTTTTCTAAAACCGTGTAACCGATAAAGTGAAAACATAGCCTAGGGTGTCCTGAAAAACTTTGTCGAAGACCTCGAAGTGATCTGATGCTTATGAAAAAAGTTATAGCGTTGGCATTGCTTGGCGAAACAGCATGATTTTGTTGCTATTGTTATTCCTTTACATGTTAAAACATAAACACATGCATGTGGTTCGTTGGTTATAACTATTTTCACAAGCATCGGATCGCTTTGCGGTCTTCAACAAAGTTTTTCAGAACATCCTAGGCTATCATTTTACAGTATCGGTTAAAAAGCTTCAGACAAACTTTTTCAACGTATGGCAAGAATGCAAAAAAGTATGTTTTCCCATACAAAATCCCATACAAATTTCAATTGCAATGCGCAAAGTGTAGACGCAACCGATCGAGCTCAAATTTTGCACAGATACTCAGGACCCGAAACGGGACCTAAAAAGCTTTGATCTGAGAAAACGGTTCCGATGACCCACACTAATACTCACTCATGAATGACTGTGCTTGTGAGGACCAGAGCTATGTTGAACGCTGCTTCTAGGTTGTTGACTCACCATTTTGTAACCCCCTAGCCAATTGGAGCCAGATTTTTTCACCGCTGTTGTCGCACCTCGTAGGCCTCGAACACGTTTATCATGCTCGGTTGTATCGTCGAAATCATGGAAATGTGACCCCTCGAGCACCTGAGGGTTTAATTGGGGGGGGGGGGGCTGATTTTTTTTTATTACGTGGAATGCCGGCAGGGTACCCGAGTACCCACGAAACTGAAATGATCATATTTCCGACAATTTTTCACCGATTTCAATTTTTTTGGCTCATTTAACTCAGAAACTCATTATATATCTAGAAAAAATGTGGTTGCGCCACATGATGACTGTAGTTTTCGGAAAATCTGGATTTTCGGGAGCATGTCCTTATATCATATTAAATCCCACATTGTTGAGCCTAAGATACCGTATAGTGGCCATTGCTAGCCATGACCCCACGGGAAGCCTGATCCGAAATCGCAGCTATAAAGTCAACACGTTTTATGATCGCAGGCTGGTCAGATACTATATGCTGAAGCAATTTTAGGATGATTGATACCGATATTGCCACTAACCTACCGAAAATTCCAAGCATTGTTTTGTATAAAAACATGAGCCCGGAAATCCGGATTTCCCGGCACCGACGGTGACCAGACCGGTCTAACCAAATACTATATCGATAGATAATAAGTTTGTGAGTTGAATGAGGCAAAAAAAAAATTAAAATCGGTGGAAAATTAACGGAGATATGATCATTTCAGTTTCGTGGGTACCCGGGTACCCTGCCGGCATTCTACGGGTGTTTTTTTTTTGCTGGCCACACTACGGTTAATTGTAATTGAAGTTTTTCGATCAAGCAGATTACACTTTGAAAAATCTGTATGATTATCTCGTATGTACTAGCATTTCGTATTATAGAGCTTCAATATCACGTCTCTTGAATTACAATTGTGCCAATCAAAACCTAAACAACAAGCAATCAACAATCAATTGAAAACTATAGTACGTACTATCAATCCTCACTCACCTCCTCAAATCCTTAGTTTCCGTGACGTGCACTAGATTACATGAGAATTGCATTCACTTCGTCAGTATATCCAATGATCCATGATTTCGAAACGGAAAGCAAATCGAATCCAAATGACTCACTTCGATCGGCTTAAATGTTTAAAGAATGGGGATTTCAACTACGAAAGAAAGCTTTGTTTCACCGCCCGACCCGGAACTTTGCGGCCGAAATAGCTGCTGTAGTATGGGTCGGTTGCGGTGGGTTCGGTCCGTTTGAAGCAGAACTTGGGTCATAATTTACAGGAAGAGCCCAGCGCGCGCGGTAGCGTGACTGGGACTGCAAACATTCGCCTTTCTCCATTGATTGCGCGCCTATCTTCGCTGTGTTGGCACAATGTTTATGTGAGTTTGTCACGGAATGGGAACTCTCGGAGCGACCGGTGGTGGTACCATTCGGAAAATCTGCTCCAAAAAAATTGTTAGGGTTACGATGACGGCGTGGGAGGAGGAAGCAGCCGCTGGCGGCAAAAGTCAGATGCCGAAAACGAAAACAATTTATGGGTTGAGCACTCAAATGGAACAGTTTGTCGGCTAGATGATCCATACGGAACTGACAATTTGATTTGGTGCTAGAAACACAATTTGTCCCCGGGAATCGGCCTGGATCCAACCCCCATCATCATATCAATCAAGCGACTATAACTAACGTTTTTTTTTCGTTTGGTTTCATTTTCCTCTTTCAGTATGTGCGGCGGTGAAGATTACGAGCCTTAAAGTGCCCTCCACATATCTGCTGGACAAAAATTCCAAGAATCCTGACCCGCTGATACTGGACTGTGAGTACGATGTGGACGAAAACGAGAAAGGATTCGTGCTGAAGTGGTTCCTGGACGGACAGCCGGTGTACCAATGGATACCGACGAAAAACCCTTTTCCATTTGTGAGTATAGTGCTGGAGATTTTGGACCAGAATATCTTTAAATTGAATTGAATGTGTTTTCTGGCAAAGAATTAATGAAAAATGGTTACTTTGCAAACGGTATTTTTTCACTAATTTAAAATACCCTCTTCAAATGAGTGTAATTAGTTTTGTTCCTTTTAATTTCTACCTATGTTGCTTATCCTTTGACAGATACGCGTATTTCGACTACCACATTTAATCCTCCTTAGTGGATAACTGACACTGAGGAAGATTACAAGTGGTAGTCGAAATACGCGTATCTGTCAAAAGATAAGCAACAAAGGGCGGAATTAAAAGGAACAAAAACTGATTACACTCATTCGAAGACTCCACAGTTGTTTTGCAATCCATGAGCTAACACTTAAACGAACACGCAAAATGTCTTTTTTGTTATTACACTTTTTGTAAGTGTGGGGTAAAGTCCCAGCAAACCAGAGATCACATAAGAATGGCAACTTCAAATCCTTTTTATGTACAGATCAAGTTGAAATTATAAAAGATGCAATAACTAATCAACTGCAATCGTTGACGAAGTCAGCAATTTCATCCGATTATGTTCTACGTCTTGTAAAACTTCAACTTCAAATGGACAATAATGTAATTTCAAATTAGCATTCTAATACAATCTCTTCTGCAGTTGTTGCGATTATAGTGCAATCTATAGAGTTTGATTGTTTATAAGTTCATATTTGTAAATCTGAAATTATAAAAGGGGAATCTGATTGCGGTGGCAGTGGAAAGTGAATGTTTTGATGTTTGCAAAAATTTGAACCTGAAAACGAAGAGAACTCAGGTGTTATTGTTCGTGCAGTTGAAAATCGGAATTTTTGACACGCGAAAATCGATGTTTCTCTTAAACCATGTATCGGACGTACGTCGGGCACAAAGCGCTGGATAGAGGGCCAGGTCCGCTGTCCAGCGCATTACGTCCGACGTTATGTTTCACGTATAGATTTTGAGAAAATTCGGCTGTCGGGTGTGAGGAAACTTCGGGTTTCAACCGCGACGACAATATTTCATTTTCCTACCTGGGTTTCCATTTTACTTCGACGCTGAACCAGGACCGTGCTGGCCGTATCGTGGAATTCCATTAGTGCTGATGTTGGGTAAGGTTTTCTTCTCCCGGACGGTCGTCAACATCAATTTTTCCATCACCTTCCGCCGGCAGCGTCAACTTCGGTTCGGTCATGTATTTATGTTTTAAGATCGCCCGTCTGCTGGCCTACTGGCCAGTCCATACAATACTTTTATTTGCCAAAATTCTGCATCCTACAACATCAAATGAACGGCTCAGTGGTAGAGTATCTGAATATAAAGCTATTGGTCAAAATATCAAGACTCGCAAATCGCTTCGCTTTCGTTTTTTATTTTTTGTTGTTTGTAAAAAGAAAATCATATTGATATCCAAACACAGTTTTAATCGAAGTTATATATCGCGACAGATCAATTCATCTGCAGTTATATATGACGGAATGATTTCAGGGAAATGTACGTATATGGCCTCCAGATTTGTGCGAATAGCGCAAATCTGTGCATTTTAAACAATCTTCCTTAATCGAGTAAGGGCTCACTTAGCAGAGTTGTAGTTGAGTAATGTGAACCAGTTTGTTGGCTGGGGTTCGAATCTAGTCATTTAGCAAGCTCCCAAACTGTATCATAATATTTTAACACTTAAGTGATAGAAATACATACTTTAAACCAGTTAACATTTGAAGTTGGACATGCACGTTTAAATTCGATCTAAATTTTACCCAAATTAATTAGCTACAACCCTAATACACCAGTTAGGGTGAAAATTAACAAACCGAAATTAAGTTGTTTTTTGGCAAAGTTCAGGTGAGAGGTAAATTGTTACAAGTTTGATCACCTGCTCTCACAAGCTCCGTTGCACACCTTTAAGAGTTTTTGGTTTTACATGAATCGAACTCTTCCCGGGTAGAGGAAGCACGTGATAGGGGCTGTCCATAAACCACGTGGTCATTTTTTTGGGACTTCTCAACCGCCCCCCCCCCCCCCCCCCCCGCGTGGTCATTACTCCATACAAAATTTTTTATTCGTCCATACAAAATGGTCATCGGCCGAACCCCCCCCCACATGACCACGTGGTTTATGGACAGCCCCATATTGGTTTGATTGATATAAGCGAATAAAGATCTGAAAATAATATCTGAAAAATGTTCCTGGAACATCTAAACAATATCAAAAGTTGATATTTAAATATTAAACGAATAAGGCCGGAACAAATCTCATTTTCTTCTTTTGTCACAATACTCCTTGGCTCGCTAAGGGGGAGGGCAATAAATAATAAATGTATTTGATGAAGAAATACCCAGACAATTCGGCAAAATCTATGAACTTATCGGATTTATTAAGAAATTTTATGTGCAACTCTAATTTCACCTTAAAATTTTGAAATTTCTTGAATAATTTATTGGTGTCCCCCCTCAAAATGTTGAATTTCGACCAAAATTTTCCGAGGGGGCGGTGACATAAGAGAAAATTAAAATTTGTGTCAGCCTAACTTGCTGCTATTGGTTAGATCTCACAAGATCTAAATATGATCTGATGATGATGTTCCAGGAGTGAATTTTAGATATTATTTTTAGATCTTTTATCTCTTAGATCAATTAAACCAATATCACATTTTGATTTCAATATTAAAATATGCTATTATTGAGCTCTTCTCCTCTACCAGTCAGTGGTCCCTCTGTGTGTTAACTTTTGCCCCACTTTGTGTAAAATATAATGTCCGTCCATATCTATTTTACAAAAAGTTATACATTTCAAAGCACCTTCAAAATAAACGTAGTTACGCCCCATAATAAAATACTGAATTCAAATTAATTGCAATTCAAATACATGTGCTAGATGCCACTTTAAAGACTTCAATTTTTTGGTCAACAACCAACATTTTGTCATAGCTTTCCAAAATATGATTAAATTCTCCTAATTTTTGGATTGATGGGCTCTTTTTTTTTCAGCTCAACGTGTCCTGCGACTTCTTAGGTAGTACCATTGGCGTAGCTAGAGGGGGGGGGGGGCTGGTGGGCCAGGCTCCCCCTCAGAATCCGCCAGCCCCCCCCCCCCTGAAAACCACTGTCGTGGTGACAAATATAAATCTATAATAGACATTTATTTGGCATGTTTAAATTGACAGTTATTGGAGACTATTCTCAACTTGTCACTCTTTGCAAGATCATTGTTCAAAATGGTCTATGTAATTATATATTTTTGTTTATAAATATTATATAACCAGAATTACATAAATAACATTGCTTTGTACATCTTCTTTTTTAAATCGCTGAAGCGTAAACGCGAGTGTATTCATTAAAACCATGCTTGAGGTGATTTCTAGTCGGTCACTATTAATTTCTTTTATTTCGTGGGCCAGGGGTATTTGTGTTTCTATAAAACAATGCACAAATTCAAATGGTCATTGAGGAAGTTTTAATATATTTAAAAGCTGGTGCTGCAAGGGGTAATCTTGAAGGTATCCATGATTGGACTCCTTGAAGATTTCTCGGAGATAATTGTGAAAGAATTCCTGGATGACTTCTTGGAGAATTTTTTGGCTTCTGTGTCCTTTTAAAATTATCTAAAAGAATTCTAACAACCGACCTGAATGACCTTAACGGTTAAAGAGTCGTTAAATAAAAAAAAATCTAACACAAATCCTCTAGAAATCCTTCAAATTATTAAAAAATCTACAAGTAATCCTAAAAAAAAACCAGGGATGAATCTCTGAAAAGATTATGAACGGATTACTGAAATTTTTGAACTAACGAAATTTTGGAAGAAATCATTATAAGAATTCTAGGAGCAATACCTGCAGGAACCCCTGGAGAAATTTCTGAAAGTATACCTGGAATCCTAAGAGGAATCCCTGGATAAAATTCCTGGAGGAATTCAAAGAGCAATTGGCTTCTTTAGCGGTGTTGAGATAATTCCATATTCGGAATCTGCATGCCAAACTGAGCCGAAATCCAAATTTTCATGAATTTTGGTGCCCGGGAACCAACTTAAAAATCAATTTGAAGTTTGTATGGGAGCGATTTGTCGGATCACCCCTCGTCACATTTTGTACTGGGCTGAGCTGTCAAGCAGTTACCCAGCTGTCAAAAGGTGATTTCAAAAACTATCTTTGAAATTGATTTTAGGCACCAAAATAAAGTTCTAAAAATCTGAAAAAAATCATAGTGGCTCAGAAAAAGTTGCTCTTTCGTATAAAATCGAAAAATCAATACATTTTTCTTAATTTAAAAACCCAATTATGCGAGGAATTTCAAGAAAAAAAATCTAAAGAATCCGCATCAGAAAATTTTAGATGAATTCCAAGATGTATTTCTGGAGGAAATCCTGGAGAATTTTCTGGACAAATTCCATGCGGAATCCCTGGAGATGTTCCTGGACTAATGCCTGGAGCATTAGGGGATTTTTTTATTATCGTACAAATTGTTACAATGGTTCTGAAGGTTGCAATTTTTTTCATAGGTAGGGATCATATATAAATGAACAAAAACTAAATTGAAAAAAAAAAAATCAGAGTCGCCTAATTTTCCGGAAAACTCCAGTGGAAAACAAACATTTTCCACAGGCACCACTTACTTTGAAAAATCATAACTCAAGAACGAAGCATCGAAGACACATTTTTTTTGTGAAATCATAAGCAAATTTTCTCAGAAATTCCTAGATGTATTTCTGGAGGAAATCCTGGAGAATTTTCTGGACAAATTCCTGGCGGAATCCCTAGCGAAGTTACTGGAGTAATGCCTAAAGCATTAGAGAAATTTCTGATGAAATTTCAAAATAAATTTTTAGAAGAATTCTCAGAGTAATTTCTGGAGGAATTACTGGAGGATTCTCACGAAAAAATCCTTAGAGGAATCCCTGAAGGAATTTCTGGTATATTCCTGGAGGAATTCCTGGTGGAATTTCTGGAGGAATCCGTGAAATAACTGCTGGACGGATTTCTAGAGGAATCCCTGGAGTTGAAATTCATGGAATAATTCCTGGAGGATACCTGCAAGAATTTCCGAAAGAATCCCTTGGAAAAAATCCTATAGAATTTCCTGAAGAATCTCCTGAAAGAATATCAGAAGCAATCTCTGAAGGATTTCCTGCAGAAATTGCTGGAGGAATGCTGTAGGAATTTCGGAAGAAATTCCTGGAGGGATTCCTGGATCAATTTCTGAAGAAATTCCTGTAATTATTTCTGAAGAAATACTTAGGGTAAATCTTGGTGGAATTCCTGGAGGAGTACCTGGAGATATGCCTGGATTAAATCCTGGTGGAATAACTGGAATAATTCCTGGATAAATTCCCAGAGAAATTTCTGGAATAATTTCTGAAGGAATCATTGGAGGATTTCCTGGAGGATTCCTGAAGAAATCCTTAAAAGAATTCCTAGAGGAATCTCAGGAGGAATTCTTGGAATAATTCCTGGAAAAACTACGGGATGAATTGCTGGGGGAATTTTTTAAGGAGCTCTGGAGAAATTCCTAGAAAAATTGCGGTAGTTATTTCTGAAGGAATTCCTATAGGGAATCCTGAAGGAATTCCTATATGAATTACTGGATGACTTTCTGAAGGAATTCCAGTGGTTTTTCTGAAGAAATCTCTTAGGGAATTCCTGGAAAAATTCTTAGAGAAATTTCTACAGAAATTCTTGGAAGAATCCCTGGGGGAATTCTTGGAAAGAACCCTGGAGGAATCCCTGAAACAAATTTCTGGAGGAACCTCAGGAGGAATTCCTGGAGGAACTTCCGAACAAGTTCCAGGCGAAAGCCCAGGAAGAATTTCTGGGATCCAGGAGGAATCCCTTAATCAGTTCTTCGAGGAATCCTTCAATGAATTCCTGGAAGAGTCTCTAGAGGAGTTCTGGAAGGAATCAATGGAGAAATTTTTGAAGAAATTCCTAGAGAAATTCTGAGAGGAAATTCTGGTGGAGTTGCAGGAGAAATTTCCAGCGGAATTTCTGGAGTAATTCCAGGAGCTATTTCAGCAGGAATTTCTGGAAGAAGTACTTGAGAAATCATCGGTAGAATTTCTGGAGAAATCCATGAAATAATTCCTGGAGGAATGTGTAGAGGAAACCGTGATGAAGAAATTTCTTGATTAATTCTTGGAAGGATTTCTGGAGGAATTCCTCGGAGGATTTCTGATGGAATTACTATACGAATTTCCGAAGAAATTCCTGGAGGAATTCCTGGATACATTCCTGAATGAATTCCCGGGAGTTTTCCTAAAGAAATACTTGAGGTAATTCCTGGTGAAATTCATGGTAGAACTCCTGGAGAAGTCCCTGGAGAAATGCCTGGATGAAATCCTTGAAGAATGCCTGGAATAATTCTTGAATAAATTCCGGAAAGAATTTCTGGGGAAATTAAAAAAAAAATCCCTTGAGGATTTCCTGGAGGATTCCTGAAAAAATATTTGAAGGAATTCCTAGAAAAATCTCAGGAGGAATTCATGCAGGAATCCCAGGAAGAGTTGTTGGAATAATTCGTGGATAAACTCCGGGATGAATTCTTGGGGAAATTTCTTAATGAATCCCTGGAGGATGTTCTAGATAAATTCTTGGAGAAATTGCGGTAGTAATTTCTAAAGGAATTCTGGAGGAATCCCTATAGAAATCTTTGGAGTTACTTCTGGAGGAATGCATGGAGGAACCCCTGGATAAATTCCTGGAGACATGCTTGTATTAATTCCTGGAGGAATCTCTCGAGAAATTTCTTAAGAAATCTCTGGAGAAAACTCTGGAGAATTTCCTTAAAGAATCCCTGGAAAACATTCTGGACTAATGCTTGGAGCAATCTCTGGATAAATTCTCAGATAAATTTTTGGTGGAGTTTTTAGAAGAATTCTGGGAGGGATCTCTAGAAGAACTCCCGGAGCAATCTCCAGATGAATTTCTAGAGAAATCCCGGGTAGAGTCCATGGAGAAACTCAAAGAAGAAAATTTCTGAAGAAACCTCTTGAAAAATTCATAGAGGAATCTAGAAAGAAATTTCTAGAGAAATTCTTGGAAGAATCCCTGGGAAAATTCTTGGAAAAATCCCTGGAGGAATCCCTGAAGCAATTTCTGGAGGAGCCTCAGGAGGAATGCCTGGAAAGTTCTGGACAAATTCCTGCAGGAAATTCTGGGAAGAATTCCTGGATAAATTTGTAAAGGAATTTTTGGGGAAATTTCGGGGAACTATCCCTGGAACAATTCCTGGAGGAATTCTTGAATGAATTTCTGGAGGCATCTCGAGAGAAATTCTGGAAGCAATAACTGGAGGAATTTCTGAAGAAATTCCAAAGGAAATTTCTAGAGGAACTTTGAAGGAATTCCAGGAGGAATTGCTGGAGGAGTTGCGGTAGTAACTTCTGAGGAAATTCCTATGGGAGTTCCTAGATCAATTCATGGAGGACTTTCTGAAGGGATTTTTGGGGTAATTCTTAAGAAACCACTTGAGGAATTCCTGGAGGCATCCATACAGGAATTTCTAGAGAATTACTTGGAAGAATCCCTGGGGGAATAATTCTTGGAAAAAATCCGGGAGGAATTTCCGATGGAATCCCTTGAGGAATTCCTGGAGGAATCTCAAGATTTATTCCTGATAAAATACAAATTTCGATTTCTGAGGGAAATCCAGGTGGAGTTTCTGGAGAATTCTCAGGGAAATACTGAAGAAATCGCTGAAATTCCTGAGGAAAACCTGAAATCCTGGATTAATTCCTGGGGAGTTTCTGAAGGAATCCCAACAAGAGTTCTTGCAGGCATTTTTTAAATAATCCCGGAATTTGTTTTTGAAAGAATAACAGATGAAATTTCCGGTGAATCCCTGGAGGAACTCTTGAAGTAATTTCTGAAGAAACACGATGAGGATTCCCTGGAATCAAAGGAGAGCTGTCTTAGCGAATACCTGGAAGAATTTTTGTTGGAATATTCCTGGATGAAAAAAAAAATTGAAGAAATCAATATTTGCAGTAATTGTTAAAGGAATACTAGGATCCCTAAAGGTTTTTTTGTACAATTTTTTCAAGCAATTCTTGGAGTATTTTTTTATAATCTCCAAGTAAAATTTTCTAAAAGAATTTCTGGAATTCATTCCTGCAGCAATTCAGATGTAATTATTGGAGCAATCTCGAGTGAAATTCTGGAAGGCATATATGGAGATAGCCCTGTAGATATCTTTGAATACCTGCAAAAATACCTCACAGGATCTCTGGAGAAATTCCTGAAGGAAATTTTGAAAAAAGCATTGGAACAATTACTGGAGGAACCTCTAAAGATATCCTAGGACAAATCCCCGAAAAAATGTCTAGATTCCTAGAATCCGTAGATGAATTCTTGATTGAATTTCTGGAAGAAGCCATGATGGAATCACTATGGAAAAAATCTTGGAATAATTGTTCGTACTCATATAGTTTACTAAACAATGAACAAATCTAAAACAGTCATTTTGATTACTCAAACCAACAATACCGATTTACATATTCACATATTGGGTGCCCATCCCGCTTAAAATCCATCTCAAGTCAGGCCCCCCCTGGGCCCCCTCCAGGAAAAAATCCTAGCTACGCCAATGGGTAGTACAGCAAGAATATTGTTCTGTACAACATTTAGTACATTTAGTAAATCTTACCTAAATTCTTCGAAATAATGTTCTCATTTCCAAAAATCATGATACTGAATTTCTACCCAGCAGTATCTTTGGGGATTTCAATTCTGAGATTAACATCATGCGTTAATGTATTACAACAGAATCATACAATAAAACATAAGCTGCTTCTATTTCCAAAAGAGATGTTTCGAAATGTACAAATTAATCTGTGGGAAATGGGAATTGAACTCGGACCTCCTGATGTATAGTCTCTCACCTTAGCACCTACACTACATGCAATTGTATACGTATACTCGAAAACTAGAGCATTACTTGTTGTGTTGGAATAGTCAAGAACATAAGTTGAACTAAGCCAGTATTGAGGCTGAAGAAGTATTGTGCACTTCACGAAAACATGCTTGGTTTAGCTGTCAAAAATTATTTGATTAAAGGTTGAACAACAGATGATTAATTCTGCATGTTGGTGTATGTTTTGAAGCTGGTTACACCATGGGTTACACAGATGAATAATATTCTATTCAACTTGATATTCAGCCATCTATTAATTTCTGATTCAAGAGGTAGAACTAGCCATACTTCAGACCAATATTCAGCTGTCATTGTGTTCAGCCACTGACAGCATTAACCAGTCACTGTTCAGCTAATACTCTCACTGTTCAGCATTCATTGTTACTTGGGTAGGCTGATGCAGTAAAAAGATCTAGGTAGCATCCAAATGAATATTGGAATAACTCGGAAGATTTAAAAAGGGCTTAAATTACAGTTGGCTATGTAATGTTATGAAATACCTAACATGTACTGTCACAGCTTTAGATGACATGAACTGGATTACATAACAGTTTGGATGACCCTAAAATACTGGCAAATGTATGTACAACAATGTTGATTTGCCTTCATGAAGGTTTAACAAATACATATGGTTGATAGTGTAACGCTGCTCATTGTAGCAAAAATGGCGTTAGGGGTCCATCCATTAAGTACGTCACGGTCCTCGCCTTTTTTATAAGCCTAAAAAGGACTTTTGTTTGGCCAATAAAGAACACGGCGGTTTTAAAGAACTCTATTAGCACGTGAGTCGTGTCTCATGGTTACTTGGGTCGTATGTTAAGAACTATAACTTTTACCGAACGGTGTCGATTGACCAGAGAAATCAAGAAGATCTTTTGATATATTTTGGATACGCTACATTTATCGAAAAATTTGTATCTTCATGTTCATACTAAACCAATTCTAAAATGTTCCCAGCACAACTAATAGTATTCCATCAATTTCAGCAATCTTTCAAAAACCGGGTGGACACCAGCTACGTAGTGTCACAGGAGCGCTTACACAAACACCGGGCGATGGCTATCATCAAGCCGCTGGCCAACTTCACCGGCGAGTACGCCTGCATGGTGCAAACGTTCGCTTCGATAGACCGGAAATCGGCCAAGCTGAAAATCATCGGTAAGCATAAGCGGCTAAAGCTGAACTCACCCTGCACCCCAATGCATGATGCCATAATACCTGCCGAAAGGTCGAAAGCATCCTATGGTTAATCTATTTCGTCTCTAATTGATTTCACAGTTCAGGAGTCAAAGTTTGATCTCAACTACTACCTGAACGGGGACGGTTACATAACGGTTGATTGCCACGCACGGGACATTTCACCAGAGCCAGAGCTGCAGATTCGGTGAGTATTACCTACACACACGCCCGGTCGCCCACATCAGCCCGGAAAAACTCCCATCCCAATCCGATTCCAATGCCCGCAGCAGCAATAGCAAGTAGTTGGCCGAACGGTTCCCAGTCCCAGTCAGTGCGGTGGTGCTCTGCAATGCAAATTGGAACCGACACAGTTTAACCAAGCGGAAGGCAGGACCTGTTTTGGAAAATGAGCGCAGAAAATTTGATGTCGTGATCCATTACAGGGGAAGGTCGTCGTAGCTTTCCATGCTCCAGCAAAGGTACGGGAACGTTCGGGTCCAACCCGACGACGATGCCATTGGGATAGGAGGCCGGCCCGGCCGTTGCGTTCCGGTTGACGTTGATGGATAGGCGTTCGCTTATCTCCGCTGATGGGCTGGAAAATGTAATTTTTTAAAGTTATTTTTTCACGCGAAATAAGGTTCACCCACGCTGAAAACCCAATGGATACCGGCGGTGGTGAGAGCTGAAGCATGTTATTGTAATTTCATGGAAGCAATAATAAACATGCTAAGTGAACGAAAACTGATAGCGGTTTGGTTGATGAACTATAGGCTGCATTTTGGGGTGGTGTTTCACCAAGCTATAGGTCTGAACCTTCGAAAATTCATAAAGCGTTGGTAAAGTGGATCAGTTTGTTAAATTGATCAATTTTGAAATGTTATTTATGAAAAGTCGTCGGAAACACCTGCGTTTGCTGAACAAGAGCCTAGCTAAACTACAGTTTTATCTTCCTTTTTGTCAACCTCTTCAGAGAACGCCGTAGTAGTGACGTAGTTTGGATATAAGTTTCTAGCAGTTCGTTTAGTTAAGCGATGCAAATACGTGACTCTCAAAAAAAACCTAACAAGGACCTAAAATAACATGTATTGGATTAAATTCGAACAAATCTTCAATTCACTTGCTAATATCAGCGATCACCTATAAATAACCTTGACTTAATTAAATTGGATCGAACTACAGAAATAATAAAACAACGGAGCAAATTTAGAAAGATTCTAAATTCGATTGCTGTATCAGGATGACGTGCCAAAATGCTGCCAGATGAGTAACAACTCCACCCGTTAAGGATTATAATACATAAGGTCAGAGTGCCCTTAATAATCTCACGCTCCCAAATTCATCCCATTCGAAAACAAGCGATTACGACACCGATTTATTACGTTCTTTTTGTTTTCATGCGTGGTCACTTTTAACAAGAATAAGAAACAAAGCAAATAGCGCTGCAATCCTTTATTTTGAGCTAGATGGAAATGGGAGCCACATGCTTAATAAGGGAACCAATACCCTCTTCATAGTTATTCTAATTAGTGTGGGAAGAATTTGTACTTGAAACTTTGTACTTAGTTCACGACCCGACCTCTGATCCACCCATTACACAGATTCTCGTTCAATACTATCACTATATATTTTGCTTCCACAACACAGCGTCGGCTTTGTTGAGTAATTCGGTCCGTTTGGCAGTCGGCGGTTTTCAAAATCGATCAACAAGCAAACCGATTTATCACGCAACTTGTTAGCTTTACCTTCGTCGACTCTGCTATCTTCTTGGGAGGTTGGGCAACCCCACTGGAACCAGCAGTATGAAGTGGTTGAATGTAGGGCTTCCATCTCTGAATGTTCCTGTGAGTATAATAAATGTCGGCAGGCGTGAATTAGCTGTGGACTCAGGTTCATGAATCACGGTTTTTAAGGTTCTCTCATCCGGGTGTCGTTCTGAGTTGTTAACCGATAAATTATCGGCAGTTAACTCAACGCAAACTCGATAACGATTAAGGTTGCTTGATAATCTCTCGATAACAATAATCAAACGATGAATCAACGCGGAGATCAACGTAACTTCGATAATTTTACGATAAATCTAGTTACCCTAGTGATATCACTATGCCATATGGCATCAACTACACCGTTCAGATCGCGAAGAAAAATATTCGGAGACGTTATCGAGTCGATAATCTCCACAGCTAACTATATCGCCGATGATGTTTCAGCCTGAAGTCGTTATCGACGATAAACGATAACAGACGTTAACTTTATCGGCGATATCGATAATTTATCGATCAAAAACCTTACTGGATATAGAGCTCCGAGCGCAAGGTTATAAATCGAAAAATTATCGTTATCAGTTCACAACTTCTCTTCGACCCACTAAACACTTTCCTATGGTCGCCAAACCCTTCGTCTCTCCGGAGCCACCAAGAAGGCATTAACACAGAAAAAAATAATTAAATTTAAACGACATGTAAATGGCAAACGCTGTGAATTTAAACGAATTTAAACTAAAAAATGATTGAAAATTGAGTCGAATTTGATGCACATAATGAGAGCATAGAAAAACATACAATTTTCCACTTTTATGAACTTAAAATTCAATGGCACATCAATTTTATGTTCAAATTGAAAAGTGAATTGAATAACATTTGATTTTCTGTTAATTAAACTATAAATTTCAATTGGCGTGTAAATTTACAGCGACACTCGCTTATCATCAATACAAATGGCGTCTTTGTTTCAGTTTTGTTCTGCCGACGACCGGAGGGAGTTGTTCATATGAGAAGCACCGGAAGACGCCCTGGTAGTTTGTTTTGTGCCGCGAATATCTGTTATTTGTAACACCTTATACGTACCCGAGTTATCATTGATACATGTGCAATCTTCCAACTAGAGAATGAAGATAAAAATCTATCGAGTTCCTTAAAAATCCCTCATCAGCAGCAGCACCTCGCAGTGCGTCTCCCGGTGCTCCATTTTGCGATGCTGTTGCCTCGAGAGCAATTGCCCAACGTTGATGAGGAAACATTTGCATGGCCGAACATCTGATTTATGTACGCTAAGTACCACATCGTCGCAATGATTGTCCTCACAAGACGCTTTTTCGAAAGTCGAAAATCAAATGCGTAAACAAACATTCATGTCAACATACAGAAGCGTTCGTAATTAATCGTTTAAATTTAAACGATGTTTAATTTTACACGACTATCACACGAGACATGAATCGTGTAAAATTAAAATCGTGTAATTTTTATGTCTAACTCAATTTTGCGTTTATTTCGATGCTCCAAATATGTGCATCGAAATAAACGCAAATTCACACGAAATTTTTAAGTGTGAATTGCATCAGAGAAGGGCTAGTGCACATCGCACCCTCAAGGTTAGCTACGTAGCCTGCAGCAACGAAAATCGATGACTAGCTTTGGAGAGTCCATCACGGTAGCATGCTAGCCAGTTACCCGAGTGGTCCTCACCACTCCCTTTGTCCTCGGAAGGCGGGCAGCGTCAACCCCGTCCACGCCTTACTGTTTTGCAGACATCAAGAACTAATGCCTAACTAACGTGCAACCCGATCTGACCTGCCCGCAGGGAAGGGTATTACTACCCATCAGGCCCTATCAGATGCACCAGAAGGTTGCTGACAGCAGGGTCCTCACCTGACCCGGCCCTTGCGGTGGACCCCTTTCCAACCGCGGGCTCGGATCTAACCCGGTAGACCTAGCGTAGGGGTACGTAGGGGCAGCAGGGACGAAAGTCCTGGGACCTGACGCACCCCCCCGCTTGCGAGTCAGCCGCGTAGTCGCCGGCTAAGAATAGGATTACTAACCCCAATTCAAGGTGTCAAGCGACCCGTGCTGAGGAATGAGTGATCGAGGGGGTGAAAAAGATGCTCGATCTTTAACGGAGCCTGTGGGGTACCTGGGCACCCCCCACAGTAAGCTGTCCCTTACCGCGTTAATGCAGGGCTCTGGCGTGGTGGACATTCTTTCCCGTGCTACTCGTGGGATTTAATCATGAAGTCAAATAAAAATCAGAATCTAGGTGGAAATAGTGGTGGGATCAACCCTTTCGCAAGAAGCGGGTTGATGAGATCTCCGACAAGGAGAAGTGAGGAGATAGGCGCTGGGAGTTGCGTACGCAGCTCAAGCGTGGGTGCTCCAGTCCACTTCCCGGCAAGCCAGCCGGTGGAGGTTATGGACGGAGCGTGGTTGTTGAGGGCCGTCAACCGAGGATCCAAAGGACGGTCCGCAATAGAGGTGGCTGAGCAGCAGCTTGGCAAAATCATCGACTTTGCGTCCACTAAGTCGAACATAAGCAAGGACCTGAAAACGGCCTTGCTTCGACTTAGGGCGTCGATCGACGATGCCAAGCAGGAGCACGCGGCACTCGCGTTGCTGACTGCTGCAGCAGCGGAGCCTGCAAATGAGAAAGTGCCGAAGTTTACCCAAACGGAGGCCTTCTCCTTCGCAGGAAGTCCGAATAAGGCGGAAGCGACTGCTCGCGACAAACGGGGCAAGCAATCGCAGAAGCGGGCGAGGCAACCGTCAGGCGAGGAGCTGTCTGGCGGTGCCCGCAAGGCCAGGCGAATCATTACCCCGAAAGTCGGTAATAATGCCGGAAGGTCGGACCCCAGCCAGGGTTCCCGGAAAGCTGGGAAGGGTGGGCCTGAAAAGGCTGGCCCGTTCCGGAACGATGGGAACAAGGGGTTGCGACCGCTAGTGGGCCCTCAACAGCCACAGAGTAGGGCGATCCAAGGGGAGGACCCCCCTTGGACGAAGGTAGAGCGGAAGAGGAAGAAGAAGGCGAATCCGCAGGTAGTAGCGCAGGACGCCAAGCCAAGGCGTAGGAAGGCAGGTGCCAGGCGCGAGAAAGGCGACGCTATCGTCATCAAGACGGAACAGTCCAAGTACTCGGACGTCTTGAAGATGATGCGAAGCGACGCCAAGCTTGAGGGTCTTGGAGCCGACGTACGCAGTATTAGACGTACTCGTACGGGCGAGATGATCCTGGAGCTGAAGCGCCAGAAGGAGCACAAGGGCGCCGCCTATAAAAGGCTGGCAGAAGAGGTCCTTGGTGAGGGTGTGCAGGTGAGGGCACTGACACATGAGGCGACTCTGAAGGTCAAGGACATCGATGAGATCACCGAAGTGGAAGAGCTCGTCACGGCACTGCGGCAACAGTGCGATGTGCAGGTGGCCGCCGCAGCCGTTAAGCTACGGAAAGGGCCAGCAGGGACACAGATAGCTTTGGTTCAGCTACCTGTGGCGGACGTCAAAAAGTCCGTTAAAGTAGGGAGCATAAAGGTGGGTTGGTGTGTATGTCACCTGACATTCCACGAGCCACCAGAGGTTTGCTTCAGGTGTCTGGAACCAGGACACAAGTCATGGGACTGCAAAGGCCCCGACAGGCGCAAACTGTGCAGGCGATGCGGCGCTGAAGGTCATAAGGCCCAAAGCTGCACGAGTCCGCCCATCTGCATGATCTGTACCGGGAAATCCTCGAACAACAGACATCCGATGGGTGGTCCAAGGTGCCCGGCCTTCAAGAAAGCCGCAGTGAGCAACAAATCACAGTGCAGGTAACGCAGCTGAACCTGAACCACTGTGATGCGGCTCAGCAACTGCTTTGTCAGGCAGTTTCTGAGTGGGAGACGGATATCGCCATCATATCGGACCCATACCGAGTACCCGCCGGCAACGGCAACTGGGTCGCGGATGGAACCAGAAAAATGGCGGCGATATGGACGACGGGTAAATACCCCGTTCAGGAGTTGGTGTCTACTACCTATGAGGGCTTCGTGGTCGCCAAAGTAAACGGGGTCTTCTTCTGTAGCTGTTATGCGCCTCCGCGGTGGCCGATCGAGCAGTTCACGCAAATGCTGGACCGCTTAACGACCGTGCTAACAGGGCGAAGGCCGGTGGTAATAGCGGGCGACTTTAATGCCTGGGCCGTGGAATGGGGAAGCCGTTTCACGAACCAGCGGGGTCAGATCCTGCTAGAAACACTGGCCATCTTAGATGTCGACTTGGCTAATGTCGGTACCAAGAGTACCTTTAGTCGAAACGGAGCGGAGTCAATTATTGACGTGACCTTTTGTAGTCCTGGCCTAACAAGTAGTTCGAACTGGAGAGTAGATGATGGCTACACTCACAGCGACCACCTGGCGGTTCGCTACAGTATCGACTACAATAACAGCAGACAGCGGATAGAAGAAGAGGCGGCTAGGCCAAGGCCAAGCCCTCGCAGGTGGAAGACATCATACTTCGACGAAGGGGTATTTAGGGAGGCGCTCCGCCGTGAGCGAAACTTAATCGGTTTAGACGGCGACGAGCTGGTAGCGGTGCTCTCACGTGCGTGTGATGCGACCATGCCTAGGCGAGTCCACCCTAGAAATGGGAGGCCACCGGCTTACTGGTGGACCGACGCGATTGCGGACCTGCGCCGCGCCTGCCTACGGGCTAGGCGGCGGATGCAGCGAGCACGATCAGAGGAAGAGCGAAACGAACGGCGGGTGGTGTTCGCCGCTGCAAAAGCCGCGCTTAAGACCGAGATAAGAGCAAGCAAAAAGGCCTGCTTTGAGGGTCTCTGTCAGAGTGCCAATACGAACCCGTGGGGTGACGCCTACAGGATCGTTATGGCCAAGACGAGAGGTGTGATGGCTCCTACAGAGCAATCTCCAGAGATGTTGGAGGGGATCATTGGAGGACTTTTTCCGCGTCATGATCCTAGTCCTTGGCCTCCTTTCGTAGGACAGCCGGGGACTGGGGCTGGCGATGAGGAGAGGGTCACCGATGTGGAACTTGCGGGGATAGCTAAGTCCCTTAGCGTAGGTAAGGCCCCAGGTCCGGACGGAGTTCCGAACTTGGCCTTAAAAGTAGCTATTGCAGAGGCTCCCGAGATGTTCAGGTCTGCTATGCAGAAATGCCTGGGCGAGGGAGTTTTCCCAGAAGCTTGGAAGAGGCAGAGCCTGGTACTATTGCCAAAGGCGGGGAAACCACCCGGAGACCCGTCGGCATATAGACCAATATGCTTGATTGACACGGCGGGGAAGGTGCTCGAAAAGATCATCCTCAATAGAATGTTGCGGTTCACCGAGGGCGAAAATGGTCTTTCGAGTAACCAGTACGGCTTCCGGAAGGGGAGGTCCACCGTAGACGCTATCTTGTCGGTTACAAAAACCGCCGAGAAAGCACTCGAGCCTAAGAGGAGGGGGATTCGCTTTTGCGCGGTAGTGACTCTGGATGTAAGGAATGCGTTTAATAGCGCCAGCTGGTCTGCTATTGCCGATGCGCTCTTGCGTCTGGGGATACCGGAGTACCTGTACAAGATTCTCGGAAGTTACTTTTAGAATCGTGTACTAGTCTACGACACGGAGGTGGGTCGGAAGTGCTTTCACATAACCTCAGGAGTCCCGCAAGGTTCCATCCTGGGTCCGGTGTTATGGAATGTCATGTACGACGAGGTGTTGAGGTTAGAGTATCCAGTGGGAGTGGTGATTGTCGGATTTGCCGACGACATTACGCTCGAAGTCTACGGTGAAACGATCGAGGAGGTAAAGTTGACTACCAACCACTCGATTAAGGTTGTGGAGGCGTGGATGCGGTCCAGGAAACTGGAGCTGGCTCACCACAAGACAGAGGTGACGGTTGTTAACAACCTGAAGTCGGAGCAGCAGACGGAGATTAGTGTAGGAGACTGTACTATCCTGTCAAAGCGCTCCGTCAAACACTTGGGCGTGATGATCGACGATAAGCTTACTTCGGTAGCCACGTCGATTATGCCTGTAAAAGAGCCTCCACAGCTATTGCGGCACTGTCCCGGATGATGTCCAATAGCTCTGCGGTGTACGCCAGTAAGCGCAAGCTTCTGGCTAGTGTTGCTACATCCATACTTAGGTATGGCGGCCCGGCGTGGGGCACCGCGCTAAGTACTAAATGCTACCGACGGAAGCTGGAAAGTACTTACAGGCTTATGTGCTTGAGGGTTGCGAGCGCGTACCGTACCGTGTCACACGACGCTCTCTGCGTCATTACTGGTATGGTGCCTATCAGCATTCTTATCAGTGAGGACATGGAGTGCTTCGAAATGCGCGGCACAAGAGGCATACGCAGGACTGTCAGGATGGCCTCTATGGTCAAATGGCAGCGCGCGTGGGACAGTTCCACCAAAGGAAGGTGGACCTATAGGTTGATACCGAGGGTAGATAGTTGGATTAATAGGCGCCATGGGGAAGTCACATTCCACCTGACACAGGTCCTTACAGGTCATGGTTGCTACCGACAGTATCTACACCGTTTCGGGCATGCGGATTCTCCAGAATGCCCAGTGTGCAATGGTTCAGAGGAAACGGCGGAACACGTTTTGTTCGTGTGCCCGCGTTTTCGCACAATGCGTGACCGCATGCTTGCCACATGCGGGGAGGACACAACTCCGGACAACTTGGTCCAGAGGATGTGTAGGGATGAGTTTGGCTGGAACGCCGTTTCAACGGCTATTACCCACATCGTCTGGGAGCTACAGAGGAGGTGGCGCGTGGACTCGGAGAATGGCTAGTCCAGATGCAGTACAAGAGGTGGTCCAGGGGTTCGGAGTCGGCTTCGTAGGTCATACCGGTGCCCTGCGGTCGAGATCGACCCTTACAACGATTAAGTGGCCGCGGAGAGGAAGTCCCGGTAGCGGTGCTGTCGTGGCGTCGGTCTACTGGGTTGGATCCAAGCCCGCGGTTGGAAAGGGGTCCCCGGCAAGGGTCGGGGCAGGTGGAGACCCTGCCGTCAGCAACCTACGGATGCATCTGATAGGGCCTGAAGGGTAGTGATACCCTTCCTTTGCGGGCAGGTCAGATCGGGTTGCATGTGGGCATCAGTTCTTGATGTCCGCTCAGCAGTAGGGCGCGGGCGGGGTTGACTCTGCCCGCCTTCCGAGGACAAAGGGAGTGGCGAGGACCACTCGGGAAACTGGCTAAGCGCCAGCATGCTACCGTGATGGACTCTCCAAAGCGAGTCATCGATGTTCGTTGCTGCAGGCTACGCAGCTAACCTTGTGGGTGCGATGTGCACTAGCCCCTCTCTGAAGCAATACCTTCTTGGTGGTTCCGGAGAGACGTAGGGTTTGGCGACCATAGGAATGGTTTAGTGGGTACGAGGAGAGAGTAGTCCTGGATTTTACTTTTGTTGTAGAAGACGGCCTGTCAGACCTACACTACCCTAACCTTCTGTTAGGGTGTCTGTTGAGCAGATTATCCCCCTATGGTTTAGAAGGAAAAAAAAAAAAGACCTAGCGGTAGACCGACACCACGACAGCAACACCTCCAGGACTACCTCTCCGTGGCCACTTAATCGCTGTAAGGGTTGATTTCGGCCGTAGGGCACCGGTATGACCTACGAAGCCGACTCCGAACCCCCGGATCATCTCTTGTACCGCATCTCTAGCCATTCTCCGAGTCCACGCGCCACTTCCTCTGTAGCTTCCAGACGATATGGGTGACAGCCGTTGAAACGGCTATTTGCACTCATCCCTACACATCCTCTGGACAAGATTGTCCAGAGTATTTTCCATCCCGGATGTGCCAAGCATTCGGTCACGCATTGTGTGAAAACGCGGGCACACGAACAAACCGTGTTCTGTCGATTGCTCTAAATCAACACAAACAGGGCATTCGGGAGAATCAGCATGCCCGAAATGGTGTAGATACTGTCGGAAGCAAGCATGGCCTGAAAGGACCTGTGTCAGGTGGAATGTAACTTCCCCTTGGCACCTATTAATCCAACTATCTACCCTCGGTATCCACCTATGAGTCCACCTTCCTTTGGTGGAACTATTCCACGCGCGCTGCCATTTGACCATAGAGGCCATCCTAGCAGTCCTGCGTATGCCTCTTGTGCTGTGCATTTCGAAGCACTCCATGTCCTCCCTGATAGTAATGCCGATAGACACCATACGAGTCAGTGATGACGCAGAGAGCGTCGTGTGACACGGTACGGTACGCGCTCGCAACCGTCAGGCACATCAGCCTGTAAGTACTTTCCGGCTTTCGCCGGTAGCATTCGGTACTTAGCGCAGTGCCCCACGCCGGGCCGTTATTCCTTAGTATGAACGTAGCGGCACTCGCTAAAAGCTTCCCAGCCAGCAATTTGATTGCTATATCGAAATTGCAACTGAAATAGTCACACATATGTAGCACCAAAGAAATCGTTTTCAATGCCCGAAACAGGCATATACATATTAAAGTGGAGGCCATATCGGAACATATGTATATACGATTACTGCGATTCCATCCAACATAATTTACGATTTCCCGAAAAATTTCTACGATTTCGCCGATTTTATCCGTCTATATATACGATTATTCATGATCTTATTACGATTGAGAGTACCAATATACGACTCAAGATTTTCAAATAAAAAAAAAAACCAATTGGTGATCAGTGGGAATCGAACTTAGGTCCTTTGATTGAGAACTGCGCGTTATCTCTTTTGGCTATATTGCCAAGTTGAAAATAGGGAGTTCAAAGTGAATGGCACGAAACGAATGAAAATTAGCATGATACGGTGCGAGACTTGTGGTGGGAGCGTTGTTGTTGTGCATTGAGTGGCACCAAAAGTAGTGCCGTGCAAGAGGCCCGGAATTCACATCGTTGTTGGAATCTACACATCACTTTTTGTAAGTCATCTATTAGTATGAAAATCTATATATTTGGTTGAAATTATTGCTCCCATGGTTGGAATGTGTCAACAACAACAAAAATACAAATTTGTGATAAATACCATTTTTTTTCTTTTTCTCCATCATACAAATATGTAAACAAAACCATTGACGATTTCCGAGATTAAGATTCAACTATTACAAGTGCAGTAGCAATCATATGCGACTGTAAAAATGAAAATACGATTTCTACGATCATTCTCTTCGTATGCGACGCAAGTGTGTCGCAAACGCCTGGCCAAGGGCTGAAAGTCTCTCTAATAAAGACAAATCAATCAATCAATGTGTCGCAAACGATCAATATACAACATTGTTATAGTTGTATACAATTTCATCGATTTTCATCATATCTTTAGGTAGCAAGCTCGATTTAGCAGATTCATATACGATGTGAAGCGACAATTTTCACGATTTAAAGCAATCATATATACGATGCTAGCGAACTTGCAGCTTGACACTAAGAATGTATGTTTTTTTTTTCACGATTCTATCCGATTCTGTGCGATCGAGATGGGAAAACTGATTCAATTTTGAGAGTGAATCGCTACCGATTCACTCTCAAAAAAGAGTCGACTCTTTTGATCGATTCAGTAACTCATTTCCGGGATTTGAAGAAAATGACGATTTTCGATGTGAGCCAACTTCTTTTCATACAAAATTCACTTACATGGCATGCTATGTTGACGATTTGCACAAACGTCTGAGCATAACGTAGTAAAATACAGGATTCGCAGGTGTTCGATAATCTCTCCGAAGAATCGAATCGCTGGTGCGAGCCGGCCATATAATATAAGTATGGAAACAAAATTAATTGTTAAAGATTGCAATGTTCTGCGTCGAATCATCATGAAGTGCGTAGTCATACTAACTCTTTTCGCAATCGTAATGAATATCAGCGAATCGTGACTCTTTTGAAGAGAGTCATGGCTCACTCACTCGATTTTGCGAATCGATTCTTTGAGTCGATTCGCGAGTGAGTTACTCATCTCTACTACCGATAGTATCTCGCACCTTTTATGATCGGAGACGACTATATGAAACAAAATCGCAATTGAAATTTAATTTAACATAAAATGCACTTTTACGCAATCATTGTCAACAAATATACATATTATTATACAATTCTGATTCAATATATGATAATATACGATTTTTTCCACACAATGATTTACGATATGTGGTTGGCTGGGTTGCGCTTTCTGGCGTACACCGCAGAGCTACTGGACATCATCCGGGACAGTGCCGCAATATGTAGTTATGGAGGCTGTTCTACAGGCATAATTAACGTAGCTAACAAAGGTAAGCTTATCGTCGATCAACACGCCCAAGTGTTTGACGGAGCGCTTCGATGTGATAGTGCAATCAAATACACTGATCACCGCCTGCTACTCCAACTTCCGGTTATTCACAACCGTCACCTTAGTTTTGTGGTGAGCCAACTCCAGTTTCCTGGACCTCATCCACGCCTCCACTACCTGTATCGAGTGGTCGGTAGTCAACTTCACCTCTTCGAACGTCTCACCGTAGACTTCCAGCGTAATGTCGTCGTCAAAGCCGACAATCTTCACTCCCACTGGGTTCTCTAACCTCAACACCTCGTCGTACATGACATTCCATAACACCGGACCAAGGATGGAACCTTGCGGTACTCCTGAGGTTGTGTGAAAGCACTTCCGAGAATCTTGTACAGGTACCCGGGTATCCCCGTTGCAACGTCGAAAGAAACCATCATCTCATTCACCTCGATGCATCACGATGTTTTCTGATTCCATCAGCTTTTGGGTGAACTCCTGAGTGTTTTTGTTCGAACTGGTGGGGAAGGGTTTTGGCATACTTTGGAACACTTTGTCTAACCATTTAGCCAATTTGTGGGTAGGGTAGGGTGATCCTTCAGCTGAAATAATCTCTTGTATCTCTTGACCGGGTTCGTGAATTTTAGGAATACCTTTGATCCGCGGAAGAATGAGATTTGCTTCCTTCAAACGAGCCTTTCCGATGATGGCTTCACTTTACAATCTTTCAAGGCCTTATCTGGCAGTCCGGGTAGTGGGTCTATTCGTAGATGTCCTTATGATCCTTCGTTTATCTTCTTCGCCATATGTTCGTTGTAGTCCTTCTTGTCCATAACAACCATCGCGTTAACTTTGTCTGCCTTCATGTAGTATAGTGGTTTCTTTTTAAGTTTCGTTAAAACCCTTGTCTCGTCTGTCCTTCCTGTTTTGGTGGCGTCTGCTACGGTGTTCCTGGCTGTATGATGGTCTTTGATGGCAATGTTTTGTGTGATCGCTGTTTCTATTCCACAATGATCTGTTTCACGTCTGGCTTCGAAGTAACCGCATATCCTAACCCCTTATTGAGGTGTGTCAATTGTTCCACTGAGAACTAATGCGTCGAACGGTTTACTACGAATCCTTCAATGGGTTGAACCCCCAGAATAAGTGGATGCTCTTCACTGCTCTGGTCTCGTTTCGTAGATTCGTCAGCTTCTCTGTGTGTAGTCGTCTCTTCCTGACTGCTTCACATTCCTCCGCTCGCTTTACCTTGGTGAGGAACAATGCGAAGCCTTCCGTATAGTCGTTAGCCAACTTTGTCCAACTTAGCGTAGTGGCGCTTGATGGTGTCTGCGGTGAACCAACAATCAATACGAAACTGGCGAATTTTTTGTGACGCCAGTCGTTCCCCCAGTAAATTCGTCCAATACTGTTGATTTGGGCGCAACGCTTTTAATGTCGGTTGGGTGACCATGACAACGAGAAAAAAGTGTGTTTATTTACTCATTACGTTCCGAGGGAGGAAAAAAAACCAACGCCAAACGAGAGAAATGGAGAAAGGTCACTGCTGTTGCAGTTGACCCACACGGCTGCTCCTTCACTACCGTGCGGCCGGAATCTCCTCGCCGGGCCAGCTCGCGATCGGTAGGTTTGGGACCGTACTCGGTCAATGGGAACCAGCGAGCCTAACCGGGTGCGATTCAGGTCTATCGGTCGATTACCAACACTGGCAACGGAGATGGATGGGAGAGCTTGTACACTCGATCGGTCGCAGTTGTCAGTACCTGACCGCCACGGGTGGCTTGGGCTGATGGGATGATTGCTCACCGTTTCCTCCAACGTGATAATATCCCGAGTTTTCCGACGTGGTTATCGGTCCCTGACCGAATACTCTGAATTAGGATAAATGGTGTTTGAGAATCTGAAGTTGTAGTCCGATCATTCATTAGGCCCACTTCCTGATGGTGTCCGGGGCTCTGCAGGGCCTCAGAGGGTCTGAATTCCATAAGGGGTCGTGCACAAATTACGTCACGCTTTTAGGGGGAGGGGAGGTTTTGCTGAACGTGACGACTCATACAAAAAATATTGTGGTCCCATACAAAAAGTGTGACATAGGGGGGAGGTGGGGTTGAAAAAGGTCGATTTTTGCGTGACATAATTTGTGCATTACCCCTAAGGATACCTTATGATAATTGACTGGGCAAGTTATGACTAAGTTTTATAACATAAATTTATAAAAAAAAATGCCAAACTGTGCAGACAACTTATCAAAATGATCCGTGCAAAAAGATTGTACAACTATGCAGACTGGAATCGAACCATAAACGTCGAGATCACTGAGCTCTTGTTTAACCCACACGGTTATCAACGCTTGAAGATATGGTGTTGCTAAATATGTATAAAAACCAATCTCTCTCGTTGTCATGGTCACTAAATTGGCGAACTCAGCCTTGCTTTGATGAAAACGGGCGGAGCCAACTGACATTGAAAGCGTCGCTTTAAGAAAACCAGTATTGGGCGATTTTACTGGGGGAAACATGGGGGAAAACTGGCGTCAGAAATCGAACTGAATTTGTTCCTGACATTTATGTCTTAGTATTAAGTCTATGGGTGAACTCTGCTTCGGCCTTCCTGGTGGCGCTGGGTGGGGTATGCTTCTTAACCTTAATCCTATGGCTAACGGGTGTTAGTTTCTCCTTTTGACAAATCTTCAGAAATGCCACGTCTTTCTGAATGCTTACGATGGATCTCTTCAAATCGATAAAATAGCTCTGCTCCGTCCGCTTGATTTGCAATACCATTTTTACTGCCTCATTGTTTTTGAACTGTTGAATGGTATCAATAATTCCACTAACCGATAGAGTGCTGACGTAGTCATTTCTTTCGTTGCCTTGATCTTTAATGTCTGCGTTCTCTGCACCATTCAAGTGTTCGTTGAAGTGCTGTTTCCACCCCGTCCATATCCTGGCATTCTGAATGCATTGGGCCTTCGTGATTCTTGGAAACGGCTCACAAATCCCTTTCCTCGCTCTCTTTTTGATCCTTCTACGTTGCACACCTCCTGCATTGCTACGATGCGGAACCCGCAGTAGTTCAGTAGATCAGCCGAGTATAATGGTGCTACCCGAGCAGGAGAAAATAGCTGAAGAATGCCAAACTCAGGTATGGAAAACCGAATACCTACAACCTGAATAAGGTATTAAGAAGCCCTGCATAAGAGGTAAAATACCTAAAATAATAACTGGTATATGTTCTGCGCATATCACATGAATAATGACATCAGGCATACAATACATACCTAAATAATAATCGGCGATTTTTCCATACAAATAGCTATTTTTACATAATTGAATAATACCTCAAGGAGTCCTCAACACCGAACCGATAACTCGTTGAGGTATTTTATCAATACTTACAAAATACCAAAATAAGTTATATTCAATACCAGGGTTACCGACCAATACCTTGTTTTGGTATGATACCTGACTGACTGCTACAGTTATGAGTCAGTTATTTATTCCTGCTCGGGTACCGATGAAGCTTAGCGATTGGACGTACCGACCCAAGCAGCACACAAGTCACAAAGGAGTGTCGACAGCGCAGGTTTATGGTTGTACAGGAGCTACATTCATGTAATTCTAACTCAAAGACAGAATAACTTGAAAATGACTCGTGTCCAACCAAAAACTTGCGCTGTCGACACTCCGTTGTGACTTGTTTGCTGCTTGAAGAGCTTCCTGGAATCAATCTCCTAACTTAGCGGAAGACCATGGTGCAAAGTTGAGCTTATAGTCTTGCTAGAAATGCCCATTGCAGATTATAGCTTCCCTATGTAGGATATATAATTGATACAAAAATTGTCTTCAAATGAGCAACGATTGGAATGTGAATTATAGGAACTAATTCGAGCTCCGCTATAAACAGGTTCTTTATGGCCCATGGCTCAACTTCATCATTGCAAACGAGCGAAACAAGACACATCTCTGCCCTTCATCACCATCTGTGACACCGACCGAGGTCTTGTCCGTTGACAGTTGAAACGGGGAAATTGAAACTGTTCTTCCGTGCTAACGTCCCACCCTCCTAACCTCATTCAGTCACCTCCGTTGCCATTTCAGTACATTTCCAGTGAAAGGTCATAAAATTGATAGTGATAGAATCCAATAAATCCTAATATTTTCATCACATTTCCTTTTGGTCCGGACACAAAAGCTCAGCAACAGACTCGGTCAGACATACTCCTTCTTCTTAGCATAATAGAAGAGGCCTACAATAAGGCCCAGTCAGTCGGATGCGGTTGCCATACTGTTGCCTGCCATTGCTGGAGGGACAGCTCCATAACGAGCCCCGAACCCACATCAAGAAAATGCTGTGTGATGATAATTTATTTCCATACCCCCGTGAACTGTTCGGACAGGACAAACCCATGAGCAATGCCCTAAATCAGGCAGTTTTTTTTTTCCGAATCGGAAAGTTGATAGCGTTGGTAGTGTGAAGGGGAGGAACTAAATCCCTAAAAAACATTTTGAGGTTGTAGTGGCATGATTATTTTCAGTTGTTCGCCAAAACAAAAATTTCTAGGAGAAAAAAACTTGTAAGACTCACATAAAAAACATTTGAAGTTATTTTTCGATAAAATATATGAAAGCGTAACGTGACAGGTTGGCTGTACCGTATTGTGAAGTGTTTGCAACGAAATTATTTTTTTTTTTTAGGAAAGTTATGAATAGATCCTGGACGCAGTGGACCGTCATTTGAAGTGAAGTTAATGAATGATTTGACAGTAAGGTACACCGGGGCAAGTTGAAACGGGTGGGGAAAAATGAAACACGAAGTTTTGAAATAGTTTTCAATACAATTTTAATTTTTTTCTTTCGCTGAAAGATTGTTTGAATCAAAAGCTATATGTTATGGCATTCAAGCTGTTTACCATCATAAGATAACATCATGTTAACCCGCTGTTTCATCTTGCCCCACCCGTTTCAACTTGCCCCGGTGTACCTTATGTAAAATATTGTCATATCTAAGACTCCTCCAGGAAAACTAGCTACACCAATGCACAGATAGAGTTTCTACCAGGAGTTTACAATTGGATCAATCCTAGCCACACCAGTGTGGAAAGTGGGTCTCCACTTCCATGGCCTGTCAACCCTCCCAAATGGGAAAAGACAGAAAATCGATCTAGATAATTGGAACTTCTTCCGCTTGAGGTTAATGTGTTGTTTTTCTCTCTCTCCCATCGCCATTCGTCCGGCTCCGGCGGCAGGCATCACTGGATTTCTTGCGAAGTGTTCGAAATAACAAATAGAAAAGATAACAAAAAACAAACTGATCACAGCATTTCCGCATCTGACTTTTCCGTTTTTTTTTTCTCTCTCTCTTCTTTCCGGCCATCGCACAACCACCGACGGAATCGGAATGCGACGCATCTGGCTGCCACCGTGCTTCCCGACTCAACTCGACTCGACCACCGCCGACAGAATCAACGATAAAATATTCGAAACGCCAAAGCCGAGGTCCGTGCTGGGTGAGAATAATTTGTACAACGTGTCCATCAGCGGCAGCATACCGAAGGAGGAGCTCGAAAGCCCCACCATGATCGAGTGCTACCTCACGGTGCCGGAGACGAACTACACCAAGAAGCGTTCGACGATTTATTACGGTAAGTGCCAGACATCACGGAAAGCTTGTTATTGTAAACGATTTTTTTCGCCGCCTCTTTTTGCTTGCTTTTTTCGTTTTTGCTGTTCCTGGTGTCGAAGAATGTTGTTGCGTGGGTATGTGACTTATGCTTTTCTTGTTGTTGTGTATGATGGAGTGTTTTTTGGGATTGTTTATCTATGATCATTTTTTACACTGTTTCAGTTACTCAATAGAACACAGTGCTGTGACCCAGTCCTGTTACATTTTATTCGTTTAAATCACGGATTCGTAAATTTTTCATGTGTAAAAATTCCAAATTTCAGAACCATAAGTATAAACGCTCTACATTTTTTTCATATTCATTTTTTTTTAATAATTCACTATAGAAACAAAAGTGTCGCAAACCAGATCACAAACTATCTTTAATATATTTCATCTTGAATAACAGGTTCAAGTTCTTTTCGTCAGTGCCGCAATTTGGGGTAACTTGGGACATGAGACACTGTTAAACGAACCCATCTATTTTCTTTTTTGTGCACCTATAACAACTTTATATAATAGAAGTTTACTTCGTCATATACGCTCATATCAGAAGGAAAATTGCACATAGTTGCAGATATTCGAACTTACCTTTGCCAATGGCTCATCAGATGGGATCAAAAAGATGTAGACTATCAATGATCAGCCTGGAAATCAAATAATTACGCGAAATTTCACGTTTCAATTTCACTCCACTTACTTCTCGTTTTGCGCACGACGAAGGCAATCACACCAAAGTAGCACAAAAACACACACAAAAGCTCTGTGGCATTTCAAAGTTAAATTGTATTGCTGCAAAATACAGCAAAAGCTGCTCAATTTTTGAAATAAATTGAATTTCCCCATCGGAAAATTGTAAAGTGAAAAGAGTTGCCTTCATGAAGATACAGCCAAATCAGGCCAAACATGTCTAAAGGTCCTATCTGCAGAAAAGAGACTCTGTTTGGTTTCCCTCTCTTTCGTTAATATCTCAGTTGTTTATTTGTATTATGATTGTCTCCTTGCATTGAACGATGGTCAAAACAATCGTCTTTTGATTTGTACTGCAAAAATAGTTGAAGAGTGTATCATTACATTACAATAATTGAAAGAGAAAGTGAACAAAGAAAGCCTCTCATATGCAGATAGGAGCTATTGAAATGTTTGGCCTGAAATGTGTGCGTGGATATTCTGTATACGAGACATCGTATTTCACAACCAAAGAGAAAGATTTCTTCGTTATATTGTGATGGCGTATCATGATATGATGGGCAAAAATATTAAATGAAATATTTTGGTCGATATTCCACAGATGCATCCATCTCAATTTAAAAGCTTTTTGCTCAAAAGTTCTTTGTACACCTACGGTAAATTCACATTTTTTGACCAACCTATGTACCAGAGTGTCACGTAGAAGGGGTTCCGGGAATTGAATTCAGGCTGTGCCCCAAAATAAACGTGGACCTTGACGTGGACTAGACGGAAACAGGATTCGAGGGAAAATTATTTTAAGAAAATTATGGTTCTTTCACAATATTTTTAAATAACATGGAAGCTAAATTACAAATTAGTGATTGATACCAAATTGGTCATGAGAGACCTTCAGTATTTCGGCTCTAGAGGAACGTTCTCCTCCATTCGGGAAATTTGTGCCGAGACCTTAGGCGAAGTGAAAGAATAAACTGAATCATTATTGGTCGGCGCTTAGTTAGGCGTGAACTAGATGAAAACCATATGTGGGATTGTTGTCCCACACTCCAACATTATGGTCTTTGTTGCGTACAGTTTCAGTACGCTTGCTGTTGAGTGGAACTGGTAACTCAAAAGCAAGAGAAGCGGCGGTGCGAAGGCCGACGGTGGTGATAATTTTACAACTCGGCAGTGTCGTTTGGTTCGTCAGGAAGATAGGAACTGCACTCCGGTTAGGAGATTCGTTTGTCCCGTGAACATTTACTACATTTATTGGAGCTGCTTGAAGTAGAAGCTGCTATCGATGTGTGGTTTTTGTTCCGCGACAAGTCGTCCTAACAATCTTCAATAAATGTGATACATCAGCCAGCAGCATCCCGCCATGGAAAGTACGATGAGAGAACTTTCCCTTCTAGAAGAGAAGAGCAAGCTATGGCGGAAGCATCACGAGGAGCAGAAAGATTTTTGGCGAAAGTATTATGAAGAGGAAGAACGCCGCCTCGAAGAAGAATACCAGCGAGAACTGGTGAAAATGGAGGAAGAATTCGAGAAGGCAGCACAGAAAATGAGGGCAGATTTCAGCGCGAAGAGGGAAGCAGTGTTACGGCAATACGATGGGAGCAACGTCAGCGAGGGAACGGCGGAGGAGCCGATTCCAAAATGTGACAAAACCCAGCCACAAAATGACTGCAGTAAAACATCGTGTTCGAAAAAAGTAGCCTCTTCATCTTCTGTGCAGCAAAGCGTCATCAGCGGTGATCGAGTGTGTACGACTCACACAAAGCGCAGCAAAACAATATCAGCTGATTCTACAGCTGTTTCGTTCATCAGCACCCGATATCTGACGTCATCGACCCACAGCAGCAATCGAATGTATATTAAAATTCAAGAGAGTGAGTCAAAATACGAAACTGAAGCCGTGGAAACAATGGTCTTTGTGATGTGTGATGCGTACGGGACCTGTGCAAAACAAAACGACTCGGATCAGCACGCTCGCCGCCGCCGCGGTAGAATGCGAGGCGATCGTCATCAATTAAAAACAATGCTGTTTGATCCCGGTGGGTATTGTGGTGAAGCAGTGGAACGAGTTGGCTCGATTTGGGTGTATGTACTACCGCAATGCGCATCACCGGCGGTACGGTGCTGCCATCTAGATCGAAGATGCTGAGTAGCAAAATGCTTTGCAAATTCAAGGGAGCATCAAACGAAAACTGGACCGCATTAAATAATTTGGAGATCTAGTTCGTCACCAGTTCCACGGGGGGGAATGTTGCGTACAGTTTCAGTACGCTTGCTGTTGAGTGGAACTGGTAACTCAAAAGCAAGAGAAGCGGCGGTGCGAAGGCCGACGGTGGTGATAATTTTACAACTCGGCAGTGTCGTTCGGTTAGTGAACGAGAAAGGGCACTGCAGTTAGGAGATACGTTTGTCCCGAGAGCGAATACCACATTGTAAGATTTAATACCTAGTAATGTAAAAATGTAATAATAATCGAATAAATAAATTGCAGTATTGAAGCTGCTTGGAGTAAGAAGCTGCTGTCGATGGGTGGTTTTAGTTCTGCGGCAAAGCGTCCCTAACAGTCTTCTTGCTGAATTCTCCCCCTCCATGGTTGCGTTCCCAGCCAACACAAAATCGTTTATAATGTGAAATAGGATGCTAACGTGGAGGCCATATGCGTACTTCCTTCAATTTAACTGTGTGTAAGGTGCACGCATATCGCCTCTCCACACTAGTATCCTATTCAATAGCATAGGCGATCGTGTGTTGGCCAGGGTCTCTGTAGAGTGCAGCATTCTCGCCGTCACAGACCGCCATAGTTCGTCATTTGCACTCGTTACACGAATTCTTCAAGTTCATCAATACTTCTTGTGAATCGAACTTGGACCAGCTCTCATGATCGTAGCGTTTTGTACGTAGTATATGTAGAGCTGGCCTAAAAATGAAAATGTAACAAGCCACACCCACAATTTCCAAGAGCACAAATTTGAAGACCCAAATGATGGTTTAAGATGAACAGTTCATCGATTGGAAACTCACTGGAAGCTGTCAGCCGTTGGCACCTTAAAGGTATCCTGGTCATCGTATGACACAAGTCGTTGGCGTGTAAAGACCCCGACAGAAGCAAACTCTGCAGGAAATGTGGAGTGAAAGGCCATATCGCCAGGGAGTGCAACTCGGCACCAAATTGCCTGATTTGCACGACCAACAAGAGACACACGACCGGTGAGCCTAAATGTCCAGACACGCAAGAAGGTTGAAACAACCGACGATAACACAGGTTGCACAACTAAAGCTGAACCCAAGGATGGGAACACTCACTTGCAGAGAGTTTCACTCACTTGCTATTTTCTCAGCTCAGAAGCGTGCAATCAAGAAACGATGTATGGACAACTTATGCCTCGTGATTTTGTCTAAAAGTTTGATGAATAGAGTAAGGGTTGCACACGAATCCTAAACTCGTGACAGAGCTGTGAAAGCGACTCTCCACGAGGTGAGTGTAATTTACATTCACCTCGTGGAGAGTTGCCTCCGCAGCTCCCTCACGACTTCTGTATGCGTGTGCGACCCTTACTCTATTCAGCAAACTTTTAGACAAAATCACGAGGCAAAAGTCGTCCATACATCGTTTTTCGATTGCACGCTTCTGAGCTGAGAAAACTGCAAGTGAGTGTAACTTTTTGCAAGTGAGTGTTCCCATCCTTGGCTGAACCACTGTGAAGCCGCACATCAGTTGCTGTGGAAGTCAGTATCGGAGTCAAGTACAAACATCGCCCTACTATCGGACCCATACCGCATCCCACCCGATAACGGGAACTGGGTAGCGAATAAGACCAAGCGGCGATCTGTACAACCGAACGTTTTCCGGTCCAGGAAGTAATCCTTATCAAGCGCACTAGAGGGTTTGAGTCCCGTGGTCATCAATGGAGACTTCAACGCCTGGGTGATTGAGTGGGGTAGCCGCTTGACTGACCCGGTGACGAACGAAGAACTCATTGCAATAGCGCTTAAGTTGCTTAAGTTGAACAAGGGTCCCGGGTCCGGACGGTATCCCGAGAGTAGTCATCAAAACGGCCATCGAGGCTAGCCCTGACATGTTCAGAATGGCTATGCGGATATGTCTACCCAAGTAACATTTTAAGTTTTGTTCGGCTCTACCAAAGATCTTCATGACCAATTTTATAAAACTTGCAATAAAACTGAATCATACATCAAAACCTCTTGATAATCTCTTTAAGAGCATCTTCCGGCTAAGTGGACCACTCTCGGAGAGGTTTTGCAAACCGCATTAAGAGTAGCAACAAACCCGTTTTAAAACCTAGCTGAAAAACTTTCCATTCTCGATTGTTGTTGTTGTTTTTTCAACAACAACTATGACAACTCAAGATGCAGAGAAGCTTCTTCGATGGCACATAAAGTTCAGGAGGATACATCATTCGTAAGTAAAAAGCGATCATTTCAAAGTAATATTTTAGTAGTTATTGTGCTGGTAGGCTTATGCGCATTCGAATTTACCGTGAATATTGGGGTTTCAGAATCATAAAATTAATGCGCTTAGAAAACAGTGAATATTATCATCTTGGAATAAAACAAACTGATTTGAATTTAGTAAAACTATCTCGAATCAGAAGAAAACTCAGCAGAGAGAGTTTATTTATGTGAGCATGTTATGAAAATGGTGGCAAACTATCAATTCATTGCTAATTTAAGAAAAAATAACTATTGTCCATTCACGTAAGCTTATTCTTCAATATGACCATAATCAGCGAAAATTAAACGACAGCAAGTCTACTTTTAAGATGACCGCAATAAACGTAGCAGTGTCGTAGTTTCTGCTTTTCAACAGATGTCGTTACTAATCGAACGGATCGCCATCTGTTGAGAGTTTTAACAATTTTATTGTGGTAATAATGATTGCTAGCAGTTTTACATATCGGAGGATTTTGTTTACTCTTAAAATCTGTCTTTATGAATATCTTCAAGTATATTATAAAACAAGTTTTAATTATTGATGTAATAAAATCTTAATAAAAATCAAACAAAACCAATTAACAATGGAATTGTTACTTGGGTAGACAGAGGCATATTTTCGCAGAAGTGGAAAAGATAAAGATTGATTTCACTGCTCAAATCCGGGAAGCCACCTGCCGACCCATCAACATACAGCCTTCTGGACTTCTTCTGTAGCTGTTATGCGCCTCCGCGGTGGCCGATCGAGCAGTTCACGCAAATGCTGGACCGCTTAACGACCGTGCTAACAGGGCGAAGGCCGGTGGTAATAGCGGGCGACTTTAATGCCTGAGCCGTGGAATGGGGAAGCCGTTTCACGAACCAGCGGGGTCAGATCCTGCTAGAAACACTGGCCATCTTAGATGTCGACTTGGCTAATGTCGGTACCAAGAGTACCTTTAGTCGAAACGGAGCGGAGTCAATTATTGACGTGACCTTTTGTAGTCCTGGCCTAACAAGTAGTTCGAACTGGAGAGTAGATGATGGCTACACTCACAGCGACCACCTGGCGGTTCGCTACAGTATCGACTACAATAACAGCAGACAGCGGATAGAAGAAGAGGCGGCTAGGCCAAGGCCAAGCCCTCGCAGGTGGAAGACATCATACTTCGACGAAGGGGTATTTAGGGAGGCGCTCCGCCGTGAGCGAAACTTAATCGGTTTAGACGGCGACGAGCTGGTAGCGGTGCTCTCACGTGCGTGTGATGCGACCATGCCTAGGCGAGTCCACCCTAGAAATGGGAGGCCACCGGCTTACTGGTGGACCGACGCGATTGTGGACCTGCGCCGCGCCTGCCTACGGGCTAGGCGGCGGATGCAGCGAGCACGATCAGAGGAAGAGCGAAACGAACGGCGGGTGGTGTTCGCCGCTGCAAAAGCCGCGCTTAAGACCGAGATAAGAGCAAGCAAAAAGGCCTGTTTTGAGGGTCTCTGTCAGAGTGCCAATACGAACCCGTGGGGTGACGCCTACAGGATCGTTATGGCCAAGACGAGAGGTGTGATGGCTCCTACAGAGCAATCTCCAGAGATGTTGGAGGGGATCATTGGAGGACTTTTTCCGCGTCATGATCCTAGTCCTTGGCCTCCTTTCGTAGGACAGCCGGGGACTGGGGCTGGCGATGAGGAGAGGGTCACCGATGTGGAACTTGCGGGGATAGCTAAGTCCCTTAGCGTAGGTAAGGCCCCAGGTCTGGACGGAGTTCCGAACCTGGCCTTAAAAGTAGCTATTGCAGAGGCTCCCGAGATGTTCAGGTCTGCTATGCAGAAATGCCTGGACGAGGGAGTTTTCCCAGAAGCTTGGAAGAGGCAGAGCCTGGTACTATTGCCAAAGGCGGGGAAACCACCCGGAGACCCGTCGGCATATAGACCAATATGCTTGATTGACACGGCGGGGAAGGTGCTCGAAAAGATCATCCTCAATAGAATGTTGCGGTTCACCGAGGGCGAAAATGGTCTTTCGAGTAACCAGTACGGCTTCCGGAAGGGGAGGTCCACCGTAGACGCTATCTTGTCGGTTACAAAAACCGCCGAGAAAGCACTCGAGCCTAAGAGGAGGGGGATTCGCTTTTGCGCGGTAGTGACTCTGGATGTAAGGAATGCGTTTAATAGCGCCAGCTGGTCTGCTATTGCCGATGCGCTCTTGCGTCTGGGGATACCGGAGTACCTGTACAAGATTCTCGGAAGTTACTTTCAGAATCGTGTACTAGTCTACGACACGGAGGTGGGTCGGAAGTGCTTTCACATAACCTCAGGAGTCCCGCAAGGTTCCATCCTGGGTCCGGTGTTATGGAATGTCATGTACGACGAGGTGTTGAGGTTAGAGTATCCAGTGGGAGTGGTGATTGTCGGATTTGCCGACGACATTACGCTCGAAGTCTACGGTGAAACGATCGAGGAGGTAAAGTTGACTACCAACCACTCGATCAAGGTTGTGGAGGCGTGGATGCGGTCCAGGAAACTGGAGCTGGCTCACCACAAGACAGAGGTGACGGTTGTTAACAACCTGAAGTCGGAGCAGCAGACGGAGATCAGTGTAGGAGACTGTATTATCCTGTCAAAGCGCTCCGTCAAACACTTGGGCGTGATGATCGACGATAAGCTTACTTCGGTAGCCACGTCGATTATGCCTGTAAAAGAGCCTCCACAGCTATTGCGGCACTGTCCCGGATGATGTCCAATAGCTCTGCGGTGTACGCCAGTAAGCGCAAGCTTCTGGCTAGTGTTGCTACATCCATACTTAGGTATGGCGGCCCGGCGTGGGGCACCGCGCTAAGTACTAAATGCTACCGACGGAAGCTGGAAAGTACTTACAGGCTTATGTGCCTGAGGGTTGCGAGCGCGTACCGTACCGTGTCACACGACGCTCTCTGCGTCATTACTGGTATGGTGCCTATCAGCATTCTTATCAGTGAGGACATGGAGTGCTTCGAAATGCGCGGCACAAGAGGCATACGCAGGACTGTCAGGATGGCCTCTATGGTCAAATGGCAGCGCGCGTGGGACAGTTCCACCAAAGGAAGGTGGACCTATAGGTTGATACCGAGGGTAGATAGTTGGATTAATAGGCGCCATGGGGAAGTCACATTCCACCTGACACAGGTCCTTACAGGTCATGGTTGCTTCCGACAGTATCTACACCGTTTCGGGCATGCGGATTCTCCCGAATGCCCAGTGTGCAATGGTTTAGAGGAAACGGCGGAACACGTTTTGTTCGTGTGCCCGCGTTTTCGCACAATGCGTGACCGCATGCTTGCCACATGCGGGGAGGACACAACTCCGGACAACTTGGTCCAGAGGATGTGTAGGGATGAGTTTGGCTGGAACGCCGTTTCAACGGCTATTACCCACATCGTCTGGGAGTTACAGAGGAGGTGGCGCGTGGACTCGGAGAATGGCTAGTCCAGATGCAGTACAAGAGGTGGTCCAGGAGATCGACCCTTACAACGATTAAGTGGCCGCGGAGAGGAAGTCCCGGTAGTGGTGCTGTCGTGGCGTCGGTCTACTGGGTTGGATCCGAGCCCGCGGTTGGAAAGGGGTCCCCGGCAAGGGTCGGGGTAGGTGAGATCCTGCTGTCTGCAACCTACGGGTGCATCTGATAGGGCCTGAAGGGTAGTGATATCCTTCCTTACGGGCAGGTCAGATCGGGTTGCACGTGGGCATCAGTTCATGATGTCCGCTCAGCAGTAGGGCGCGGGCGGGGTTGACCCTGCCCGCCTTCCGAGGACAAAGGGAGTGGCGAGGACCACTCGGGAAACTGGCTAAGCGCCAGCATGCTACCGTGATGGACTCTCCAAAGCGAGTCATCGATGTTCGTTGCTGCAGGCTACGCAGCTAACCTTGTGGGTGCGATGTGCACTAGCCCCTCTCTGAAGCAATACCTTCTTGGTGGTTCCGGAGAGACGTAGGGTTTGGCGACCATAGGAATGGTTTAGTGGGTACGAGGAGAGAGTAGTCCTGGATTTTACTTTTGTTGTAGAAGACGGCCTGTCAGACCTACACTACCCTAACCTTCTGTTAGGGTGTCTGTTGAGCAGATTATCCCCCTATGGTTTAGAAAAAAAAAAAAAAAAACACCGCCGGAAAACTGAGATAGCAGGAATCTGCTATTGCGCTATCAAGATCTACCAGCAGATATACTGGAAGAGGAAAAGGTACAACCAGTCGATAGCCAGAGAAGTAGCGATGCCGAAAAAGGCGACGGAAAGAATGTCTGAAAATGTTGGAGGAGGTAACGATAGCGATTCAGGAGGCGATGAAGAACCCACAGGCCAATTAACGGCGGGCTCAATATGCATCTTCAGCTTCCAGTTCAAGTACAAGCCTTCTATACTCTTGTACTAGAGTAACCCATTTTTGTTGAAGAAACACGGCTCTGTAAAGTTTTTAATGGAACAGTTGAGCCAACTAAATAAATTAACTGAAAAAAACATCCCTTGCAAGTATTTCTATATCAAATACCGCGCCACGTCCAGTGCTTGTAGCCATAAAGCCACGGCCAAAACTGCACTAGGAAGTTGGGGTGATGAAATCGCGACAATTTCCTCGTTGTGGTGATGTTGGGGTAAGAGTTTAAAAGAAGTGTGAGTGCTTCCGGACCATGTTTGTGGTTCGCATTTTGTTAAAACAAATGATGTTTTTGACGTAACATGGAATGATGGGAATTTATTGTTTTGACCGATAAACTGTGGGTAAGAACAAATAAATCTAACTTTGAAATAAGTAAATGCTCAGTATGAAAATCAACCATACGTTTTATTGTTTTAAACGAGCCTCTTTTTTCTACGTGTAAATATAGACTCACAAAAAGTATTGCAACAATATCACCGACGAACCGACGTGACAGCTAGAACAAATAAATTAAAATTTGTTGTCCGCGACGCCATGATGAAAAATAGCCGAACACTATCGCCACCTCTATAACGGCTCGCGATGATTTGCTAGCTCGACACCAAACCCCGTTCATAAAGGAAACGGTTCGCGTCTGCGCTGATTTGACAGAAGCGATCGCTCGCTTCGCTGGTCGACCGTTAAATTTGGGGGGGGGGGTACAGTTTTGAATCACCACTGTGACGTCGGTTCGTCGGTGACAATATTGCATTTCTGGAAAAACTAGTAATTAGAAGGCATGTTGCTAATTGACAAATTGAGAGACGAAAATTGTGAAAAAAATCGCGTTCTGGTGTGATTCGAACCCACGACTCCGTATTCGCTTGAGCGGCGCTTTAACCAACTAAGCCACAGAACAGGTAATGATTCTGCGGAGCAGAAAGCAAACTGACTCCGAGGCCACACCATGAACACTCCTATTTCACAAACCCATCTCTCTTTCGGCTTAGATGCCAACACACTCGCCTTTGTGCCCACTAACTACAAGTGAGAGCGAATTATTTTTATGAAGCCGAGTCTTACTCTCACACTTCGCATACCTAGCCACCAGGCAGTTTGTTTTGCTGGTGTCTAATTAGTATGCGTATTACCCTGACTCACCTCTATATCTCTAAAACAGGTGTTCTGGTGTGCCATGATGCCGCCTTAAGCAAAGTTGTTATTTTAGGACTTCTGTATAACTATACTGAAGACAGCATCATTGTAAATCCTCAGGTTTTGTACATATCGAGGTGAGTGATGCAATATTGTTGCAATACTTGTTGTGTGTCTTTACTTATGACGGGTAGTGTATGTGGTCTACATTACTTGTTACTTAGCATTTACCACGCTTCCACTCAGAATGCGTTCATGTTTAGCATGAGAGCCGATTTTCAAATGATCTGAAACAGATGAACATGCTTCATTCTTCATGATTCATTCTCCAGACTGGGCACTACATCTCTGCAATTGTTTTCCTAGAAAACAGAAAACTTATGAAATCTTGCCTACATTAGGGGATTTTTTTTTATTATCGTACAAATTGGGTCGAAGAGTCTGAGACTTTCATGAAACTTTTACCACAGGCAGGACTCATATATGAACAAAAAAAAATGCGAAAAAATCAGGGTCGTCTATTTTCTCGCAAACCTCAGGTGGCATTGTTTGTTTGGAAATTGTTTGGTTTCCCCTGACACTACCTACTTTGAAAAATGTACTTTTTTAAGTTCCTGAGTTATGGCCAATATTGTGAAAAATTACCATATAATATAGGCTTACATGGTCATTTTGGATTCCTGAGAAAATTTGCTTTCATTTTCATTAAAAAAATTTTTTTCTACGATGCTTTGTTCTTGAGTTATGATTTTTCAAAAAAGGCTTGTATGGCACATTTGGACATTTTTTCAACAAAATTGGCCATAATTCAAAAACGAAAAAATAAGTGCATTGCAAAAATTTCAGCGATTGAAGCTTTTTTTTTATTTTCCACGAGTTTGGGTTTAGTTTTCCCGGCTTTTCTTTACAAATTTTCTCAACTTTTGAAACCTTTTTCAGTTTGTATATTTTTTTTTTTATTTCTGAGAAAATTTGTTTTCTTTAAAAAAAAAACTTTGTACCGCTTCGTTCTAGAGTTATGATTTTTTAAAAAAGGTAGTGTTAGGGGAAAACAAACAATTTCCACCAGAGTTTTCCGGGAAAATAGGCGACCCTGATTTTTTCTCATTTTTTTTTGTTCATTTATCCATGAGCCCTGTCTGTGGAAAAAGTTTCATGAAAATCTGAGACCCATCGGTCCAAACCCGTACGGTAATAAAAACAAATCCCCATTAATGTAACACAGTTATGTAGATTCTAGACTGTCATACAATACCTTCGTTCCAATGTAGGTTAACTGTCTTCTCCTATATGAGTCGATCGCAATTAAAATTCGATTCCGACGCCGATATCCGTACGTAGGTGCCCCATGTCAGAAAAACAAAGAAGCAACTCCGATCCTTAATCTAAATTCGATTACTGGAAGCCTCAACAAAGGTTTTATTTTTTCAATCCAACCGCACATTCCTTGATTGTTTTCGCGCTCTCTAAAGCTTCCACGTGTTGGATCTCATTCAGCTGCAACCCCCAACCCAAGAGCCTGAAGGCTTCATTGACACGTACGTTCTGTCCCGCCGAAGAAGGCGGAATGTGTAAGCCCTCACGCGCCACAAAGTGCCCTTTTCGCTGTTTTTATTTCTTGTGGTGGAATCCTGCCGAGGCGTTTCGCGTTGGTTTGACTAATAAATAGCTCTCCTCCTGACGGACGGACGCATGGATGGAACCGCTGCCCGCGTAGTAAAGATATTTTTTTTTTGTTCGAGCGTATCTTGGGACAAGATTGATGTGTTATTTCAATTTGTTTTGCATGATATCTGGCACTGGTACAACAGCCACCGCTGGCGGTGTGGTTCTGGTTCTGCTTTTCGCAGAGGAAATTTTTATTAATTGCTTTACTTGTCCCGTCTCCAGCACTCCATCAATTACCTACGTCCTACGCTGCTTTCTCCGGTTCGAAACAGTTCTTGAACGACGCGTTCCTCTCCACTGATGTTGCGACGACTATACGCGATGCTCTGACATCGACGGTTAAGGGGAATTAGTTTCCATGCCGGAACGTGTTTTTCCGCTTTCTGGTAATTTTTCCTCTCGTTTAGTTCAACGCCTGTCGCAACCATTCACTTCTTGTCGGGGAAGTTAGTTTTTCCTTTGTTTGAGCATCACGTTACACTACTTGCTGTTGACAGGGTTGACCGACCCTCAGACCGAAACATGTTTGCAGGCATTATTGAAAAAGAAGCATTCCAAGGAATTCGTTGACCACCGTCAACCTTTTGAAGAAAATAGAAGATATAAGTTAGGAAGATAACATACGCAAATGTTCACTGAAGAACTGACTGTTTTTCTTAACGAGAAGTGGTAAACCTGACAAAACTTCAAATTCCTTTTATATTCTCACAACCAGCTCCTGCAACCACCATTTCCACCATTAACCAGACAAGCATGAAAATTGATAATTAGCTTGCACGTTTGCGCCGTCCACACCACGTTGACGTTGCCAACCATTGCCGCTGGCGCTGTTTAACGACCAGGAAAAACGAGTGTAAATGATCAATTATGCTTCATTAGGAATGTGCGGGGGCTTTCAACTCATTTAAGCACTACAACGCAACGTTCCATGATTAATGGCCAAAACAGCACCCGCGATGTAAGTCGCCCAATTTTTCCTCGTCAACCAGCCAGCGCAACCAACGTGCGGAAAACAGGGGATGGGTACCCGGTGCCTACTTGCTGAGTGCTCACAGCCATCATCATTCTTGTCTAAGAAGTAGCTGGCAGTACATCCACGCTGAAGTACTTGTATTTGAGATAGTGAAAAATCGTCAAGCTTAATGTTGGAAGGCAACGTGCGCCCGTCGCGTCGTCTGGAAGCTTTTTTCCTCGGGTTTCGTCCTTTTTAAAAGAATTGTTAAGTGGTAGGAGAATCATGGAAAGTGAAATATTATAACGTCCGCGGAAAATCATTTTCCAAACGGACTTGTTTTTAATTAGCATGTCTCTTGAGCAGTTTCCCATTCGTTTTGTTTTTTTTCTATGGGCTTACGATCAAAATCACTGTCATTTCCAAGAAATGGAAATAAAAATCAAACGTCCGGTGGAAAGGGAAGACTTTTTGTGAAACTTTGTACACACAAAAACGATCTGAATGCTCGTGCAATGGTAGATGAGGACCCTGGCAGTACGATGTCACTCACATCAGATCTCATCCAAACGTTTATATCTTTTCTGAAAAGACAATCGTTTTCAATTGATGATAAAAGTTATGTGTTTGCCATAGTGTTTGCTGTGCTATAGATGAAGCCAATCATTAAAAGACTGCGCATTGTAGAAAGTTATACCATGACGTCCTCTTAATTCTTAGCTTAGCTTGGCTTAGGCCAGCGGTTTTCAGATTTTTTCTTCGCGGTGCACTTTATGAAAATAAATTGCTACGCGGTACACTCTTTCAATGTTTCCAAAAGATTTTATGTGCTTGTCTCAAAGCCTTGGAGTATTTTTCGACGCTACTTCGAGGAGCTTCTAGGTACACTAGTATGGGAATGGGACACGCTTGTATGGAAAAAATAAATCCTTGCTCCAGTCGACTTTTAAGATGCCATTTAGGTCCCATATGAAGTGTACAAAATTTCAGTGCAATCGGTGAAACTATAATTTAGCGCAAGCGGCTCAAAGTTTGCATAGGATTTACTATGGGAAAAGTTACACTTTCAAACAAAAAATCCCAGAGGTCGCCCTTTGTCTCCTTAATTTAAATCGATCAACGTTTCTCGTAGAAAAATCATTTATGAAACTTTGCTTCGAAGACCGCAAAACGATTAGATGCTTGTGGAAAAAGCTATTGATTTATTACCGATTAATGATACAATGAACGGCTTCTTGTTTTGCTTTATTAGCAGCACTGCTGCTTCTGTTGTTGCATGTGGTGGCGGGGGGTATCACCACTCCCAAAAACAGCAGCAGCCAAGGCAGCAGCTACAGTGCTGCTAATAAAACAAAACAAAAAGCCGTTCGTTGGATCACTAATCGCCAATCGGTAATAAATAAATAACTTTTTCCACATGCTTCCAATTGATTTGCGATCTGCGAAGGAATGTGTCATAAATCATTTTTCGACAAGAAGCGTTGATGGTTTTGAATTAAGGAGACAAGGGACGACCTCTGGCAATTTTTATCTGAAAGTGTAACTTTTCCCATAGTAAATCCTATGCAAACTTTGAACCGCTTGCGCTGAATTATAGTTTCGCCGATTGCGCTGAAATTTTGCACAGTTCATATGGGAGCTAAATAGTATCAAAAAAGTCGACTGGAGCGAGGATATGATGTTTGTCCCATACTAAGGTACACTCGTCATGTCATTGATTGTTTTTTCGCCGATTATTTATCTGAATAGATTTTGTGTCTATATTATTTACTTGTCATGGCATTGCAATGCTGATGATTTTCTTCGAATTTTAGTCAAATCTTCAAGCATTCTTGACGAAATTTCTTTGCTGATTTCTGATGAAACAATTTTCAAATAATGGTTTTATTTGAAAAGTGCTGCCGAAGATTTTTAAAATCCTAGTTTTATACTTGGCAAATTTATCGATATTTTACAATGACCATTTTTTATAATTTTTGGAAATATGTTGAAGATCTTTAAATTATATCGTGTAAGATTTTCGGTAGATCATTCTGAAATTTCTTGACAAACTTTCAAGAGCATCTGAAATTATAAACATATTCTCTCTGATTTACTAGCCAAATTTCTTCTGACTTTTGACCTTGAAATGAATGATTTTAGGCGAGACCTATTGTAGATTTTTTTCGTCGTTTCTCCTTGATAGTCAAAAATTTCTGCAACTGAGACTTTTTACATAATCCTATCAGATTCTCTTCAGAATTTTGATCGTTTTAATTTATTAGAAATTTTGTAAACTCAATAAGCCCAGGGCCTATACATCAATTTCAAGTCTAATTAGCTATTGAGAAGGATTAAACAAACCCCCCCACCCCAATTTGTGGAACAAATTTTCAGTATAAAGCGCTTTTTCAACGCCGCTATTTTCTAACTACAGGGGATGGCCAAAATGTTTGGGATAGGCAACTTTTTTTCTCCCACAAAAAACAATTGCTAAAAAAACGTTCACATTCCGGCTTTGTTAGTGGCAAAAGTGCAGTCGTTGAAAACAAGTCATTTTTATGTTGAAACTACCAAATCTCTGTTTATTCTAACGAACTGTCAAAATTATCGACAAATAGAAATGTTTGTATTATCAAGCAAAGGAACAGCTCAGTTTAAATTTGAAACCAGTTTGTCGCTATAGTAAACTGAAAAATCGGTTTATTTGAACTAGAATTTAACCCTTGAGCGAATGTATTTTGCACAACACGTTGAAAAAACCTCGCTTTTTGTGTTCAGCATTAGCGTGGTGGCCACCCGCGCGAGTTACGGAAGGATAAATTTGTTTCTCTGCGTGTAGCATGATTTCCTAAACTTCAAAGAGAGCACCCTGGAAGAATCTTGGCATCCTAGCAATAATTTGTGTATGAATTTCAAAGGGAATTCCTGGATTATTCCTTGAGGAAATATCTAGAACTCTTGGAAAAATCTCTGGATGGAGGAACTCCAGGAAACGTTCCCGAAAGAATTCCAAGAGGAACTTTTAGAAAAATCCATTGAGATGGTCACAAAAATAATTTCTGGAGGAATACCAGCAGGCATTCCTGGAGGAATTCCAAGAAGAGTTTCTGGAAGAATACTAGTAGGAATCATGGATTTTTTTTCGTAGACTACCTTGGAGAATATCGGACACTTGGCATACCGACTGTCTTTACACCCTGGAAGAACCACTGCAAAAACTTCTGAAGAATCATTAGAGATCTCCCTGGAAAACTACTAGTAGGAATTTCTGAAGAAATTCGGAAGGGAATTGAACGAACAGGGTATGAATTAATTGGCAAATTATCCAGCAACGCATTTTACTGCAACTTTGCAGAAATCTCTAGCTTCATTTATGAAAAAGTGAGTTTCTATTTCAGTTTTATGTGGATTAGTTACATAGGTAAAAATTTCGAAAGAAGGAGTTTAGTATACAGAATAATCTTTTATAAGACACTATACCACTTGAGTCCTTGAAAAAGGTCCTGAATAGGGAAAATAGATTTGAACCTACATTGGGATGACAACGACTAAGCTGAGAACACCCATATCGGGACATCGCTCTACTGTACACTCAGCGAAGTAAACTACCGAAATTCATCAAAATACCTTATGAAATTTAGCCATAACTGTAAAGTATGTATGCCATAAGAATACCTTATGAAAATTGAACATGTTTATTATGACCTAATTACATAAGATAAACTTATGACAAGAGCAGAAAAATCACAAAATAATGCAGACTGGAATCGATCCATGAACGTCGAGATCACAGAGCTCGTGTCCAACCCACGCGGCTATCGACGCTTGAGAATATCGTGTTGCTGAATGTGTATAAAAGCCAAACTGTGAGTTGATTCTGCGTCATAGACTGACCTTATGAAAATCGTTCTAGCCGTTATGAATTGTTTAAAGGCCATTTCACAGGCCATTTACAACAGGCGGAAAATTTTCAAAAAAATATTTTTGAGAAAGTAATTTCATAAGCTTTGATCGCTGAAATTTTCGGAATGCACTTTTTTTCGTGCCTGAATTATGGCCAGTTATGTGAAAAATGGCCGTATAATATATGCGTATTTATGAAATAACTTTCTCTAAAATATTTTTTGAAAATTTTTTCGGGCATTGTTTTTCCGGCTTTTCTTTATAAATTTTCTGAACGGTGGAAAATTTTGTGAAAAACTTTTTCCAGTTCATATTTTATTTGGATTTCTGAGAAAATTTGCTTTCATTTTCTTAAAAAAAAAATGTTTCTATGATGCTTCGTTCTTGAGTTACCAGAGTTTTCCGAGAAATGTGGGCGACCCTGAATTTTTCTCAATTTTTGTTCATATGTCCATGAGTTCTGCCTGAGAAAAAGTTTCATGAAAATCTGAGACCCTTCGGCTCAAAACCGTACGGTAATAAAAAAATGCCAAACACCTGCTCAAAACGTGTTTTTTCGTCATATTTTTTTTTTTTTTTTTTTTCTTTAAAAAAAGACACTACACCGTCTTCAGCCAGAGGCTGCACAGACTGAACATTACTAACACGAGACAACGGACAACACACATAACACCCAGTGGCCCAATGGAGGATTTTCCGTTCGACGAAAAGTTTTCCCCGACTGGAGCGGGAATCGAACCCGCACTCCGAGGCTTACGAAACGCCTAGACGACTGACGCCGCTAACCGCACGGCCACGAAGCCCACAATTTCATTCAAAGGTATAAGTCGGGGCCCGTGGCGCAGTGGTCCACACGTTCGCTTCATAAGCGGATGGTCATGGGTTCGATCCCAGCCCCGGCACTTTCCCCGAGAGCAAAATGACACCTGACCCTCTTCGGAGCATATGGTCTAACGAACCCGGAAACTTGGATATCGGCGAACCGCAACTCATAATGGACGACCCTCAATCGGACTGGAAAAGGAACAGCAGCCACACATCAGCATCATCGTGCTCATCATTCTACCGTGGACAGAGTAGAAAAGCTGAAGCAGCACAAGGCACCAGTTCGATATAGTTGAATTATAATAGAATACATGTAGGCGCTGCACAAAGTGTAAGTGCAGCGTCCAATTGGAATCGCTCACGTAGTGCCCTAGTGGACAAAAGAGCTGTAAATTAGGTTAAGTGATTAAGAAAAAAAATCAAAGGTATTATGGCCATTTTTTCCACTTTTTTAGTACAAATTTTAAAGTACCAGCTATTAGCAGCTAAATTTTTGCATCAGCCGAACTTACTCATACACTATCGAAGCACATAAAAAACACTGCGGAATCGCGTGGGAGTCTTGAAAAAAAAAAATTCAAACAAACAACAACCTCTTTAAACCGCTTTTATCGGTGTAACTTTATTAAATTTTTAAACGTGTGTGATGTTTTGCAAAGTTGTAAAGGGTTCACAAATACATGTTTATGAAGAAGATAGCAATCAACTTACTCCTTTATTAAAGAGCCTTTACGATCACATTTGAGTTATGTTGTAGATAAAATCCAATAAATAGATTTCTATGTTAAATTTAAGATATAGCGCAATACTCACTGCCTTGCGCAAGAATATGTAGTAGCCTCTACAACTTTACTGAACATCAAATATATTTAAAAATTAAATCAAGAAAGTAACATCGACAAAAGCGGTTTGAAGAGGCTGTTGTTTATTTGATTTTTTTTTTCAAGAATCCCGCGCGATCCCGCTATGTTTTTCATATGCTTCGATATTGTATAAGTAACTGTTCGGGAGGTGCAAAAAATTGGCTGCTAATAGCAGCTATTTTAAAAGTTACAAGACTTTGTAATTTGTACTAAAACAGTGAAAAAATGGCCGTTATACCTTTGAATGATGAGATACAATTTTGCTGTCTTCAGAAAAGATATGCATTTTTGTAGTAGCTACAATTTACTGAACGCTGTAAACTCGAGAAAATTTAAAAAAAAGTTATGACGAAAAAACACTTTTAAGCTGGTGTTTCTTTTGGTGCACATAACTTTGTAAATTTTGGAGATAGAATTTTCCCGTCTTCGACAAAGTTTCTCAAAGTGACTTTATCTACAATGTTTCCATAGATGTTATTCGATTTTGGCCACAAAATAAAAAATATTTTTATTTAACCTAGAAAAAGCTACGCCTTTGAAAAATAAGTAAAAAACTAAGAAACTCTTCCAAAATCACCAAATGGCTATAACCCATGGTTTTGCTGCAAAACACAATGTCCCATTTTTTTAATTCGGCGCAGGTTTTTGTTTCGCAGTGACTTCTGCTGGACTTACTTCTAGCAAGTAAGTATTTCTTTTTTGTGGGTTTATTGACAAATATCGGTGACAGATAACGGAAACGGCATATTTCGCGTGACGTGTTTCGACCTACTATTTTTTCGGTCAACAATATTCCGAGAAACTCCGAGGCTTACGTAACGCCTAGATGGCGCTACTAACCGCACGGCCACAAAGGATCGCTTCTAATGAAAGAAGCAAACCCTCTGCCAGCGTTGTCAGGCTTGTCTTCTGCACTGGTTAATCAACAAACCAAACAGTCACTACAACAGTTCCTAATTATGAATCCACGCACTTAATCATGATTATCATTACGATCTGATAACTGTCCACAATGCTAATAATTGCGGTTGTCCAATCAAAAAATGTAATCAAAACAATAAATTTTCCTTCTGCTGCAATCCAAGGGCGGCAAATCCTATTCATGATCAATTAAATCACGCTCCGCTGGACCCATGGGAATCAGCCACGATGACTCGCTAACGGTTCCGTCTCCGCCCCAGCCTCAAATGTCCTGAGCCTTTGCAGGAGTCCAGGACCTGTACCAACCAGCTGGTAATAAATGCCGCTGATGGAAATTTGTAATTCAAATTTCCATTAGCCCAGTTTAGCATGTTATCGGCCGAGTTCACTCGTAGTCGTAACTCCCATCTGTTCCAAGGGGCTTCCTCGCCCTCTGTCTGTCTGCCGGCCTCACAAACCACCGACTCCGACGCCCAGGCCAACTACTTCATTTAGTTGGGGAAAATTATTTTAATAAATTAATTTATTGCTTCTCGCGATTGCTATCGAACCTTGTTTGCTTCCTGTCCGGGCGCGGTAGGCACCTAACAATGCGATGAAATAAACCAGTAGGTTATGGTGGCAGAATCATCGTTACATTTTGGTTCGTGTCTAGCGGTCCAGTGGATCTAATCGGCTGATTCAAGGCTATTTCAGGATGCAGCCCGAGTTAGGGTAGATAACAATTTATAGGGTGCTGAAACTTTGTGATGATATTCATTTCACCGTACGACCTTTTGTTATATATTCTGAGCCCATGTCTATGTCTGTAAGGGATTGACCACTTCCTAGGCCAGTCCAAGAAAGCTTTCCTGCTACACCATTGCACAAAGCTAATTCAAAGGCGTACAGATACGGCAAAGCTTACGATACTTACTTGTTCTCAGTATGCCTCCCTTATCCTGTGAAATACGGCAACTAACTTAGAGCAATGATAGCAACGATTATCATCGTTTTGTTCTATTGGAAAAGATCCATCTGATTAGTATCTCCTTCAACATCATTCCACATGAGCAGATTCTCCTTCGTTTCTATCGAATGGAAACTCAGCCGAGCGCCTGCTGCAGTGGATGACTACCCAACGACGTCCTTCTGACAGACCACATTGAGCAAATTTCGCTAATTATGAGCTCGACACAAAACAAGCTATCCTCCTCGGCTCGGCAGGAGCACCCAAACGGGCAGTCAGTGGTTTTATAATTAATGAAACTTCTCGTTGTCGGAAACAACCGGCAACACACAACTGCCTGAACGGAAAGGCTCAAACAAACATTCGTGACACCTTTGCATCAGGCCTGCCAGCCAGAATTGTTCGAATTTAACGTCACTCTGGCCCTGAACCGAGAATCCTGTGTTCCTCCGCAACGGCACACTCCAGTAAACAAGTTTGTTTGGTTATAAGCTAGGTCAGTCGTCGATGTGGACTGACCTCTACACGGTACAGAAACTTTCCCTGGCCGGAGTGAATGTGTGAGTTTGTGTGGCTTACTCACTATCCTGTTGTCAGTCGGGTGACTGGTGGCACGCCAACAGGCTATCTGACGTATTAGAAAGCATTAACTTCCCTCCCACCACCGACCGCCCAGCATGACCAGCGGATACACTGGGACTTCCGACACATCATGCGAATTATTCATTGTCTCGAAAAGTCATTTATCAAGCCGACAACAACGGTGGAATGATTGTGCCCTCTCCTGACTGCTGTACCAACCTAGTAGTGATGGCTGTGCTCACACGACCTGACAAATGCGTGCCCCGTTGTCTTTGATCACCGGCCAGCCGGAGTTGATTCGCTGCGTGCTTTCCAGAACTCTGCACCTGAAGCCTAACCTACAATGACCAGGCAGCGTTGATACCACCACCACCGAACGGGACACATTTGGCCGAAATGATTAATTGACATGTCGCAGTCAACTAGCTTCACTTGCTTAGTCAAAAGCCATCATCGCGGGTATCAACAGCCATCGCATCAGCCCGGTTTCAGCTGGGTCTGACCGTTGGCGGCAGTGCATTCAGCTTAATTTGGAGAATCTGTGAATGGATTGCAGATAATTAGTTAAATGAAAGTCATCTTCTTGGTATCAAGTGTACAGGTTGTTGTTACACTATCTGCGGCAAGGTCCAGTCTGAACTTTATGAACAATTGAATCAAATGATGTAGGAGACTTATTGTTGGCAAACTTCAATCAATGTGTAACAAACTATTGATACGTCCGCTGTGTCCGAGTCTGTTCAAGGTGGGCTAATTCCAGAGAACAAACCAAATAATTATTGCATTATAATGGCAGTTTTATTAACATGGTGTCTAGCATCCTCAAGCCATCGTAGCTCTTTTTTTTCTAAACCATAGGGGGATAAATCTGCTCATCAGACACCCTAACAGGAAGGTTAGGGTAGTGTGGGGTTAAGGCCGTCTTCTACAACGCCAGTAGAAGCCAGTACTACTCTCTCCTCGATCCACTAAAACACATTCCTATGGTCGCCAAACCCTACGTCTCTCCGGAACCACCAAGAAGGTATTGCTTCAGAGAGGGGCTACCCGAGCAAAGCTTGACAGCAAATTGAAAACTAATTTTGATGTTGTGATATTGCAAATTATGATAACTCAGGTTGTTGTCATTTTGGTCGTTTTAACGGTTAAAACATCAAAAATGAGAGCAGAAAAATGTTCCCGTAACAGCAAGTTGAAAACAATTCCTGCCATCAGTGATATCAAATTGATAACTGTTTTTGCTATCAGTGCGAAAAAATGAAAAATCGTTAAATGTATAGTTTTTCGAATGATATGAAAACATAAATGCAATATGTTAATTGCACTGATGGTATAGCATTAGTTGTATTATACAAGGTCGCCTAGAAGTTTTGAAATTACTTAAAAACTTTAATATTTATAATAAGTTGAAGTGACAGCAAAACGAAATCAAAATTTGAAATCAAATTGAATCAAGACAATCTGATATCAAAATGTGATATCAATTTGCTGCTGATTACAAATCGTGCTTTCGAAATGCTATCATTTTGTTGTTAGACTTTGCTCGGGTAGTGCATATCGCACCCTCAAGGTTAGCTGCCGTAGCCTAGCAGCAACGAACATCGATGACTCGCTCTGGAGAGTCCATCACGATAGCATGCTGGCGCTTAGCCAGTTTCCCGAGTGGTCCTCGCCACTCCCTTTGTCCTCGGAAGGCGGGCAGGGTCAACCCCGCCCGCGCCCTACTGCTGAGCGGACATCAAGAACTGATGCCCACATGCAACCCGATCTGACCTGCCCGTAAGGAAGGGTATCACTACCCTTCAGGCCCTATCAGATGCATGCGTAGGTTGCAGACAGCAGGGTCTCACCTACCCCGACCCTTGCCGGGGACCCCTTTCCAACCGCGGGCTTGGATCCAACCCAGTAGACCGACGCCACGACAGCACCGCTACCGGGACTTCCTCTCCGCGGCCACTTAATCGCTGTAAGGGTCGATCTCGACCGCAGGGCACCGGTATGACCTACGAAGCCGACTTCGAACCCCTGGACCACCTCTTGTACTGCATCTGGACTAGCCATTCTCCGAGTCCACGCGCCACCTCCTCTGTAGCTCCCAGACGATATGGGAGATGGCCGTTGAGACGGCATTCCAGCTAATCTCATCCCTACACATTCTCTGGACCAAGTTGTCCGGAGTTGTGTCCTCCCCGCATGTGGCAAGCATGCGGTCACGCATTGTGCGAAAACGCGGGCACACGAACAAAACGTGTTCCGCCGTTTCCTCTAAACCATTGCACACTGGGCATTCGGGAGAATCCGCATGCTCGAAACGGTGTAGATACTGTCGGAAGCAACCATGACCTGTAAGGACCTGTGTCAGGTGGAATATAACTTCCCCATGGCGCCTATTAATCCAACTATCTACCCTCGGTATCAACCTATGGGTCCACCTTCCTTTGGTGGAACTGTCCCACGCGCGCTGCCATTTGACCATAGAGGCCATCCTGACAGTCTTGCGTATGCCTCTTGTGCCGCGCATTTCGAAGCACTCCATGTCCTCACTGATAAGAATGCTGATAGGCACCATACCAGTAATGACACAGAGAGCGTCGTGTGACACGGTACGGTACGCGCTTGCAACCCTCAGACACATAAGCCTGTAAGTACTTTCCAGCTTCCGTCGGTAGCATTCAGTACTTAGCGCGGTACCCCACGCCGGGCCGCCATACCTAAGTATGGACGTAGCAACACTAGCCAGAAGCTTGCGCTTACTGGCGTACACCGCTGAGCTATTGGACATCATCCGGGACAGTGCCGCAATAGCTGTGGAGGCTCTTTAACAGGCATAATCGACGTGGCTACCGAAGGTAAGCTTATCGTCGATCATCACGCCCAAGTGTTTGACGGAGCGCTTTGACAGGATAGTACACTCTCCTACACTGATCTCCGTCTGCTGCTCCGACTTCAGGTTGTTAACAACCGTCACCTCTGTCTTGTGGTGAGCCACACTCTTAAAAAATTAGGAATTTACACGTGACGTAAACCATCAACGTACGTAAACATTCCATGACTGAATGGCAAATTTGACTCAATTTTACATCCATCATGTAAGTTCGAGTTGGTTGCACAAGATGTCAATAAACCTGTCTGACGGGATAGGTAGAAACAGTTTTACATTTATCGTTTGTCTCACAACTCGGTGATACAGCTGAGAGGTATAGTGCGTGCCTCACAATCAGCGGACCAGAGTTCGAATCCAATTCATTATTTTACTTGCATATGTTTTATTTCTCGTTTCGGCTCTAGCGATTGCTAGCTCGACTTTATTTGTGATAGTCTTATAAATTTGTGTCAAACGGGTCGCTCCTTTTATGTGCTTTGCTAGTAATTCAACTATACGACTATCTGATCAACTATGTACTCGTCATAGTGGGAATTGTTGGAACAAATCAATTTGAAAAGAATCAGGACAGTCTAGTTATTTATTATTGAATTACCCATATATTCCGAATTCTCTGAGGACCAAATATGTACAGTACACAGCAAAAAATTTCTTGTGATATCACATCATTTTCGCTGCACATCATTCGCGTCGTAAAAGTGATGTACAAATTACATCCTTCCCACGCAGCAAATTAGCCGCCGTAGCTTGAAAGTGAGTCTAGCAATCGCTAGAACCGGAACGATTGATGAATCATATATAAGTAAAATATTGGCATGGATTTGTACACAGATCCGTTGATTGTGAGGCATACCCCTTACCTCTCGGCTACTTCACCGAGTTAGGAGATAGGTGATAAATATGATACTGTTTCTAGGTATCTGCTGGAATGGGTTTGTTGACACTTTCTGGTGCCAACTACGGTGCACATGGTGAGTGTAATAATTGTTGGAAAACGATGTATCCGAGTGAGATTACGTTCGAAAATGGATACATCGCCAGAAATTACGCGCCTGGATATTACAAAATTATTTGCTGTGTAGTCACAGGTTTATGAGTCGATCCCCGTAACGTGGGTAGATCACCTTAGAATGGTGCGTTGCGGTGTAAGATCTACCAAATCAAATCAAATTTTGATCTTGATATTTACCGTATTTTTAAATATTCCAAGATCAAAGTTTGATGCTCTTTTCCTTGTGTTTTGTAGTATTTGTGTTTCAATGTACTACTAATTAACATTTTATTTCAGCAGGATTCAGGTAAATGTATCGTACGATATAAATAATATTTTAAAAATATGTAACTGTGGCGAGCGTATCACTAATATGTAGCTTATTTGACGTACGATGTTAATATTATTTTATATTTCAGATTATCAACCGAAGAATCTAGTAATTCAACCAAATGCCAACAAGATGACAAGGAAACCAGGATGAATTGGGCAGACAACTGATTCCAAGCAGTCTAACAATGGTGTGCCTGAACGTTAGCCAAGCGTATCCTTTGGAGTTTACCCTTTCACTAACAACACCCAAATTCCCGTGACACCTAGGCCTGAGAGATCGTAGAGTTGTCTACATTTTTCATAGGTGTCCAAAAATAACCATCCTTTCCCATTCCTCAGCAGTCGCAAGGACGTGGCCAGGACAGTGCTCGACCATTGGAGGATTGCGTCAGTCTTGTTTAAGAGTCAGAGATTAGTCCCAAATCTTTGTGCTTTGGTTCGGACGGGAAGGATGCAACCCTCATAACAGCGGTCTAGGACTGTACCACCTACGAATTTGTGCGACTCGCTTAATGCTAATGCTAATGCTAATGCTAACGGGTCGCTCCTTTTATGTGCATCCAAGTGAACTTAAATTTACATGATTTTTTCTAAGAGTGCAGCTCCAGTTTCCTGGACCGCATCCACGCCTCCACAACCTTGATCCAGTGCACAATGGTCCGAATCCACGTTTTAGCAGGAAAAAAATCCGTATCTCTGTTTTCGTTAATTTTAGGCGTTTGGTGTCTTCAGAGAAGTTGTTTGAATTTGTTTGCTGCATCTTTTCCAAAAATTTTTGATTAGGGTGGTCCTCGTCTTAACTCAAATCTGGAATAGAACTTTTTAATTTTAAGTCATACGCGATCGAGTTTTTCAGCAAAGTTGTAGGCAATGCTATTTCGAGCAACTTTGCCGAATACGTCGTTTATCTAGCTCTTGATTTGAACATAGTAGGTCAATTCGAAGTTTTGGCTTAGGGTGAGGCCTCCAAAAACGTTTTTTTCGCAATAACTTTTTTATTTGATTTTTTTCGAAGATGTGAGCTTCGGAGCATTTGAAGAGCAAATAACGACGCATATTTATTCTGAACATTGCATGTTGCTAGGTCTTGTCATTCGAATGTTATGGGCAATTTTGACTTAAAAACAACGATGTTTTAAAATGCTTTTATCTCATGGAGCTGGTAAAATAAAAAAAGGTCTTTAAGCGGCATTTGGAAGGTCACATAGAAAGCCAAATTTGGAGCAAAAATTACAAGAACGTTATTTTTTAAATTGGAATAAATCGACTCCAAAAATCCCCTTAAAAAATTGAAAAACTACATATAACTCATACAATTTTATAGATAGAGTCAAACTGTCTTCGGAAAAAATGTGGGTTTTTAATATACCTAAAAGTTTCCCATACACGACTTTTTTGTAAAACGTGAAACAAAAGCTTGAAATTGATAATTTGTTTTTAAAGAATATAGTCGTTCTAATTTTCTAGAAAAACATAACTTGTTCCTCTAAGAATCAAATTATCAATTTCAAGCTTTTGTTTCACGTTTTACAAAAAAGTCGTGTATGGGAAACTTTTAGGTATGGTAAAAACCGAAGACAGTTTGGCTCTATCTTTAAAATTGTATGAGTTATATGTACTTTTTCGTTTTTTAAGGGGATTTTTGGAGTCGATTTATTCTAATTTAAAAAATAACGTTCTTGTAATTTTTGCTCCAAATTTGGCTTTTTATGTGATCTTCCAAATGCCGCTTAAAGAACTATTTTTATTTTACCAGCTCCATGAGATATAAGCATTTTAAGACATCGTTGTTTTTAAGTCAAAATTGTCCATAACATTTGAATGACACGACCTAGCAACATGCAATGTTCAGAATAAATATGCGTCATTACTTGCTCTTCAAATGCTCCGAAGCTCACATCTTCGAAAAAAATCAAATAAAAAAGTTATTGCGAAAAAAACGTTTTTGGGGGGCTCACCCTAAGTCAAAACTTCAATTTGACCTACTATGTTCAAATTAAGAGCTAGATAAACGACGTATTCGGCAAAGTTGCTCGAAATAGCATTGCCTACAACTTTGCTGAAGAACTCGATCCCGTACGACTTAAAATTAAAAAGTTCTATTCCAGATTTGAGTTAAGACGAGGACCACCCTAATCAAAAATTTCTGGAAAAGATGCAGCAAACAAATTCAAACAACTTCTCTGAAGACACCAAACGCCTAAAATTAACGAAAACAGAGATACGGATTTTTTTCCTGCTAAAACGTGGATTCGGACCATTGTGCAGTGGTTGGTAGTCAACTTTACCTCCTCGATCGTTTCACCGTAGACTTCGAGCGTAATGTCGTCGGCAAATCCGACAATCACCACTCCCACTGGATACTCTAACCTCAACACCTCGTCGTACATGACATTCCATAACACCGGACCCAGGATGGAACCTTGCGGGACTCCTGAGGTTATGTGAAAGCACTTCCGACCCACCTCCGTGTCGTAAACTAGTACGCGATTCTGGAAGTAGCTTCCGAGAATCTTGTACAAGTACTCCGGTATCCCCAGACGCAAGAGCGCATCGGCAATAGCAGCCCAACTGGCGCTATTAAATGCATTCCTTATATCCAGAGTCACTACCCCGCAGAAGCGAATTCCCCTCCTCTTAGGCTCGAGTGCTTTCTCGGCGGTTTTTGTAACCGACAAGATAGCGTCTACGGTGGACCTCCCCTTCCGGAAGCCATACTGGTTGCTCGAAAGACCATTTACGCCCTCAGTGAACCTCAACATTCTATTGAGAATGATCTTTTCGAGCACCTTCCCCGCCGTGTCAATCAAGCATATTGGTCTATATGCCGACGGGTCTCCGGGTGGTTTCTCCGCCTTTGGCAATAGTACCAGGCTCTGCCTCTTCCAAGCTTCTGGGAAAACTCCCTCGTCCAGGCATTTCTGCATAGCAGACCTGAACATCTCGGGAGCCTCTGCAATAGCTACTTTTAAGCCCAGGTTCGGAACTCCGTCCGGACCTGGGGCCTTACCTACGCTAAGGAACTTAGCTATCCCCGCAAGTTCCACATCGGTGACCCTCTCCTCATCGCCAGCCCCAGTCCCCGGCTGTCCTACGAAAGGAGGCCAAGGACTAGGATCATGACGCGGAAAAAGTCCTCCAATGATCCCCTCCAACATCTCTGGAGATTGCTCTGTAGGAGCCATCACACCTCTCGTCTTGGCCATAACGATCCTGTAGGCGTCACCCCACGGGTTCGTATTGGCACTCTGACAGAGACCCTCAAAGCAGGCCTTTTTGCTTGCTCTTATCTCGGTCTTGAGCGCGGCTTTTGCAGCGGCGAACACCACCCGCCGTTCGTTTCGCTCTTCCTCTGATCGTGCTCGCTGCATCCGCCGCCTAGCCCTTAGGCAGGCGCGGCGCAGGTCCGCAATCGCGTCGGTCCACCAGTAAGCCGGTGGCCTCCCATTTCTAGGGTGGACTCGCCTAGGCATGGTCGCATCACACGCACGTGAGAGCACCGCTACCAGCTCGTCGCCGTCTAAACCGAGTAAGTTTCGCTCACGGCGGAGCGCTTCCCTAAATACCTCTTCGTCGAAGTATGATGTCTTCCACCTACGAGGGCTTGGCATTGGCCTAGCCGCTTCTTCTTCTATCCGCTGTCTGCTGTTGTTGTAGTCGATACTGTAGCGAACCGCCAGGTGGTCGATGTGAGTGTAGCCATCATCTACTCTCCAGTTCGAACTACTTGTTAGGCCAGGACCACAAAAGGTCACGTCAATAATTGACTCCGCTCCATTTCGACTATAGGTACTCTTGGTACCGTAATCCGGGGTCAAATTGATCACATTAAAACAACTTTTGCGGATAACATCAGTGCCTGTTCAAATATTGCCAAAAGAATTTCTGTAAAACCAGTACCCAGTGGATCTCCACGGAAGCATGTGACAGAATTTTGTTCAACAAATTTAAACTTAAAGTTAAATAACTCCAAATATCCAAAAATTGGAAATGCCATTTTGGGGCGAAATTGATCAGTATACAATTAAGCATCGGTTGGAAATGAAAATTTCCTTCACCGCTTAATTCGGCACCAACATTTCAAAAGGGCGTAACTGCTTTTGCAACCAATGCCTTCTCACAGAGCTGTAGGTCGTATTTCAATCATCTCACGCAATTCACATCCATTAATCGAAAGAGGAGGATTTTATCTTTCTATTTGTGCTAGTGGATTGCTCGAGTGGGATGGGATACGCTCCACAGCTTTGTGAGAAGGCATTGGTTGTAAATGCAGTTACGCCCTTTTGAAATGTTGGTGCCGAATTTTGCTCTTCTAAAACCGAATAACGCGTCAAAAATCTTTCAACTAGTGAATTTAATACTTTAAATGCAAAATTGAATTTCGAAATTTCCCTTCAAACGCCTAAAGGTAGGCAATTTCATTTGAAATTAGTGAGTTCTATCACAATAAATGACTATTTCTTCATAAAATGAACTTTGTATAACAATTTCATGTTCTGATTAGCTGCTTAACATTCCAACCAAGGCTCCACAAAAATGTTAAAACAGAGAATTCACGGGAAGAACTATTCGCAATTGATTGTTTAGCAGCAATGATTTCAGCTAAATGAGAAATACATTGCAAATTCCTTGAAAAAATAAGGCAAAACTAACTTTTATCTAAAAAATTATAAGTCTATACTAACCTCTAGACATCTATGAATCAGATGACGTAAAAAGTTTAAAATCATTACGACGCTTAAGAGTTCCTAGTATGGAATTACAATGTAGTACCCGAGTGATCAATTTAACCCCGCTGATCAATTTGACCCCGGTTTACGGTACCGACGTTAGCCAAGTCGACATCTAAGGTGGCCAGTGTTTCTAGCAGGATCTGATCCCGCTGGTTCGTGAAACGGCTTCCCCATTCCACAGCCCATGGGCTGCAGGCATTAAAGTCACCCGCTATTACCACCGGCCTTCGCCCTGTTAGCACGGTCGTTAGGCGGTCCAGCATTTGCGTGAACCGCTCGATCGGCCACCGCGGAGGCGCATAACAGCTACAGAAGAAGACCCCGTTTACTTTGGCGACCACGAAGCCCTCGTAGGTAGTAGACACCAACTTCTGCACGGAGTATTTACCCGTCGTCCATATCGCCGCCATTTTCTTGATCCCATCCGAGGCCCAGTTGCCGTTTCCGGCGGGTACTCGGTATGGGTCCGAAATGATGGCGATATCCGTCTCCCACTCAGAAACCGCCTGACAAAGCAGTTGCTGAGCCGCATCACGGTGGTTCAGGTTCAGCTGCGTTACCTGCACTGTGATTTGTTGTTCACTGCGGCTTTCTTAAAGGCCGGGCACCCTGGACCACCCATCGGATGTCTGTTTTTCGAGGTTTTCCCGGTACAGATCATGCAGATGGGCGGACTCGTGCAGCTTTGGGCCTTATGACCTTCAGCGCCGCATCGCCTACACAGTTTGCGCCTGTCGGGGCCTTTGCAGTCCCACGACTTGTGTCCTGGTTCCAGACACCTGAAGCAAACCTCAGGTGGCTCGTGGAATGTCAGGTGACATACACACCAGCCCACCTTTATACTCCCTACTTTAACGGACTTTTTAACATCCGCCACAGGTAGCTGAACCAAAGCTATCTGTGTCCCTGCTGGCCCTCTCCGTAGCTTAACGGCTGCGGCGGCCACCTGCACATCGCACTGTTGCCGCAGTGCCGTGACGATCTCTTCCACTTCGGTGATCTCGTCAATGTCTTTGTTCCCATCATTCCGGGGCGGGCCGGCCTTTTCAGGCCCACCCTTCCCAGCTTTCCGGGAACCCTGGCTGGGGTCCGACTTTTCGGCGTTACCACCGGCTTTCGGGGTTATTATACGCCTGGCCTTGCGGGCGCCGCCAGACAGCTCCTCACCTGACGGCTGCCTCGCCCGCTTCTGCGAATGCTTGTCACGTTTGTCACGAGCATTCGCTTCCACACTCCTCGGACTAACTGCGAAGGAGAAGGCCTCCGTTTGTGTAAACTTCGACGCATTCTCCTTTGCGGGTTCCGCCGCTGCAGCAGCCAGCAACGCGACCGCGTGCTCCTGCTTGGCCTCATCGACAGACACTCTAAGTCTAAGCAAGGCCGTTTTCAGGTCCTTGCTTATATTCGACTTAGTTGTTGCAAAGTCGATGATTTTGCCAAGCTGGTGCTCAGCAACCTCTAATGCGGACCGTCCTTTTCCTACTTCTTAGCTGATGGCCCTCAGCAGCCACGCTCCGTCCATGACCTCCACCGGCTGGCTTGCCGTGGAGTGGACAGGAGCTCCCACGCTTGAGCTACGTTAGCAGCTTCCAGCACCTGACTCCTCGCTTCTCCTTGTCGGAGACCTCATCAACCCGCTTCTTGCGAAGGGGTTGATCGCACCACTACTTCCACCTATGTTATTTTTTGAATTTTTGCTCATACTTATTCCCACGAGTTGCACGAGAAAGAATGTTCACCACGCCAGAGCTCTGCATTAACGCGGTAAGGGACAGCTTACTGTGGGGGGTGCCCAGGTACCCCACAGACTCCGTTAAAGATCGAGCATCTTTTTCACCCCCTCGATCACTCATTCCTCGGCACGGGTCGCTTGACACCTTGAATTGGGGTTATTAGTCCTATTCTTAGCTGGCAACTACGCGGCTGACTCGCAAGCGGGGGGGGGGGTGCGTCAGGCCCCAGGACATCCGTCCCTGCTGCCCCAAGCCATCGTAGCTCTAATGAACTGTGATATGTTGATACCTTGATACTTTTTTCTACAGAATGAGAACATCTGCTGATCAGATACTCAAGAGGTGGTAACTCGGTTTATTATAGGGATCGACCCACTAAAACTTATTTTCTCTCTTCCTTACCTTCGCGGCACGCCCGTTAGGGATGATTTCGAGAAGGCGAGACCGTACATGAGTACTCTCTTGGCGTTCCACCAGCTAAGTGGTCCTCTCTCCCCTGGAAGCTTGAGTCCTGGCTAGTACTGTAGACTACCCGTTGAACTCAAGGGCCAACTCAACTTGCTGTAGTTCGGCTCGCCATTTTATCTGTAGTTCAAGTACGATTCGGGAGACCGTGGAAGTAACGGAACCCCATTTGTCCACCCCCGTACATATCTTTTCAACAATGTTATCTGGAGTGATATCGCCTGACAGAAATTGCGTCAAGTATAAACTCACCTCGCCATGGGGCCTCCTCGTCCATTTAGACACGCTCGGTATGAGCCTGTGTGTCTCGACCATCTATCCTTGCTGGAGGAATCCCATTCCCGCGTTGCTCGAAGCACTCATCATCCTCTGCCACCACTAGTGCTATGGGCATCATGCCCGCTAGCACACATACCGCGTCCTTTGACACCGTGCGGTATACGCTGATCACCCTAAGGCACATCAGCCTGTGGGTACTCTCGAGTCGCTTCACTTTCGATTGACCACTAGCGCATTCGACCGTGCAACGGCGCCATACCATTTGTATGTAGACCGCTACTGTTACGAGCAGCTTACGCTTACTCGAGGCTATTGCCGAGTTATTTGACATTATCTTTGACAATGCCATTATCGCCATGCTTGCCTTTTTGCAGGCATCCCGAATAGGTGGAAAAATCTGATGAATAGCATATTCAGTTATGATTGATTGAATTACTGAAGAGCAAAAACTGATATTGGTTTGGTTGATATAAGAGGTAAAAAAACAGAAATAATAGCAAAATCTTATATGGTGTACTACTCGATAATAGCTCGTTAAGATATTACAAGATCAAAACAATAGCAGACAAGATTTGACACTTCTTTCTAGATAAAAAAAAATCAGCATCCAGCACCGAGCCTACGACATTAGGATTCACAGGCGGCGATGCTTACCACTTATCTGCGGCTCGCTGTTGTAAATAACATGGGAATAAGAGCATGCGGTTCTTCATTTCCACAGCTCAGAAAGGGGCACATGCCATTTCACTAACATTGAGCCATCTCTATGAGTGTATGTGTTCCATTTCGTGCAGAAGAGCTAAACTTGTTCTTATGTAGAAATTTTCAGCTATTTCGACAAGAACAACAACTGATACATATCATATCGCTTTGAGCTATTCGTGCGATATTCATTAGTTTTTTTAATAGCTCATCAAAATCATATCGAGCTATGACAGCAAAAAGTGTTCGATTTGAGATATGATTTAGATATTCTCGTCTACCCGCGATATTCTACGTGGTTTCCAAATTTCAGCTTATAAGCTTAACGCTATTGAACGCACTCTTTAGCTATCTCGAGCGTTTTGGTTACAGCCCTAATAGCGTCCACCGTCGATCAAAAGGGTTTCTGGTAGCCGAGCTGGTTATCCGAGAGGCCAGAGTCATCGGGTTTCTCGGTATAGACCATCAGCCTCGACAGAATGATCGTTCTAACAGTTTTCCGGCCGTGTCCAGAAAGCAGATAACATTTGCATAAAAAAATTGGCTTTTTGTATAAGCAAAATATAAACATTTTGTTATTTTTGTTTACAAAAAACAAACAGTTTAGACTCCTACTACACGACTTCCATCTACACGGTCACCTATTACATGGATTCCTATTACACGGCAGTCCGTGTTGTGGGATTCACAGAGCTTATGGGATTTCGCCTAATTGGTGGTGTAAGCGAATATCTCAGGCGTATTACAAGATAACACCATACTTTCTTTGGCAAATTTGTAGTACTAGAATAGATCTACCACACAAAGCCAACTATTTGGAATAATGCTGTCTTCGGCAAAGTTGTTACTGGAACTAACGGAACCTACTGAGATCAAAAACAATCTGGTATTTCAACAATTAGTTAGTGATTTTTCCGCTATGTGGCACTAGTTGTTAAGTTCAAACTTCGCGATCTCGAAATCCAGAGCAGATAGAAAAGTGCCGTCTTCGGCAAAGTTCTTCAGGAAGTCAAGAGAAATCTGGTGTTTCAACAATTAGTTGGTAATATCGCCGCTAGGTGGTGCCAGTCGTCAAGTTAAGCTTCAACCTTCTCTATCTGGAGATCCAGAGCAGCTAGAAAAGTGTCGTTTTTGGCAAAGTTCTTCAGGAAGTCAAGAGCTATCTGGTGATTCAACATACTTACCTTACCGATCTGGCTAAGGTCGGTGGCCTCTGCTGTACATAGTAGCCGTCTCCATTCCACTCGATCCATGGCTATTTGTCTCCAGTTCCGCACTCTGCGTAGGGTCTGTAGATCGTCCTCCACTTGGTCGACCCACCTAGCTCGCTGCGCACCACGTCTTCTTGTACCGGTCGGATGGTTTACGAGAACCATTTTAGTCGGGTTGCTATCCAACATCCTGATGACGTGATCCGTCCACCGTAGCCTCCCGATATTTGCGGAGTGGACGTTGGTTGGTTCTCTCAGCAGCTGATGCAGCTCGTGGTTCATTCGCCTTCTCCAAGTCCCGTCTTCCATCTGCACTCCGCCGTAGATGGTACGCAACACCTTCCGTTCGAAAACTCCAAGGGCGCGTTGGTTATCTGCACGTAGAGTTCAAAATTTGTTTTCAATTTGCTGTCAGACTTTGCTCGGGTAACCAGTCCATCGTTGTGTTTTCATCACCACTCTTTCCATGCTACCAACAGGATGTGCTTGTCCCTCTGGTGGTGGGTTTTGGAAACTGGTGGCGTAGTATGGTAGACTGTTCAACTACGGCCTAGCAGACATATCTAGCTAACGGAGAAAAACACAACACATACGAACACTTCCCAATTAGGTCTCCAATTAGCCTAGTGGTTAAGGCTATGGATCGCCAATCCGGAGACGGCGGATTCCCGTTCCGGTCGGGGAAATTCTCTCGACTCCCTGGGCATAGTGTAACATTGTCCTTGCCTCACAATGTACAAATTCATGCAATGGCAGGCAAAGAAAGCCCTTCAATTAATAACTGTGGAAGTGCTTAAAGAACACTAAGTTGAAGAGAGGCCTGCCAAGTTCCAGTGGGAAAGTAGAGCCATAAAGAAAAAGAAGAAGAAGAAGAATATGATCACTTCCCGCACTTTTTCATACAATACACGTTTCCAATTCATACAAAATGTCAAAAACACTCCACACTGAACTGCGAACGCTTACATGTTAATTCTTGAGTAAAATGAATACAACATAAGTTTGGCCTCACTTGAAATTCGATGCTGGCGTAAATCCTCTTTGTGTCGTTATCATCTGTCCGCCTCATAAGGTTGCCTTAGTGACATAAAAGAGCATTCGATTTCGGTCGGTATCAAGAAAATTAGAGCACGTGCACCAACCTAATCATCGGCAACCGTCACGGTCACTAAACAGTCAGTGTGGAAGGCATGGCGATGTCGTCGCCATGCAGATGGTCATCGTGGCACATATCCTCAGTCCAATCAGGCGCAGAGCTCATCAGCTCGGTAAGCACTCAGGTTCGGAGAAGTAAAGACTCCTTGCGTCGATAGGGAAATTGAGGTGGAGTGGCACATTAGTTGTTTTCTACGTTTCATATGTCTATTAGTATTTATAAAGTCTGCATTAGTACCAAAATTTATGGGGAGTAGGGCGAAAATCAGTCCAGTGCTTTGTTAGAAGTTATGGGTTTTAAAACCAGTAATTCATTTTTGAAATCTTTGTGATTCGTCAAAGTATCTTGGATGCCTTCAATGCATTGTCATTCCTTAAATGAAACTTTTGATAAATAAGCTATGATTAACCACAGAAAAAGTACCTACCGTGCACCTCCTTGAGTATGATTCCACTACAAGGAAACGCTTGGTACGTTTGCATATAAGATCCTCTACTTAATAATAGTACTTTAGAAATTGCCCCAGTTGAGACGTTACGCCAAGATAGAGGAGACTACACAGATAAAAATAATGAGATTTACACGTCACGTAAACTTCATTTTAGTCATGTAAACCTAGTGTTATGATGGTTTACATGATATATCATGTAAATTTATGTTATATGTCATGTAAAAACTCAGAGTCATGTGGAATTACATGACATATAATGGAAGTTTACATGATATTTTATGACTTTTACATGATATGTAATGTAAACTTCTGTGATATCCCACGCTCAAACATGTGCATCATGTGTCACATAATTTTACACTCTTTTTTCGATCTGTGTCCTTACTTGTGAATTACGAACTTTTTTGTCTGTATTAACGTGATTTTTACTTCCTTTCCGAAGGAAGAATTCACATTGAGTTTGTTGGGAGTTTCCAGATCCTCGGCGTGAATGTCACGGGTTTTACGAATTCTATATGCCAGTATAATTTACATGTAAATCTTTTAGATTGATTCTGCAATAGATCATCTTACTTCACGGAAGTATTTCGTACCTCGTTCCCCTACATACTACCTTCATTGGCAGATCTGGCGCTTAATGATGACATCGACTGCCGGGCGGCCGTGAGACAGCACACGCGCACGCACTGGCAGAGGTCTCGAAATTAGATGAAGTGATGAGTGGAATTATCATTCCGGAATTTGTGTGTGTTTGCCTCTAATCTGCACGGAGAAACGGCTTAATGGGAATTGACGCCCGGTTCCTGCATAAAACACGCACATTCGTCCTAAATAGTCGAGGTGTGTGTGTGTGTGCAAACGGTTCCTACGCAGGGTCCAGCATTACGGATTAGAACTCGGTCGACAGCATCACCGCACCACATCGAACGGGAAAGCAATTATTTCTGGGGTGTTGGTAATGCGGTTTCGCTGGTAGCGAAAGCTGGAACTAAGCACACTACCCCAGTTGTAGTCGAATTAGTTTTTGGCACTCCCGTGATGATTGTTTCCGCAAACTACGCTCACTCGCTCAGGCCTACTAGTGAGAGCTCCCTGCTTGCCAGTAGTGAAATAGAATTGTACGGTGAGGTTTGCGGTTTCATTTCAAATTTGCTTAGCTCAATTTAATTAAAATGATTATTTCTGGTTTCTGGCTTTGTTTAGTGGTGAAGTCTAATGAACAGTATCCGGATCGGAAATCAAGTTTGATTTGTTTCGGAGACATGGGGCGCCCAATAATCATATCAATACCAACTTTTGTTGTGGGACTGTGTTTGCTAGGGATGAATGTCAAACAATTGAGTTACGTGGTTATTGGTGAGCTTCAATTCGCCCCGTTGAATCTTCGCAGAATGAAAAATACTTGTCCACTAGACCAGGTCATGGGACAATTGTTTCCAATCTCCGCGCTAGGTGCCTCAATCCTCACAAACTGCGAGCAGCCTTCATGTGTGCGGCCTGTGACGAATTCGCCTATCTTTCCTCTTGACTAACTATTACTATTACGATAGTAATACGACGATGGTACCCGCTCCTTTGCATGTCAGCTCTTCATTTCTTACTTAGGAGAAATATTGAACATGTATCAGGTATCAGAAGGCCGGCTCCAGAGGCACGTTATCCTCCATTAAGGACGTTTGTGCCATCGCCAAAACAGTAGCCTATTTCATCATCTACTTGAGGGAAAATGAAGGAAATAAGGATGAGGATGGGGATAAGGACAGGTAGGGAAATAGGAAAAGTACCCTAAAAGAGGGTACTACCGCATAAGCGTACCACAATGGGTTCAAACAGCGCCCTGAAAAGGGCACTGTAATAACGCATAAAGCGAAAGAGTGCCTATAGCTCTTTACCACAGCGGGTTAAGAACAACAGAATATCCTGAATATTCAGGTCTCTGAAGTCAGTTTCACTTAATAAGTGTTTACCGAATACTCGGAAACGCAGTTGCGCAAAAACTGGACAGTTACGTATCAAATGATACGAAGTTCCATAATCGGATTCACAGCTATCACATACAAATGAATCAGCTTACTGAATATTCGCCATGTGGTAGCTGAGTCGGCAGTGGCCAGTCAATGCTTTGACCAGAATGCTGCAATTCTGCTTTGACAGATTTGTAAGATACTTCGCCACCCTTGGAGATGTCTCAGTACAATTTGGTTTGACGACATGACTCCAAACTATTCCTGTATTGTCTGTGTTGAGTAGCAGCCCAGGTGTGAATCTGAAGCTTTACCCAACACATCGATATCGGTCGATATCGGAATAGCTGGCTCAGGGCCAACGAGGTCATGTGATGCTCCAGTGCGAGCTAACTCATCAGCCAATTCATTTCCAGCGATGGAAGAATGGCCAGGTACCCATACAAGGTGAACAGCGTTTGCTGAATTCAGCTCCTCGATTTGAGTTCGACAAGCGATAACTATTTTCGACCTGGAGTTGGCCGAAGCAAGTGCTTTAATAGCAGCCTGGCTATCTGAACAGAAGTACAGGGGATACTCAAAATAACTGGGATAGGTAAAATTTTCACTTTTCAAAAAATATTCAACTCGCTGTAACTTTTCGAAAATAGCATCAAACATTCTCAAATTTCTACTGTAAGTTCATCAACTAGTTGTGTATCAGTGGTTCAAATTTGGAAAAGATCGGGCCATTCTACACGAAGTTATAAAGGTTCTAGAAAAAGGTATAGTTACCCGATAGCCAACTTTGAGCTGTTATATCTCCGGATTCAATGAACCGAATGCAATGAAATTTTGATCATTTATGACTAATATAATGAACTTTAAAAAAATAGTTTACAAATTTGAAATTATTAATAAGAAAAAAAGTTATGGCGGTTTCATTTATTCTATGTTTTTTTAGTAAATTTATCTATATTTCATATGCATCCCATTACTTTTTCAATTTAATGCCGGTTATTTTGTTACTTCCTTTCAAAACATATTCATATTGAAGTCAATTAGAGGGAATTTAAATGAACTATAATTACTATTTCGAATTTTGAAGCAACGATGAAGTTTTGGATAAATTGATGGTATATTAGAAAAATAATCCAATCGTAATAATTTTCTTTCGTGTGAAGAATTTTAAGTTAAGTCAAAAGTTTTTAATAGCTCATTATATAAGTCATAAATGATAAAAATTTCATTGCATTCGGTTCATTGAATCCGGAGATGTAACAGCTCAAAGTTGGCTATCGGATAACTATACCTTTTTCTAGAACCTTTATAACTTCGTGTAGAATGGCCCGATCTTTTCCAAATTTGAACCACTGATACACAACTAGTTGATGAACTTACAGTAAAAATTTGAGAATATTTGATGCAATTTTCGAAAAGTTACAGCGAGTTGAACATTTTTTGAAAAGTGAAAATTTTACCTATCCCAGTTATTTTGAGTATCCCCTGTATATTACTTTGCCCATTACGTGCTGCTGAAGCGCTAATTGCACTCCGCACATAAGAGCAAAGATTTCGGCCTGAAAAAGGTGCAGTGTCTACCAAGTGAGTAAGACAGAAACAGCCTTAGCTCACGAGAATAAGCACCAGCACCTGCTCGACCTTCGAGAAGGGAGCCATCAGTGTAACATACGATGCCGTCTGAAATACTTCTTTCCAGATATCCAGATACCCACTCTTCCCGTGAAGGGAATTTCGTGGAAAATGTCCTATATGGAAAATTACAAGCATTTATAAGATCACTTGGAGCAAGGACTACTTTGTCCCAATTCACCAAAAGTGGAAACAATGTGGTGTGTGTTGAACTGCGGTTCACAGGAGTTTCCTCTAGTAAACCGAGTACCCGTAACCGGTAAGTGCAAGAAAGTGCTTCTTGTTTGAGATGGTTGTGTAGTGGAGCAACGTCAAAGAGAACTTCGAGCGCTGCCGTGGAAGTTGAAGAGAACGCTCCAGACATCGCCATTAAGCACATCCTTTGCAGATGGCCTAACTTTGATTGGGTCGTTCTCATTTCGCCCTTTTGCAACCACACAAGACATCCATAGGCCAATATTGGCTGAACAACAGTTGTGTAGATCCATTTGATATACTTGGGTTTTAGACCCCAAGTTGTACCAAAGGTTCGCTGGCATTGCCCAAAGGCCATACAAGCTTTCGTGATTCTGAACTCAATGTGAGGTGTCCAGGAAAGCTTGGAATCAAGAATGACTCCAACATACTTTACCTGTTCAGTCATATCGATTTCAAAATCAAAGAGACGCAAAGGTCGAACGCCATTACGGTTTCGCCTTTCCGTGAAAAGAACAATAGATGTTTTACTCGGATTAACCGAAAGGCCATATTGGCGACACCAACCCTCAACTACCTGAAGGGCGCTTTGCATCAGGCCGAAAAGGGTGGTGAAACACATACCAACTAACAACGCTAGGTAGTCGTCGGCAAAACCATAAGTAGGAAAACAGCTATTATTGAGTTGCCTCAATAGCGTATCTGCTACGAGATTCCACAAAAGCGGTGACAAAACTCCCCCGCATCCACAAACACTCAATTTCCTAATCCCTGTTAGATGCGCAATGTCGAGAAGAGATATCGGTTTTTGAGCATTTGATAAATCCAATTGGAAATCATTGGAGATATACCATGACTCCGTGCGGCTTCCAATATGGCATCGAACGGCACATTGTCAAAGGCACCCTCGATATCTAAGAAAACACCCAAACAAGATTGCTTTTGAGCGAATGCTTTCTCGTATCGTAAACAACCTTGTGTAAAAGAGTCATAGTGGACTTACCGGATTGGTAGGCTGTTGGTTCACATGAAGAGGCACGTTGGCCAGATGAACATCACGAATGTGATGATCGACAATGCGTTCTAAGCCTTTCAGAAGAATAGAGGTCAAACAGATAGGTCTGAAGCTCTTTGCTTCTTCATACGACGCGCGACCCATTTTTGGAATAAACTTTGCAGTAATATCCCGCCATTATTTGGGAATATACCCTGTAGCAAAACTGCAAACAAGTAGTTGTTTCAAAACATGTTTGAAATGATCAAATCCCTTCTGTAGCAAAATAGGATAAATCCCATCTGTCCCAGCAAAGGAGCAAAGTTATTAAGTGCCCATTTAATCGATTCTAAAGTTATGATACTCCGAGCCGAAGCTAAAGAATCATAACTACAAGAAAAGACATCAGGCTCATCCGAAGATGTAATATCGACACATCCGGGGAAGTGTGTACACAATAAACATTCCAAAACTTCCTCATCAGAGGAAGTCAGATCGCCATTTGGCAAACGAAGTTCGTTCACCCGGAAATCCTTAGATTTCGCAAGGATTTTGTTTAACCGACTGACTTTACTCAAGCTGGAAACATTTGTACAAAGGATTTTCTAGCCGGATCGTTCAGCAGACCGGAGAGCTTTCCTGTAGGCCTTGCGAGCCGACCTGAAAGCCTCCGAACTAGCCGAACGTCGTCTGTTCCAACTATTTCCACATTGTTTCCTGAGTTTCGCCAGATCAGAGTTCCACCAAGAGGTTCCTCTTGTGATCTTCACAGAGGGCATGCTTCTTCAAAAGCTTCCATGATGAAGGTCGTTGTAGTATCTATCATCTAAATCACTTGGAGTGTTAATGGATGGTGACTATCCATGAAATTTGACCGCAACCAAATCAGTAAAAAGATCCCAGTTTGTTGACCGAGGAATCCTGAAACGCAATGTTTGCGAAGTATCATTTAAATGTTCAAAAAAGATATAGCGATGTTCAGATAAAGATTCGTCATCTGACACATGCCAATTGGTCAGCTTGTGACTAATTCTGCTAGAGCAAAGTGTTATATCTGCTAGAGATACCATGAAGATTGGGCGGTTGCCTATGTTGAGTAATGCGAGATCTGTACTACTTAAGTACTCCATCAACCTGGAGCCTCTCAAGTTAATGTCTGAGCTGCCCCAGATGATATGGTGAGCAGTAGCATTACTGCCAACAATTAGCGGAAGGCCTTTTGAAGTACAGTATGCGATGACTTGTTTGAAAGCATCCGTAGGGGATGGTTCATCATGCGGTAAATAAACCGAACAATAGACGTATTTCCTGTTGAGGTTTCCAACAGATACATCAATTGTGATGGCACATACATCTCTGGTGGTGAGCTCAGAGACGAGTGTAACAACTATTGCGTTGTTGACAAGCACACAGGCTCGAGGCATGACACGCGAGTTTGCCATTTCATGTTTACTGAAAGTAGCAAAAACCGGGTTCACAAGGTTTCCTAGATAGAAACTTCCCTTACGAAAGTAAGGGTCTTGTACCAAGGCCACTTGGGCTGTACCATTTTGCATAAGTCTGCAAAGATTGATCGTTGCTGTTCTTTTATGCTGAAGATTGATCTGAGCTATCCTAACCGTAGCCACCACCCAAACTAGGTAAGATTGAACTTTTCGCAACAACAGCTCAACAAAGAACAGCAACAATAAAACCGAATCGGTATCGATTGAAAAACGCCAAAGGCGAGGATACACAGAATACACTGTGTAAATCACATAATGCGAAACCATATAGGTGAAAATTTAAACTAATTAACAACATCTTCATAATCCCGCCTTTATTTAGCCTCAAGTGAGACTAAAGAAGGGCAGCTGATTGTCTCGGAGAAATACAAGGTCCACTGCACCATTGCTCCGGTTAGCGCAGTAAGGGCTACATACTGTGGAGGGCGCCCTGGTACTCCACAAGCTCCGTTAGCAGTTAGGTTTTTATTAGACCCGCCTAGCCATTCATTCCTAGGCACGGTAACCATAAAGCCGCATTACACCATGAATTAGGGGTCACCTGTTGGTGGACTCTTACCACCGGAACAGGCAATCCGTAGTGTTATTCTTAGCCAATTGAGACAATCGCTACCGACACTACACAGCTATCTAGGCTGATCGAGAAAAGAAGTTAATATTGATGATCAACTTCATACGGACTCGAACAGCCGGCAAAACCAAACCTTCCTTCATCCGCAGACATTTCTGTGACATTTTCTTACAGATTGCTTCAGGAAACTTTCAGAACTTTCACTAAGAGTTTTATCAAATGTTTTTCCTCAATTCATCAATTAACTTTTCCAGATATTCCATCAAGGCTTTTTAAAAGGAATTTATCTAATAGATTCGTCAGAAACTTATTCTGGGATACCTTCAAAACATTTCCATGGATTTCTTTGAGATTCATTTGAAAATGCTAACAGAGATTTCTTCAAGGATCTTACTTTAGATGTCTGCAGAATATGGGATTTTTTTCATAAATTCTCGCTCAGGTTCCTTAAGATTATGTTTAGTGATTATTTGAAAATATCTCAAAAGATTAAGTTTTCTGAAGGAATCCTTGATACTCTGGAAAATACCTCTGGTGTTTATACATTTTCTGAAGGGATGAATTCACAAAAATCCTTGAAGAACATAGAAAAAATCTGAAGGAAATCCTGCACGGCTTATTTGGGCCAATTCATTAAAGAGCCCCTGGCGAAACTTCTGAATCTTCGAAAGAATGCCTGGCAGAACTAGACAGTCTTCTTCTGGTATTCATAGAAGAATTTTCCTGAAAAAAAATGCCAAGGAATAGTTCGTGGAGTAATTTCTGCAGGAAATCCTGTGTGAATCTTCAAGCGTCTCCGGAAACCTTTCTCCAGCATTACCCGGAGGAATGCCTGAAGCAGCTTCTGGAGAACCCACTGCAGGAATTTCCGGAAAAATCTCTTGCAAGTTTCCTATTGGAAATTCTAAATAAATGACTGAGAAAATTCCTGAACATATGAGAAAAAAATCTGATTTTCTAAAGGATACCCTTAGACGAATTTCCGAATGTCTATGAAAAAATCTCCTGTAATTGCACCTTTTGAAGAAAAATATGGACGATTTTTTTAGAAACCTCTACGGAAATTTCTAGAATAATTTTGTGAGAATTTTCCAGAAGAATCCTTGGGGAAATCCCAAGTTAAAGAATATATGTATCACTTCGGTAGCATTCCTTGAAGGAATTTTCTAAATGGTCCCTGTAGGAAACCCGTGGACTAGAGAAAATGAATCTACCGAAAAATTTCTCAAGCATCTCCTGGAAAAGCGGTGGAGGAATTCTTTAATGAATCTCTGGAGGAATCCCTGAAGATATTTTCAAAGAAAAACATGAACATGAATACTAGCCTGGTACACGGTTTATATGGGAAAATACAAAAAATGGAAAAACTGTAACTCCTGTATACTTTTTGAGTTCCTCTTTGGTCCCATATCAACTGTGCAAAATTTCAGATCGATCGGAAAAACTATATTTTAGCGCCCGCCATTCTTAGTTTTTCATACGATTTACTATGGGGAAACTTTACATCTGCAAAGAAAAATCGCTAGGAGTCACCCCTAGTTCCCAAAAAATAAGTCGATGAATGATTTCTGTAGAAAACTTCACTAGGAATCAGACCTTCGAAGATCGCAAACCGATGCGACGTTCGTGGAAAAAGTTATTAAGCCTCACCCGATTGATAAAATGACAAGATTTTATTATTTATTGTTATTCCTTACATGTTAAACAGCATTGGCATGCCATTCGGTTTTCAGTTAATAACTTTTTCCGCATGCCTTAGATCGCTTTGCGGTCTTCGGAGAGTTGGTTCCTCGTAAAATTTCCAACTGAAATCATTCATCGATTTATTTTTAGGGGTTAAGGGGCAACCTGTGGCGATTTTTTTTTTGAAAAAGTGATTTTCCCCATAGTAAATAGTATGAAAACTTAAAATGGCTGGCGCTAAAATATAGTTTCTCCGATCGAGCTGAAATTTTGCACAGTTGATATGGGATCAAAAAGGGACTCAAAAAGTGTACAGGAGTAAAATGTCTTTCGGTGTCCCACTCTAATGAATACATTGGAAACATTCGTGCCCTTTTCAAAAGTTACAGAAAATTATCGTGAAAAAAATAATTCCAGGAAAAGTTTCTTTTTTATGCGGGTGTACTAGTATAGGGGGCGCTGAAATTGGGAAACCTTGATAAACCAGTCCTGATTTGACCATGAGAGCACTAATAGGAATACAGTAACTAAGAGAGGTTGCAAACTCAGACAATTTTTAATGAATTGCTGGTTCGATTTCAACGAAAATTTATTATAACTGATCAACTATAATCAAATCAAATGATTTGGCCACGGCCCACGGCCATTTGGGGTAGTTGTTTTCAAGGTAAGAGAGTTCGGGGTAATGGAGCACAGCCATTATAGAATACATATTCTAGGCCAGATCATTTTACTGGAAATGAAGTTTGGTGTGCCAATCAATTCACCAGTTTGATGTGCACTAACTCAATAGATGTTTTGATATTATAATATCATGATCAAATTGCAAAACGCATTCTCGCTGTTTTCACTTCTAACAACTTCATCACGATTCCGCAACGTCATGTCAATAAGTGCACCAGGAAATCTGACACCCCATTCAATCGATTCACCGTCAGCATGAAAACGGCAAAGCATTTATTGGCAACAAAGCAGAACTGTTGCATTCATATCCAGGGCTTCTCCATCGCGCTGTCGTCGTTAGCCAGTCGCAGCCATCGCGCATTCATGCTTTCACGCCATGCACACGCCGGCCATCCCCACCCCGCTTCAAACATAACCTAACCAGTAGCCACCAAAAACCACCCACCTTCCTATTCGTTATGTTGTCCGTACTCCTTTTTTGATTCCAGATAGCGTCAACTTCTACCGTGAGCACGTATGGCTTACTAAAATCATTCCATTCGAGGATCTGCGGTACCTTTCCCGGCTTTGGAAGATGGCCCACGTAGACCAAGACCAAGGTTGTTTCATATAGTTCCTACCGCTACCGTGCATGGAAGCTTGAGGATGTTTGGTTTTTCGGTTGGCAATGTGCTTGATATTTCCGGCGAATTCATTACTCGGCCATACTGCTTCGCAAAATGATGGGACTTCCTATGAGATCGGAGATTTTGGAAAACCTTTTACTAAATATAAAAATTTTAAAATTGTTTAAAAAGATAAACTACTCATTATCACAACTACTATCATGTCCCACCACATCAGAAAGATACCTACCCTTGATAGGTACACTACAGCACAGCTTTACTTCAGAACTGAGCGTACAGAAGAGTACCGTTTCCATGTGATCTTAGGCGATGTTGTAGACCCAAGACAGGAAATCATTCCTAGAAATGAGATATGTTTTTCTTACAAAACTCTGAAAAATTTCTATCCACTTGGTACAAGGCCGGAATTGGTGTGGCACACCATTGACAGCTGCATAAGACTTCCGCATATTGTTCCGATCTATGCTTTCCGGCACTTCAGTGCTACCGTTTCTTGCTGTGGTAGGTTCGTTTCTTTTCATTTTGTGGCACCCTGTACCCCTTTTGTTGAGCCAAGTACCTGCTGAAGTTGGCACTGCTGATGCCAACTTTTTTGCAAAAATGAATGTTACAACAAGCCGCAGACCAGTATCGTTGGTAACGGTTTGAAGAATTTCCTTTGTCTATTTGCACATTTGCATCTCCGATAATTCATTTTAACATCTTGACTTGGGCACTTTCCGTAGTCTTGATAATGGCTCTCATATACATAATTTATGTTTTAAGACTTCGGGCTTATTTTAGTTTCTTGGTCAGCGTGATGCAGGTTTAATGATTTCCTTAGGTAACCACTGATACGATACAGTATTTCATACTTAGCGTTTGGAGGCCACAACAGACGCTGTTTGAGTCATTTTCCAGCTTTCAAATTCTGTATATTTCTGTTGGGTTTATTGCTTATATTGTACCAATCCTTAGTATCAATATAGTTGCTTCTAGACCAAACAGTTACCAATTACCAACGAGGTTCAAATCATTGTGAAAAGCAGTATCCCATTTTTTCAGCAATCCTTCCCGCTTTTCCATTGATGTCTGCATGTTGCTTTGCCGTGTCTTTTCGGTCGGTCCACTACGTGGAAAATCTGCCATACTTTCGCAAGTCATATCATTTTCCTGGCATTTCTGAGCAACAAAGAACAGCCAAACGATAACCACTGATTTGGGTTCTATTTCTGTATTTGAAACTCAATCAAAACCACATTGTGTGACGGAGAAGCAAACAAACTTGGAAACACTTGCAACAGAAGAATAAAAAAATATTCTTGTGCACGGCTTCCGCTCAGTTCATCAACTGTACATGAACCGTTTTTATTCCATGAACACGAACAGAGCCAGTCCTGGTCGAGATTCCCCCATCCCCCTCCACACCAGCAACTAGTGCAAAAGCCAAGCCAGCAGCATAGAACGATAGCATGAAAATCAAACAAAGCACAAGATGAAAGCTATTTATGATTTACTCAATACCAAATCAGCCACCCCATCCCCAAAGCACATATTTTGCTCGAACAATCCTCCACCCGACCGACCCCCCTCCCGATACTCGGCATCAATTTCCAGCACATCCTTCTACCAAGTCGGCACGGGACCCATTCCATCCGTGACCAACCGCCGCCGCCGCCGTGCGCGAGTTTGTTCTCCCAAGAAGCGTTGTTTGATTTTTATTGCTTTTCCTGTACGTACATTGTTCGAGCCGAACCGATTTACGCCATTGGCAGATATAAAACAGTAGGTTCTAGGCGTACAGACAGACAGACCACACAGCCTCACTCCCATATCGCTTTAGCCTTCAGCTAGCAATGGAACTCGCTTCGTTCCAGATTTGCCGGCAATCTTATCAACAGTCGCCAGCAGCAGCCCCGCGGTTTCAACAAAGAGAAGTGTGCTTTAATCAGCAATAATTGAGAAAGATTTTCTTCGGAATTGAGAAGCGAAGAAAAAAATCTGCGATAGCAACAGTTTCAAATAAGCTTTGGTTGTAATTATAGGGGAGTGATACGATTTCCTAGGAAACAGATTAGACAACTTTCTACCCTAGGATTCAGGGCTATGGCTTAGGTGTTTTTTAATTGGACTTCGCAATTTTAATAATGTCACGACCTAAGTCTATAAATTCTAAACCAAATTTTATATTATGTAAAAATGAATCTAGTAAATCAAGAAATATGAAGAAGCATCACCAGGGGATGTTATGTCAACTATGGGTGCTAGAAGGAACTGCGGTAAAAACATACATCCAAAGGTGCCATGTACATAACGCTAAAAAGATCGATGGAGATTTTTTTTGAAATCGCCTTTTGACAGCTGGACATCTGTTTGACAGCTCCACCCAGTACAAAATGCTATGAGAGGTGATTTGACAAATCGCTTCCATACAAAGTTCAAAATGATTTTTGAATAGGTTCCAGGACACCTAAATTAATGAAAATTTGGATTTTGGCTCAGTATGGCATGCAGATTCAGAATATGGAATTATCTCAACACCCTTCAAGAAGCCATTTGCTTCTGCAAACCTGTTCTCCAGAAGAAACTGCTCAGAACAGTGCCAGATCCCCATGTTAGGGTGGGCCTAATTTTGAAAAATATCTCCGGGATATGATTCCCCAAGTGAAAAGTGATCTACTGGTCAAAATAAGTAAGCTGTCCAAAAATGAGCGATTTTGGTTGATATTTAGGGGTGGCACAAAGGGTTTAATTAAAATTTATGCTAGAGCAAACATATAAAAATCATTTCAAATTTAATTTACAAACATAACTTTTCTAGATAAAATCAATGAAACAATTTCATCTCTCAATTTGCCAATTAATCAACATTCTGTGCATCCTAATTTTCAAGTTTTTAATAGGTATTTTTATGCACTTCAAATTTGTGCACCTTTATATGTTCTGCCAACCAATATTGTGCCAGAGAAAATACCATAAGAAAGTACCAGAAGCTTTTAGGAGCGTTTCAAAGGAGTGCCAGGGGTTTTTTTGTGGGTCTCAGTGGATTCCAGGGGAGCTGCAGAGGCTCTCAGGAGAGTTCCAGAGAGAGGGTTTCAAAGGCATTTCATGGGGTTTCACGGGGTACCAGAATATATCAGAAACTTCAAAGGGGTCAAATGGGGTTTTAGGAGGTTTCGGGATGTTTCAGGGGCGTTTAAAGGAGTCTCAGGAGAGTCTCAGGGAGGTCTAAATGGCTCCAGGGGGACTGAAGGGCGCTACGGAGGCGTTTCAGGAATCAAGGGGTCAGGGGATTTCAGTGACACTTCAGGGGGTATGAAAAACAGCCCAAGGGGTCTCAGGGGCGTTTTAGCGGATCCAAAGGGGTTCTAGTGCAGTATCTAGAGGTCTGAGGAGCATTCTAAGGGGCTTCAGGACTCTCAGGGGCGTTCAATGGGATCAAATTTTGGGATATCTTACAAGTATTTCAGAGAGTTTCAAGGACGCTTCAAGGCGTCTCAGGGGGATTTCAAAAGGTTTCCAGTCATGGCTAAGGTTTCATCCTGCCTTCACATACTACATTCATTCTACATTCGATACATGTATGTTATTTACCTTGAATAGATCGATTGTAACACAAATCAAGACGACGAGAGTTTGAAATGACAGTTTCGCAATGTAGACATGAAGTTCCAGTGGTTCCAAAAACTATCAAAAAGTCATGCGGGTAACTCTAGAACCGGCAGTGTGAGAATGTGATGACATTGATTTTCGGAACATCTTTCACGGGCGTTTTCGGGGATCAGAAGGGGCTTTTGAAAGCTTGCGTATTTTTGACGGGTTTTGGAAGCGTTACAGGTGAGTTTTCGGTAGTTTTGGAGGGTCTCAGATGCGTTGCATGGGTGCGGTAGGGTTTTAGAAGGACTTCTGAGGAATTTCAGTAAGTTTCAGAGGATTTTGGCGAGGTCCAGACCCGTTATGCAGACGTTTTTAAGAGTTTCGGAGGGTCTCAGGTGCATCACATTGGGTCCGGTAGGGTTTAGGAGGACTTCCGAGGCATTTTAGAAAGTTCCAGAAGATTGTCGGCAGGTTTCAGAGGCGTAACGCAGGCGTTTTCGGGGGTTTCGTAGGGTCTCTGGTGCGTTACATGGGTCTAAGGGGGTTTAAGGGGGTTTCGTAGGCGTTCCACAAAGTTTCCGAGGATTCACGGCGGGGTTCAGAGGCGTAACGCAGGCGGGTTTCGGAAGGTCTCAGAAGCGTTACATGGGATCAGAGGAGGTTTTACAGAAATTTCGGAGGTATTTCAGGAAGTTTCCGATGATTTTCATAGACTCCTTCACAAATACCTTTGAATCCCCTTGAACGCCACTGAAACACCTGAAATCTCCATTGAAATCCCATTGAAATGCCCGTGAAATCCCGATTATTATTTTAAATGTCGCTGAAACGCTTTCGAACGCTTTAAAAAAAACTCTGGAAACCCTTTTGGAACGCCCGTGAAATGCTATCTGTATAGGAAAAAAAAGATCGAATTTCCCATTGATAATGCTCGTGTTTGTTGGTGTATCCGTGAAGTTCCATAAGGTTTCAAAGGCTTATGTAATAAAACTTCTCGGAACACCCTTAAAACGTTCCTGAAATCCCCTTGAAACTCTCTAAAATGCGTTTAAATTCCTCTGTAACCCCTTGTAACGCCCTTTAACGTTTGGGAGCCGGATGGTTTCAGAGCTGCTGCTGCAACCTCGCTAGTCTCAAACACGCTTGTTATTCTGGGTTTCATCGCCGGAGTCGGTCATATATGATCCTCCGTCTCCAGAGGATTAAAGGCTCCTGAGACTTTTTGAATCAAACCCCTTGAAATGTCCCTAAAGCCCCCTTAATACTATTGAAACGCCCCTGAAATTCCCGTAACCCAGAGCGTTCATGATTAACAAATTTTTTAATCATGATTAATCATTGATGATTAAAATTCCAATTTTGGTGATTATTGATTATGATTAATGATTAATTTGATTTTGAGGATGATTAAAGATTATGATTAATGATTAACATTGGTTTTATCTGTGATTATTGATTATGATTAATGATGAAAAATGGCTCATTGATTGAAAATCATGATTATTCATGATTAATCAATCACAAAAATCTGGAAATGATTAAAATATACTTTTTGTTTAACATGTTTCTGAAGTTTCAAAAGTAAAAGGTAACTCTGACCGGGAGATTTTTAAAAAATGAATCATAAAATATGTTATTTAGAACAGCATTTGAACCAATTTAAATTGGATCATAAATTTTATATGATGAATCATTTTTGTGATGAATGTCTGATGATTGATTAATATTTTTTCTTATGATTATGATTACTGATTAATGATTAGATTGCAAAAATAGTGTGATTAAGATTAATGATTAATGATTAAATGAGATTTTTTGTGATTATGATTAAGGATTTTGATTATTCTTAATCATTAATCATTAATCATGATTAAATTTATGATTAATCATTAACGCTGTGTCGTAACCCCATCAACACGCCAATAAAACCTGGCGGCAAGGATGGGAACACTCAAAGGATGGGAACACTTGCAAAGTGTTACACTCACTTGCTATTTCTTCAGCTCAGAAGCGTGCAGTCAAACAATGATGTACGGACGACTTTTGCCTTGTGGTTTTGTCTAAAACTTTGTCGAATCGAGTAGGGGTCGCACACGCATACCGAAGTCGTGAGGGAGCTGCAAAGGCAACTCTCCACGAGGTGAATGTAAATTACACTCACCTCGTGGAGAGTCGCTTTCACGACTTTGGGACTCATGTGCGACCTCTACTCTATTCGGCAAAATTTTAGACAAAACTACAAGGCAAAAGTCGTTCATACATCGTTTCTTGATTGCACGCTTCTGAGCTGAGAAAATAGCAAGTGAATGTAACTCTTTGAAAGTGAGTGTTCCCATCCCTGCCTGGCGGAACGCCATTGAAAGGCTCCTGAAATCCTTTGAAAAAAAACCCTTGAAACGCCCTTGAAGTTTCTTGGAACTCTTTTTTTTTTGGGTTCTTTGGGAACTTCCTGGAAACTCCCATGGTTCCGTCTCAATTACCCAAGAGCAAGACCTGTTCTCGTGAACTAGATTCCTACATAGAAGCGCTTACTTAATTTTTAATTTATGCTCCCCCGATGAATGGCATATAAAAAGGTTCCAGTGTATTATAGGGTAGAGGAGATCGGGGTATAACGACCCCCCTTCCCCCCCTTAAGGATTGACTCGAGTTTAGCCATAACAAGAACAATAATGTCCATTATTGATGGATCCACTATGATTTTTTTTTTAAATTGATGGTTCCCGTACGGGAAAATGCAAAGCTAAATATAACACGCCAAGAAATAACGTGATTTGGGTTTTGCCTTCATCACGGCGTTTACTCGATGTTAGAACGGGAGGTAATAACGCAATTAATGTACATTTGAAAGGTTCTGATTTTCGGCTCTGTCTGTGTTACTGCAGTCATAAATCAAACGCCAAGAGGTCATCTATTAAGTACGTCACTGTCCTAGGAGGAAGGGGGGGGGGGGGGGGGGGTGAAAGTGTACATTCTTGTACATTTTTTGGACAACTAATTTCTGAATTGTCATATCTCTGAAACCAGTGTACCAAATCGAATGAAATTTTGAATGTATATCAGCGACATCATAACATGTTATATTTTCTGATTTTGAATAAAGTTATATCGGTTTGACATTTTCATCCACATAGGGGAAAATAGATCAAATTTACATCAAAATTTACATTTCATAGAAGAATTTTCCTGAAAAAAAATGCCAAGGAATAGTTCGTGGAGTAATTTCTGCAGGAAATCCTGTGTGAATCTTCAAGCGTCTCCGGAAACCTTTCTCCAGCATTACCCGGAGGAATGCCTGAAGCAGCTTCTGGAGAACCCACTGCAGGAATTTCCGGAAAAATCTCTTGCAAGTTTCCTATTGGAAATTCTAAATAAATGACTGAGAAAATTCCTGAACATATGAGAAAAAAATCTGATTTTCTAAAGGATACCCTTAGACGAATTTCCGAATGTCTATGAAAAAATCTCCTGTAATTGCACCTTTTGAAGAAAAATATGGACGATTTTTTTAGAAACCTCTACGGAAATTTCTAGAATAATTTTGTGAGAATTTTCCAGAAGAATCCTTGGGGAAATCCCAAGTTAAAGAATATATGTATCACTTCGGTAGCATTCCTTGAAGGAATTTTCTAAATGGTCCCTGTAGGAAACCCGTGGACTAGAGAAAATGAATCTACCGAAAAATTTCTCAAGCATCTCCTGGAAAAGCGGTGGAGGAATTCTTTAATGAATCTCTGGAGGAATCCCTGAAGATATTTTCAAAGAAAAACATGAACATGAATACTAGCCTGGTACACGGTTTATATGGGAAAATACAAAAAATGGAAAAACTGTAACTCCTGTATACTTTTTGAGTTCCTCTTTGGTCCCATATCAACTGTGCAAAATTTCAGATCGATCGGAAAAACTATATTTTAGCGCCCGCCATTCTTAGTTTTTCATACGATTTACTATGGGGAAACTTTACATCTGCAAAGAAAAATCGCTAGGAGTCACCCCTAGTTCCCAAAAAATAAGTCGATGAATGATTTCTGTAGAAAACTTCACTAGGAATCAGACCTTCGAAGATCGCAAACCGATGCGACGTTCGTGGAAAAAGTTATTAAGCCTCACCCGATTGATAAAATGACAAGATTTTATTATTTATTGTTATTCCTTACATGTTAAACAGCATTGGCATGCCATTCGGTTTTCAGTTAATAACTTTTTCCGCATGCCTTAGATCGCTTTGCGGTCTTCGGAGAGTTGGTTCCTCGTAAAATTTCCAACTGAAATCATTCATCGATTTATTTTTAGGGGTTAAGGGGCAACCTGTGGCGATTTTTTTTTTGAAAAAGTGATTTTCCCCATAGTAAATAGTATGAAAACTTAAAATGGCTGGCGCTAAAATATAGTTTCTCCGATCGAGCTGAAATTTTGCACAGTTGATATGGGATCAAAAAGGGACTCAAAAAGTGTACAGGAGTAAAATGTCTTTCGGTGTCCCACTCTAATGAATACATTGGAAACATTCGTGCCCTTTTCAAAAGTTACAGAAAATTATCGTGAAAAAAATAATTCCAGGAAAAGTTTCTTTTTTATGCGGGTGTACTAGTATAGGGGGCGCTGAAATTGGGAAACCTTGATAAACCAGTCCTGATTTGACCATGAGAGCACTAATAGGAATACAGTAACTAAGAGAGGTTGCAAACTCAGACAATTTTTAATGAATTGCTGGTTCGATTTCAACGAAAATTTATTATAACTGATCAACTATAATCAAATCAAATGATTTGGCCACGGCCCACGGCCATTTGGGGTAGTTGTTTTCAAGGTAAGAGAGTTCGGGGTAATGGAGCACAGCCATTATAGAATACATATTCTAGGCCAGATCATTTTACTGGAAATGAAGTTTGGTGTGCCAATCAATTCACCAGTTTGATGTGCACTAACTCAATAGATGTTTTGATATTATAATATCATGATCAAATTGCAAAACGCATTCTCGCTGTTTTCACTTCTAACAACTTCATCACGATTCCGCAACGTCATGTCAATAAGTGCACCAGGAAATCTGACACCCCATTCAATCGATTCACCGTCAGCATGAAAACGGCAAAGCATTTATTGGCAACAAAGCAGAACTGTTGCATTCATATCCAGGGCTTCTCCATCGCGCTGTCGTCGTTAGCCAGTCGCAGCCATCGCGCATTCATGCTTTCACGCCATGCACACGCCGGCCATCCCCACCCCGCTTCAAACATAACCTAACCAGTAGCCACCAAAAACCACCCACCTTCCTATTCGTTATGTTGTCCGTACTCCTTTTTTGATTCCAGATAGCGTCAACTTCTACCGTGAGCACGTATGGCTTACTAAAATCATTCCATTCGAGGATCTGCGGTACCTTTCCCGGCTTTGGAAGATGGCCCACGTAGACCAAGACCAAGGTTGTTTCATATAGTTCCTACCGCTACCGTGCATGGAAGCTTGAGGATGTTTGGTTTTTCGGTTGGCAATGTGCTTGATATTTCCGGCGAATTCATTACTCGGCCATACTGCTTCGCAAAATGATGGGACTTCCTATGAGATCGGAGATTTTGGAAAACCTTTTACTAAATATAAAAATTTTAAAATTGTTTAAAAAGATAAACTACTCATTATCACAACTACTATCATGTCCCACCACATCAGAAAGATACCTACCCTTGATAGGTACACTACAGCACAGCTTTACTTCAGAACTGAGCGTACAGAAGAGTACCGTTTCCATGTGATCTTAGGCGATGTTGTAGACCCAAGACAGGAAATCATTCCTAGAAATGAGATATGTTTTTCTTACAAAACTCTGAAAAATTTCTATCCACTTGGTACAAGGCCGGAATTGGTGTGGCACACCATTGACAGCTGCATAAGACTTCCGCATATTGTTCCGATCTATGCTTTCCGGCACTTCAGTGCTACCGTTTCTTGCTGTGGTAGGTTCGTTTCTTTTCATTTTGTGGCACCCTGTACCCCTTTTGTTGAGCCAAGTACCTGCTGAAGTTGGCACTGCTGATGCCAACTTTTTTGCAAAAATGAATGTTACAACAAGCCGCAGACCAGTATCGTTGGTAACGGTTTGAAGAATTTCCTTTGTCTATTTGCACATTTGCATCTCCGATAATTCATTTTAACATCTTGACTTGGGCACTTTCCGTAGTCTTGATAATGGCTCTCATATACATAATTTATGTTTTAAGACTTCGGGCTTATTTTAGTTTCTTGGTCAGCGTGATGCAGGTTTAATGATTTCCTTAGGTAACCACTGATACGATACAGTATTTCATACTTAGCGTTTGGAGGCCACAACAGACGCTGTTTGAGTCATTTTCCAGCTTTCAAATTCTGTATATTTCTGTTGGGTTTATTGCTTATATTGTACCAATCCTTAGTATCAATATAGTTGCTTCTAGACCAAACAGTTACCAATTACCAACGAGGTTCAAATCATTGTGAAAAGCAGTATCCCATTTTTTCAGCAATCCTTCCCGCTTTTCCATTGATGTCTGCATGTTGCTTTGCCGTGTCTTTTCGGTCGGTCCACTACGTGGAAAATCTGCCATACTTTCGCAAGTCATATCATTTTCCTGGCATTTCTGAGCAACAAAGAACAGCCAAACGATAACCACTGATTTGGGTTCTATTTCTGTATTTGAAACTCAATCAAAACCACATTGTGTGACGGAGAAGCAAACAAACTTGGAAACACTTGCAACAGAAGAATAAAAAAATATTCTTGTGCACGGCTTCCGCTCAGTTCATCAACTGTACATGAACCGTTTTTATTCCATGAACACGAACAGAGCCAGTCCTGGTCGAGATTCCCCCATCCCCCTCCACACCAGCAACTAGTGCAAAAGCCAAGCCAGCAGCATAGAACGATAGCATGAAAATCAAACAAAGCACAAGATGAAAGCTATTTATGATTTACTCAATACCAAATCAGCCACCCCATCCCCAAAGCACATATTTTGCTCGAACAATCCTCCACCCGACCGACCCCCCTCCCGATACTCGGCATCAATTTCCAGCACATCCTTCTACCAAGTCGGCACGGGACCCATTCCATCCGTGACCAACCGCCGCCGCCGCCGTGCGCGAGTTTGTTCTCCCAAGAAGCGTTGTTTGATTTTTATTGCTTTTCCTGTACGTACATTGTTCGAGCCGAACCGATTTACGCCATTGGCAGATATAAAACAGTAGGTTCTAGGCGTACAGACAGACAGACCACACAGCCTCACTCCCATATCGCTTTAGCCTTCAGCTAGCAATGGAACTCGCTTCGTTCCAGATTTGCCGGCAATCTTATCAACAGTCGCCAGCAGCAGCCCCGCGGTTTCAACAAAGAGAAGTGTGCTTTAATCAGCAATAATTGAGAAAGATTTTCTTCGGAATTGAGAAGCGAAGAAAAAAATCTGCGATAGCAACAGTTTCAAATAAGCTTTGGTTGTAATTATAGGGGAGTGATACGATTTCCTAGGAAACAGATTAGACAACTTTCTACCCTAGGATTCAGGGCTATGGCTTAGGTGTTTTTTAATTGGACTTCGCAATTTTAATAATGTCACGACCTAAGTCTATAAATTCTAAACCAAATTTTATATTATGTAAAAATGAATCTAGTAAATCAAGAAATATGAAGAAGCATCACCAGGGGATGTTATGTCAACTATGGGTGCTAGAAGGAACTGCGGTAAAAACATACATCCAAAGGTGCCATGTACATAACGCTAAAAAGATCGATGGAGATTTTTTTTGAAATCGCCTTTTGACAGCTGGACATCTGTTTGACAGCTCCACCCAGTACAAAATGCTATGAGAGGTGATTTGACAAATCGCTTCCATACAAAGTTCAAAATGATTTTTGAATAGGTTCCAGGACACCTAAATTAATGAAAATTTGGATTTTGGCTCAGTATGGCATGCAGATTCAGAATATGGAATTATCTCAACACCCTTCAAGAAGCCATTTGCTTCTGCAAACCTGTTCTCCAGAAGAAACTGCTCAGAACAGTGCCAGATCCCCATGTTAGGGTGGGCCTAATTTTGAAAAATATCTCCGGGATATGATTCCCCAAGTGAAAAGTGATCTACTGGTCAAAATAAGTAAGCTGTCCAAAAATGAGCGATTTTGGTTGATATTTAGGGGTGGCACAAAGGGTTTAATTAAAATTTATGCTAGAGCAAACATATAAAAATCATTTCAAATTTAATTTACAAACATAACTTTTCTAGATAAAATCAATGAAACAATTTCATCTCTCAATTTGCCAATTAATCAACATTCTGTGCATCCTAATTTTCAAGTTTTTAATAGGTATTTTTATGCACTTCAAATTTGTGCACCTTTATATGTTCTGCCAACCAATATTGTGCCAGAGAAAATACCATAAGAAAGTACCAGAAGCTTTTAGGAGCGTTTCAAAGGAGTGCCAGGGGTTTTTTTGTGGGTCTCAGTGGATTCCAGGGGAGCTGCAGAGGCTCTCAGGAGAGTTCCAGAGAGAGGGTTTCAAAGGCATTTCATGGGGTTTCACGGGGTACCAGAATATATCAGAAACTTCAAAGGGGTCAAATGGGGTTTTAGGAGGTTTCGGGATGTTTCAGGGGCGTTTAAAGGAGTCTCAGGAGAGTCTCAGGGAGGTCTAAATGGCTCCAGGGGGACTGAAGGGCGCTACGGAGGCGTTTCAGGAATCAAGGGGTCAGGGGATTTCAGTGACACTTCAGGGGGTATGAAAAACAGCCCAAGGGGTCTCAGGGGCGTTTTAGCGGATCCAAAGGGGTTCTAGTGCAGTATCTAGAGGTCTGAGGAGCATTCTAAGGGGCTTCAGGACTCTCAGGGGCGTTCAATGGGATCAAATTTTGGGATATCTTACAAGTATTTCAGAGAGTTTCAAGGACGCTTCAAGGCGTCTCAGGGGGATTTCAAAAGGTTTCCAGTCATGGCTAAGGTTTCATCCTGCCTTCACATACTACATTCATTCTACATTCGATACATGTATGTTATTTACCTTGAATAGATCGATTGTAACACAAATCAAGACGACGAGAGTTTGAAATGACAGTTTCGCAATGTAGACATGAAGTTCCAGTGGTTCCAAAAACTATCAAAAAGTCATGCGGGTAACTCTAGAACCGGCAGTGTGAGAATGTGATGACATTGATTTTCGGAACATCTTTCACGGGCGTTTTCGGGGATCAGAAGGGGCTTTTGAAAGCTTGCGTATTTTTGACGGGTTTTGGAAGCGTTACAGGTGAGTTTTCGGTAGTTTTGGAGGGTCTCAGATGCGTTGCATGGGTGCGGTAGGGTTTTAGAAGGACTTCTGAGGAATTTCAGTAAGTTTCAGAGGATTTTGGCGAGGTCCAGACCCGTTATGCAGACGTTTTTAAGAGTTTCGGAGGGTCTCAGGTGCATCACATTGGGTCCGGTAGGGTTTAGGAGGACTTCCGAGGCATTTTAGAAAGTTCCAGAAGATTGTCGGCAGGTTTCAGAGGCGTAACGCAGGCGTTTTCGGGGGTTTCGTAGGGTCTCTGGTGCGTTACATGGGTCTAAGGGGGTTTAAGGGGGTTTCGTAGGCGTTCCACAAAGTTTCCGAGGATTCACGGCGGGGTTCAGAGGCGTAACGCAGGCGGGTTTCGGAAGGTCTCAGAAGCGTTACATGGGATCAGAGGAGGTTTTACAGAAATTTCGGAGGTATTTCAGGAAGTTTCCGATGATTTTCATAGACTCCTTCACAAATACCTTTGAATCCCCTTGAACGCCACTGAAACACCTGAAATCTCCATTGAAATCCCATTGAAATGCCCGTGAAATCCCGATTATTATTTTAAATGTCGCTGAAACGCTTTCGAACGCTTTAAAAAAAACTCTGGAAACCCTTTTGGAACGCCCGTGAAATGCTATCTGTATAGGAAAAAAAAGATCGAATTTCCCATTGATAATGCTCGTGTTTGTTGGTGTATCCGTGAAGTTCCATAAGGTTTCAAAGGCTTATGTAATAAAACTTCTCGGAACACCCTTAAAACGTTCCTGAAATCCCCTTGAAACTCTCTAAAATGCGTTTAAATTCCTCTGTAACCCCTTGTAACGCCCTTTAACGTTTGGGAGCCGGATGGTTTCAGAGCTGCTGCTGCAACCTCGCTAGTCTCAAACACGCTTGTTATTCTGGGTTTCATCGCCGGAGTCGGTCATATATGATCCTCCGTCTCCAGAGGATTAAAGGCTCCTGAGACTTTTTGAATCAAACCCCTTGAAATGTCCCTAAAGCCCCCTTAATACTATTGAAACGCCCCTGAAATTCCCGTAACCCAGAGCGTTCATGATTAACAAATTTTTTAATCATGATTAATCATTGATGATTAAAATTCCAATTTTGGTGATTATTGATTATGATTAATGATTAATTTGATTTTGAGGATGATTAAAGATTATGATTAATGATTAACATTGGTTTTATCTGTGATTATTGATTATGATTAATGATGAAAAATGGCTCATTGATTGAAAATCATGATTATTCATGATTAATCAATCACAAAAATCTGGAAATGATTAAAATATACTTTTTGTTTAACATGTTTCTGAAGTTTCAAAAGTAAAAGGTAACTCTGACCGGGAGATTTTTAAAAAATGAATCATAAAATATGTTATTTAGAACAGCATTTGAACCAATTTAAATTGGATCATAAATTTTATATGATGAATCATTTTTGTGATGAATGTCTGATGATTGATTAATATTTTTTCTTATGATTATGATTACTGATTAATGATTAGATTGCAAAAATAGTGTGATTAAGATTAATGATTAATGATTAAATGAGATTTTTTGTGATTATGATTAAGGATTTTGATTATTCTTAATCATTAATCATTAATCATGATTAAATTTATGATTAATCATTAACGCTGTGTCGTAACCCCATCAACACGCCAATAAAACCTGGCGGCAAGGATGGGAACACTCAAAGGATGGGAACACTTGCAAAGTGTTACACTCACTTGCTATTTCTTCAGCTCAGAAGCGTGCAGTCAAACAATGATGTACGGACGACTTTTGCCTTGTGGTTTTGTCTAAAACTTTGTCGAATCGAGTAGGGGTCGCACACGCATACCGAAGTCGTGAGGGAGCTGCAAAGGCAACTCTCCACGAGGTGAATGTAAATTACACTCACCTCGTGGAGAGTCGCTTTCACGACTTTGGGACTCATGTGCGACCTCTACTCTATTCGGCAAAATTTTAGACAAAACTACAAGGCAAAAGTCGTTCATACATCGTTTCTTGATTGCACGCTTCTGAGCTGAGAAAATAGCAAGTGAATGTAACTCTTTGAAAGTGAGTGTTCCCATCCCTGCCTGGCGGAACGCCATTGAAAGGCTCCTGAAATCCTTTGAAAAAAAACCCTTGAAACGCCCTTGAAGTTTCTTGGAACTCTTTTTTTTTTGGGTTCTTTGGGAACTTCCTGGAAACTCCCATGGTTCCGTCTCAATTACCCAAGAGCAAGACCTGTTCTCGTGAACTAGATTCCTACATAGAAGCGCTTACTTAATTTTTAATTTATGCTCCCCCGATGAATGGCATATAAAAAGGTTCCAGTGTATTATAGGGTAGAGGAGATCGGGGTATAACGACCCCCCTTCCCCCCCTTAAGGATTGACTCGAGTTTAGCCATAACAAGAACAATAATGTCCATTATTGATGGATCCACTATGATTTTTTTTTTAAATTGATGGTTCCCGTACGGGAAAATGCAAAGCTAAATATAACACGCCAAGAAATAACGTGATTTGGGTTTTGCCTTCATCACGGCGTTTACTCGATGTTAGAACGGGAGGTAATAACGCAATTAATGTACATTTGAAAGGTTCTGATTTTCGGCTCTGTCTGTGTTACTGCAGTCATAAATCAAACGCCAAGAGGTCATCTATTAAGTACGTCACTGTCCTAGGAGGAAGGGGGGGGGGGGGGGGGGTGAAAGTGTACATTCTTGTACATTTTTTGGACAACTAATTTCTGAATTGTCATATCTCTGAAACCAGTGTACCAAATCGAATGAAATTTTGAATGTATATCAGCGACATCATAACATGTTATATTTTCTGATTTTGAATAAAGTTATATCGGTTTGACATTTTCATCCACATAGGGGAAAATAGATCAAATTTACAGTACCTCACAAAAATTACTGAATGTGTTCTTCCGTTAATCCAAATAGGCTCTAATGTGTCTTATTAGAGATATCTTGAGAGTAGAAGTTGAAAATGTTGGATATCAATACTAAAATTCAGTGACATTGATGTAAAAAATTACCTTTTTTCGAAAATGTTCCAAAAAGTGTCAATCCATCAAAACATTTTTCAACGTTCAAAAAGTACCTATGTTTTGACAACTTGTGAAATATTAATATACACACCAAATTTTTTTCGCCGAAAATCAGCAAAGTTTTGCTGAATTTTGCCGAGCTGTAATTTCAGCAAACCATTCAGTAAAAAAATCTACTGAAATTTTCAGCAATTTCGGCTGTCATCGTGGTTGTCAACGGTTTACTGACTGATCAGCGAAATGTGCTGAAATTTCAGCAAACTCGACCGTCACCAGGTTTGGTAGCGCTTTGCTGAAAGGATTCAGTATGGAAAGCAAAAAAAAGAGATTCAGGTTTCAAATTCAACGAAAACAATGAAAAAATAGGGGGAACATTTTAACTCGTTCAGTTTTATTAATTTCGTGAAACTTAAACACTGAAACCGTCGAACTCGAAGATCATTTCGCGGACTCTTTGAAATTAGCGATTTTTACTTTGGGGTTGCACCTGTCGTTCAAAGAAGACATTGTTACTCTAAAATTAGGAGCTATCGTTTAAAATTTAAATACCTACCTTATTATTATATCTCAAATAGCCAGGATTGGCCAACTGTTGCACCGTTACATACTTAGTTTCATCAAAAAACGTTTTAAACTAGTGAAATAGTTATTATTATTATTATTATTTATTTATTTTTAACTAAAAATTTGGAAGAGGGAAAAACCCCTTTGAGCGATTTCCATTTGAAATACTTCTCAAAAAGGCACAAAACCTCTTCATCTTTTCAAAAACATTATAATAATAAAGTTAAAAACTAAAGACTCAAACGGCAAAAAACCATAGCAGAGCCAGCGTCTTGATGCATCATCGATTGGAATGAAATAGTTATGATTTATGCGCGCATCAAACAACGTATCGAACCAACGGCAGCGACAGTGTTTTCAATTTTGACAAGTAGCCGACGTTGCTGACGATGGAAAAATTTGCTGAAAGTTCAGCAAACCGGATCAATTTACTGAATTTCAGCTAATAAATGCAAATTACTGATTTTACAGTAAATTTTTTGTTTGCTGATTATTGCTCAGCAAACCATTTTGCTGAAATTCCAAATCGATTTTTGGTGTGTACACACCAAATTTTTTTCGCTGAAACTCAGCAAAATTTTGCTGAATTTTGCCGAGCGATATTTTTGTATATCAAGCAGCATGCCGATTCGGTTCATTTCATATCGTTTTTAATAATTGTGCATTCCACAAGTATATTAAGCAGCATTTAGTTGGATCTAAGTTGAAATTATAGCACGAACGATGAACATGTCCCGATGTTTACTCAGCCAGAATGCTTCAGTCACTTGTCGCACTAAAATGGAAAATATAAAAGTTTATCCATTAAATTGTACGGAACTACTTACCACACTTTTCCGGTAACAATTGCGTTTGAAATGTAGATGAATACTCGCTATTATCGCCGTTTTCCACCAAATTTTCCACAAGTTTTTCGCGGACTCAAAAAATCAATGTTGCAGCAGCCATGTTTTTTTTTGCGATGGAGCTGACGGCGGACGGAATTCACTGAAGTTTCAGCACTCCTCACGAGTTTGCTGATTATCAGTACATAAATGCAAACCACTGATTTTTCAGCAAAAAATTTGATTGCTGATTTATCTTCAGCAAATCAGTTTGCTGAAAGCTCATTTCGATTTTTGGTGTGTATGTTTGATACACGTTCAAAATATCATTCAAATCGGTTTACTGGTTTTCGAGATATGACAGTTCAAAAAGTACTTGAAGCGCGAAAGAATCGAGCTGAAGTTTGTTCCAATGATGCACATATAATAGGTTGGCAAACAGTCAGAATTTAAATTTTTTTGATGTACTCTATGAAAAGATACAGCGTGTTGAACTTTTTTGTGAGCGAAAAAAAAGTTGCCTATCCCAAACATTATTGCCGCTCCCTGTAAATGTATGTATGCTTGTATGATCGCTTTGCGAAAAATGGCGTGATTAGCATTGAACGATTATGTTTTCGTGAAGACGATTTTATTTGCAATATGTTCTGTTGTCTATGATACAACACACTTGGACGCAACACTTATACCTTCTTTAGCATCTTAGAGATTCAATAGACGTCTTCGCGGGAACCTATTTGAAAATCATTTCAAAGTTTGTATGGGAGCGATTTGTGAAATCACCCTTCGACGCATTTTGTACTGGGCGGAGCCGTCAAGCAGTTGTCCAGCTGTCAAAAGGTGATATCTAAAACTTTCTTTGAAATTGATGTTTTTTTTTTCCTCCCCTGTTGGGGAAATTAAGCCACTGCCAAATTGATGTTAGGTATCAAAATAAAGTTCTATAAATCTGAAAAAATCATATTGGCTCAGTAAAAGATGTTCTTTCGTAAAAAAAAGAAGTTTCATGAATCATTTTTTTTTTTTCTCAGTTTTAATTTCGAAAAGCGCATGTTTTGCACGTTTGCATGATTTTTGTTCACACTAGTTTACTATAACCTCAAGTTAAACCATCAACCCAACTGCCTTGTGGAAAACGCATTTCTTTATGTCTTCGGTTGCCATGTTTACTGTACAAAAAATTATCTGTCTATACTTCTCCGCTCATTAACGGTCATCATTTTTCGATTTGAATTTTCTTCTTTTTCCACATAACAAACCCTCTATCGCAAAATCAAATCCAATTTGAAGCGCGCAAAGCAATAACTAACACTAAACCGCTTCCAGAATCGCATCTGAGAACCACTACCAGCACAGTAGCGACCACAACGATCGTTGGCATGCTACAAGCGGCTCCGGAAAACCTCCAGAAAAAGGGTAAGGAACATTCCGTTTGAAACGAAACCACCTTATACAGAACACCCTCTGTTTAAATGATTCAAACCATGATTTTTGCATTTCATTATATAAGTTTTGGTTTTGATTTCGTTTCATGTTCCTTACTTGAGTTACATAATATCAATGTTTTATTTTACAAGTTGTTCTGTTTTGTTTGTTGTTTGAAGATGTTTGCTCAAATTGTCGTCAACCGCCAGAAGCCTACTTCCGTACAAATCCGTGGCTTCCGGGGTGGTCACAACCTCAGTCCCGACTTGAGTGGCGGCAAAAAGGCACTACCCACAAAAAAAAAACATAAAATTGTTGCGGTTCTTTTTCATTATGGAAACAAAAATAAAACACGGAATTCCGACCTTTCTTTTCGTTTCTTTTTCTTTGTTTTCTCCTTCCGGTATATTTCAGCCGAATCGGATACGGTGATTGCTGAGGGCAGCCAGCATGGTAATGAGATTTTATGTTTGTGGTGTGCGCCAGATTTAATTGCTTAATTTGAATCCAGCGAAGGCAGAAAAACGAAACCAATTTCGTCGGGATGATGTTGTGTGGCTTTACTGGAAGCAGACTAACGAACTGTTTTATATCGTCTGGTGAATTAACTGTTTTATGGGTTTGCCACTCGAATGTCTGCACGATTCGAGTAAACGATTATTGGAACAAATGATAAATTAGTGCTGTTGAGTTGAGTCGCTGGGGCTGGAAGCTATTAGACTAAGTGTCGTTAAGCAAAAATTTTGCAAACGCCTTAGGGGAATTGAAGCAAAAGTAAATAAGGAGGGGCTAGAGGGGGCCTAGACCCCTTCAAGAAACACATAAACCTCCCCTGAAAAAATCTTCAAATTATACCGTAGAGTCTAAAATTCACACGTAGAATCTGAAATTCACACTGCACCCCCAAGGAAACACCCTCGATCTGATCATCTCAGGAGCATTCGCAATGGCTACATTTAAGGTCCGGTTCAGAGTTCTATCCAGATATGGAACCTTATTTACGCTTCTTACTTACGGATTGGCCAATTCCCGCAAGTTCTTCTTCAGCGAGATGTGGGGATGAGGGGAGGATCTCACACGTCAATCACCAGTCTCATCTTCGAAAAGGAGGTCAAGAACTCGGGTCATGATGCAGGAAGAGCGCTTCCTCTCCAGCATCTCTGGAGACTGCTCGGTGGGAGCCATAACACATTGTGTCATTACGATCCTGTAGACAGCCATCACTCTCAAGCAGGTGAACCGACACCAGTCGTTCATCCTGCTCCTTATCAGTACGTGCTCGCTGCATCCGTCGCCTAGCCCATAGACTTGAGTTCACCAGTACGCCCCGGTGATCTCCCATTTCTAGGCTGGACTTTCCTAAGTATGGTGGTACCATATGCACATGAGAGTACTGCTAGCAACTGGTTACCGCTTGAGATTTTTTTCAGGAGATCCTCTGGGAGTTCTTCAGAAAAATCTATCAAAAGTTCTTTCGAGAATTTTTCTGGAAATTCAACCAAAAATTCAAGTCTCTTTCTGGAATATTTTTGAGAAATTCTCAAGAGCTCTACTATAGTTCCTGATGTTACTTTAAGAATATTTCCCCTTAATTCTGCAAATATTACCAATAGCTCTTTAATGTTTGTCAAAATCTCATAAAGCTTTCGAACATTCGTACAAAAGTTCTTCAGGGGATTCTTCCAAAACTTCTCCGAGATTCTTCAAGAAGTTCTTACGTAAGGTCTTCAAGATGTTCATCCTATTTGTTTACTTAGTTCTTCGATCAATAGGCTTAGCTAGCCCTAAAGATCTTACTATCTTACTGCTAGTCACATTGTTTAAATAAACATAGTACAGGAAGCATAGTTTACAAAACACTGTGAATACAAAACCAACGCAATTCAACATTCTACAGAACAGCCCAAACAACATAATTCAACGGCACTCTAAATGTTCATGGATCCCAATAGCAGAATGCACGATGTTCCAACTCTCTACACCACCGGCCAGGTTGAGTTCATCAGGGCTTTATCTCAATATACTGACAATCAACGCCAACTTCGAATGGATGAAGCGTTGATTTCCATGATTGCTCCAATGCGGTACCAACTTAACAACTTCGGGTTGGCCATTTGGCTTCCAGAAATGCCTCTGAAATTCTTCAAGAAGCTTCTCTTGGAATTCTTTTGAAAGTTCTTCTGGGAATTCTTCAGAGCGTTGCTCCAAGAGTTCTTCTAGATGGAAGTCTATCAGAAGTTCCTTGAAGAGTTCTTCCAGCTGTTTTCCATCAAGTTATTTCAGAAGGTGTTCTAAGGCAGCATCCACAAATGGCGTTATATTTTATGACTGATTTTCAATATCTGCTCTCCCCCTCGTAGCCTATTTTCTCATACCTAATACGTGGTTCGTAGCAATTTCAGGGACTCACCCTCCTTCCGAAAATACTACGTCAGTCTCTGATAATTCTTCTATCAATTTTTTTGAGTGTTGTTGGGGACTCTTACCGGAACTGTTCTGGAATATCTTTCAGAAGTTCCTCTTAAAAATGTTCCCAGATGTCCTTTCAAAAACTTTTTCACACCTTCCCGAGATGAACTAGCCTAGGGCTAAAAATCTCGTCAATACAGATAAAAAAAACTTTTTCAGACGTCCAAAAAGTCCTCCCGATGTTCCTTTGGCAACTAATATAGGAATTTCTACGAAAATTTCCCAGGAATTATTTCAGGAGTTTCCCCAGAAAATGTCGCAAGAGTCTCCCGAGCTGTTTGAATTTATTTTTTTTTTCACAAATTCTTCAGAGAAAGAAGGACTCTCTTATTTTACTAGTTCTTGCGAGAATTTTTAGGAATTCTTTGCTCTGCTCTGCTGTTCTGCTCCTGGAATTTCTCCTATAAATCCTCTTGAATTTTTTCTAAGCATTCCTTCAAATTTTTAAAAAAATTGCTTAGCTTTTTTCAGAATTTTTATAAATAGATTCAACTTGATGAGAAAATGTTTCCTTGATTTAAACAAGGATGTCCATAAATTCTGTGACGTATTCCTCCAGCAATAACTCACAATTTCTGCATGAGTTCTTCCATGGATTTGTCTAAAGCCTCCTTTATGATTTTCTTCAAGGGTTTTGCCCAATCATAGAGGAGATTTTCCTATGATTCTCTCACAGGATTTTTTTAGGAATTTCTTCAATATTTTTTTTTAAGATTCCTCCAGTTTTTTTTTTGCAAGGATTACTCCAACGTTTTATCTTAATATTTCTTCAATTGTTATCCAATTCGTGGAAGAATTTTGCAGATATTCCATCAGCTATCTCCCTAGAAATGTTACGATGAACTTATATTTAGAGTTCTTCAGGACCTCTCCTAGGATTCCTTCTAGATTTGTTCCAAGAATTCCTGAAATAATTATTTCAGCATTTCCTCCATAAATTCCTCCAGAAATTTTTCAAATAATTTTCTAGGTTATTCTCCAAAGGAATCAACCACAGATTTTTCATGGAATTTTCCAATTTTTTTTTTCTTGAGATTTACATTTCGAAACCTCCAAGAACGTCTGCAACAATTTTTCCAAAAACCCTCACATACAAGGATTCTTATTGGAATGCTTCCAAAGCCTTGTCAAGAAATTATTTTATTCAGATTTTTTTTTCAGAAATCACCGCAAAAAATATTTTGGGAGTTGTTTCAAAGGAATCTTCTAAAACTCTTCAAGGAAACCACTAAGCACTTCAGCAAGAGTTCTTCCAAGTATTTGTCTGGGAATCCTCAAAAATTTTCTAATGGATCCTCCAGAAAGAATTCCAGAAATTATTTGACAATTTCTCCAGCAATTACAATTATTTGATGATGGAAGAAGATCGTCCAGGATCTCTTCCAAAAATTACTCCACAAAATATTCCGGAATTTCTTCATCCGGGAATTCTTGCAGCATTTCTCCTCTAATTCTATCAAGAATTCCTTAATTATTTCTCCAATAACAAGAATTACTCCGGAAATGACTCCAAATTCCTCCAGGAATTGCTCCAATGGCTTCTTATCAAATTCTTTATCCAAGTGTTTCTTCTAGAGTTCTTCCTAGGATTCCTCTGGAATTCCTCCGGGATATCTGCCAGGAGTTTCTTCTAGGATTCCTCCAACATTTCTCCAGGAATAATTCCATGAATACAACCAAGGACTCATGCCAAAAATCACCCACCGATTGTTTTAAAGCATCCCTCCAAGATTTTCTTCGAGAAAACTCACAAAAGTACTTCTGAAGATCGTCCCTTAATTCATAATAATTAAGCCACTCTAGACACTCTAGAAAATCAAGAAAGAGGGCGAGTTATTTCGAATCCTTGTTTCTCCAATATCAAGGATTTCTCCGGAAATGCCTCCAAATTCCTCCAGGAATTGTTCCAATGGCTTCTTTTGAAATTCTTCTTCCAAGTGTTCCCGCTAGAGATCCTTCTAGGATTCCTCCGGAAAATCTTACAGGAGTTTCTCTAGGGTTACTGGAACATTTCTCCAGGAATAATTCCATGAGTACAACCAAGGATTCTTGCTAAAAATCACCCACTGATTGTTTTACAGAATCCCTCTAGAAATTTTTCAGGAAAACTCACAAAAGTAGTTCTGAGGATTCTCCTTTCATTTATAATAATTCATCCAATAACACTCTAGAAAATTCATAATAATTCATCCAAGTTATTTCAGTAATTTCTGCAAAAAAAAACACTGGAAGCATTTTCAAATCTTCAAGAGAAATCCCAGATATCATAGTAGAAGGAATCCTTGTATAAGAATTATGAAGATTTCCAAAAATCTTGCAAGAATACTCTTAAACTTTTTCAATGCAAATTATTTTTATGCACTTCTAATTTATGTACCTTTTTATGCCCTGCATAAAAAGAGGGTGAGTTATTCAGAACCATTATTGTGAATATTGTGAATAAGAAAATGTTATGATGGTAACCATGGCATCGCCGGCCAGGGGGCGTTTATAAAGAAGTGCTGAGGGAAGTTACAGGAGCGTTTCAAGGAGTCCCAATGGGTTGCAGAGGAGATACCAGGAGATCTCAGAGGTGTTTTAGTAGGCCCCAGCGGGTTTCAGAGGGGCACCTGAAGGTCTCAAGGGAGTTTCAGGGGGCTTCAGGTGGTCTCAATGAAGTTCCAGGTGGCCTCAGGGGCGCTTCTAGGGACTGTCAGGTGTTTCCGGGGGATTCCAGGGGAGTTCCAGAGGGTCTCATGGACGTTTCAGAAGAGTTTCATGGGATACCAGGAGATCTTAGGAGCGTTTTAATGATGTTCTAGGGGGTTCCAGGAGGATAGCAGGAGATCTCAGACGCGTTTCAAGCGGTCCGAGTGGATTTCAGAGGGATACCTGAAAGACTCATGGGAGTTACAAGGGGATCTCAGGGGATTTCAGGGGTACGAGTAGGTCTCCGGTGAGTTTGAGGTTATCCCAGGGTCATGTTAGAGGGTTTTAGGGGGGTTCCATGGGAAATCAGGGGCTCCGCTACAGGGATTCAGGGGGGTTTCTACGGGGCTGCGGAACAATTCAAAGGGCCTCAAGAAGTTCCATAGGACTTCAGGGGTCTCTAGGAGCGCTTCAGGGGCCTCAGGCGTGTTTCTGGGGGTTACAAGGGGATACCAGGAGATCTCAGAGGCGTTTCCAGGGATTCCCTGGGAGTTAGAGGAGGTACGAGTAAGTGTCAGGGGCGTTTAAGGCAGTCTCACAGTCTTCTCAGATGGCTCAGGGGGCCTCAGGGGCGTTTCAGGGGATCTAACGGGGCTCAATGGGGCCTCACCAACCCTTCAAAGAGTTTCGAGGGGCTCAGGGAAGTAACAGAAGATCTCAGGAGCGTTTCAGAGGATCTCAGGCGTTTCAGGGGGTTTCTGGAGGTGTAAAGTGAACTGGAGGGGGTTCCAAGGGGTTTCAGGGGGTACGACCAGGTCTCAGTGGCGTTCAAGGGGGTTTCAGGGTTACCTCAGATGCGTTTCAGGGAGTTTTAGGAGATCTCAGATGCGCTTCAAGGGAGGCCCAAGGGGTTTCAGAGGGATACCAGGAGACTCCAGTGGTGTTTCAAGGAGGTCCCATGAAGTTTCAGGATCTATTGTTATCCCCTAAAACCCCCTGAATCGTCCCTAAGACTCTGGAACTTCCCTAGAATCTCTGAGAATTTTCGAAGTCCCTAGGAACCCCCTTAAGATATCCTGAATCGCCCCTGAGATATTCAGTTACCCTCTAAAACTCCCTGAAACGCCCCTGAGAGCTCTTGCAGCACCTATAGGTCACATGTATCCCCTCACTGCGATGCACATAAAGCCCCATCGGACTCCCTTGAAGGTTGCAGTGTAGTATCATGAAGAATCCTGGGAAGATTTATTCGAAAAAACAAATCTATAAGAAAACCTGGGGCAATCTTTATGTTATGATATCTTTATTAACGAGATTTGTAGCCCTAGGCTAGTTCATCTCGGGACCCACGCTTTACTTTCCTTCCGAAGGAAGAACTCACATTTTGCGAGTTTTTCGGGAGTGGGATTCGATCCCAGGTCCTCGGCGTGATAGTCATGTGTTCTAACCATTACACCAGGGCCGCTCCACGGGGCAATCTTTGAAAAAAATATTTAAAAACCAGGTTTTAAAATTTTTCCCAAAATTTTGTTTTAAAATGGTTTTTGTAAAGCTGAAAAAACTTTGAAAATGTTTGATAAAATATCAAAAACCAAAAATGCAGAAATGAATCTAGTTTCGCCTTCACCATTCTCCGCGAGGAAGTAGATTGATTGCCAAAGTTGATAGTCGCCGTTGCCAATTTAGAGCCTGGCAGTGATACTTATATAAACAAAGATCGTTTAACATAGTTCAACGATAACTTCGCTATTAGTCGTTGTTACAAATCAGATAAAATCTGATAATGAATAGTGATGTTTAACAATTAATAATATTGAGCATTGTTTAGTTTTATGTATTTTCTATGTTTGATCACCGCATGACTTTATCACAATTATTTTTTATGGGCTTCTTTCGGTAAATCTAATACTACTCACAGTAGGAGTGAGTAACTAAAGTAATGAAAAAAAAACGGTGGTTAAAATCGCAAGTGTGCGACGAGAGACATTGAATATAAGCTGAAATTGACGGAGGGCCAAAATTGAACAACACAATCTCAACGACGACCTTCGTGCCTAACGTCCTGGTAGTAGTAGACAAAAAGATCGTTGTTGTGATCTGCTTTTTGTAGTTTGGCTTTACTTTCGGCAATTTCTCTCGTTGAGCATTTGCGATTCTATCTACCGTTTCTTTCATTACTTTCGTTAATCTCTTCTATTTCGAGTACCATTTGGTTCACAAAAAAAAACAAAATAAGTTTATTATAGTATAAAATTTTGTTTAACATATTAATTGTTCAGTTATTTTTATCAAATACATTTCCATATGAATTATTACACATAACAATAACTGTCACTAAACTGTGTTCAGCAAAAAACATAATTTCAGAGGTTTGCGGTCACCATACTAGCCAGAGTTCCTACATATAACGAACTCTCCAAATTCCCTAACAAAATATTCAATTACATCTATCTCCCGCAGAACTGAACGCCACCGATGGCAACAGTGCCACCGCCCTGCCGGACCAGATGCGGACCACGTCCGGCCTAATAGTGACCTTGGTGACCATTTTACTCATCTTCACGTCGACGCTTTTGTAGACGAACTTTAAGCAGTACACCGAGGGCGAGATTCGTGATCGATATTTGCATATACATTTTGTCCAACATAGATAAGCAACAAGACACTCTTTCAAAAGATGGGCGTTCGCGCTCGCGCTGTGGCTGCATATTCCGATGCAGAGCTGGAATGTGGATATCGAACTTCCTGAATGTGTGATGTGAAATGTGAGTGTTTGTGACAAGTAAACGAAACGTCTGTTAGGAAGTGCAAAAAAGATGTGTGTAGATATCGTAGAGGATTCGCGTCGTGTTGTGTTGCACAGAACTAGGATGGATAGAGAGTAAGTCAGGCCGGGCCTATGCATAGTCCAAAGATAAGAAGCATGCTTACGGGTGGGGAAGGGATTTGCGTTTCGAATGTTGTTTTGTAGACAGAGTTCATTTGAATCAATTGAAAAAATGTCTGAAAATATTTCCAATATTTTAACTCACAACACAGTTTACTGTTACTTCCTCTCTTCTCTATTCATTTATTTTTTTCTCACATCTGTTTCTCTACTTATCTTTCATTATTTCTTACGCTTCTGGGTCTCCTTTCAATTCCACAGTTTAAAATGAGATATGCAATCAAAGTGACAGAAATGTCTATACAAACTCAATTTCAGTTAAAAAATGTCCCTTCTATAACTGACATTCGAAACAAAAGTCCCCTTCTTTAGATAAAAGAAACTCAATCTTAAGATATTCCAAAAGCATGTAAATCAGCCAACCAAAGCTCTGTCTTCTGTAGTCGTACATGTAAGTGTTGAATTGTGCTAATTTTTCTTTCCGAACGATTACCATGTAGTGTTTAAGTTTATTGCAGTCATTGTTTAAACGTCACTTGTAAGATTTCACTGTTCGTTTTCAACCCTTGATACCAAAGCTACGCACTAGGAAGTAACTCTATTCCCCCGATACCAAAAAAATACACTACCAAATATAAGGAAAACAACACTCAAAGGGTACGAAAAGCTAAATAGTCATTCGAAAGTAAGTAGTTGAATGTTTTTTATATAGATTTTTTATATTTGTACAACGGAACTCATCTCATCAATCTGTCTTACCACCAGAGGAGGTCTGTTTTTAGGTGTTACTAACCAAACGACAACACTCATTCTCGGAGCGCGCGTAACGAATGCATACATGAGGAGAAAACGACAACTGACATATACAGAAAAAATATGTGGACGAAAAACACAATTATGAAAGTATTTTATGATGGAAGGAAAAATATGATGCCTTATGAACTATATATTAACGACAAGTTTTTTATGCCACTCGAGCATTGCGAGCCGGGATAAAATGCATGAACGATATTACCAAAAAAATGATTACTATTTAGGTAAGGCGCGCGCTGATAATTTTCAAAAAATTGTCACGCTCAGTGTTCTAAATCGATGCGGAAAAAAGAGAAGAGGATACATTACTAACTTGAAGAACAAAAAACATATGCAACTATATATAGTCATAAATTTATATATTTAAAACTTTAGAATAAGCCTGAAGTCGAAATGAAGAAAAAAAAAGTCACATTTAGCGAATCGCCTGTTCAATCGGAAGAAAAAAAACGCAGCCAGTTCTAGATATGTAAAACCAAAGTAAAAATCACTTATTTTTTCGGTTTTTGTACAGAGACAGCAGAGGAACAAACCATTTGTCGGAAATAAACAAAGAAACGATACTCGAGATAAGCTGACTTGAAAGTTTTGTTATTTTCATTGTGAAAGACCTTCATTAACGCAATAGCCATGAATCGTTCCAGCGTCTTCGGTAAGGTGTGAAAGCTGCTCTAGCAAAACGAAAAAAACCAACAAAATTCATCAAAATACCTTATGAATTTATGCCATAACTAAAAATTATGAACACCATAAGAATACCTTATGAAAATTTATTGTGTTTATTATGACAAATTTCATAAGATAGACTTATAAAAAGAGAAAAAAAATCTTAAAATGATGCAGACTGGATTCGATCCATGAACGTCGGTATCAATGAGAACGTGTTTAATCTACACGGCTACCGATGCTTGAGAATACCATGTCGCTAAATATGTATAAAAGCCATATGTGAGACGATTCTGCGTCATAGAGAGGCCGTTTCATAAGCTAGGCCTTATGAAAATCTTGAGTTTATAACTTAGCACTTTAGGGGGGAGAAAAGAGTTTGGGATTGTGTGACGAGCCATGTGTTAGGTATGGGAAAACATGCTACGTGGGGAGTGGGGAATAAAAAATCGGCTGTGCAATTTCAGGATGGTTAATGTCTAACGAATGCACTGTGAAGTGAGGATCAAATGATGCATGATAGAAGTCAACTTCCTTCGCATTGGAAAATGCACCACTGAATGTGTAAAGAAGAGTCCATCGTTCTTTACATAATGGTTTAGACGGGAAGCTGGTATCTCCACTCTACCCATCCACAACGTATCGACTGGCAGCTCTGATTACCTTTCTTCGCAAGAACACGGTAAGTATAATATCATATAAAATCATATTGGCAAAACAATAAATAGTAGTGGATATAATCAGAACAATCACCAATTATAGACCAGCTTAGTCTTCCACCGTAGAGAAGATCTGGCGATAGTGACATGGACAATCAATCCTTTCTTTTTTAATACTTTGATGATCCAGCTGGGCTGGAATGGAAGCGAAAACTATCACAATTTCCTTGATTTTAATGAAAAAAACAGCGCCTGCCCTTTTCCGGTAATTTTGAGCTCATCGTTGCTTCTTCTTATTCTTATCTTCGGGCATTGTAGGACACGGAAATGGTCCGGGTTGTCCGGATCACCCCAAAGTACCTAAGCACACACACGGATAAAAATAATTAGTGAACACAACCACAATACGGTTTAAGCCAACCAAATTCTCGTAACTCAAATTGATCACTTTAAAACAACTTTTGCGGATAACATCAGTGCCGATTCAAGTATTGCCAAAAGAATTTCTGTAAAACAAGTACCCTGGCGATCTCCATGGAACCATGTGACGGAATTTTGTTCAACAAATTTAAACTTTAAGTTAAATAACTCCAAATATCAAATAATTGGAAATGCCACTTTGGGGCGAAATTGATCAGTATACAATTAAGCATCGGTTGTAAAGGAAAATTCCCTTCTTCGCTTAATTTTGCTCTTCTAAAACCGAATGACGCGTTTAAAATCTTACAACTAGTGAATTTAATGCTTTAAATACAAAATTAAATGTTGAAATTTCCCCTTAAACGCCTAAAGGTAGGCAATTTAATTTGAAATAAGTGATTTTTATCGCAATAAATGACTATTTCATCATAAAATGAACTTTTTTATAACTATTTCATGTTCAGATTAGCTTCATAACTTCCTAACCAAGATTCCACAAAAATGTTAAAATAGAGAATTTACGGGAAGTCCTATTTGCAATCGCTTGTTTAGTAGCAATTTTCAGCTAAATGAGAAATTCATTTCAAATTCCTTAAAAAATAAGGCAAAACTAACATTTTTCTAAAAAAGATAAAGTCTACACTCATCTCTAGACAGCAACAAACCAGAAGACGTAAAAAGTTTAAGATCATTACGACGCTTAAGAGTTCCTAGTATGGAATTACAATGTAGTACCCGAATGATCAATTTCACCCCGCTGATCAATTTGACCCCGGTTTACGGTAATACATTTAGGCGATGTACAAAGTGTATGTACAGCTTCCAATTGGAATCGCTCACGAAGTGCCCAAGTGGATAATAGAGCCGTAAATTAGGTTAAGTGATTGAAGAATAAAAAAAATATCATGGATTGAAATCACTATTTCCCGGTTTTCTAAAACATACAATGTGTTCATTAGAGTGGGTCATCGTTTATATGGAAAAATGAAAAATTCAATGGTATCCCATCAGATCAAAGCTTTTTTGATCCCATTTCAGGACCCAAATAAGTGTGCAAAATTTGGGCACGATCGGTTATGTCTACGTTTTGCGCATCGCGTTTGAAGTTTGTATGGGATTTTACATGGGAAAACACACTTTTTGCATTTCTCTCATAACAAGCTCGAATTTTTCTAAAACCATGTAACCGACAAAGTGAAAACATAGCCTAGGGTGTCCTGAAAAACTTTGTCGAAGACCGCGAAGTGATCTGATGCTTATGAAAAAAGTTATAGCGTTGGCATTGCTTGGCGAAACAACACGATTTTGTTGTTATTGTTATTCCTTTACATATTAAAACATAAACACATGCATGCGGTTCGTTGGTTATAACTATTTTCACAAGCATCGGATCGCTTTGCGGTCTTCAACAAAGTTTTTCAGAACATCTTAGGCTATCATTTTACAGTATCGGTTGAAAAGTTTCAGACAAGCTTTTTCAACTTATGACCAAAATGCAAAAAAGTATGTTTTCCCATACAAAATCCCATACAAATTTCAATTGCAATGCGCAAAGTGTAGACGCAACCGATCGTGCTCAAATTTTGCACAGATACTCAGGACCCGAAACGGAACCAAAAAAGCTTTGATCTGAGAAAACGGTTCCGATGACCCACACTAGTGTTCATTGTTTCAAATTACACTGATTTTACTCCATGTAGTAGATAATAGATTGGCTGCAAATTAGCAAGTGGGTAAGAAGAGCGTCCAACAAAGCTCTGACCCTCACAAGTTCCTATTTCATGCTTCCACAGGGCAGGCGATGACAAAGACCGCCAGCTAAGAGTTGTGAGCTTAGCTGATAGTGCAGCCTAGACTCTGTTAATTAACCTTCTGATTCAGCTAGATTGAGGAGGTACGTACACACCAAAATTTTTGAAACGCTTCCAGCAGAAAAAAAATCAGCAAAATAAATTGCTGAGTTTCAGCAAAATTTTCAGCACAACGTTGCTGAACAACTGTCAAAATTGCTGGATGGTTCAGAAAGTTGAAAAATAACACAGCGCAATATTTTTTTTTTTTTGTTTCAGGAGCAAACTTATGTGTCTGCGAAGGATTTTGGGCCGCTGAATCCGAATCCGGGTTCAGATTTGCTCTAACACGTTACAATTTTGAACTATACCTCAATTTATAGGGCAAAATATGCGATTTTTAGCTTTTTTGACTGCAAGCCATTAAGCTTGGAAACATATTTTTTAAGCAATCAAAAGGTTAATTGGTCAATTAATATCTAAATTAACGGCTCATGCAAAATGTTTCGTTTTACCTAATCAAATTTGATAGATTTAAGCATTTGATGTTAGTATGAAAACTTGCATGCAACTTTTGGAGGATGACTTGTATGGGAAATATCTTACCTAACATAAATTGCTTAAAACTATCAAATTCGATTTGGTAAAACGAAATATTTTGCATGAGTCGTTAATTTAGATGTTAATTGACCAATTAACCTTTTGATTGCTTAAAAAAAATATTTCCTTGCTTAATGGCTTGCAGTCAAAAAAGCCCAAAATCGCATATTTTGCCCTATAAATTGAGGTATAGCTCAAAATTGTGACGTTTTAGAGCAAATCTGAGCCCGGATTCGGATTCAGCGGTCCAAAACCCTTCGGAGACACATAAGTTTGCTCTTGAGACAGACAAAAAGTTAATTTTTGTTACGCTGTGTAATTGCTGATATTCAGTAAATTTGTATTGCTGAATGAAATCAGCACAAAAAAAATCAGCAAAGTTTATACCAGTAAACAAAATTTGCAGTGTACCGAGCGTCTGTTCACCAAGGAGGTGTGGCTCAAACAACGTCTGTTCTGGCATCCAGCAGCTGAGTATGAAATGCTCCTCCACCGGAAGCTATACCTAAGGTATCAGCCCCACCACGGTGGATAGGGGACTTCAGGCCAACGGACTACTGTTCTCGAATTGAAACCCAAAAACCATTACAGAAACCGAAAATGAAAGATTACGAACATATGCAACGGCAACGCCTTTTAGCGCGAAACATCGGACAAGAATTGAAACTTGGAATGTAATAGACGGGACAAAGAGCGTGGGCAGTCTCCCTAGCCGACGAAGGCAAGAAAGCCACAAACACCGGCGGCATTCGTCTCCTCTACGATGTCTCACGTCGCCATAGTGGGACTAAGATGAATGCTGCGATGCCCGATAGATACGTCTGGACAGTTACTGACCAGTTGAAACTCTGGTTCGAGCACTTTGGAAACCTTTTTCAAGTGTCGACCACGCTATCAACACCTCAGCATGATCCGCCAAGGGTTTGACGCATTACCCGTATCAACACCGAAGCTCCATCAGTACAAGAGATAGAAACAGCCATCCGTATAATGAAATCGAACAGGGCTGCAGGGGTCGATCGCAGATACTCAAAGCTGACCCCGTGGCATCCGTACAACTACTGCATCAATTATTCTGCAACATATGTGAAACCGCGACATTTCCGGCCGACTGGATGCAAGGCGTTAGTAAAGGTACCCAAAAAGGGTGACCTGACTGTATGGGATAATTGGCGGGGCATCATGTTACTGTGTATCGTTCTTAAAGTCCTCTGCAAAGTGATCCTTAACCGGATACAGGAGAAGATTGACGCAACTCTCCGACGGCAGCAAGCAGGATTCCGTGCCGGACGATCCTGTGTGAACCATATTGTCACGCTCCGTATCATCCTGGATCAAATCAATGAATTCCAAGAGTCTCTCTACCTGCGTTTATTGATTACGAAAAAGCTTTCGACCGTCTCAATCACGGAAACAGGCGCAAGGGTCTCCCTGAGAAAATCATCGGCCTCATTGAAGCACAGTACAAAGCATTTTCGTGCAGAGTACTGCACAACGGTGTTTTGTCCCATCCCATCCGGGTTGTTGCTGGAGTGAGGCAAGGATGTATACTATTACCGTTACTGTTCCTCATCGTAATCCTGGTAGGTGCGATTGACCGTGAACCAAATCGTGGATTGCTGTGGCAGCCCATTATCATGGAGCACCTAAATGACTTTGAATTGGCTGATGACGTTGCTCTCCTAGCTCAACGGCGCTCTGATATGCAGAGCTAGCTCGATGCCAATCGCTCCTCGGCGGCAGGTCTTACCATCAACCCCAACAAAACCAAATCGTTGGATGTCAATGCGGTCAACCCTTCCAGCTTTACGGTAGCTGGGCAATCAATGAAGAATGTTGAAAGCTTCCAAAATCTTGGTAGCCAAATGGCCGATGGCGGCACCAAGATCAACATAGGTGCACGGATGAAGAAGGCGAGGGCTGCTTTTGCGTGTTAAAAAAAATGTATGGAAAAACAGCCAGATCAGTCGACGCGCCAAAATAAGAATTTTCAACTCGAACTTGACATCTGTGCTGCTATACGCCAGTAAAACCTGGTGTGAACACTCAACAGCTGCAGGTGGTTATCAACAGATGCCTGCGGTATTTAATCCGTGCATGGTACCCTCACAATTGAATCTTCAACATCGAGCTCCATCATCGATGTCATCAAAAGCCTATAGCGACAGAAATTCGAGAGCGAAAGTGGAGATGGGTCGGCCACACTCTACGCAGGAGCGGAAACGAAATCTGCAAACAAGCGCTAGACTGGAACCCAGCAAAAACAAAATCAAGCAAGTCGACAGAAATTTGACCTGGCCACTAGTATGGGACAAACATCAAATTCTCGCTCCAGTCGACTTTTTCGATTCCATTTAGGTCCCATATGAACTGTACAAAATTTCAGCGCAATCGGTGAAGCTATAATTTAGCGCAAGCGGTTCAAAGTTTGCATAAAATTTACTATGGGAAAATTACACTTTCAAACAAAAAATCCCAGAGGTCGCCCTTTATTTCCTTAATTCAAATCGATCAACGCTTCTTGTAGGAAAATCATTTATAAAACTTTCCTTCGAAGTCCGCAAAACAATTGGATGCTTGTGGAAAAAGTTATTGATTTATTATCGATTAGCGATCCAACGAACGGCTTTTTGTTTTGTTTTATTAGCAGCACTGTAGCTGCTGCCTTGGTTGTTGCTGTTGCTGGGGGCCATTAACTCATTTTCGACCAAAATGCAGATGGGACTGACTTGCGATTCACGGCAGTATAGCAGCAGCAAAATGTAGTGATCTCACATTCAAATTAGCACACCATTTTATAAACATAGACAATGTTAAAATTGTGCACTATTCTTGTATCTGATCTTACCACTGCAATGGGATTCGTTCACCATACCCTATAACGGAAGGCAGTAGATTTCTATTACACCCGAACCATATTGGAGCACATAAAAAACTTTTCTATTACTCCAAGTGCAAAAACTCACATGAAACCCCCTTGCACGCAAAAGCAAAACTTTTCCTTATGAGCTGTATATTAAAAAGTTCCTCCGTCGAATGGCTCCAGCTCGAGGAGCCCACCGGCGAAAATGCGAAAATATGGTGAAAACAAATTAAATCCGATTTATCACACAACTCTCAAGTGTGACATCGGAGTAAACAAGTAGTACGTACAAGCAGACTGCAGTCAGGCAGGGTGGTGGCAATGTTACGCTAAGGCGAAAAACCTCCCTGAGCTTTGCGGGAGCAAAATATCTCATTGTTGGGGAAGGTATCATAAAAGTTTGCAAAGAAGTTCTTCTTCAATGCCCCGGCCCGGCCCGGACTTGTGCCTCTGCTAAGCTGCTGCAAAAGTTGCCACTCCGGAATCGACAAGCGTCGTTGGTTCTGTGGGGTGTAACTACACACACCAAAACCAGACCTTCGGCGGGGTGTCCGGAACACTCCGCAAAGGGGATCTCCGGGAGGTATATTTCAAATTGCTGCTGAGTTTGGAGTGAGCATCGGTGGGATGATTCGTGAAAGCGTACTTACTTCATTCACACTGTTATTGTTGTTTGCCATTTGAGGGAGCACGGTAAGACTTTCTTTTTGTTAATGGAGTTGTAAAATATGTTATACTTTTGGGGGGGCTCAGACAACATACGTATGATTATGCTGATAAATTACGTTTTCTTTCGCGGTATGAAAATTATGTCATGGATGTTGTACCACTTTTCCAGTTGAAGTTTTTTTTCTACTGATGAGACCATTCTTAAACCTAATGCTCCGTAGAGTTCTCCTAGTTGCATACTACATGAATACATTCATTTGCTCAACATCGCAGTCACGATAAGACATAATAAACACCCACTAAACATTTTGGTATGTATAATTTGTGTTATACACTATTCCATCGTATAAACTGCACAAAACTGCTATATACGTACCAAAGTGGAGGCCATATACAATATACATACTTCTGACGACGTTTCGCGATTTCATATGATCATCATTACGATGTCCCACATAATCGATCGAATGAATAAAATACGACTTCGGGTGATATGTAATACGATGTCCGAAATTAGCTATAAAAAAGTTAACACCTAGCCTAGAACACGGCACCCTGAGATTGTGAGTCTAAGCCCATACCATTGTAACTGATATGCCTTGAGCAGAGCACAAATGTTTGCCAATAATAACTAAAGCTTTCTAAACCACCCTTGAAACTTGTTTTTGCCTTCCTATATGAACGCTGATATGAAGAATTGGCTGCTTTTTTTTCTAAGTCATTGCGATTCCATTTATCACAATGTTGTACAGGCGGTGCACAGTGGGAAAAATCGACCCAAAAAACGGATCTTTTAACGCCGCTGGTTTCGGTACATGAAGTAGACCATTTCTGACGTAAAAAAATACGAGAAATCGATTGGTGCTAAATTCATTCACCGCACGGCACGGGAAGTGGTCCATTTTGCCCCATTTTGCCCTTTTTTCATACAATAAGAGAATCAAAATGTACTTTCAAACATCAAGCACGACTGTAGATCGTTGAAAATAGCTGCAGGTGTAATTAGAGGTTCATAGCAATCATTAAAATACATGGAAGATCCTTTAAATTGCTTATTTTGCCCCATATGCCCCAACAACTGCGAAAAATTCACACTTTTACCTAATTATGAATGGATATTTAATGTTACTGTTTTGAAGCTGATTTTTTTGGCATAAACAAAATGCACTGAATCTATTAACACCAGAATCATATTCGGGAGTTGTCCAATTTGCCCCATTTTGTCCTATTTTCATAGAAAAAGGAGATTTAAAAGAAACAGATACTGCTATGGAACGTTGAAATTGATTTTAGGTCCAATTGGAAGCTAACAGCTATCACGCACATATATGAATGATATTTTCCCTATTTTACCCTACATGCCCCTAAAACTGCTGGATGATCACATTTTTGTATTGTTTTGTAACATCACCCTACATCATGGTTGCAACATGAAGTCATTGATCATTTTTGATACATACAAATACAGTTTATCGATTACGTTTAGAATCATTCACGGGAAGGTACAAACAGATGTCCATTTTACCCCAATTTGTCCTGATTTTTTGTCGTCTCATGAATAAATTGATTTCTCGTGTTTGCTTTTGTCCTAATTAATTGACATCTGGTACTGAAACCAATGTAATCAATAGGACAGGTAAAATATTTTACTTTTTTCTAATTCTTGCTTTTGGTGGGGAATTGAGGGCAAAATAAGCAATAATCTTAATCTTAATATGTGTCAAACATGCACCAAACTGATTAAATGTAGCATCTTTAATATTTACACATTGGTACTTTAAGACGGCCTATTTAATCAGTTTTGATCATATTTGACACATTTTATCAAATGCTTATTTTATCCTTAACTCCCCATGAAAAGCTGAAGTTATAGAAAAAGTCATATATGTATATATGACTGTATTTTCGATTACATTGGTTTCAACACCAATGTAAATAAGGGATAATAATTTAATTAATTATAAATACATTACATAACAAAAAAAAATCAGAGCAAATTGGGGTAAAATGGACAGCTGTTTGTACCATTCACGGAATGATTCTAGTATTGAACGATAAACCGCATTTGTATATATCAAAAATTATCTAATTCATGTTTTGCAATCAGTAACATTACAAAACCATACAAAATATGTTATTATCCAGCAGGTTTTGGGGCATGTAGGGTAAAATAGGGAAAAGATCTTTTATATACGCACATGATTACTCTTAGCTGCCAATTGTTCCTTAACCTAATTTCAACATTCCCAACAATATATGCTTCTTATAAATACATTTTAAATATCCTTTTTATATGAAAATAGGGCAAAATGGGGCAAATTGGACAACTCCCAAAGATGATTCTGGTGATAATAGATTTAGCGCTTTTTGTTTATGCCAAAAAATCAACTTCAAATCAGTAACATTAAAAATCCATTCATAATTAGGTAAAAGTGTGAATTTCCAGCAGTTGTTGGGGCATATGGGGCAAAATAAGCATGTGAAGGGAATTTCCATGTATTTTTATGATTGCTATGAACCTCTAATTACACCTGCAGCTATTTTCAATGATCTACAGTCGTGCATGTTGTTTGAAAATACATTTTGATTCTCTTCATGTATGAAAAAAGGGCAAAATGGGGCAAAATGGACCACTTCTCGTGCCGTGCGGTGAATGAATTTAGCACCAATCGATTTATCGTATTTTTTTACGTCAGAAATGGTCTACTTCATGTACCGAAACCAGCGGCGTTAAAAGATCCGTTTTTTGGGTCAATTTTTCCCACTGTGCGGTGATGAGCAAGGAAAGTGGAATGTTTTTTTACATTTTGCATCCAACGCCACCCAATCGCCTGATCGCGGTGCCGGAATTCATTAAGTCATTACGATTCCCAACCAAACTTTACTAACATTATATATGACTGGTAAGCGTATGCAAACAGTGACGACTTCAATTAGCGCTATTTATGATTTGCTTTATATACAACAAACTTGCTCTTAAACCAATCGCAGCAACGATTTATATACAACTGGGATTGATATTTATTATCACAAAACACAACGGTTTTTACGACTTTGATTTCTGACAGCGAGATATACGATTTTGAATGCACTTCCCATTACGATCTGTGGTTTACTGGGCAATAATACACCACAATAAAGGTAATCACGTTCAAATGCATGCGTGACTCTTAGGTATATGTAGTTGTGAAACTCAGAGGAACACAAATGCATCCTCACCAGGGATGGCAACACTCCCTTAGAAAAAGTTACACAAACTTGCTAATCTCTCAACCCAGGAGCATGCTCAACTAGTCTAGTCTAGTCTACACTTACACAGCCATCACTTGGAAAAATACTGGAAAATAATAGAATAGGCTACTTCTATCATTTTTCGTGTCATTATCAACAAGTAAGTCATTATCAACATGTAAGTATCGAAGATGCCTTACAAGTATAGAAGCGGTCAGGCCTACCGTATTTGATTACAATTGAATAAAACCATTGAACCGCGACATCTCGTCAGCCGCTCCATATACTAGGTACATATGTGCTGGAAACAAAAACGTTGGGAGTGACGTTGCTAAGAAAGTTAATGTCACTCAACTGAAACTCTTCGTCCTGAGATGCGACATACACGGCAATCTCGATGTATTCAGCGTAAGGAGTAACGTTCACGCATGCGATCGAAAAGACAAAAGATTTCAAGAAAATCTGAGTAAGATTTAACGCAAATCTGTGTAACACCGGTTCAGCACATTATTTGTGTTGATCCAGTCGTATATGTCCACAAATAGGATTGAAAAATCCTTTGTCTTTCTTAAGTTACTCATTGCGCTGTGCACGTTCGTTTAAGGGTGTAGGAATTTACGCCTGACGTTGTGCCTTGGAAACTGTGAATTTCCGTCTGGAAGTTTCCGCCGATTGCTGTTACTCACCGCTAGGCTTAAGCGCCATTACTCGCTCTCCGAAATGAGAAAAATAAAATATGGCATCCCTTTCTCGGTTGTATTAAATAACCCAGGTTGATTTTTGCTGGCGTTTTCGGGAGAGCGGATACAGAAGGCCGTCGCTGGACATCCAGTTGGAACGTCGAGTTAGAAAGAAGAAGAAGAAGAAGAAGAAGAAGAAGAAGAAGGAGAAGGAGAAGAAGAAGAAGAAGAAGGAGGTGGAGGAGGAGGAGGAGATGAAGAAGAAGAAGGAGAAGAAGAAGAAGAAGATGGACGAAAGAAGAGCAAAATTGATCGCCAAATGATCGCCTTGCTTGTGTATTTTCCTCCGTTGCATTGATCTCCCGTGCCTGCGTTAACCTCGTCAATTAGGTGCACATCGAAGTGCTACGTCCACCTTTCAATTGTCTCACGTCCTTCCGTTAAAAGACTCCCGACCTTATCCTGTACATTTCGGCTCACGGAACGATGCGGGTTGCATTGATCTAGTATAACTTAGAACTTCCGTGTTTCTTGAGAAAGGCACAGCATTCCCTTTCCTCGGGCTTGTCACATTTTTTTTTTCGAGCCCCGGTTTCCTTTTGTTTCGCGTTTTGATCGGTGATTTGGCTGGTGCTATGCCTTCCGGATCGTTCGCTTGTGAGTCTACTTATACATCCGGTAGACGCGTGTTCCGAATATTTTTCGTCGCATTCTGTCCTATGCATGGCAGCACCCTCATGTGGATTGCAGTGGCTTGTGACATTACAGCGGGTGGTTCGGCTGCTAGTAATACGCCACCCCGGGAGTCAGTGCTATGTATTTTGCGGAAAAAAAAATCGCGAGGTCGTCAATTGGCCTTTTTAGTTAACAAATTCTATTGGAAATTGTGTAAATATGATCCTGTGGCTGTTATGTTATTCTTCGGAAATGCTTGGATTCCACCCAGACCAAGATCCAGATATGCTGAAATACTCGGTGAGAATGTTCCTTTTCTTATTTTGTTTTCGAGTGCAGTGACGGGCCATTTTCAACTGGTACTCCGACACCCGGACAAGGAAACCGTTCTCTGCCGTACAATATATAGGGTAAATGATGATGGTTGGACCAGTCCAAAAACTGATCATGGTTGGACCAATTTAAAATAGTAACGATTTTGTTAATATTTTCAAGGAAATATGGTCAGATTTGTTGAGACAGTCAACAAAAAACTATTTCTTCAATGAAATTGTACTGAATTTCCTTAATTTGTTGGTAAATCTGTTGAAAATTGACGACTTTGAAGAGACCCACTTTTGGCACAATCTAGACGTCAAAATAACTTAATTTGCAACACCCGCAAAATATATATTCTCCTTCAAATTCGTAAACTTTTTGAGTTATACTGTTGCGAAAATTTATGATCTTCACATTACTGCATTACAAATTTACTATTTTCCATTAAAAATCTCATAAATTAGCGAAATTGGGCACTCTGATATTGATCATGGTTGGTCCTACGTATGATTATGGTTGGACCTAACCGTTACCATGATGGTTGCTATGACCGGTTCAGCTTGTTTACAGCTCTTTTCGCGCGCTGACAATTGAAAGTTTCAACGCGTTCACGGTTTTAAGTAAATATCAAAGTGCTTGAATTATAAATCGAATGTTCGAAGCTGTTCTAAGCGATCTTTTAGAATGTCGTGTGCCGTGCGATTTAGTGTGTGATTGTACCATGTCGATATACACCCACGGAGCGGTCGAGAGCACTCCTATGGTCCGGTGCTTCTGTGAAATAACAACCAACCTTATTGCATGCCCGGATGTTGGTTTTGCTTTTATTGGGTGGCAGGATCACCAACGCCCCACGCTATTTGGGGTACCCGGTTTGGTGTTGGCCCTTGTTTTGGCCCGAAGAAGACCGAGGAGGACCGATCACGGAAACAGAATCAGACAACGACATTATAGAGTGATGGCGGAAGCTGCTGTTTTATATTTGGGCACCTTTTTGAAGAACCTTATAAACTACACATTTCCAAAATAAACAAATAGAATAATAACCAAACCATCTTGTTTTCTTTATATTGGCTTCATCGACTAGTCAGCAAGCGGTAATTGCCGCCGTGACTTCAACTAAGCAGCTGGTATGTTCTGATGTTTTTGGGGATCGTCAACGGTTGGTGTGTTGGCGTTACCAAACGTTGGGTGAAGAGATTAGGAGGGGAATTAAATCTCTTCGATTTTCCATCAAGAAACTTCAAAATTTCAACCGCTCAGAAGTACTCTGCTGCTACTGAATAGCTGCATCAGCTGCTAGCGGTTGAGTGAACAACGTCTTAGTGTCATTCTCATTAGGATCAGATCCCAACCCCGGAAAAGAAAGGTCCACGCGCGCTTTTGAAATTTTTAAGATAGTGCTATATTTCAATTATTTACTGATTCCCATGGGTATGAAGTCCCTGTTATATTTTAATTGTTTGGAATAATAAATATCGATCGATGTAACAAAAGAATACACTATTTTTTCGGTTGGTCCAACCATGATCAAAGTTTTGGTCCAACCATAATCAGTGATGGTCCAAACAAGATCAGATTTCTTTGCTTAATAAAAACTATTTATATAATTATTATTTAAATAAATCAATGTTTTGTCGGCCTTTTTGAAAACTAGAAGAGTAGAGCTTTCCATCAATTCCAAGTATGGAAAGCAAAAAGTTTACCAGCATATGTAAAACTTGACTTGAATTCCGACTACGTATTAAAATACCCCAAATTGGTCCAACCATCATCATTTACCCTAATCTTCTGCTTTGTTTTCGCGAGTGTTTTTCCGTCACCAGGATGCTGTCGGGTAATTTTTTTCAAATGGCCACGCCGCTTCTGAGCTGGCGGAGTTCAAAGTAATAACGGAGTTGTGTGAGGCAAATAGTGATATATATATATATATATTCACGCATCTGTAAAGTTTTCAAACGGACCCGGAGGCCTTGCGCAACGGACATGAAAGGGAGTGTAGAATTGAATCTGGAGTAATCTAAACTAATGACAGAGCCTCCTTGTTTTTTTTCCCGCAATGTTGTAATTTTGGTTCGTTGTGATAATCACAAGATCCAAACTTGGTTCAGGAAGAAATTGATTTATATTTAATGATGTGACTTTCGAATCTTATCATATCATAGTTTTCTGATTGAATGGCATATTTGTAGAAATTTCGTATTTTAATGTACTTACTATATGGGCTTCTTTTTCTGTACTTTCGGGGAAGGGATCATTATATTTTTTCTCGTTTCAGAGAGCGAGTAATGGCGCTTAAGCCTAGGCTCCAAAGCCAGGACACATGGACAAATGCCTGTGTTCCATCCCAGGAGAAGAGACGCCAACTTAAACGGAGTGTGCATTAACCTTCTTAGCCGCACCACTCCCAACGATTTTATATTCAAACACCATTCCCCTAATACGAAACGGCTGGTACGGTTGTCCCCGTTTCTTCCTTTATTCAATTCAAAAAGGTTTGTCAATCATGTTATTCACAAGTGGATAACCTGATTGCCTTAAATTTTTGAATTATTTTCCAACCCATTTGTCTGCACAGTGGGCCTGGCCATTTTAATATTTGTGTCACGTCTCTGACATGCTGCAAATATTAATGTTGACAAGAAAATATCAGAAGAAATTTTGATATTTCCAGGATGCTTTTCAATACTGGCTGTGCAAGCACTAGAATAGAATAGAATAGAATAGAAAGGCACAGCATTCCCTTTCCTCGACCTTTGCACTTTCTTTGTCGGGATTCGTAATATAAAAAAAAACACCAAATAAGCAAAGTAAAGATAACACAGGCCAAAAATGTCTAAAGGTCCAATATGCAGAAGAGAGGCTCTCTTTGGTTTACCTGTATTTCGTTGAAATCAAAGCTGTTTATTACTATTATGATTGTCTCCTTGCATTGAACGGCGGTTAAAACAATCGTCTTTTAATTTGTAATGCAAAAATAGTTAAAAAATGTACCATTATATAGCAATAATTGAAAGAGAAAGTGAACAAAGAGAGCCTCTCAAATGCAGATAGGACCTATTGAAATGTTTGGCCTGAACAGTACACATCGTAGTTGCTACTCCGTGATTGACCAGAACAATCGAAGTTACACAGAGAACCAATGAATGTGAAAGCTTGGGACTAGCTAATCATTCTCAATGTGAACAATTTGAGAGTTCAGTAATTCAAAGTCATTAACGGCGCTGGCCACGTCCTTACGATCATCAGGAGAGGGAAGGAATGTTAGTTCGACAACCGTTGCTACTAGAAACCGTGGAATCCGCAGCATCCCCACAGTTGTCACGGGAAGGCGTGGTGGTTAGTAGGGTAAGGTAAGGTGTAGATCTAGGAGCCACCTCTGGTAGGTGATATGATCCACTAGTTATATGGAAATACACGTCACGGTCTTCATCACGATTATGATTTATTTGGTCACGATGACCATATACGACAATGGTCGGTCATTCAATATCAAACGTGTCAGCGCATTAATCGTTTACTTAACCGTGAACACGGACCTTCCCAAGAAAATTGTTAAAATCATACTGAATTCCTGACCATTCCTGTCCCGAAATCCTATTTCCTTTCTATTTTTTCGAGGGCGTCGGTGAGTCGCTGGCAGCTCAATAAATAGTTATCCCTTCCCTACTATCCTTTCCCATCCACATACCGTGCTTCTTATCGTTTCAGAGACCGATCAATGGCGGTTAAGCCTAGGTTTGTTAGCCAGGACACAGTGTAAATGCCTGTGCCCCATCCCGGAATCAAAAAGGCACTTGGAGTGACAAAATTTCTTAGCTATGTCACTTCCAACGTTGGTGTTTAAATATACTAAAACACTTTCACTCACTGCAACACATCTACTCGATTTACTCAAATACACTTACACAATCTGAATCTTGTCGCATCACTCGCTTATAGTGATTCCTAAATCACCCCATTCCAAATATCCAACTCCTTGACACCTATGGGAGTGTCGGTGAGTCGCTGACCTCTTGTAAAGTAGGTGTCATATCATCACTTCCTTTCCTATCCTCGTAACGGAGAAGATGGGCGTGGCCGGCAATGGAAGTTCTCATGTCTTTTTTACTTCAACCTCTGATTGGATAGCTGTTCCTTCGCGAACAGCATTCCATAAGCAATCAGAATAGAAGTATTAAAATTTTAACATGACAACTTTCAGTATGAAATCTACGAATTACTCCGTTACCACGCAACGCAACGCAACGCATCGCAACGCAGCGCAACGCAACACGGACCTTCCCACAATATTGTCACGCGATTCTGATCTCGGATTTTTCGCTCGCGATTTAATCGCCCTGCCGAGAAAACCGACTGACCAACAAGGGTCTGTCCATAAACTACGTAGACTCTTAGGGGGGGACGGGGGGGTCTGGCCAAAGTCTACGCTCCATATAAATTTCGATAATTTTGTATGAACAAAAGTCTACGAGGGGGGAGGGGGGGGGGTCTGAGATGGCCTAAAAAAAAGTCTACGTAGTTTATGGACAGCGCCCAAATATTGCAGCGCGATTCTCCATAATATTAGAATAAAAACCCAAATAGCTCTTTTAGTTGAACTTCATCTTATTCACAATTCAAACTTCCATATTTACTACGGCAACTTCATTCCACGTAAGCGACATGACCATGGGCTGCTTCGTTGATGGCCGCTCTAAAGCAGCATCCATTCATTACGTAACATGGCAATGTGACCCATTTTTTGACCACTCCTCCCTCTCTGTAACGCTTTTTTGTATGAAAATCCTAAAAATGTTGAATGCGCCGTAACGCTCGGCCCCACTCTCCCTGGAGCGTAACGTAATTTATGGACAATACCTAACTGTACTCCAGCAGTCCTCTATAGAGGGGGTACATCGAGATGGATTCAATTCAAGTACTTCAATCTTTATGAGCATTGTAATTGATACCCAACTAACAATTGTAAAACACAAACAAGCAAGCTTGCTGAATTGTTGCTTAATAATGGTAATGATAGCTGAACTAAAATTATGCTCTACACATTAATGTTTAAATGATTTTTTAATTGAGAAAATAGTCAATGTTCGACTTTCCTCATCGGTATCAACAATGATAAATTAAAACACTTTTCAATAGTTTAACAAGAAATTTATTCGACAAGCATTGATTCCTTAACAAAATAGTTTAACAAAACATTTGTCTGCATCTTATTAAGCTGATGTATCGATAAGCATATGCTCCTGAACAATGTGCTTTTCACTTGTCAAATAAACGCCTTCAGCCCGTCATAGTTTGACTCGGAACTTTGTTCGGATTATGGGATAAATCATGGCTAAAACTGTTTAGACAACCAAGGTATTAATGAACCAAAAATTTAAACGAATCACATAAAATAAAACGGATTAGAATAATGTAGTTTAACATTGAGTGCCAAGAGACGTAATCAATGTAAAAATGAGGAATTTATTTATTAATATTAGTCTGTAACAAGATATCTTGTACCTTGATTATTATATTTTTTTTTATCTTCCGCAGCAGTTCGATTGTACGAGACGCTTGGATCGATGCATTTGACATTTCAGTGCTGTCGTGTTTACTGAATATTGTTCCCACAGTCACCTAGATAACCAAACAGCATTCAGAAATCGACACATTTCAAGTATCCCTAAACATCCTTATGCACGATTTATTGAACATAATATCAAGATTCCATGACAAAAGCATAAATAAAAAAAAAATCTTAACGGATCTTCGACTGAGCATGAGTAGATTACCTGAACAGATGCTGTGAATGCACCATGTCCAAGACCATACCGCACCACATATTGTCATACATTTTTAAAGATCGATATTTATTAATAAAAATGAAAACATTTTCATACCGCAATTATTTCGTCTGGTAACAATATCTTCAATAAGGACCAACACTTTTTGGCCGCATTCGATACGGTGAGAAACACCGTGCGATAAAAATACTGACAGCGAAATCAGAATGGAAAACACGTGTTTTGAGTTGAACAGCGGTTGAAGTATAAGGCGTTGTTCAGTTGATTACCGCGTGCTGTGCTAATTCACCACTGCTGAACACAAGTTCAGGAGTGATCATTATTGAGTCATGGGAAGATTATGTTTTGCTTTGGGTGCTGCATCTCCCCATCTCTAGGATGGCGCAGATAGGAAGGCATGCGGCTGGCAATCTACAGGTCTCGAGTTCTAATCCGGATTTAGGTAATTTTATATGTAATTCTTATTTCATATAAGGTGTTCTCAACATGAGAGCAAATAATTACTCTCGTGAGAGTTCAACATTTTTGCATTTTATTTATTTTCAGTCATTTTTGCCAAAGCTTAATAACAACTTTCTTGTCATTTGTAAAATGCTTTGAACAGCAAAAAATTAAGTTGGTGTACAACATGATGCTTAATAACTTCTCCAAATTTGTGTGAACAAAACCCGAACATAGGTTATACGCGAAAATAATTCAAATGTTATTCAACATTATGCTGAATTAATTCGTCATAAAGGTGCCTGTTAAATGAGTGATTTTTAGTTGGGTATATAGTCTAGATTATTGATTTTGTATGGACCATATAGCCAAGGCGGTAAGTGAGGTAGTTAGAGCATGCTCAGTGTAACGGGGTTCATTCCTGGTTAATCAAGGAGCTTGTCGTAAAGGAAATTTCCTTGATATTTTTGGGTTTAGAGAATTTTTGTACCGATACTTATTCACATGCAAAATGGCCATTGGCAGAGGAATGTTTCGGTTAATAACTGTGAAACAGCTCATATAGAACACTTAACTATGAAGAAGGCTGAATCCTAGTTGACACGTTACGCAAAGAAGAAATTGTATATTGCTATAAAATCGATTGTTTCACCTTTCTCAAGGTATTTAACGACAATTGGCTTCTTTAGTGGTGTTGAGATTATTCCATATTCTGAATCTGCATGCTAAACTGAATTTTTAAGAATTTTGGTGCCCGGGAACCTATTTTATAATCATTTTGAAGTTTGTATGGGAACGATTTGTCGAATCATCCCTCGTCGCATTTTGTACTGGGCGAGCAGTTGCCTAGCTGCCAAAAGGTGATTTCAATAAATAAAGTCCAAAAAAATAAAGTTCAAAAAATCTGAAAAAAAATCACAGTGACTCAAAAAAAAGCACTCTTTCGTATAAAATTGGAAACTCAATACATTTTTCAAAATTTGAAACCCCAAAACACCAAAGATGTTGGGCACTGGTTTATTGTATTGTCTTACTTTGAGAAAAATACGAATAAAATAAGGCATCGTACCATGTAGTGATTCTTAGATACTAAATATTTGCCCAAATTCTAACAAAATTGAAATTCATATTGTTGGATGTACATATGCTCATATTTTGAATATTCTGCACACCACCATCAATGGCATACATTATCCCTGTGCACTGAATCGCGAAATTTACATTTACATCGAGCGCCACAGTTTTCAAGTGTGCAACTCTCAGCACAACTGCATGCCATCAACATCAACTGCTAACAGTAAGTTACAATATCAGCGAAACGAAAAAGCCAACTCTGCATCAATTTCAGATTTCTCCCTAACATTTGCAGCCGGAGCTCGCTATGAAACCAACAACGGAACGGAGTTCCACTTCCCGGTTGTGTACAGTTCCGTCTAATATGCTACTGTCAGTATCAGCCTTGACACTGCATTGAGTTTTTGACAAGCTCTCGCTATTCCACTTGAACGGCGAGGTTGTAGGGTTAGTTCTTTCGCTATATGTTAATGTGTATAGTGGTAGTGAACATTCTGATGCAGAAATGCAGATTGAACAACTTTTTCCGAAAATGGAATCTGGTTCAGTTGTCCCGTCATGTACAGCTGGAGTGGTTGGCAATATCCGTGTAGTCAGTCGATCCAAGAAGGGTTTGTTATAAAATAAAAATTCCGAAACCGCAATGTCGAACTGCGCTATGACGACGACAACGGTTGCCTGAAGGACCACCAGCATCACATCGCCGCCGCATCATCTCGATTGCTATACCTCTCTCTACAGCCTCAGAAACCAAAGGATGACGATTGGGGCGAAGATTTCACAGATGAAATATTCAACGGAGCTCTCATGAATTTTAACAGGTTCTCACCTCCACGAATGGTGCTCGCGATTTTGGCACGGATTATGCAGATTCTTTGCTGCGAAGTGAGGACCATTTATTTTTCATTTATTCAGGAGGAAATTCCAACTGCTTTTTAGTGGTAGTGAGGAATAGGGGCACAGCAACTGATTTCGGGTAGATTTTAAAACAAAAACAGGGCCCAAGCAGCCGATGCGGTGAACGCGGTGGTATTCAACTAAATCATTCTGTGAGTTGCAGCGCTGCCGACAACTTACAAACTTTTCTGGGCCCATTTTTATAAACGCTGTTGTGAGATTTGAAGGCGTTTCCTCCATTACCTTAGTTTTTCGTGCCGAATTTTTCCGCGCCACTTAGGTGCTCATCGAAATGCTGCTTCCACCTTTCAAACATCTACCGTTCATCCGTGAAACATAGCTATTGCAGGATGCGTTAAACTTATAGTAGAACTTCCGCATCTCTTCAGATCGGCAGAGCAGTTTTATCTCTTAACACTCAACTTTTGGAGGTAGACCTTTTCTTGCAGAAGCATCTTAATCATATCTTTTTCTCAATCAACATCTTATGAACTATATGCAAATGACATAGCGCAGCACGTGCTTAATGGAAATCAAAGTTGCACGGAGATCGCTCCAATAACTTCCCTTTCCGGCGGTTGCCGCTAAATCAATTTTCCATTCAATTTCATTTTCATGCGGATTCCGGCAAGAGGTGATACAAGGGAACGCGATTAACGCCTGCAGTCGTTCGGGTGCTGCGGTCGAACGTTTGAAGATGAAAAGCAAATTACCATTTCAATGGATTAAGTAGCTACCTACCTACTTGCCTGCGATAATTATTCCGACGAATTAATATTCTAATGGATGCGCTGCTGGTGTGCTGGCTAAGTCAAAGGCTTCTGGCAGCCATCAAGCGAACAATGTTTTATCACAGACAAACGGACGAGTTACTCTACTTGTTTTTGTCGTTCACCTTTTGAACTTTTAGCTGTCACATTACATATTCGTAAAATTGGCCCGGCCTTTATTGGTACATGATGCGATGTGTGAACATTACAAGCCTCCAACGTCCAAGCCAAGACGCATCCAACATAGCTCTGACCTTCCCAAGTTTCTACCGCATGCTTCCACGGGTCAATCGATGACAAAAACCGTCAGCTCAAAGTTGTGTACTTAGCAGGTAGTTAAGCCTACACGGATCAAGAATGCGAGGGCTGCTTTTGCTAGTTTGAGTCAGATTAGTCAACGCACCAAAATAAGCATTTTCATTTTGAAAATGAAATCCATGCCGTTGTACGCTGATGAAACCTGGTGTGTATCAGTGGAGAACTCTCAACGGCTACAGGTCTTCATCAATAGATGTCTGCGGTATATAATTCGTGCATGGCGGCCTGACAAATGAATCTTCAACGTGGAGCTCCATCGTCGATGTCATCAAAAGCCGATAGCAACAGAAATTAGAAAGTGAAAGTAGAGGTGGGTCAATCACACTCTATGCAGGAGCACAAAATGAAATCTGCAAGCAAGCATTGGAACGGAACCCAGCAGGATATCGCAGAAGAGGCAGGTCCAAAGGCTCATGGCGGCGCAGTCTCAACAAAGGACGTCGACAGAAATTTGATCTGGCCACAGGTCAAAGCGATGGCGGGCAATCGTCCAGGATGGAGATCGTTCAATTCGGCCCTCTGCATGGATGGTGGGTGTTCAGGACTAAAAGTAGAGTAAGGGTCTGTGTCAATTGGCGAATTAAAATTAATTTTTACTTAAATTTGATAGTTCAACACTTAAACTTGACAGTTTTCCTAAGGAAATAATTATCGAACTGTCAAGTTTAAGTGAAAATCAATTTTAATTCGCCAATTGACACAGACCCTAAGTAAGCCAACTATACGCTCGGCGCAGGAGTAAACCTTTTACCGACTTTTCGAACCCTCTTAGCAGAATCCCCTCTTCGATTAAGTTTAATCAGTTATTGTACCATTTAAATCCGCCCTCTTTTGCTTATCCTTTGACAGAAACGCGTATTTGGACTACCACTTGTAATATTCCCCAGTAGATAACTGACACTGAGGAAGATTACAAGTGGTAGTCGAAATACGAGTATCTGTCAAAGGATAAACAAAAGAGGACGGAATTAAATGGTACAATAACTGATTCCCAGGGCTCTTGGCGTAGTGAATATAAGTGGATGGCCATGGGTTTGAACCCAGCCTCAGCACTTGCAATTTTTCGTCAGTTGTTCTTCTTCCCGAGAGCTACTGATGCCTGGGCCTCTTCTAAGCATATGCTCAAACGAACCCGGAAACTCGGATATCGGCTAATGGCAACTCATAATGGACCCCCGCACCAATCGGACTAGAAAGGGAAAAAGAGCCACACATTGATTTTTCATTTTACAATTTATTACTGCCTTAATACTACACAGAAAAAAAAATATGTAATTAAAATTCAGCGAGAAATCATGCACATAAAGGGAATGCTAGAGTTAGTGCACTTTTACATGATATATAATGTAAAATTACATTACCGTCGTGTAAATTTCTGCCAACCATCGCGTAAACCATTATGTACTCCAGCCGGTTACGCGACTATTCGTGAAAATTGTTAAATGTTTTGAGGCGTTTATAAGATGTTTTGATCATTTCAATGGTAAATATTTAGTTACTCATCATAAAATGTAAGATTCTAAATGTGTTATAATAATATACAGGTATGGACCTTGGTTTTCGACAGCTGATGCGGTTTACTTCACGTTACGTGATCGAGTCTGCACTGAAAGCAGAAGCTACGATGTATGAAAGTACCGTAAACTGGGGTGTAGTTGATCAGGTGGGTGAACTTGATCACTCAATTACCCGCGGATATCGACCTTGAAGGAAGCAACAATCCTATTTTAATTATTCGCAATCCAATGGCGTAACGAAAAAAAGGAATGGTAACTTCGATGAAAGCCCTGATAAAAAATATCATAAAAATACAATAGAGCGATTCCAAGCAACAGCATCAAAATTAAGGAAATTTTTTAATTCATGATTTTCTATTGAACTGAAACTTTGCACAGTTTTTCAGTTCCATCTAAATCGCCATTTTCCGATATCAAATTTTTATTTTGAATCACGACTAACTTTTCAAAAGGGTGTATGTTAAAATGGTTCAAGAATGTTCAAAAATCTGCACAGCCAAAATGGTTCGTTCGATTGCTATGAATTTTTCAGCAAAGTTAGATAACTAAATGGTGATTCGTAAGAAAATATACACTGTGAAAAAAAAATCTTTTTTAACATTAAAAAATACCATTTTTGTCACAAAAACTCAAATATCTCAAAACCCTATCTTTTTACCAACGTAATTTTTTTAGGGAAGATGGTCCATTGTATTAGCAATCTACCATAAAAAATTGGTGATGGTAAACTAATAAACAAAAAAGTTATAACATTTCAAACATTTCACAATTTTCACATTTGGTAAATATTTTTTTCTGTGTAAATTATTTCGGTCACAAATCGCAGTTTGATGCTGATTTTATTGTTCAGCAAAGTTAGATAACTAAATGGTGATTCCTAAGAAAATATACACTGTGAAAAAAAATCTTTTTTTAACATTAAAAAATATCATTTTTGTCACAAAAACTCAAATATCTCAAAACCCTATCTTTTTACCAACGTATTTTTTTAGGGAAAACGGTCCATTGTATTAGCAATCTACCATAAAAATTTGGTGATGATAAACTAATAAACAAAAAAGTTATGACAATTCAAACATTTCACAATTTTCACATTTAGTAATAATTTTTTTAGTGTAAATTATTTCGGCCGGAAATCGCAGTTTGATGCTGATTTTATTGTTAATGGCCTTGCGTGAGTAAAACAAGCTGTTTTTATTATGTATTATGTATATTATATGTACAGTAATGTTCCGATTTTATCACGCCCTCCGCGCATTAGTCGTTTATTCATTAGTTTGCTGTTACATTTGAGGACAAGTGTTTTCCCTCTCCTTCAAGATGAATGTTGAAAGCGTGTTTTGCAGCGTTAAACATATTGAAATGGGTATAGATGTTGAAGTATATTTCAAAGCGTTTTTGAAAAGGGGCGTGATTAAATTGTTTAAACAGATGTCGCTGATGGTACGGTGGCATGACTCTCTGCACTTAGCACTTCTGGCAATTTCTCAGTTGTTGTCGTTTTCGAACTTCCTGCGCCCTGCTTTACCGATGATATACAGATGGCTCATTTGTCAAAGTCTAGACGGCAGGACGTGCCAGTCTCTTTCAGTTTATCTATGGTGCTTTCGGTAAGATTTCGTAACTCTTTTGAACATTGTTTTTCATCAAACGGTCTACAAGAGAGCGTTGAGTTGAAGACCTTTGAGAAAGCGACTGTTCATGTTGTTCGTTAGATTATAATAAACAAAATCACTTATTAGTTTTAACTGACTAGTTTGGTGTTGTTTGCTTGGCTGAAGAAAAAAAATACTATACAATTTTTAATATCCATAGCGGTAGTATTTTTTTGCTTTTTCGTGAGCATTGTCATGGTATGTATACAGACCCGACCAGAAGTTCCTAACAAGATTTTAACAAAATTATTACAACCGTTGTTAGAAGTAACACAATTTCATATAATTTTGTTGTAAAAACAAAATTATAACAAAACTTGTATTATTTATTTAAACAGATATAACAGCATTTGTTGCACTGTGCATATTAAAATAATTGCTTATAACAAAATTTCGTAACACATTTATTGTTGTATTTGCAAAATTTTTTGTAACAAAATAGTTTCAAAATTAGTTGGGTTTTTTGCACTGACGCGAAATAGTCTGATCATTTTTGTAATATTGATCACTCGAGCCAAAAGCCATAAAACAAAACTTATAGCGTTTATTTAGAACGCAACGCTAAAATCAACGCTAAGTCTATGCTAAAATCGTCATGTTTTAACACCCCCTCCTCTTCCGTTACGCTTTTTTGTATGAAAGTCCTAAAAATTTTGTATGGACCGTTACGCTCGGTTGCACTTTCCCCTCTCTCTTGAGCGACGCTTAATTTGGGGATGGCGTCATATTTGTTTAAAAAAAAATGCAACAAAACTTGTTATCATTTAGTTATAATCTGCCAATTTTTTTCCCAAATCAGCAGTGCTTTGAAGTTACTATTGTTATGCGATATCATTACAGCTGGAAGTGTAATAAAAAAAACTGTTTGGATATCACCATGGCTTGTCGGATGTAAACATTATTATCAATTCAAGCTGTAATCAAATACTTTATAGCTATCTTTTTTCTATTTTTGGGGTTCTTTTATTGTACTCTAATCCAAAACCGGAATAGTTCCCGGATGATGTTCCAATCGAATAAAAATCCTCGCCAACAAAACAGCTGCTTTCATACACACTAAGTTTTTTTCGTCGAATCTCGGCAAACCAATTGCCGAGATTGGCACCGCCGACTGCTCGGCAAACAGCTCGGCAAAAATTGGATTTGCCGGGACTTCAGCAATCACAAAATTGGTTGGTCCATAAAATTATGGAAAATATAGAATTTGTTGCCGCAAACATTCATTCCTCTCAGGGTTCCTCCTTTCATTTCGAGATTGGTTCATATGTTGAAATACTCCTCAAAAACGGCTCCTTGACAAACAGCTACACATAGGCGTTACCGCGATTCTAGAATAAATTGAATTTGAAGCAAATTAGCAATAGTTTACTTACAGAGTGTTTTTAATTCTTACACATTCACGCTAAAACTGCTCAGCACTAAAATGTGTAAGACCTACTCATAAGTGCATAATTTCCAGACCACACAAAAATGTGTGACAGTTACACATTCTTAAAAACCAGCTCGTACACTCGTCTAGATGTGAAATGTTGATTTTTTTCTGTTTTCCAAGGTCACTAGTAATCCTAGCTAGATTGCTGTACAAAAATTTTTGCGAATTTAACGATTTTGCGGACATTGGAGCTGATTTTGTAAATGTGCAAGGGTTACACATTTTTGGTGTAGTCTGGAAATTATGCACTTTAGTGCTGAGCGGCGTTAGCGTGTTTGGACTTCGTTTAAAAAATGCACTTCATGTGCCTTCAGCACCACACACCACCGCTGATTTGTTTTTTTTTTTGCCAAAACATGGCGGCTCCAAAAATGACAGTTGTATTACTGAAACTCAGCAAAAGATGACTTGATTGCTGAGATCTCGGTAATCTCGTTTACTGATGCCGGCAAAATCCGTGATCACTGCCAGAATCAGCCAAAAATGCTGTCACTTTTACAATTTTTCAAGCAATTTGCTGTCATTTCGGCAAAATATTTTGAACAATCTCGGCAAAAACATTTTGTTTGCCGAAATGTCAGCAAAATTATGAATTGCCGTTATGGACCAGCAAATATTTCTGCCGAGCTCGAGAATCAGTTTTAAGTGTGTAGAGTACGTTTAGGTACTGTTATAGCGCTTTGTAGCGTTTTAACCCTTTGGAGCCGGAGGGGTCATATATGACCCCGGCGATGAAACCGAGCACAACAAACGTGTTCGACACCAGCGAGGTTGCGTCGAGAGTGGCGAAAAAAATCGGCTCCAAAAGGTTAAAGAACATTATTTCTGCTGGAAGCTGTGGCGATGAACCTGTAGACGCAACAGCACAGTATTTTCTAGATAATGTTGGGTTAGTTTTGTGGTACAATTGTAATGTCTTATCTGATGTAAAACAAAACAAGTAAACATTGACAAACTTCCCCTTCGTCAGATCATTGGGTTTTCTTCCTTCTCTGTTTACCTTAGTTTTCCAATCTTACGCGATAGATAGTCGGGTAAACAACGTGAAAAAAGGTTTGGAACTTTTAATCAGACCATTTTCCAATTTTAGTAGGTTGTCAAAGATACAGTAGACGATAACTGCAACATGTTTACGTTTCACTTAGCGAACAAAAATTCGATAAATGGAACGCCTGACAGTATCAACAAACCATCAACTGACGTTAAATGAACGTAAATTTCATCCGTCTGTTCATTTGGGCTAACATGATGCACCATTTTGACATTTGGCGGTGCGATAACTGTAAATTTGTTGCACTTACCGGACTTGCAGTTCAAAAGCATAGCAGTTGAACCGCTTGCACTGACCGAACATCTACTGTAATAACCTTTCTGAAAGTAACCGTTTCCGAGATATTCGGAATTCAACTTCATAAGTCTCTCAATATGTAAGAAAATGCGCTATTTTCATAAGTTGTTCGATTCTTCATCAACAACATTATGTTATGTCCAACACATTGTATATCCCAAAAACAATCACTCACTTGACACAGTTTGAAAATTATAGGAAGATTGTGAACTTCATTTTGCAGAAACAAATGAAGTTTCTAACGTTAAATGATGAAAATGGGTTGTTTTTTATCGATAAACTCTAAGTACACAGCAAATAATTTTGTAATATCCAAGCGCGTAATTTCTGGCGATGTATCCCTTTTCAAACGTAATCTCACTAGGATGCATCATTTTCCAACAATTATCACACTCACCATGTACACCTTGGTTGGCATCGGAAAATGTCAACAAACCCATGCCAGCAGATACCTAGAAGCAGTATCATGTTTATCATCTACCATCCAACTCGGTGAAATAGCCGAGAGGTAAGGAATACGGCTCTCAATCAACGGACCAGTGTACGAATCCATGCCAATATATTACTTATATATGATTCATCAATCGTTCCGGTTCTAGCGATTGCTAGACCCACTTTCAAGCTGCGGCGGCTGATTTGCTGCGTAGAATGAATGTAATTTTTACATCAATTTTACGACATGACTGATGTGCATCGAAAATGATGTGATATTACAAGAATTTTTTTGCTGTGTATGAACAAAGAAATACAACTTTGGAAAAAGTAAACTCTCAGTTTGTTTACTGTTTTATACAAGCGTCATATCTGCGTGGGCATCCGTATTAACCAGACTAGGATTTCCTTTATAGTGCTTTATCTGACGATATCGATCGCCATCGATTCAATACAAATCGATCTCTCACTGGTTGACCGGAATGTTTCAGGCAATTTGGCCGATAAAACCCTCAAGACGAAGAGAACAAACCTGACGATAATACCCAAAGTCTTCTTAAACGACGGATTATTGCATGTGGTGCAATTTGCGACCGGACGAACAATGTTTACATTACATGGAACTACGGTTGGTAAATATGCTTTCCAACACTTTTGAGTTGAATTTTACACAAATGACGTATCTTTACACGCGAAAACATTAGATCGATTACAATAAATACCAAACAGTACTGCTGTTCTATTTTTGCCAGAAAGTTTACCAAGTAGTGAATGTTATTGAACATGGAGAAAGCAAAAGTGGAACTAAATCATAACATGGAATTTGTTTATTCTACTATTTTGTTTCGACCTTAGGGAGCATCTATTAAATACGTCACGCTTGAATTGGAAATTTTCAACCCTCCCTGCCTCCTCCAACCGTGACGATAAATTTAATGGATGACTCCTTATATGATAGATTCCATTTCATTGCTTAAAATTTAAAAAAATGTGGAATATAACTAAATTATATCTACAGCTGTTATCATATCTGCATATGATGTAATTTTGATAGATTAAAACAAAATCACTAACGAAAAATCAAGTCTATTAAACGTCAACGAGTTCAATGTGACGTCATACTACCCCGCTCGTGTGCGTCTGACAAACAAGGATTTGAATGAGAAAGCTGGCAATACGTAGAACCAGTAAAGCTTCTATCACCGCCCTCTTCAAGTGTTGTGATGGCCTCATTGGCAGAGGCGTCAGATTGTTACCGATGGTAGGTGTCTTGGTTCAAATCCCGTTCGGACTCGAAAATTTTATAACGTACTGGAAACTTTTTTTTGTCCCCTACTTTTTCTAAAAATAGAACAACACACAAAAAAATATTTACCCAAAAATGAGTATAAAACATTAGTTTTTACCCTAAAAGGTTGCCAAGGAATTATAACACAATTTGTAATAATTTTGTTAAATTTTACCATATTTTATGGAACAAGTCTTGTAATATTTTTGTTATTATCATAACAAAAGTTATTACATTTTTGTTCTTTTCATATGGTAACTTTGTTAGAATTTCTGTTATTTTAACTACTAACGGTACATCTTTCATAACAACCCTTGTTATAAAAATTTATTGTAACAAAATAACACAGTTTGTTATAATTTTGTAATGTCCATCTAGTCGGGGACAAACAAACGTAACACTGACGAAATTTTCATTGACCACGCCTTTAACGTTCATTTTGAATCTTGATTGTGGCTTTCATAACCAGAAGAGTGCCCATCGATTCACACTAGCGCCTTCTGTTGACGATATTGCACAACGCAGTGTTTCGTGAAACATTTCCACCAGGTGGTGGTAGTGTGAACTGGGCGATGGATTTTCACGAAAATTGTTCTAGGTGTTCCGTCTGTTTGTCTGTGGTATGTACTCTCATGCATTTGTTGTTGTTGAAGTTACTCGCATTCTTCCGATCATGAAGTCTGTTCTCTAATAGGTAATTTTTTTTTTGCAGATCAACTAGACGTATACGCGTATATATAAAACTCCTAAAAATAAGTTTAATTCCATTTTTCTAATGATCAACAGCTTTTCAACACTATCAAGGGATTTTTTAACCAGTCAGGTAAGGTACATCGGGGCAAGTTGAAACGGGTGGGGCAAGATGAAACACGAAGTTTTAAAATAGATTACAATACAATTTGGAAATTTATCCTTCGCTAAAAGATGGTTTGAATCAAAAACTATATGTTATGGCGATTAAACTGTTTGTCATCATTAGAAAACATCATGTCAACCCTCTGTTTCATCTTGCCCCACCCGTTTCAACTTGCCCCGGTGTACCTTACAATAAAAAGTATGACACTCTCAATATTTTTGATCACAACACTGGATCGCGTCTAAGTTTCAAATAGATACTATAGTAATTGTGAATAGTGGGCAACTCACTGGGACAATCCGTTCCCAGCCATCTTAGCAAACTGCGGTAGAATCACTTGGCATAATACGGAACCTCACGGTGATGGCGTCTTGCTCCGCCAACAGTCCACTCGTCAATGAGGCAGCATCACACTGACCACGACCCCGTCATGGTGCTGGCTGTCACTGATGCTTGCTAGGGGAAATACACGCATGGGAAATGCTACTCAGCTTTGTTCATACCCCACATTCTCCCTCTTCTCCGAAAAAAAAAGTTTTCGACTAGCAGGCTTGTTATTTTTACGCTCAAACCCTCAATTTCGTTCTCTTCATCCTTATGGCACCAATGCAACAAGATACACTTCAAGATACAAGAATTAAGACGAATGGCCACATTTACTTTTTTGTTTAGTAAACGCACTTTTGTAAATATCGAACCTATATCATTTGATTGATAACTTGCAATGCTAACCAATCATCTATGGGGTTTTGCCGAGCTCCAATAAAAATAACTACAACACACGCAGTTGGGTGATGCGTCTTCTCTCCTTCAAGCGCACGTCTCGTTATGTAGCCGGCCCTGTTTTTCTCTCACTCAAATCAATCGTTATTCACGATTGCGAAAATTCGACGCATTCAACGAAAACGAACATATTTTGTAAGAATTATTTGTCAAAAAAGAAAAAAAAAACAAGAGATAAACGAATTTGAGATTTATCAGACTAAAGATTCCGTATATCATACAACTCCATTTTCAATGCTTCAATGTGATGGTACAGATGGACCATATATAACACACAAATGTCCTTCATTATACGAAAATAGATTCTACAAAACGAGTTCAAAAGAGGTTCTACAACATATTTTCAGTAGATATTTTTTCATTGCGTACTTCGAATTTTAAACTGTTTTACGATATGCAATTTTTATGGGCGGTTTTCATTACACGTCCCTGCATTTTCCTCACGCACAGCTTTCGGCAGTTATCATGCAACGCCATTTCCTTAGACGGGTTTCTTTACACATCGCTGCATTTTCCTGATGCAAACAATTTTCGGCAGTTTTTCAATAACATTTCCTTGGACGGATTTCATTTCACGTCCCTGTATTTTCCTTATGCAGAAAAAAAATTCGGCGATTATCCAACAACACCTTTATCTTGGACGGTTTTCACTACACGTCCCTGCATTTTCTTTATGCAGAATAATTTTCGGCAGTTATCCAAAAATGCCGTTTCCTTGGACGGTTTTCATTACACGTCCCTGCATTTTCCTTATGCAGAAAAATTTTCGGCGGTTATCCAACAACGCCTTTACCTTGGACGGTTTTCATTACACGTCCCTGCATTTTCTTTATGCAGAATAATTTTTGGCGGTTATCCAAAAATGCCGTTTCCTTGGACGGTTTTCATTACACGTCCCTGCATTTTCCTTATGCAGAAAAATTTTCGGCGGTTATCCAACAGCGCCTTTACCTTGGACGGTTTTCATTACACGTCCCTGCATTTTCTTTATGCAGAATAATTTTTGGCGATTATCCAAAAATGCCGTTTCCTTGGACGGTTTTCATTACATGTCCCTGCATTTTCCTTATGCAGAAAAATTTTCGGCGGTTATCCAACAACGCCTTTACCTTGGACGGTTTTCATTACACGTCCCTGCATTTTCTTTATGCAGAATAATTTTCGGCGGTTATCCAAAAAATGCCGTTTCCTTGGACGGTTTTCATTACACGTCCCTGCATTTTCCTTATGCAGAAAAAATTTTCGGCGGTTCGAAACGCCATTAATATGCCCAACCAAAAACCCGAGCAAAAACCAACCCAACCAACCAACGCCGCGAGAATTTTACGGCAACATTCACAATAGTCAAACACCTCTACCATCATGCACATCAACCTGTTTGCATTTACCGTTCAACCGAGCGACAACACGAGCATGTACGATCCGAGGAATCAACGAAAGCGCGACCATCCATGCCGAGCAAGAACATGAAGAAACATGCATGCAATCATCGACCGACCACCTATCCACAGCGTGCTACCAGTCGACAACAAAAATCAACCACGTCACCGCGCCTTTGTTCATGTGTTTGTGCTAGAACCAAGGCTAAAACAGAACGCGGTTGGCATGACAAAAACTTTCCGCGCTCTAGCTTTCGTCAGGAACCGCAGAATTGCAACACCCACTTCACTGGCAGCACCACCACACACTTCACACACCAAAACGATTTGTTTTCTCACTGTTTTTATGCCAAGTGATTCTACCTATTTTATGATTAACTTGTTATTGATTATGATGCACTCCTGGCAGGATCGCCAATGTGAATAGTGGGCAACTCACTGGGACAATCCGTTCCCAGCCATCTTAGCAAACTGCGGTAGAATCACTTGGCATAATACGGAACCTCACGGTGATGGCGTCTTGCTCCGCCAACAGTCCACTCGTCAATGAGGCAGCATCACACTGACCACGACCCCGTCATGGTGCTGGCTGTCACTGATGCTTGCTAGGGGAAATACACGCATGGGAAATGCTACTCAGCTTTGTTCATACCCCACAGTAATTATGAATTATCAAACAAAAATATCATGAAAACAACTTGTTTAATTCAGGCGGTAGCCTTTACAATAAAATCAGCATCAAAATATAATTCTCGAAATAATTTACACAGAAAAAAAATTTTTTTGTTACTTAATGTAAAAATTGTGAAATGTTTGAAATGTCATACCTTTTTTGTTTATCAGTTTACCATCACCAAAATTTTACGGTAGATAGCTGATATAATGGGCCATTATCCCTAAAAAAATGACGTTGGTAAAAAGATAGGGTTTTCAGATATTTGAGTTTTTGTGACAAAGATCATATTTTTTTAAAGTAAAAAAAGAAATTTTTTACAGTGTATATTTTCTAAGGAATCATCATTTAGTTATCTAACTTTGCTGAAAAATTCATAACAATCGAACAATCCGTTTTTACTGTACAGCTTTTAGAATATTTTTGAACTATTTTCGCATACACCCTTTTGAAAAGTTAATCGTGAGTGAATATGAAGGTTTGATATCGAAAAATGGCGATTTAGATGAAATTGAAAAACTGTGCAAAGTTTCAGATATTTTTGAAATGGTCGCTCAGGATCGACTGACATGACTCCGTGGAATTACTCGATAAATTTTTTTGTTACAATACCATTTCTTCGAAAATTATTCACCATTAAACGTATTGTAATTTGCACAGCACACTCACCATCACTCCTATTGTTCTATACCATTCGGCGAATGGTAAATGACACTTTTACAATAGAAAACGGTGGTCGCTATGTATCTTAACCATAAAATTTTGAGAAAATTCTCATACATTTTTTCGCGAAAAACAATTGAATGTATTGTGTTTTTATGAGACGTCTTTAGGGTAATTTTCAAAAGAAACCAATATATCTTAATGTTTTTTCATTGTTTTTACAATACAAATACAATTAATTGAATTGCGTCAAATGAATCGTTGTTACAATAAATATACAATAATATTTGTTGTTATTTGTAAACAGTTTTCGCCTTTGGAAATCCATAGAGTTTATATTTCCCGCTAACATTTATATCCAGCACTAGCTGTCCCGGCAAACTTTGTCTTGCCCAGCTGTGGTGGTTTGACAACTGTTGAGCTCATAACGTCACCGCACTCTAGATTGATTTCATTTCGATCGTGTTGATTTTCTTCCCCGGTCATAAAAAATCAGTATTTTCTCATTTTTTTTTACTTTTTAAGGTGATTTTCGTAACTTTTTGTACATATAAACACAGCCACCACGAATACGAACCGAACCGTTCAAGAGTCATATTGATCGGTTCATCCGTTCTTGAGTTTTGTTGCCTCAAAGGAACTTCAAACTCATTTTTATATATATAGATATAGATTTACGAGAACTAGCGGCCGCCAGAATGATATGCACATTTTATGATAAGAATCAAACACTCTAATGTATGTCTGGTATGTATTGCTTGGCAGTTGTTGATAAGATCTATCATCAATCTTTTCAAATAATTGCCAAATATCACAAGTCAGACCTCAGATCATATGATCCATACCATAAATCGTTCACAATTCATGTGATCATTAGTACCTGTAAATGCTGGAGAAAAATGTTACCGAGAAATATGAATTCTTTGGTTTTTCAAAGGGGAAATCTGTTAACATAACAACAAATATTATTGCATGATTTTTCTAACATCGGTTCGAACCCATGAAACTAGTTGTTTTTGTATTGTTATCAATGGTAGTTTCAATTTACTAGATTCATTTAATTTATTGGAAAACAACAGAAAAATCATTGTTCATCTTTTTCTTGCCGTAACGTCCTCACTTGGATAAACCTGCTTTTCAGCAAGTGTTGCATAAGTACTACCTCAGGTTTTAATAGACAGCTTCCCAACTAGATGGACATTACAAAATTATAACAAGCTGTGTTATTTTGTTACAATAAATTTTCATGACAAGAGTTGTTATAAAACATGTACCGTTAGTAGTTAAAATAACAAAAAATCTAACAAAGTTCCCACTGAAAAGAACAAAAATGTGATAACTTGTGTTATGATCATAACAAAAATATTACAAAACTTGTTCCATGAAATATGATAGAATTTAACAAAATTATAACAAATAGTGTTATAATTCCTATGACCTATTAGGGTGAAAACTAATTTTTATACTCATTTTTTGGGTAAATATTTTTGAGGGTGTTATTCTATTTTTAGAAAAAGTAAGTAACATAAAAAAACAGTGTCCAGAACGTTATAAAATTCTTGGATCCGAACGTGATTTGAACCAAGACACCTACCATCGGTAGAAATCTGGCGCTTCTGCCTCTTTTTTTTTTTTTTATCAATTTCTTTATTTAAAAGGCCTAGACGCCCGAAGGCTTTACGAGGCCAATAGAACCATTTTAATTTTTAAAAGATAAACTAATAGAATCACAGCCACTCTGTAATTCTTGAGTACCACATAACTTCTTCTTATCCTTTGCGCGCTTGGTTGACAGCCGCCGTTTGTTGGTTCCGTCATTGGTCTCATATGGTGAAGATGAGCTGTCGTGTCCGTCGTCGTCCTCGTCGTCGTCGTTGTCTCCATTCGTGCTCTGTTGGTCTACTTGGTCGGCTTGGTTTGCAGGCACAATTGTCTTTTGTTCTTGCTCGATAAGCGCACGCTTACTTCTCGCCACTATTTCGATGAACGTTTCACCTACTCCAGGGGAGGATGGGGTCGATTGACTACTGCTCATCGGTGGGAAATCGGCGTCGGAGAATATTTGCTCGCTTGATTGAGCTGTTGCTGCTGCTGCTGTTGTGCTTGTTTCGGGTTGTGGTGGGGTCGCTTCCAAACATCTCTGCTTGGGATGAACCGGCCTGGAGCACCACCTGCAGGTTCTAATTTGGTGCATGTGCTCCACATAGCAGACCTCGTCGGCTATCGTGAGATATGAAGGGATCGGGTGTTTGATCCGCATCAATAGCACTCGAACCCCGTTCGGTATGCCGACAAAATAATTCTTCCATCGTTCCGTTTGGATGGAAAAAACATCTCCGTACTTCTTCATGAAGTTAGCAACAGTGGTATGGGGGACAGAAGGGGGCAGGTCATGCACACGAACAGTCACTGCCTCGCTGTCCACATATACCGGGATTTTAAACGGTTTGTCTTTCCAGACAAAGGCCCGCTTGATGTTGTGCGCTTTTTCAAAGCGCAGCGCCGTATCGTGGTTCACCATTTCAATGTATACACAGTTGCGCGTGTTGTGCAACTGGATACTTTTCACATCAGAAAGATTTAACTGCAGTTCACTTTCTAGAAAGTGTTCGACTTTGCGAACATCGGGTCGCCCGGGAACAACACTAAAATCAACAATTAGTGTGTTTTTTCTAAAACCACTCATTTCACCGAATTAATAGCACGGGAGTTCTGATGAAAACGTCTGAAGGCTACGAGTGTAGGCTGTCAACTGCTTCTGCCTCTTGATGAGAGCGGTGATAGAAGCTTTACTAGTTCTACGTATTGCCAGTTTCGTCATCCAAATCCTTGTTTGTCAGACATACACCAGCGCGGTAGTATGACGTCACATTGAGCTCGTTGACACATAATAGACTTGGTTTGTCGTTAGAGATTTTGTTTTAATCGATCACAATTATATCATATGCAGATCAGGGATGGGAACACTCACTTGCAAAGATTTACACTCACTTGTTATTTTCTCAGCTCAGAAGCATGCTATCAAGAAACGATGTATGGACGACTTTTGCCTTTTGGCTTTGTCTAAAAGTTTGCCGAATAGAGTATGGGTCGCACATGCATACCTAAGTCGTGATAAAGCTGTGAAAGCGACTCTCCATGAGGTGAGTGTAAGTTACACTCACCTCGTGGAGAGTTGCCTTCGCAGCTCCCTCACGACTTCGGTATGCGTGTGCGATCAATACTCTATTCGGCAAACTTTTAGACAAAACCACAAGGCAAAAGTCGTCCATACATCGTTTCTTGATAGCACGCTTCTGAGCTGAGAAAATTGCAAGTGAATGTAACTCTTTGCAAGTGAGTGTTCCCATCCTTGAGCAGATATGATAACAGCTTTAGATATAGGTAATTTAGTTATATTCAAAATTTTATTTTATTTTAAGCAATTAAATGAAATCCTTTACATAAGCGGTCTTTCATTAAGTATATCGTCACGTTCAGAGGAGGCAGGGAGGATTAAAAAATGTCCAACTTTAGCGTGACATACTTAACCCTTCAGGACGCGCGCTGTTGTAAGAAATACTATACCATCATAAAACCTCGCTCGTCGTGTACGGCGCGAGCACGGTGCAGTTTTAGGACCGAATTGGCGCGCGTCCTGAAAGGTTATTGGATGCTCCCTAACGTCGAAGCAAAATAGGCAGAATAAAAAAAAAAGATTAATTGAGCAGAGTTAGTAGCATAGAGGGCAGTTTTTAATGATAATAATTATTTAATTCCACTTTTGCTCTCCACGTTCAATAGCATTCACTAGGTACTCGGTATACTTTTTTGATGAAGATGCAGATATGGAATTCATATTTGTTTTCCTATTTAATACGTGTCAGGAAGCATGCCACGGAAAATTTGTAGTGAATGTGACTGTGATAATGACAAAAACTAAGTGCGCCACACAAACTATGCATAATTTGGAAGCTGAATGCATTTAATTTACTCGGTGGAATTGGGTGCAAAAAAGGTTTTTTCAACACAGCGGAGTTTAAAAGACATTATGCAATTTTTCTGACAAAATAAAATGACGGAAACGTGTTGTATGGTTTAATTTGATCTCAAGCTGTATGTGAAACCATAAAATTGAATAATATTTTTTCTGTATTTACATGAATTATCCCGGCTAGGCGACATATTTTTCTGATAAAACTCTGTGTTCCTGATGATTCCTCCAATAGGGTTAACCCTCCTGAGGTAGTCATAACTGAGCTTATGATAGAACTAGCGGTTTTATCACAGCATTTTTTTGGTTTATGTTACGGCCACGAAATCTTTTGTTGGTTTTATGCATTGCCTCGCAGTTTTGTGTATTTGTTTACAAAAAAAATCTCTCCGACAACAACCGCAAACGCCAGTTTTATTGAAATGGTATATAAAAAGTGATAAAACCAATTCATGTCTACTTGCAAGTCTTTAATTGAAGATATTTATAGCAGAAGTTATATGATAGTTTTATGGAACGCCAAAGGTTCAAAGTAAAAAACTGCCACATAAAACTAATTTAAAACAACTAGCTTTTTAACATGCTCGTATAAAACAAGGATAAAACATGGATAAACCTTCAAGGCATGCTGATTGTTACTTGGGTAGAGCAGTAGTACGGTTTTGGTATTTTCTGTAATCGATTTCATGTTTTCGTGTGTGAAGATGCACCGTTTGTGTAATATTCAAGTCAAAAGTAATGGAAGTTCCATGTAACGGAAAAAATGCTCATCTGGTGGGAAATTACAGTACATGCAACATCCATTGTTTTAGGTAGGGCGACTTTGGGTATTATTAGCAGGTTTGTTATCTTCGTCATGAGGGTTTTGTCGGCCACATTGCCTAAAACTTGCTCACGCAGAAAACATGACGCATGTTTAAAACAATGAAACGTATGGCTGATTTTCAATCTGAGAATATACTTATTCAAAAGCTATATTTCTTTGTTCTTATAACAACGTTAGAAACTTAATCTGTTTCTACATAATGAAGTTCACAATCTTCCTATAACTTGCAAACTGTTCGTCCAATCAAGTGAGCGTCAAAGAGAATGTTGGTGGGATATATGAATGTGTTGGAATTAACATTGTGTTGTTGATGGAGCATCACAAATAACTTATGAAAAGGGTCCATTGTTTACATACTGAGAGCATCATGAAATTAACCTTCAAATACATCTGATACGGTTACTTTTAGGAAGATTATTGTTGACGGCATTGCGATTCGAAATTTTTGGTAGAACCATATTCTGGCATTGCAACATATTTTTTTATCAACTGAAAGCGATTTTTCAAAAAAAAAACTCCTCAAAGTTTCAATTAGAAAAGCTTCTTTTTCAATAATGTGAGCCCCATGTTTCTTTTGTCACCTAAACACCCGAGCAAAAAAAAAACGGTTTTTAGGAATTTGAGTTTTGTGTTAAAATATGGGAAAATTTAGCATAAATTAAAATTCCCTAATAAAAAAAAAAAAAAAAAAAAACAGTTTCAGTGTATATTTTTTCTAGAAGCCCTGTTTCCTTAGCATTCCTTTTCAGACACATTTTCCAAAAAAGTTATCTCGTTTACCGATTTCGCGCAGATTTGTCCTATACTGGATTTTTTTCACACGACTTTTTCTACACGGCTTTTCCACAGTTTCGAAGTTACGCATAGTTCATTAGAGAAGTTTTTTCATTCCTGTTAGCCTTTTTTCGCCGGCGCTACAATTTCTACTAGAGAACGCTACAAAGCGCTGTAACATTACAAAATGAACTGTATAAAAGCAGCTGTTTTGTTGGTGTGGATTCTTATTCGATTGGCGCATCATCCAGCAACTATTCCAGATTTGGATTAGAGTGCAATAAAAGAATCCCAAATAAACAGAAAACAGATACCTGTGAACCATTTGATTTGCAGCCATGTATTCAGCTTACACACTTAATTTGGAATACCGTGTTCGGTAAATGTTTGACGAAAATAGAACAACTGAATACAGCTATACTGCATTGTTTACCTTTTGCACCCGCACAGATCGAAAAGATAGTGTAAATTTCTGTGACATATAATGCACATGTTTGGAGCGTGGCATTTCACAGAAGTTTACATGACATGTCATGTAATTCTCATGAAATATCATGTAAACTTCCATTATATGTCATGTAATTCAGCATGAGTCTGAGTGATTACATGACATATAACACAAATTTACATGATGTATAATGTAAACCATCATAACACTAAGTTTACATGACTAAAATGAAGTTTACATGACGTGTAAATCTCATTATTTTTATCTGTGCGGTTTTAAAAGTTGGTGTACTGAGCCTCAGTAAAATCGATTACCGAAGCTACCGAAATAGTTCTGCTGTTCTACTGACGTCAAGAAAATGCTGAATAGACAATTCAGGATTAAGTGTGTACAGTTTGTTTTGATAATACACAGATAAAAATAATGAGATTTACACGTCATGTAAACTTCATTTCAGTCATGTAAATTTAGTGTTATGGTGGTTTACATGATATATCATGTAAATTTGTGTTATATGTCATGTAAATACTCAGAGTCATGCTGAATTACATGACATATAATGGAAGTTTACATGATATTTCATGACTTTTACATGACATGTCATGTAAACTTCTGTGATATCCCACGCTCCAATTATGTGCATCATATGTCACAGAATTTTACACTCTTTTTCCGATCTGTGTAATGTTTACATCCAACAAGCCATGTTGATATCCCAACAGTTTTTTTTTTACTACAGCTTCTAGCTTTAATGATAAATATCGCTTAACGATAGCTTCAAAACACTACTTGTTTGTGAATTTGGTAGATTAAAACTAATTGATAACAAGTTCTGTTGCATTTTTCGAAACAAATATGACACCGTCCACAAATAACGTAACGCTCAAGGAAGAGGGAACAATCGAGCGATACGATCAGTATAAAAATTTTAGGACTTTCATACTAAAAAATCCAACAAATTTTGAAATTATTTTGTTATAAAAATCATAGAAAATATTATAATTAATCTGTTACGAAACTATGTTATAAGTAATTATTTTAATATGCATAATGTAACAAATGTTGTTATTTACCTGTTAGAAAAAAAATAATCAAGTTTTGTTATAGTTTTGTTTCTCAAATAATAACAAATTTTGTTACAATTTTGTTATGGTCATTCATATATAAGAATCCTTACAACAAAATTATATCAAATTATGTTATTTTTAACAACGGTTGTTATGATTTTGTTATTATCTTGTTAGGTGCTTCTGGTCGGGTTCCCTTGCCAATACCTACTGTACTCAAATTTAAAACTAAAACTAAAAAAATATGTCAAGTGATTTTGTATTTGATCTCGTATTTGATTATACAGAGTAGAATAACATGATCCAAGCAACAATAATATGTATTGTTATTAATTTGTGACGAATTGTTTTTAAGTGTAATTGAGAAATAAACTCTTTTTTAGAAAAAGTCCATGAGAACTTTGCAGGCACTTTTCCAAATGTATAAAAACAACTCATTTATTTTTACTAATAGTAACTTTAAATTATTAAAGAACTATTGAAAAACAATCGAATCAATTAGTCACTAATAAAGCTACTGTTCACTTATTGTACGAACTATATCGGATTGATTTCTATTGTAAAAAGTAACCATATATCTACTGTGTGTTTTATTGTGAACAATAAAAGCAGTCATATATTAATAACATTTACCATGTAATGAATGGTCATTTTTTATCCGGGAGACGATATCCGTGGGTAATTGAGTGATCAAGTTCACTGCACTGATCAAGTACACCCCAGTTTACGGTATATTCAACTCAAACTGACTCAACTTAACAAATTCGTTAACGAAGCACAAGCTTAGGTATTCATAAATGTGATTCAATAAATAAAATTATAAATTCTGACATGCGTATGAATAAATAAAATGTTGATATTATTTCAATTGGTAGAAAGTCTATAAAGAAGTCCGAGAATTACTCAAAGCTAATAATTTGATGCATAAAAATCAGACCATTGCATCAACGGTCAATTTCACAAAAATAGTACCGTCAAGGCGCCATTCACCGTGGGGGCTCCATTCACCGTGTGCCTTCGAATATTTTTTTCATTATTTCCATATTATGATTGAATGATATGAGAATTTCCCTTCAATTTCACCAATACAATGTTGTATTGGTGAAATTGAAGGGAAATTGTCATATCATTCAATCATAATATGGAAATAATGAAAAAATATTCGAAGGAACACGGAGAATGGAGCCCCCACGGTGAATGGTGCCTTGACGGTACTAAATACTAAACGCCACAATAGATCAAATCAATGGTCGCAGTGGCATTATGTCCCCAACAAGGAAAAAAAATACTAAAAAGTATGCATTGGTATACTAAATGAAATTAAGTTTATAGAAACTATTTGCTATTTAGTAACTTAATGCATGAACCCAGTCGAACCTACATTTTGCATGAAAAATATGCATTAATGACTTCTTTTATTTCTGAGTGTACTCGCGGCTGTTTCAAGGTTAAGGGTTGAAAAAAAAAATTGGGAAGGAGGGATTTGTGGGTTTAAAACTAAATTATTTGCTAACATATACTAAAAACATTTTAACTGGCTTTCTCAGTCTGGGGAAATTCAAACGACTACCATCCCTGCCGTCCCCACCACCTCCGCCACTGCAGACATCACCTTCAATTTCACCGCCAATGCAATTGCAACCAAGCACCACAAATCCACCAACAGAACAGCACCAAACGAACAGCCCACAACAAGATCATCAGCACCAAGCCACAGAAGTTCTCTACCGATCGATGCCAAACATTCCGACCTTGATCCGCACCATCTCCAACATCCTGAAAAAAGATTACAACCAGGTTAAAATAGCCACCAGGAACATTAAAACAATCAAATCCCTGCTAAAACCGATCAAAGATCCAGTTCCCCCAAATGATCAACATAACGTTGTTTATAGTACTCCTTGCAACAACTGCGAAGGAGTCTATATAGTCGATGGGGGTGACAATGGGTCTGGGGGGTGAGATTGGGTCAAAACGGAGAAACATAAAATTTGTAATAGCTCATCAACTATCGCTAATTTATGTTGAAAACTTTATATTATTTCAAAGAGTAGATGTTTTTACACGTCATGAAGCAGAACAAGATGTTTAGCAATAATGGTATTTTGTTAAATTTGTGGCTAAACTAATATGATGAAACTACTAGTGAATCACTCTGAAAAAATTTCTCCATCGCAATATTTCACACAAGTACCTAACCATATATTTTCTTCTAAGTGATTAGCTGTAGGTATAACCTGGTTGATGTAATGAAAAAAGTGGGCTGTCATTGCTCTTTTTATTTAAAAATTCAATATTTTCGACCTAATGTCTAAATATTAAGAATGGGGGTGAGATTGGGTCAAGCAAGTTATCGAGTGCACAGAACCGTAACTAAAAATTCAACTTGTTATCCAATCCCCATTTGATGTTAGAGTGGTGTCATGTTCACCGTATCTTCATAAAAGCACGCTTTTCTTCGAAAATATGTCGAAGAAGTGTCAAGCGGGAGTGACTAAAATCATTTATAACAATAAACCCATGCGTTTGGACAGAAGAAAAAAGTCTACCGTTGTGCTAGGACTCATACAAAATTTATTAAATAATCCGTTTAAATGTTATTGCGGGAGAGGGTCTGACAATGTGAAATGTTGTGTAACATAATATTTAAACGACCCTCTATCTTGAGATGGAGTGATTTGCTTTGGCAATATAGAGGCTAATGATCATAAGAGTTTATAACGGAGGATTTGGTTAAACATTTCTAATGCAGTATACTAAAAATATCATGTTTTTTTTCAATCAATCTTTCAATGCATCCCTCCCGCGTTGTAATCCCTTTTCGTCTCTAGAGGTTGAAATTTTAGATGAGGATGGTGACTAACAATGGTGATACAACATATAAACGTTATTTTGTCAAATTTCAACCATTTTCTCGGTTGTATTAGCCCTTTTAGGTGGATTAATCATCTTTTAAAATTACCTAAATTTTTATTTGTCATGGATACATTGTATTTTAAGTAGGTTTGCTAGATATGATCAATAAAATTAACTTATATTCTTAGATAAGCGATTTCGAATACTTTGACCCATTCTCACCCCCCCTAAGGGGTGAGATTGGGTCAATTTTCAATCATTTGTAGTTTAGTAAGCAATTCATATAATGTGATACTTTCTTGTCAAACTATCATTACCACACAGAAGAGTATACATACCAAATAAAAAGTTATTCCGACTTGAATTGTATTTGTTATTTAACAAACATTCTTTGAGTATCCTTTTTTGACCCATTCTCACCCCCAACGGAATTACTACGAACCAACTCAAAAAACGAATGAGCGGACACAAATCAGATGTAAACAAAACTGTAAATACACCAACAGACATCACACAAGCATAAACAGCTCTCACACAGCATATGATTTAACACAGCCACACATTTAACACTTATGTGGCCGGCAGGGTACCCGGGTACCTTTTTCAATTTCAAATCTCGATATTTTAATGGTTATTGAGACTAGGATGTTGGAACTCTGTTAGATCTTAGAACTCGTGAATATACATCTATTACTGGGGTTGACCAAATTTTAAAGTGAGGAGGGGCAGGGGGAGGGGCTCCTGCATTTTTTTATTACGTGGAAGGCCGGCAGGGTACCCGGGTACCCACGAAATTGAAATGATCATACCTCCGTCAATTTCTCATCGATTTTGGAAATTTTTAGCTCATTCAATTCAGAAACTCATCATCTATCGGGAAAATATTTGGTTAGACCGATCTAATCACCGTGGTTTTCGGAAAATCCATATTTTTGGGAGCATGTCCTTATACCATATTGAAACCCACATTGTTAAGGCTAGGATACCTTAAAGTGTTTATGGTCAACCATGGCCGCACGGGAAGCGTGTTCCGAAATCACAGTTTCAAAGTCAACACGTTTTATGATTCCCTGCCGGTCAGATACAATATGCCAAAGCAATTTTACGATGCTTGGTACCGAAATTGCTACTAACCAACGGAAAATCCCGTATATTCTATTGTATAAAAACACGGATCCGGAAATCCGGATTTTCCGGTACCTATGGTGATCGGACCGGTCCAACCAAATACGATCTCGATAGATAATGAGTTTCTGAGTTGAATGAGGCAAAAACTTTTAAAATCGGTGGAAAAATCGCTGAGATATGATCATTTCCATTGCGTGGGTACCCGGGTACCCTGCCGGCCTTCTACGGGTGTTTTTTTTTGCTGGCCACACTACGGTTAACCTCGACGGTACATCGCACATAGATCGCACTCTCCGATCCACCGCTCTACCAATATTGGAAATGTGCCATATACAAAACACATCCAATACTATAAATTTCCGCACCGTATGCGTGTGTGACCCCAATTTTATTCGGCAAACTTTTAAATAAAACTACAAGGTTAAATTCATCCATACATTGTTTTTCGATAGCATGCTTCTGAACTGAGATAATAGCAAATGAATATAAATCTTTGCAAATGAATGGTCGCACCCTTGACCATGGCTTCTTCGACATCTGTGGAATGATGGAGTGCAACCATCTACCCATCTCTCCAACTTTCCATTTGTGTTGCCAGCTGATCAAGGTCTCCTGACGGGCCAAAGCAAAAAAAAATCGTCGAAAGCGATTTGACGCTCGTAAATATCGCCTTCGCTAGCGCTCACCTTAGCCAGTGAGTCCGCTTTCTCATTGCCCGGAATCGAGCAATGTCAAGGGACCCAAGCTAAGGTGATGGTGTATGAGCGTTTGGTCAAAGCACTCAATACTTGGCGTATTCCATTCAGGAAGTACGCTGAGTGCTTCATCCGTTTCATTGACCGAATAGCCTCCAAAGAACTTAGACTATCGGTGAAAATGAAGAAGTGTAAATGTACTCTAAGGTGTAGTATATAGCCGCCAGCTCAGCTACGTATACAGAACAGGGCTTTAGAAGCATGATGGTGGCGCCATGAAATTCGTTGTAGACACCGAATCCAGTCGAATCATGGGTTTTGAACCATCTGTCCCCGCTAACATGCCCGAACTTACTTGCAAAAATCTGTGGAATGCCTACGGAACGAAAAGATTCCGGAATACCGGTGATCTCATCCTCCATAGAGAGATCAAAATCCACTGAGGAGCTGTCGAAGTCTGAGAAGTTGTCACGATTGGTGTTAACCGGAGATGGGCTTACCTCCAGCGTCATGTACCAGTAGTACACACTCATAAAACGAGTTTGAGAGTTCTGTTCGAGCAGCTTTTCGAAATTTTCTATGACCAATGGATTCACAACCTCGCATCGGATAAGGAATTGGAACGACAACTCCGCAAAGCGGTCTGTCAGAGGCTGTACACCAGCAAGTACCTCTAAACTCATTGTGTGAGTCGAGTTCATGCAACCTAACGCGATCCGAATGCAACGGTACTGAACCCGTTGAAGCTTCAGCAAGTGTGTTTTCGTCGCGGATTGAAAACAAAAACTATCGTATTCTAAAACCGACAGAATGGTTGTTTGGTACAGCCTGATCAGATCTTCCGGATGCGCTCCCCACCATGTTCCGGTAATAGTTCGCATAAAGTTGATTCGCTTTTGGCAATTCTGTATCAGATACACAATGTGCTTCCCCCAGGTGCATTTGGAGTCAAACCAGACGCCGAGATATTGAGAAGACATGCTATGAGTGATTGTCTTACCCATCAGAACGAACGGAAACTTTACCGGTTTATGTTTTTTTAGAAAAGACAACCATCTCAGTTTTCTCCGGAGAGGACTCGATACCCAGCTTGAGAACCCAAGTAGACGAATTGTCCAAAGTATATTGTAGTGGCCCTTGATGCAGATCAACTGCTATTAATCCCGTTACAGAAACAGCACAGTCATCCGCAAGCTGTCTTAACGTGCAATTTTCCATGAGACAATCATCTATGTATCTAACATAAAAGTTGTAAAGAAGGGGGCTTAGACATGAACCCTGGGGGAGACCCATGTAGCTAATTCGTGAAGCTGTCATGTCGCCATGAGCAAAACTCATCTGCTTTTCAAACAGCAAATTATACAAAAAGTTATTCATAATTGGCGAAAGGCCACTTTTGTGTAGTTTGTCGGAAAGAACATCGACACAAACTGAATCAAAAGCCCCCTGAATATCCAAAAACACTAAGCCCATTTGCTGCTTTTGTGCAAAGGCAAGCTGAATTTCTGATGAAAGTGACGCAAGACAGTCTTTCGTTCCTTTGCCTCTGCGGAAACCAAATTGAATATCTGACAACATGCCCCTCGATTCAACCCAATTGTCCCGGGTTTCCCGGGTTTTTGAACAGCTATCACCCTCACTTGTCTCCAATCATCCGGAACGATGTTGTTATCCAGGAACTGATTGAACAAGTTCAACAAGCGCTTCTTAGCGACGTCGGGGAGGTTTTTAAGCAAGTTGAACTTGATTCGATCCATTCCTGGAGCGGAATTGTTACATGAAAGAAGAGCAAGTGAGAATTCAACTATCGGCCTATCCTTGTCGTCCCTATCTTCGGAAACATCACGAATGTTTCGCTCCACGGGTACGGAATCTGGACAAACTTTTTTTGCGAACTTGAGGATCCTTCGAGGAGAGCTTTCACGATTTTCGTTAACCGACGACGCGTTACGCATTCTTCTTCCGACGTTCCAAAGAGTTCTCATCGAAGTCTCGCGCGACAAACCCTCGACGAACCGACGCCAGTAACCGCTTTTCTTCGCCTTGATCAAGTTCTTAAACTTGCTTTCAAGGGCAGCATACCGCTTAAAGTTTTCGAGCTATTCGCGTTTCCGAAACTCTTTGAACGCCGCGGATTTCTCACGATAGATTTCTGTACACTCGCTATCACACCATGGATTGGGGGGTTTCCTCCGAACCGACGGACCTGGCACTGGTCGACGTTGTGCCTGAAGCGCGCCCAAGTAACAATGGTAGCTGAACAGTGAGAATCATAGCTGAACAATGGTTGGTTAATGGTGTCAATAGCTGAATAATCTGGAAGCTGAATATCAAGTTAAATAGTAGCTTGTTGAGTGTATAACGTATCTCTTGTACAGCCTATCATAATATGCTGAATATATTGCTCAATAGAAGATTATCCATCTACTCTACATTTCTTTGTTCAGCTTATCTTCAATATTGAAGGTTCAGCATTAAATAAAGTTAATATAAAAAACAACAGAAATAACACTCAGTACCACCACTACAAAAAAAAAAATACTTGAGGAATGTAAAAAAGTGTTGAGGGCCATATTTTCGAAAAACATAAAAAAGGATTTTGTTCTCTCCGATCATCGAACGCTGGATTTCAGAACTGCGGCAGAAGCCACCATTTTGAAAAGTAACCTGCACGGAATATGCAAATGATACAGTATCGCTAGATTAAATATTTTTATTTGAATAATTACAAGTCATTAATGATATCCCTAGTGGTAAACAAATGCCAGGGGAAATAGAATCGGCAGGTTCCAGTTCCGCGGGTAGTGAAGGTGATGGTTCGTGATGCACAACCTGATGAGCCGGCGGAAAAGGAAATCGATTGTTTGTCAGAAGTACTCGGCCCTTAATCAAACTTCTACAATGAAATAACAAGAGAAGCATAGAAATTGTCAATTGAATATAATATAAGGCATTAAGCATTAAAAAAATCTCTTACGGGTTATAAAACACCAATACCGAGATGACGATAGAGATGTGGGTTTTTCACGTCAAAACTTCCACCGTTTCCTAGAAATAAATAAAAGATACATTTTCCCACGCCTTACTAGTATTTTAAGGATATTTACCTGTATTTTTTATTCATTCTGCGTGACTTCACCAGAGATTCGCGATTATCAAAATCGAGAAGCATTGAACTGTAAACAAAACAATGATGTTCTGACAGTTGATGGATGTGCTCATATCCAGCACGTACATCGCTTATTCAACCTCAGCACAGCCTTTGTTCAAAGCCGTTCAACCTTTAACCAGACATGGCAGTATATAACTTTGTTCTCCCACGAATCACTGAGCCCGTACCATTCCAGGTGGAGCAGATGCTAAGGTAAGTGACTATGAATCAATGCACCCAAGTTCGATTCTCAATTATAATAATTATTTATATATTTCTCTTTCAGCCACTATGAACTGTATCCTACATCTACGCCTACAAGAGCCTAATGGTAATTCTGGCTAGAACTCTGTGGGACAAGTTTCATTTTTTTTTGTTAGTGCTCTATAAGTGATGATTAATTGCTGAATTAAAGATGATTAAGGGACTCCAAAACTTTAACTGATCCTTATCTGTTCTATAAATAGAATAATAAATTATTCCCATTCTGGATATAAGCGCTTCTACAACCTTAATTCAGCCACCTGGAGAGCGTAAATCAACCTATGGCTGAATAAAATCACCAAAATTGGATGTTTAAGAGCTGAACAAACGATTACAGTTCCTTTGCACAGCTTTTGTTCAAATGAAAGCTGATTTGCACAAGCAACAGAAGCGCTTAATCAACAGTAAATTGTTACCTGGGCGCTACTGATGAAACAGAAACCGATACTCATTCCGCGGTGGAAGGACTTCTACCGATTGCTCACCGTCGATAATTGCTTCTGCGTACTTCTCTCAGTCAATGTGCTTGGTAAGATCGTAGGCGATGTCGATAGATGGAGGTTGATGTGACCCATTGGAAATAGAAACAACAATCGGCAGATGATCACTACCATGGGGATCTCGGATAACCTTCCATGTACACTCCAGCGATAGTGAGCTCGAACAGATTGAGAGGTCTAACCGACTGTTCCTAGGGCTGCCATCTTGAGCTGGAGGTGCCACTCGTGTAACTTCTCCGGTGTTCAAAATTGTCATGTTGAAGTCGTCGCAGAGGTCAAATATCAAAGTTGATCGGCTGTCATCGTACAGTTCCCCCCAGCCAGAACCATGGGAGTTAAAATCTACCATGAGCAGCCGAGGCTCAGGCACAACCGAGCAGATGTGGGCGAGATCCCTGCGAGATATCGCAGTTCTCGGAGGAAGATATATGGAGGGAACACTCAGGGTTTTACCTCAGATAGTCACCTCACATGCGACGGTAGGTTAAGTGGTTGAAGAATAAAAAAAAATACTGATTACACTCACACTTTGTAGTAAACAAGGCACCAAGATTGGTGAGTTGTTTCCATGCTGATGTTCGTATGGTACTGCCCCCCTGGGAAGATCCTACATCCTTGACCATGATTTCGATTGTAAATTGCTCTAGATGCAACGTCTGTTTGTCTGGATTTAACTTGACTAGCGCATCGGTCAAGGAAACACATCCAATTAAATGTATGCATAAAATAAACACTATCATATACAGAAACAGTTTTACAATGGACGAATTTCGCGCCAACTTGACCAACGGTTGGCAGCACCCTCTCAGAATCGAACGAAACTTTGTGGGCATAAACATTAGGTCTTTCTAAGCAACTTTGCATATTTTGTTTTTCGAAATTTTTCAAGAGTAACATTTGAAGAGGGCCTAATTTTTTTTCATAGATTTTTTTCAAATCGATGTAACTCAAAAATGACAAGACCCACAAAAAAGTGTTGTATGGCGCACTATCGTGAAATTTCATGGAGTTTTTTAGAAAAATATCTAAAAAATACAAAATAAATTCCTACACTGAAAAATGAAGGTTTTAAAAATTTAAATCGATATTACAAAAAACCCTATGTTTTTAAATCGATGATTTTTTTTTCTGGAGAAAGGTGTTTCAATTACCTACATTTTCTCCAAACAATGTTGCTGTGACATATTTAAGGGAAAAAAGTTTTTCTAGCAAAAACTTTTTTCATGTCTACATTGAGTGAATATTTTTCATCGTGTTTCGTGCCAACATGGCCATATATAGGTTCAGCAGCCTCTCATCAACCAATGAAACTTTATGGAAGTTCAAAAAATTGTTTAAGAAGCAACTTTGCATAATCTAATATTTATCTAGACTAACATTTGAAAAGGACGTATCCAGCTTTTTACGCTAGCTATAAAACGACGAGGGGTGATTCAATTCTGACATTTCTTGCCGACAGATTTTATAGTTCATTCTTAGTAGGCGATACATTTAGTTTGTTGATCCAAGTGTCAAACATTTTCACCGCAGGAATGTTTCTAAATTTCTCGCATCTTGATTCGTATTTGATCATTCTTGTCAAGGAAAAATACGATGCACAGATGATTTTACTGCGGTAAACTTAAATGTGGGTCGCGGATCAGGGTTGACATCGACCGCAGGAAGCTCGAAGGACTACTTACTGGCGACGGAAGGGCGGTGTGGCCACTGAGCACAAATATGAGGCGGAGGTAGGACTTGATTATGGCGTGGTGGCCTGTCTTCGCCTTGATAATGGTGACCAGTTTGGTCGTAACTTTCGAAGTGCCCCAGACGAGCGATCGATCAGAAGCGCTTCAGTGAGGTGTCCCAGCAGCAATCGGAAACGATTCCTTAAAGTGAACCGTAGGGTAGGGACCGAACAAGCTTTGGTGGTCAGAATTATCATCGGTTGGCGAGAAACAGGTCGGAAATGGGCCTAGCGATTGCCGGATCGCAGTTTCTCGTCAAAAACATCATATAGTGAGTCTCATTATGATCGCACAGGGCTTGCCCAAGAACTGAGAACTGCTAGCTCGTAAAATACAATCTAAACATCTCCCATTCAGACTTCATTTCGTACTAGTCCTTATGTAGGTTAAAATGGCTTAACTAGCTAAGAATGAACATTTTGACTTATCAAAGTTAAGTGAAAAATTCATCTGATGCAACTATCATTGGCGTAAATAGGGGTGGCCAGGGGGGGCCTGGCCCCCTCCAGAATAATCCATTTCGGAAAAAAAATCACGCAATTCAGGCGAAAAGTATCTTTTCAGTATAAAAAATCTATATCGACATGGCCTTGGCCCCCCCTAGAGCTATGACCTAGTTACGCCAATGGGTAACTTACTGCTGATCTAAACCATAAATTCATACTGATCTGTGAGGACGATTGATAATCGATATGCATGCACAAATTTATCTACTACTCATGAAATAATGTGCCAAAACTCCTCCTCAACAGTTTAAAGAAAAAAAAAACACGGCTCAGTTAGGCGACAACACCGTCATAATTTAAGTAAAGTTTTCGAAAACATCCGACTGGGTTCCGGAGTAAAAGAGCATCGACTAGCGGTAGATCGTCCATACGTCCTTGGTTATTTACAGAATACATTACTGTAATCTGTTTAATATTGGTCCAATATAAATCCTTCATGATTTGATCTTTGGAAAAGTTCTTCGATTCCGTTCAATATTTTAGTTCGAAAAGCCCCGCATTTTCTCCAATAAAACCTGAAATAACAACATCGAATTAAAAACTAAATCAATTTAAAAAATCAATTTCCATTTCCTCGCGAAGAGTGAAAACTTTTGACGTTTTATTTACAACGATGAAAACATTCAGCATTATAAAGCTTACTTCGATCAAACCATAAAAATTATAGTGTCGGCAAGAAATGTCAGAAGGGGATTTATGGGAAGCCAGCGTAAAAAGCTGGATTGGAGTGAACCACACTTATATGAAAAACATAAGATTCAAAAAATGCCAAGCCTTACCTCCTGCATCAGTTGTTTTGGATTCCCAGAAGCTTCGTTCAGCAATTGAGCGAAATCGATTTAGTCTAAGGGGTGATACACAAATTATGTCACGCAAAATTCGACCTTCTTCAACCCCCCTCTCCTCTATGTCACGCTTTGTGTATGGGACCTCACGATTGTTTGTATGGGTCGTCACGTTCTGCAAAACCCCCCTCCCCTCCTAAAGCGTGACGTAATTTGTGCATGGCCCCTAATGGGGCGCTCAACGAGCATGAAGTTTGTATGGGAAAACTTTGCCAAATGAATGCAGAAATCTTAAGCTTTTAATTTTTGCCGCTATATAGTCACCTACAATAATACCAATGTGTTTATTAATTGAACGCTTACAGCGCCACCTAGCGGCAAAAATCAAACCTTAAGATTTCTGCATACATTTGGCCAAGTTTTCCCATACAAACTTCAAGCTCGTTGAGCGCCCCATTAGGGGCCATGAACGCTTTAGAAGGGGAGGGGGCGAGGTTTTGCAGAACGTGACGACCCATACAAACAGTGGTGAGGTCCCATATAAAAAGCGTGACATAGAGGGGAGGGAAGGGGGGTTGAAAAAGGACGTATTTTGCGTGACATAATTTGTGTATCACCCCTTGGACTAACTCGTTTTCGCTCAAATGCTGAACGTAGCTCCTGGAAGTCCAAAACAATCGATACAGGAGGTAAGACTTGTCATTTCTCGAATTTTATGTTTTTCATATAAGTGTGGGCTACTTTAATACGCCCTTTTCAAATGGTAGTCTAGATAAATGTTAGATTATGCAAAATTGCTTCTTCAACAATTTTTTAAACATCCATAAAGTTTCATTGGTTGATGAGAGGCTACTGAACCTATATATGGCAATGTTGGCACGAAACACGATGAAAAATATTCACTCAATGTGGACATGAAAAAAGTTTTTGTTAGAAAAACTTTTTTTTCTTAAATATGTCACAGCAACATTGTTTGGAGAAAATGTAGGTAATTGAAACACCTTTCTCCAGAAAAAAATCATCGAATTAAAAACATAGGGTTTTTTGAAATATAGATTTAAATTTTTAAAACCTTTATTTTTCAGTGTAGGAATTAATTTTGTATTTTTTGGATATTTTTCTAAAAAACTTCATAGAATTTCACGATAGTCCGCCATACAATACTTTTTTGTAGGTCTTGTCATTTTTGAGTTACATCGATTTGAAAAAAATCTATGAAAAAAATTAGGCCCTCTTCAAATGTTACTCTTGAAAAATTTCCGAAAACAAAACATTCAAAGTTGCTTAGAAAAACCTATTGTTAATGCCCACAAAGTTTCGTTCGATTCTGAGAGGGTGCTGCCAGCCCCATAGAAGGGTTGGCGCGAAATTCGTCAATGGTATCATGCTTCTTTTTATATATAACTGATTTCACAATAAAGCTTATTATGGAACGAAGATTCTAACAGCACTAGTCGTACACTTATCCAACAAGGCTGGCAAGTGTGAGTTACGTTGTCCTTTATACTGTATACTTAGTTTCAATGATCTCAAAAACCATTTGCAGTACATACCTAGTTATATAGCATAGCACGGAAATGCACTTACAGTAGCGACCAATAACTGGAAATGGTTACGATATGGATATTCACGAGTTAATGATTTCTGGACTGTGTGTACATTAAAATGGAACCAAATCAACTATTCATAAGTGTGCTTGTTGGCAGTCATCCAGATGAAATGAGGGAAAATCAGGAAGGGAATCGCGCCACTTGAGCGGTGGCTTCTATATTCGTCTGTTTTCTACTATAACTCAGTCAAATTTGAATCAATTGACACAACTTTCGAAATGTGGTGAGATAGGTATAATATCTACCCGTGTACAACATTTCAAGTCAATTGGTTAAAAATTGACTGAGTTATAGTGGAAAACAGACGAATATAGAAGCCACCGCCCAAGTGGCGCGATACCCTACCACAGGTATAGAATGAGATTATTGTTGTTGATATTCCACTTTAACAATCCTAATACACATAGTTTAAAAAAAGCTCTTTAAGTCTTCTTCCACGATTTACCATCATTGGTTTAAATGACCATGGATTACTTTGAATTGCATCTTCTTGTAGCCCTATAAACATTGAAAAACATACTTTTCGACTCTTTACTTGCCGGTTTTTTTTATTCAGTCCCATTTCAGTGTTTCATAAGAAAGAATACGTTTAATTATTATAACTTTATTTTAAGGACCCTTTAACTGAATGGAAGACATTCGAGTCCGGGAATGACGTTTGAACAATGACTAATTAGTGGGGACAGAATTAAAGTTTGTTTAAATACAGAGTTGGAACGTTTTGAAGAAGGAACCAATCAGTTCAAGCCAAGAAACAAACTCTTCCTACTAGTCGAGATATATTAACAAATAGGAAGAAAGCTGTGGAATCGCCTACAAACCATCCATTGTCCATATAGTCGGTGTTATTGTCTCTATAATTTATCGCATCTTGACCCCAGCACGCCTCGCTTCGATCCAGCCAACTATAATAAGCTACCACTCAACACTCTTCTGAACGCAAACCTTGTTGGAGGTGTACGTATGCGTACACCTACATACCCATCCTGACGGTCCGCTCCCATGTGAATTTGAGCATTTTGTTGGGCTTAGAATGGCAGCAGATTGTTCCAACTTGTGTGGAGGACAAAAACATTAGGGTGGGTAGAGTTAAGGATTACAGGGTGCGGCAGGAAAAAATGCGAAAAGTTCAAGGCACTATTACACGCTAAATATGGGATATATATGACTATTTTTTCATGACAGTGTATCAGTCAATGTCTACATTCTAGCACTGAAAAATAAAAATGAACACATTTGATGTTTAACATGTGATAATGTAGGCCTAATTAGCGGGTATCAATAAACTGCGCGCCCAATGGTCATTAAACAAAATGACTATAACAGTAACAAAATTAGCTCAAATTCGATGAACAACCAGGCCACACTGATCCAGAGCCATGTAGTTTCACATACCAGATGTACTTATTACATATATTTGATGATATTGTAGAGAAAATCAAATTTTTTGTTTTATCAGATGCGAAATTTAGCGACCTGTGCGATTTTCTGCGGTTTGAAAATTCTGGTTGTCTTCATCTTCAGGCGCCGCCCTGTAAAGGTTAGTGACCAAAATGGGATTTTTTTAAATTAACTTCTCAGAAAACTAGCCTATTATAGATCATGGAACGTTGAAACATAGATTGGTTAATGTCAAATGGACGAAAATGAGGTATGAAGTTGAAAAACACTTTCGCATTTTTTCCTGCCGCATACTGTACATTTCGCGTTATAAGTGTGTAGCTGCTATATAAGAGGGTAAATTAGCCCTTAGCTTGGAAGAATAGAAGTGCCCGTCGAACGAATTAGAAGTCGTAGATAATTCCTACCGGAACACGTGGATTTCATTTCACAATGAGAATCTCAATTTGTTCATCAAACACGTGTTTCTGTATTATACATAAATCAAAGCATTTCAACATTTAAAAAATGTCAGGTCGTTTTGAGAAGTTTGAAGCATTTTTCTTAATTTTGTTCGCATGGAACAACAAACCATGCGATTTTCCAGTTAAGCTCATCCGTGCCCCACCCTAATGAGGACATAATCCTTGTGGTTCCACAATGGCCGAGCTTTCCGGAGAGAGGCATGCAATAAAGACCAAGTCTAGTTGATGCTGACATTAATTGAATTTGAGAAGTAATTTTCTTCACCGACTGGCCTCGACGACGACGACGTGAAAGTATGCCCTCTGTTCTGGCGCCACGTAAACACAATCTCGAAAGCCGTTAGCCTGAGCTGTGATGTAAAGGATGCCTGTTTGTTGGTTGAGGAATTGGGTCGGTGTATATTATTCTTAAATGATGGATTAAAAGTTTATTATAATGAAAACAGCACTTTATTGAAATGAAGCACAGGTGGTCGTTTTTAAAACGCGTTAATTCATAAATATTTAAAAGAAGAAACCGTTAAAGGCATTTCATCTATTCATCATGTGCATTGCTGTCCACTTTCGGTAATTTACCAATTGGATTTATCGTGGGAATTATCCTTGTCATACACTCTCACACAATGCCCTGCCCACCGTAGTGTTTAGCGAGCTTGTAGTTTTCTGCTTCATAATTGTAAAAGGGTTTTCATCTAATTCCCGTCTGTGTAAGCGGCGACCAATATTGATGGATTTTATTCTTGCCCCTCGCCTAACGTCTCATGACCAATTTGGTATCAATTACTAATTGACGCATAATAGGCGCATGACCGGTGATTCTCTACGGACACGAAACATGGACGATGCTCGAGGAGGACCTTCAAGCACTCGGAGTTTTCGAGCGACGTGTGCTAAGGACGATCTTTGGCGACGTACAGGAGAACGGTGTGTGGCGGAGAATTATGAACCACGAGCTCGCTGCACTCTACGGTGAACCCAACATCCTGAAAGTGGTTAAAGCTGGACGGATACGGTGGGCATGGCATGTTGTAAGAATGCCGGACATCAACCCTGCAAAGTTGGTATTTGCTAGCCATCCGATTGGTACAAGAAGGACAAGACGTTGGAGAGCTGCAGCTGCAAATCGAGTATTATGGCGGCAAATTTATATTTTCAGTGTTATCATGAATTTGATGTTGAACTGAATAAATGAAAAATGAGGCGCATGCACCAACTATATATCGTCGGTTTCCTGCAATAGGGGCACAACTCAAAATTTGTCATTTTTGAGATTTTGATGGCAAATGATGAAAAACTATGTAAAATTTCATCCCACAAAGACCCGTTCCAAAATTCGTTGTGAAACGCGAGATTTGGGCATTTTCATCAATTTTCCGCAGTAAGGGCACAACTCAAAATCAGTCTTTTTCAATAGTCGTTGAAAAATAGTTGTCAAAAAATTCATGAAACAGATAGTCCTTCAGCCCCTTTCAATGATACAACAATCAAAATTTGTTTACTTTTGTCAAATGATGAGAGAAATAAGGGAATTTGCAGGAGGTGCTTCATGATTGCCAAGTTTCAAACGCTTATTCTGAAAATTCACATTTTTTGAGTTGTGCCCCTATTGCAGGAAACCGACGATATGTATGGCACTTGCTGGCTTTGCTTTATTTAGTTTGCCCATCAGACCCATTTGATTTTGCTGGAAAACGGTTTGTTACGAAAAACACGTAACGAGGCGGTTCCCAGCAAAATCAAATGGGTCTGTTGGGCATACTAAACAAAGCTACCAAATTCCCAATGAACATCCTTCTGAAATTTGAGTACAAATTGAATCTTATTGAATACGTAATCTACCAATTTCCAATGGAAATGTATCGTCATCACTAGGAGAAATAAATAAATACTGAACAAAGCAGAACTTACACTCACTGTACCTAATCTATTTGTTGCAATCCCAAGCTCAATTGTTTGCATACCACCCCCATGAAAATATCATGCAATCAATCAACTTTTTACCACTACTTTACTGGGAATTTGAGCGTAACAAACTGTTGCACCCATTGCCCGGAGGCACATCGGTTTTTTTGCTTTCATGCAGTCCATTTATTTGCCGGCTTCGGTTTCTCGACTGCTTTTACGGCTTCAAACATTTTGATCTCTGAAAGAACTTTGCACTGCTGCTGCAATAGTTGTTTTGCTGCTGTCGATCGGCAACAAGCTACACCACCCACAGAGAAATCATTGTTCATCCAGCAATCAGCCCACTATAGCTGACGATGGAAGAATGGAACAGTGGGGAGCTCGGAAGGTTGCAGCAGAGGACAAACCGAGAGTAGCACACGTCAAACTTTCCTCCCATTATCGAGTGCACTTGGGAACCACCAGACTGAAACCGCAAACTTGGCCAGAAGGTCTAGGAATTAATTTTGCTCATCCTGCACAGAGAGGTAACAGTTTGGTGAGCATTATTGAAAGGATTGAGCTCGAATCAGTCCGGAAAAGTTTTTCCAACTAGGGTAAGTGTACCAATTATGGCTATAGTACCAATTATTCGCCATAGTTGATTTTCACCCTTTAACGATATATATCAACAATAACAAAAATGTGAACAACAGATCACGTTCACAAAACATGGTTGCACTCATTTAAAGTCCACATTTTGCTCAAACTATGGTAGAAATAAATCATTTTCCTTAAAATTTAGGCTTCCTTGCACCCTTTTTCGCCATAGCGTACCAATTATGGCTAATCCCATAAGAAATGCATGCAAATAGTGCGAAAAGGAACCGAAGTTAAAAAATGTAGCCATAACTGGTACAGGGTTCCTATCATTGGCACACGCTGTAATAAATACTAAAAGTTGTTTTGGCTCTGTTTTTATATTTTTCCTGTAAAGTATGGAAATTAAACTATCTTTTAACATATTGGTAACATTCGTTGGTCTTCTCATTATTTTTGTACAAATAGTTTTCCTTAGGTAGTGCCATAATTGGTACAGGCACCCTACGTCTATAATGAACTTTCCGAAATATTACCCGGGTGCCCACCGAGGTGTGGCTTTATGTTTACTGCTCAGATGTGTTGGTCTCCATGTCATGCAAAATTGATGTGCAAGTTTGTGATGCATAAAAGACTATATAAGACTGTATAAGGTATTGCCTTTCATGCTTTGTTTTGTCTTCTGATTATAAGTTTGGTGGAAAGTGCTGCGTAACCAGTTATCACACATAAATTTAGGTATCTCAAATATGTATTATATCTAGTTTCTTATATTGAATGCCAGTATATAAGAAGTTTCTAAGCCCTTACGTATTGACTTACTTTGAAATTATTGTCCAAAACGCCAGGCATGTAGTCGATACTGTCACCTTGAAGTCACTGAACAGCTGAAGCGTTGGAATCTGAAAATCACGGCATTTCTGGAGGATTTACTTATGATTTTTTTTTCGACGAAGCCGATTCGATAATGTCCCACGAACTGATTGACGTTAGGAGATAGATGACAGGCAACAACCGGGATTATCACTTTGAAGGCGATATTTACCAACAATGGCGATCGCTCAAGAGTTCTTGCACATTCCCTTGTCATCTTTTTTGTGAATTGGAATGTTAGGAGAAGTGGTAGCTCCTGACTCCTATTCGGTGTAGAGAGGTGGTCAATCGGTCTGCAAAACGGTGAGTCGAAAAGGAGAGCGTCCAATATATGTAGCTCTGGTCCTTGCAAGTTCCTACCTCATCTTCCACGGGTCAAGCGATTACAAAGACCGCCAGCTAAGAGTTGTTTGCTTAGCTGGTAGTGCAGCCTGGGCACTGTTGTCCTTCTGAATTTAGTTACACGGTGCCCCCACAGACCGTTATTATAAAATAAAAATGTCCATCAAAACGAAGTTCAGGGATCGATTGAGACCACCATTCAGCACCTCTGGGCAAATTTTTAAAATAATCCCTAGGAGGAATCTCGAGAAATTTCGATTTGATGTTTTATACTGAGAAATTTTAAAGAAATCCATGTTCAGATTGGACAATATTGCTTAAATACCTACAAAAATTTCCCAAAGTGTTCAAAGTTGTTTCAAACCAGTATATATTTATTAACGTTACTTCAGTTATACATATTTACTACTTACCCAACTCAGTTAACTGATTAAACAGACTTAAGTATGTTATGCTAAGCCATACACTAGTTTTAACGAACGCATTTAAAACTAGATTTTTTCATCATTGTTTCCTAAACAAATTTTACTTCCAAATGTTATACATTAAAACTTTCCCCGATTCTACAACATGTTTGCAATTTGCACTCCAATTTTCATAGCGATATTAGCGTTCTCTGTGGAGTTATGGCAATAAATGTGAAACAGTGTTGAAACATATTTTTTCCTGAATTTTCTACTGAGTTGATTAAGTGCGTTGTGGTATATACGATATACGATCTTCAATATCAGAATCATTTCCCAGATTTCTTAAAATGAATAACGCTTTCAGCCACAATAGTCATAAACAAAATTGTTCTTTTTTTCGATATTGCTAAGCTTTTTGAACAGGGGCGCTCAGTGTTTAGTATTATATTGTTCCTTGCTGTAAATGCATCGCTCCTATATGAGGCGAGTATTGACACATAATCGATCCGATGACCGTAAGGACGTGGCCAGCGCCGTTATTGACTTTCAAATGTTGAACTCTCGAATTGTGCACATTAATGGCGGTAAGCTCCACAGCGTCTTAGACGCCAATCTCGTATTATCCTCGATTTTCTTAAGCATCAAACGGTATTATCCTTGATTTTAATCCGAGATTTATCTTTAGTACGCCGATTTCGGCGCACTAAAAATAAATCTCGGTTTTACAAGAACTGGCTGCGTGCGGGAATAAACTGACTCGCATGCTATGTAGGGAAACGTCAAACAGAAGATCAACAAACCAAATGACAAAAGCATCACCGATCTGCAGTGTCCGCGATTTTTGTAAATCGCCCCAGCCGCATGAGGTTTTTGAGAATAGTTCCGCGCCGTGGTAAATCTTTCCCGTTGGGTAGGCGATTTCTACAACAGCGGCTGCAAAGCGTTTCGCTGTGTGCTGGAAAAGTTGCTCGCCCACCGCAGACACACAGTTTACTCGAAAGTTGAAAGGCTGCAGCTTTGTGAACCAATGATGGTTTAGCTCGACAGAGCTGCACACGATTAATTTTTTTAATATGACCCAGTATTGTGCCGGTAATGATATTCTGAAGAAATTCTAGTTTTATCAAAGTGTTATTCGAGAAGTTTTATTGGGCATCTTTGCTTGTATATTATATGCAATCCAATGATTCTTCTGAAATTTGTCGAGACGATTCTCTCGGGATTCCTTCAACATTTTTTTTTTCCTCCAGGGGTTTCAATTAAGGATTTGTATCCTGAATTGCTTCTGCCATTTCTCCAAGAATTTCAAATTAAAACGGTAATATTCCTCCATGATATTTCATTTATGGTTCCTCCAGAAAATACATCTAGGATTTCTCTAGGAACTCTTCAGGGGATTCTTCTTGGATTCATGCAGGAATTTCTTGTGGAAGTCCTTAGTTTTGAGGAATGACTTCAAGTATTCCTCAAAGATTCCTGCAGTCATTTCGCCTGGATATCCATTAGAAAATGTGTCCAGGTATTTTTTACAGGATTTTCCTCAAAATATCTTCAAAAAATATCCCCAGAAACTTCTCTGGTAATTTCCCCAAAAATTGCTTCAGTAATATTCCCAGAAACTCAAAAATTTCCTCCGATATTCGTCTAAAAAAAATCACAGAAATTTCCATCATTAGTTTGAAAACGAATTCTTTCTGATTTTACCCAGGAATTCTTTCCGGAAGTTTTGAAGAAATTCCTCCAGGAAATTTCCCAGGGATTCCTCTAGGAATTTTCCCAGAAATACCTTCTAGAATTCTCCACAGATTCCTCCAGGAATTTCCCCAGAGTTTCTTTCAAAAAATTACCCAGAAGCTCTTCCAAATATTTTTTCAGGAATTCTGCCGGAAATTTCCAAGGAATTCCTTCAACATTTCTTCAAAGATTTCCCAAGGATTTACAATAAGAAATGCCCTCAAGAATTCTTCAAGAAATAACCTCATAAACTCTTTCATAAATTTCTTAGTGATCTCTTCCGGAATACCCAAAGGAATTTTACCATAATTTTTTTACGAAAATTTATTCAGGAGATCCTCTGATAATTTCCCTTGGAATTTTCACAAAAACTTACCCAGGAGCATCTCCAAGAATTTCTTCAACAATTTCGTCAGAAATTTCCGCAGCAATTTCCTCATGATTTCTATTGGGAATTTCAAAAGAAATTCTTTCTGAGATTTCCCAGGAATTCTTTCAGAAAGTTTTTCAAAAATACATGTAAGTAATTTTCCAGGAATTTCATTGGGAATATTTCCAGAAGAGTTCTTCCGAGATTCCTACACGAATTTCCAGAAATTTCCTAAGAAAATAGTCAAAGATTTCCCCAAAAATCCCCAAAATAACGTCTAGAGAGAATCATTCAGAAATTTCCCCTGGATTTATTTTAAAAAATGTGCCTGGAATTTTACCAAGATTTCTTTCAGAAATTTTCACTGAAATTCTTTGAAGAATTTTCCATGAAACTTCTTCAGTCATTTCTTCAGTAATCACTGTACGATTTCCTCCAGGATTTCTATTAGGAATTTCAGATGGAATACTCTCAGAAATTTTCCCAGGAATTCCTCCACGAATTTTGACAAAAAATGTTTCATCAATTTCCTCATGATTGCTCTAGGATTTTGTTCTAAGAACTCCACCAGAAACTTTCCATGGATTTTCTTCATAAGTTTCCCCAATTTTCCTCCAAGAATTTCTTCATATGTTTCCCAGGAACTCTCTAAGAAATTTCTCCAGGAAATACTCCATAAATTTCCCCAGAAATTCTTTAGAGAATTCCACATAGATTCGGGAATTTCCCATAGAAATTTATTCACAAACTTCCCCAGAAATTCTTCCTTAAATTACCCGATAAATTTCCACAAGAATTCCACCACAATTTGTATCGAGGATTCATTCAGGAAATCCTTTAGGAATTATTTCAGAAATTCTTTACAAATTTCTTCATGAATTTCTGCACAACATTTCCTAGGAATTTCTCCAAGAATTTCCTCAGAAGTTCTTCAAAAATTCCTCGAGTGTCTGCCAGGAATTTCACCAGGTTTAAAAACAGAATTCTCGCAGTAATTCCTTCAAGGAATTCCCATGAATTTCTCCAGAAATCCCTTAAAGATTTTTCCCATGTATTTCTTCAAGATTTTCATAAATAAATTTAAAATGAATTCTCTCAGAATTATCTCAGCAAACTTTCCAGGAGATTCCTCCTGGTATTCCCTCGGAGATTCCTCCAAGAATTTCCTCGGAGATTCCTTCAGGAATTCCTTTGCATATTCCTCCAGGAATTCCCTCGGAGATTCCTCCAGGAATTCCCTCGGAGATTCCTCCTGGAATTCCCTCGGAGATTCATCCAGGAATTCCCTCGGAGATTCCTCTAGGAATTCCCTCGGAGATTCTTCCAGGAATTCCCTCGGAGATTCCTCCAGGAATTCCCTCGGAGATTCCTTCAGGAATTTCCTCGGAGATTCCTCCTGAAAATCCTTTGCAGATTCCTCCTGGAATTCTCTCGGAGATTCCTCCAGGAATTCCTTCGGAGATTCCTCCAGGAATTCCTTCGGAGATTCCTCCAGGAATTCCTTCTGAGATTCCTCCAGGATTTTGTTCGGGCATTCCTTCACGAATTTCATCGGGACTTCCATAAGGAATTTCTTCGGGAATCTTCCTCTAGGAATTTCTTCGAGAATACTCCTCCAGAAATTTCTTCGCGGATTCCTCTAGGAATTCTTTCGGGGATTTCCAGAAATTTCTCCGAGCATTCTTTCAGGAATACTTTGGGAGTTCCTTCAGAAATTCCTCTGAGAACTTTGCAGAAGTTCCCTTGAAATATTGCAGAAATTCCTTTGGAAATCCCTTCAAAAAATTCTTCGAGAATTTATCCAGAACTTCCTCAGGGCATTCTTCCACTTATTCGTCTCGGAATTCTTCAAAAACTTCCTCAAGAAAGTCGTCTGAGAATTCCTCTAGAAACTCTTCTTGAAATTCACGCAGAAATTCATCCGAGCGAATTCCTCAAGCGATATATCCAGGAATTCATCCAAAATTTCTTCTAGAAATTCATCAAAAAATCCCTTCATAAATTCCTCTGGGAGTTTATATAGAAATTCTTCCTAGAATTCATCCATATATTTATCCGAAAATTCCCCAGAAAATGTCCGGTGGAATTTCCTCAGAGAAACCTCAAGTAATTTCCTTAGGGAATCCTGAATAATTTCCCTCAGGGATAACTCACAACATTTCCACACAGAATCCTCAAATGAATTCCTGGAGGAATCCCCGAAGAAACTCCTGGAGTAATCCCTGAAAGAATTCCGAGGAGGAATCCACGGAGGAATCCCTGGACGAATTCCCGGAAGAATTCCTGGAGGAATCCTTGAAAAAATTGCTTGAGGAACCCCCGAAGGAATTCCTGGAGGAATATTCCCGAAGAAATTCCTGGAGGAATTCCCGGAGAAATTCCTGGAGAAACTCCAGGAATTCTTTCGGAGATTCCTCCAGGAATTCGACTGGGCATTCCTCTTGGATTTTTTTTTCCGAGGATTCCTCCAGGAATTATTCCGGGGATTCCTCCAGGAATTCCTCCGAGGATTCCACCAGGAATTCCTCCGAGGATTTCACCAGGAATTCCTCCGGGGGTTCCTCCAGGCATTTCTGCGGGAGTCCCCTAGGAATTCCTCAGGGATTCCTCCGGATGATTCTCTGAGGTTATTCCTTTAGGAATCCCTAAGCAAATTTCTGAGTAATCTCCATGTGAATTCCTTGAGAATTCTCTATGGAAATTTCTTGAGGGATCTCTGAGGTAACTTTTCTGGGGTTTTTGTGTGGGAATGTTGGGAGTTATGAGGAAATTAATGAGGATTCCTTGAGGGAATTATTTGAGATTTCTCTGAGGACATTTAGCTGGGCACTATTTGGGAAATTTTCGAGTGAATATAAGGATGACAAATGACAAGGTAAGACAAATTTCTGGCGGAACTCCCGGAGAATTTTCCGAAGAAAGTATTGGACAAATTCCCAAAGAATTTTCTGGATGAATTTCTTTATGAATTCCCGGAGGAATTTATGGAGGGATTGTTAAATGAATTTCTAGAAAAAAAATTGGATAAATTCCTGGATAAATCGCTTGAGGAATTCGCGGAAGAATTTTCGGAAGAATTAATGAGTGAATTCCAAGAGGAAGTCCTAGAGAAATTCTCAGAGAACTTCCTTGAGGAATTTTTGAAGAATTTTGAGGCTAATTAGTGAAAGAATACCGTGAAGAAGTTCTGGAGAAATTTTCGTAGAAATTTCTAGAGGAATTGTCGCAGAATTTTCTGAAGGGTTTTCCGAAGTAATTCCTGAAAAATTTCAAGAGGAACTTCTGCAACGTTCCAAGAGGAATTTCTGATGGAACTCTCAAAAAAATGTTGAAGAAATTCTGGAGGAATTCCCAAAGGAATTTCTGGAGGAATTCTCGGAGTAACTTCTCGAGGAATTCCTTCAGTAATTTTTGGAAGCGTAAACGAAAAATTGTCTAGAGAAATTCCCGTAGGAGTTTCTTGTGGAGTTCCTGGTGGAATTTTTGGCGGAATTCCCGAGGAAGTTTCTGGAAGAATTCCCAGAGGAATATCTGTAGGTGTTCTCAAGGGATTTTTTGGAAGAATGTCCGGAAAAAAATCCCGGAATTTCTGGAAATTACCGAAGAAATATCTAGAAGAGTTTCTGGAGCGATTCCCGGAGAAGTTTCCGGGGGAGTTACCGGAGGTGTTACCAGAAGAGTTTATGAAGCAGTTCCAGGAGGAATTTTTGGAGCAGTTTCTGTAGGAATTCATTGAAGAACATTTCTGCAGAAATTTCTGGACGGATTTATGACTTTTGGAGGAATGCCCGGTAGAGGACCTCGCGGAGGAGTTTCTGTAGGTACTCTCGGAGGAACTTCAAGAAAAATTCCAGGAACAATATCTTGATGACTTACCGAAGGAATTCCTGAATTAATTCCTCATGGACTTCCTGGAAGTATTCCCGCAGGAATTCCTGGAAGAATTCCCTGAAGAAATTTCTGCAGGAATTCGCGAAGAAATTTCTGTAGGAATTTCCAGAGCAATTTTTGGGGGTGTTCCGAGATGTTTTTTCTGGCGGTATTCCCTGAGAAATTTATGGACAAATCTCCGGAGTAATTTCTTGAGAAATTCCCGGAGCAATTTCTGGATAAATTCCTCGATGAGTAACTTGAGGGATCCTCAGTAGAATTTCTGAGGAATCACCGGAGGAATTTTCGAAGAATTTTTCGAAATTCAGGAATTCAGGTACATATTACCTGAGGACTTTCAAGAGGTATTCCCAAATCGAATTCTGAAGAAATTTTTTGAAGGTTTTTCGGAGGAAATTCTTGAGGAATTGTTTATGAATTCCAGGAGGTGTTCGTGGATGAATGCAGTTAGGGATTTGCGAAGGGAATTCAACAGAAGTTTTAACCCACAAAATGAGTTTCTGCTAGAGAAACCTTCTGTAGGAAATTTCACAAGAATAACACAGCGTAACATTTTTTTTGTCTCAAGAGCAAACTTATGTGTCTCCAAAGGATTTTGGGCCGCTGAATCCGAATCCGGGCTCAGATTTGCTCCAACACGTCACAATTTTGACCTATACCTCAATTTATAGGGCAAAATATGCGATTTTGGGCTTTTTTTACTGCAAGCCATTAAGCATGGACATATTTTTTTAAGCAATCAAAAGGTTAATTGGTCAAATAACATCTAAATTAACGACTCATGCAAAATATTTCGTTTTACCTAATCAAATTTGATAGATTTAAGCATTTTATGTAAGTATGAAAACTTGCTGGCAACTTTTGGAGGGTAACTTGTATGGGAAATATCGTACCTAACATAAATCGCTTAAAACTATCAAATTCGATTTGGTAAAACGAAATATTTTGCATGAGTCGTTAGTTTAGATGTTAATTGACCAATTAACCTTTTGATTGATTAAAAAAAATATTTCTATGCTTAATAACTTTCAGTCAAAAGAGCCCAAAATCGCATATTTTGCCCTATAAATTGAGGTATAGCTCAAAATTGTGACGTGTTGGAGCAAATCTGAGCCCGGATTCGGATTCAGCGGCTCAAAATCTGTCAGAGACACTTATGTTTGCTCTTGAGACATACCAAAAGTTAATTTTTGTTACGCTGTGTAATGTACGTGAAATTTTGTAATCCCTCGAAGAACAAGGAGGAATTTCGGAACGAATTCTATGTAGTGATTTCAGGCAAGATTACCCAGAAAACTAATACAAGACCCCTGGAAGTGTGATCTACCAAAGTAATGGATAAAAATCAGGGAAAGAGCTTCTCAAGGAATCCCGAGTGAAATGTGTTGCGTACACTCCCAATCGAACAGGCTACGCGGGTTCTGCTGCTTTTCTGTTGGCAAAATACAAGCTGCATCAAACGTTCATTCCTGCTAAAACCTATGTTTGAGATTCGGAATTCTGGGATCATCTGGAATCTTGACATTATTTTTGATTCGGAAAACTGACGGCGCAGCTTGATAATGTCCACTGATCATCGATACGGCGAGATGTATCCAACGCTCATCGCGCAATTCCCGCCACAGTCAAATTTAATCAAAGGAATCGGAGGGCACCGGCGAGCACCCCCGAAGGGACGTCCGGGAAGTAAGTGCTACCCCTCATCCAGTTTGATCAATCTCAACGTAAACATTCAGGACAACCTCCAACGGAACCGCAACCAAGAAGAAGTTCAGCATTCCACCTTACTACTGTGGTGCGGGTCCCCTAGTCAAAACACAATTATACGTCAATTTCACGCTGAACATCCGGGTCCCTCCCAACGACAACAGCAGCAGCAAACATCTGCAAATTAACAGCGGAGCGCCGGCCGACCAGAAGTCTTCGGAGGACTGGAACGGCCAGGTGGACTCCCGCGTTCAAGGCGAAGCTCTAGCACCGGCTGTCGATCACGGTCCATCACGCAGGAAGAACAAACTTGTTTGGATGAAAATAGAGTAAATAATCTCCTGCTGATTGGGATTGACATTTCTGCGAGCTGGACTATCACGATAGAGAGGATGGCTGTGTGCTTCCTTTGTTAAATCCTCTCTTGGAGCTCGTTGATGCTTACCGAATGGAGTATTAAAAATTAATCTGGATTTTTTAAAATCGAGATTAAATCTCGTATCAACTACGTTGGCGCTTATGACCATAAGATATACAAAGGTCCGTGAATCAAAAAGGTGAGGGCTGCTTTTGTGAGTTGAAGAAATGTATGGAAAACAATCATATTAGTCGACGCACCTAACTCCGAATTTTTAACTCGAAACGTAATATATGGGCTGCTGTAAGTTAGCAAAACTAGGTGCACGCGAAAAAGTTCGTTCTGATAAAAGTGAACAAAGAAACGCAAGTATGAGAACAAGCAAATATGCACCGTGAACTGGAACTAGTTCCAGCTGTCAATATGGGCGTTCTAGAAACCGTGATATCTAGTTCACGGTGTACATTTCTTATTGTTGTTATCGTTGCTATGCATAATTCCCGTTTGTTCCCGTTGCCGTGACTGAGAGTTCACGTATATCGGAACGGATTGTTTTGCGTGTGTGTATCAGTGGGGAACTCTCAACGGGTGCACGTCTTCGTCAATAGACGCCTGCGGTATATAATTCGTACATGATGGCCTCACAACTCGATCACCAATATGAAAATCCATCGCCGATGCCACCAAAAGCCGATAGCGACAGAAATTCGAGAGCGAAAGTTGTCGTCGGTGGGTCGGCCATACTCTACACTCAGAAATAAAAGTATACACGTTTAGCCTGGGTTGAAGAGAAGTGTTTCGTCAACCCAGGCGAAGCACCAGATAGCATGAAAACAGAAAGAGAGTGAGGGAGATGCGGATACAAAATGCATAAATAATAGTAATTCCGTGTATACTTTTATTTCTGAGTGTACGCAGGGGTGGGAACGAAATCGGCAAGCCAGCGTTAGATTGAAAACCAGCAGGACATCAAAGAAGAAACAGGCCCAGGTCTAGAGGCTCATGGTAGAAATAAAGGAAATCGACAAAAAAATTGACCTGACCACAGGTCAAGGCGACATGGCGGGCAATCGCCCAGGGTGGAGATTTTTCAATTCTGCCATCTGCGCAACCATAGGTGCTCAGGAAGCCAATGGACGAATGATGCGGCTACATTCTTCAAAGCCCGCACGCAGTGGCACTTCAAATTTCCAATAGAACTCATCATCCGAGAGATCAAGTGTTCGAAACCATAATGCTGAAAGTAAAGAACTTGCTGTATGGTTTAAGGTGTCATGATGCATCACCAAGCTTTCACACGAATCATTGAATTTTTGCTGTTCAATGATTGTTTGCCTCGCGTTTTTGAAGTGATAAAAAACTGTCAATCCTGCAGCCACGCAGCAGAAAAAGTATCATCGCAATCACTGCGAGTGAGCAAATAGGATGATACTTTTTCATACGAATATTCGCTTTGGTGGCAGAGAATTATCACTTTGAAATTTCGAGCTACATATCCAACATGGCTGCCGATGCTGATGATGCCGTAAAAAGCCTTAAGCGGCATCAAGTAGCCAGTTGGTCAGTCAGTCAATCTCCGATTACAGCCGGTCAATTGCTAGGAGTATCGTAGACGAGTTCTGGTGCAACGGGAGGATGGATGGAGTATTTTGCTATGCTAACAAAGAGAACTAAATGGTTCGAGAAGCCGTTGTAGCCAGGTGATCTTGTAGTGGTACAGCAGATACGGAACAACTGGGAAAGAGAAGAGATTCAGGAGGTTTTCACGGCCAAACCAGGCCAAGCTCGACGTACAGTGGTGCAGACAGCCCAAGAATTCTTCGCCGACAGTGATGCTGGCAGTCCTGGATGTTGCGAGCAACGACAACAAGGCAGATAAATTCGCTCAGGAAACAAAAGTTGAAAATGGCGGTGAAATGACTATCCATTCCCTCGCAACCGACCGGTCTTTGAGTGAACTGGCAGTTTGGACCGCAGCAGACAGAACAGGCGATAATTGATTCATTCGAAGTATATTGTTAACAGTACACAGCATATAAAATATATTCCATTGTACAGTCAGCTCTCCTATTAGATGCTGCCACCCACATTACGCCCACCGTGTTTTTCAAGCTGTCCTCGAACCAATTTAGTACATTTTTTGTATGTGATGAGTCTATAGTAAGTACTACACTATAGCAGTACTATACACCAAAAAAAATCAACTGGATTCGATGTAAGACAGCTGAGCGATTCCAAGCAACAGCATCAAAATTAAGGAAATTTTTTAATTCATGATTTTCTATTGAACTGAAACTTTGCACAGTTTTTAAGTTCCATCTAAATCGTCATTTTCCGATATCAAATTTTTATTTTGAATCACGACTAACTTTTCAAAAGGGTGTATGTGAAAATGGTTCAAAAATATTCAAAAATCTGCACAGCCAAAATGGTTCGTTCGATTGCAATAAATTTTTCAGCAAAGTTAGATAACTAAATGGTGATTCCTAAGAAAATATACACTGTGAAAAAACATCTTTTTTAACATTGAAAAATATCATTTTTGTCACAAAAACTCAAATATCTCAAAACCCTATCTTTTTACCAACGTAATTTTTTTAGGGAAGACGGTCCATTGTATTAGCAATCTACCAGAAAAATTTGGTGATGGTAAACTAATAAACAAAAAAGTTATAACATTTCAAACATTTCACAATTTTCACATTTGGTAAATATTTTTTTCTGTGTAAATTATTTCGATCAGAAATCGCAGTTAGATGCAGATTTTATTGTTCAGCAAAGTTAGATAACTAAATGGTGATTCCTAAGAAAATGTACACTGTGAAAAAAAAATCTTTTTTTAACATTAAAAAATATCATTTTTGTCACAAAAACTCAAATATCTCAAAACCCTATCTTTTTACCAATGTAATTTTTTAGGGAAAACGGTCCATTGTATTAGCAATCTACCATAAAAATTTGGTGATGATAAACTAATAAACAAAAAAGTTATGACAATTCAAACATTCCACAATTTTCACATTTAGTAATAATTTTTTTTAGTGTAAATTATTTCGGCCGGAAAGCGCAGTTTGATGCTGATTTTATTGTTAATGGCCTTGCGTGAGTAAAACAATCTGTTTTTATTATGTATTATGTATATTATATGTACAGTACTGTTCTGATTTTACCACGCCCTCCGCGCATTAGTCGTTTATTGATTAATTTGCTGTTACATTTGAGGACAAGTGTTTTCCCTCTTCTTCAAGATGAATGTTGAAAGCGTGTTTTGCAACGTTAAAAATATTGAAATGGGTATAAATGTTGAAGTATATTTCAAAGCATTTTTGAAAAGAGGCGTGATTAAATTGTTTAAACAGATGTAGCTGATGGTACGGTGGCATGACTCTCTGCACTTAGCACTTCTGGCAATTTCTCAGTTGTTGTCGTTTTCGAACTTCCTGCGCCCTGCTTTACCGATGATATACAGATGGCTCGTTTGTCAAAGTCTAGACGGCAGGACGTGCAAATGCGTAAATTTGTATTCAATTTGGGCATAACCAGTCTCTTTCAGTTTATCTATGAGATTTCGTAACTCTTTTGAACATTTTTTTTCACAAGCGGTCTACAAGAGAGCGTTGAGTTGAAGACCTTTGAGAAAGCGACTGTTCATGTTGTTCGTTAGATTATAATAAACAAAATCACTTATTAGTTTTAACTGACTAGTTTGGTGTTGTTTGCTTGGACGAAGAAAAAATTTACTATAAAATTTTTAATATCCATAGCGGTAGTATTTTTTTGCTTTTTCGTGAGCATTTTCATGGTACATATGTATACAGTAAGGTGGCCCACACTTATATGAAAAACAAAAATTTCGAAAAATGCCAAGTCTTACCTTCTAAATCAGTTGTTTTGGAGTCCCAGAAGCTACGTTCAAAATTTGAGCAAAATCGGTTGAGCCTAAGGGGGCGCTCAAAACGCTTGAAGTTTGTATGGGAAAACTTGGCCAAATGTATGCAGAAATTTTAAGTTTTCGAATTTTGCCGCCAGGTGGCGCTGTAAGCGTTCAATAATCAAACCCTTTGGTCTTATTGTAGGTGACTATATGCCAAACAACTTTGTCGAAGACCGCAAAGTGATCCAACTTCTGTGAAAAAAGTTATACCCTTGGTAAAGTGAGGATAAACTTTATTGTTGTTTTTCCAATACATGTAAAAGAATAATATCAATAATGAAATCTCACTACTTTGCCTCACTTTGCCTAGGGTATAACTTTTTTCACAGGCGTCGGATCACTTTGCGGTCTTCGACAAAGTTGTTTGGCATATAGTCACCTACAATAATACCAAAGGGTTTGATTATTGAACGCTTACAGCGCCACCTAGCGGCAAAATTAGAAAACTTAAAATTTCTACATACATTTGGCCAAGTTTTCCCATATAAACTTCAAGCGTTTTGAGCGCCCCCTTAGGCTCAACCGATTTTACTCAAATTTTGAACGTAGCTTCTGGGAGTCCAAAACAACCTATTTAGGAGGTAAGACTTAGCATTTTTCGAAATTTTTGTTTTTCATAAAAGTGTGGGCCACCCTAGTATACAGACAAACAAACGTAACACTGACGAAATTTTCATTGACCACGCCTTTAACGATCATTTTGAATCTTGGTTGTGGCTTTCATAACCAGAAGAGTGCCCATCGTTTTTCTTTGCGTTTGACGTTTCACACTAGCGCCTTCTGATGACGATATTGCACAACGCAGTGTTTCGTGAAACATTTCCACCAGGTGGTGGTAGTGTGAACTGGGCGATGGATTTTCACGAAAATTGTTCTAGGCGTTTTGTCTGTTTGTCTGTGGTATGTACCTCTCATGCATTTGTTGTTGTTGAAGTTACTCGCATTTTTCCGATCATAAAGTCTGTTCTCTAAGGGCCGATTTCTTCACCTCGGCTTAACCCGTAAGCCAGGCTTACCCATATAGTTAAACCTGGCTTAACGCCTAAGCCAGGGTGAAGAAATCGACCCTAAGAGGTATTTTTTTGCAGATCAACTAGACGTATACGCGTATATATAAAACTTTTATTATGCAGCTTTCGTCTTCAAAATAAGTTTAATTCCATTTTTCTTATGATCAACAGCTTTTCAACACTATCAAGGGATTTTTTCACCAGTCACGTACAATAAAAAGTATGACAATCTCAATATTTTTGATCACAACACTGGATCGCGTGTAAGGTTCAAATAGATACTATAGTAATTATAAATAATCAAACAAAAATATCATGAAAACAACTTGTTTAATTCATGCGGTAGCCTTTACAATAAAATCAGCATCAAAATATAGTTCTCGAAATAATTTACACAGAAAAAAAAATTTTTTTTTGTTACTAAATGTAAAAATTGTGAAATGTTTGAAATGTCATAACTTTTTTGTTTATCAGTTTACCATCACCAAAATTTTATGGTAGATAGCTGATATAATGGGCCATTTTCCCTAAAAAATTGACGTTGGTAAAAAGATAGGGTTCTGAGATATTTGAGTTTTTGTGACAAAGATCATATTTTTTTATAGTAAAAAAAGAAATTTTTTACAGTGTATATTTTCTAAGGAATCATCATTTAGTTATCTAACTTTGCTGAAAAATTCATAACAATCGAACAATCCGTTTTTGCTGTACAGCTTTTAGAATATTTTTGAACTATTTTCGCATACACCCTTTTGAAAAGTTAGTCGTGAGTGAATATGAAGGTTTGATATCGAAAAATGGCGATTTAGATGAAATTGAAAAACTGTGCAAAGTTTCAGATATTTTTGAAATGGTCGCTCAGGATCGACTGACATGACTCCGTGGAATTCCTCAGCTGAGAAATGAAAGTATGAAGCTACTCGTACATCAAACTCGATGATCTCCAAAGCACTCTTCTAATCAACTTATTCGCCATTCCCAACCACTTGCTTCTCTGGTTTTCGACTGAAATCGCTTTTTCTTCACAATCACATCTATTTTTCAGCTCAGTTCTGCTTTGTTTGTCAACCACATATTTATAACACCCCGCCATATCCTCGAAAGTTAATGTTCAGCAGTAAAGTTTTTCACAACCTTGAAATCATGTTCACACTAGTCCCCTCAGATTATGTACCAAATTGCTGCCTGTCACTGCGCCAAGTAAGTATAAGCGAGAGGAAAACTTCCCCCGCTCAAACTCTAAAAAGGTTTCTCCGGCGACGGATCGTAAATATCTACCTTCTTGGCACCCCTCGCCGATGTACAACAAAGTTTTTTATCGTTTCAAAGCAAAATTAACGATTGCTATTAGGTAAATTGATTCGCAAAAAAAGTTTTCCTACGTTTTACGACAACAGAGCAAATTAGGTTCCGAGTAAACGAAACGTAAAAAGGGATATAATTTAATTTTTAACGACGAGAGGGGGCCCATTCCTTGGGAGACGAGTACGGATTGATGCTTTCGTTGTCGTTGTTTGAGTGCATGTGAATAAGAGGATTTATGGGAGACAGTCTAGACGAACTTGTGTAAATTTTAATTCCATTATTATTGCTGTTATTCAAGTTCATCGTGACCATGGAAAATGTTGATCCCTCTGCAACTGGTTGTGCACAGTCAAGGCTCGCCCAGGAGAGATATTGTCAGTCTGCTTCACTACATGTATACAGGATATGTAGGCGGACATTTTTTTCCACCGGTGTGATGAGGAAATCCTTCTCGTCGCGGTTGTCGCCGTGGAAACTGCCGAAACATTTAATTTCTCGTTGGGTACAAACGTGACCGTCTAGCTAATGCATTTTTGTTGTCCAGTTATACCCATAGGTAATCTGATGCTGGGCAAGCACGTGGAAAAAGTGGTCACCGAGGTCGTCATGACGAATGATGTTGTGAATATTTTACGGCGACTTTTTTGTTATTCTATATTTTCAATCTGTGGTGAAATTTGAATGATTTATAACAAGCTCTGCATTATCACTTTTGCAGTTTAAATTAGTATTAAAGAGTATTAAAGTCTTCATAGCTTCAACAGTTTGTATATCATAAAGGTTGAAAACGTGATTAAGCAGAGGAAGAGTGTTTTTAATATACATTTAATTTTTCCGTTGTACAGCTTCAGACTGCCCCATCCACAACAAACCGTGTCTAAAGCTATGTTTGTCTATCCTAGCTGGATCCGTTTTCTCTCATCTAAAATCCGTATTTGAACAGTGGGTCCGTGGGAGGACGTCCGCTGAGGTTGCGGAGTGGGCCTCGTTGCCCAGAAACGTCGCATCACGTTAAATCCTGTTTGATGAGGAAGATTGACGTCGTATCAGACAGACATGGCACGGGCACACACGTACATAAACAAACTGTCAGTAGTTGAATGGGATAAGGGAGGTAGACATCCCTTTATTTATCCTTTGTTCTGGGGAGAGGCATAAATCAGGAATTGTTTTATTTTCCTCGGCAAACACATTTACAAAGGCAACATTAATACGCTCACTATTTTTGGCGCTAAGAAATATGAAGCAACATTTGTTATCAGGCTTGAGTATAATGTTAAAATTTAGAATACAGAGCTCACTAAATAGGAAACAGCATTTTTACTTACTCACTTACTTACTTACTTACTTACTTACTTACTTACTTACTTACTTACTTACTTACTTACTTACTTACTTACTTACTTACTTACTTACTTACTTACTTACTTACTTACTTACTTACTTACTTACTTACTTACTTACTTACTTACTTACTTACTTACTTACTTACTTACTTACTTACTTACTTACTTACTTACTTACTTACTTACTTACTTACTTACTTACTTACTTACTTACTTACTTACTTACTTACTTACTTACTTACTTACTTACTTACTTACTTACTTACTTACTTACTTACTTACTTACTTACTTACTTACTTACTTACTTACTTACTTACTTACTTACTTACTTTTTTACTTACTTACTTACTTACTTACTTACTTACTTACTTACTTACTTACTTACTTACTTACTTACTTACTTACTTACTTACTTACTTACTTACTTACTTACTTACTTACTTACTTACTTACTTACTTACTTACTTACTTACTTACTTACTTACTTACTTACTTACTTACTTACTTACTTACTTACTTACTTACTTACTTACTTACTTACTTACTTACTTACTTACTTACTTACTTACTTACTTACTTACTTACTTACTTACTTACTTACTTACTTACTTACTTACTTACTTACTTACTTACTTACTTACTTACTTACTTACTTACTTACTTACTTACTTACTTACTTACTTACTTACTTACTTACTTACTTACTTACTTACTTACTTACTTACTTACTTACTTACTTACTTACTTACTTACTTACTTACTTACTTACTTACTTACTTACTTACTTACTTACTTACTTACTTACTTACTTACTTACTTACTTACTTACTTACTTACTTACTTACTTACTTACTTACTTACTTACTTACTTACTTACTTACTTACTTACTTACTTACTTACTTACTTACTTACTTACTTACTTACTTACTTACTTACTTACTTACTTACTTACTTACTTACTTACTTACTTACTTACTTACTTACTTACTTACTTACTTACTTACTTACTTACTTACTTACTTACTTACTTACTTACTTACTTACTTACTTACTTACTTACTTACTTACTTACTTACTTACTTACTTACTTACTTACTTACTTACTTACTTACTTACTTACTTACTTACTTACATACTTACTTACTTACCCACTTACTTAATTTTCGACTACCAAAAATGGCAAATATGTAAAAAAAAAATGAAGCATAGCATAGCATAGCATAGCCGACCGTACACATCCTGGGGTGGCTGTCGATAGAGACGTTTAATGCGCCAGAAAAGTTGCCTGGGACTTGACAAACCTTTCATTTAACGAACTCTCGACACCTGGCCAGGTTCTTACGATCAGCGGAGATGGGAAGGAAATGTTGATTACATATCTACTCAGAATGTGTCCAAGAACTTGGCCCACTTCATAGATATCTGGAGTTGGAAATTGGTTAGGGTTTGAGGACAAACATCTTGAAATCCCGCTTGAAAAGTGCCTCAGAACTTCAGACGCACAAATTTCAAGAAGTAAGCTTCAAACAACAGTGTATTTTATTATTCTGTTGTTGCTCACTTGTACAAAGCTTAAAATAGAAAGATCAGGTGCGTTGGTTTTGTTTACGAAGAGATTTGTGCGCCCGAAATCGTGAGTAGGCGCCAAAGTCGGCCATTGTGGCGGCCATTTTGGGATTCTAACAAGTCTGTCCTTAATGGGATACTTTCCTTGGCGAAAAAGCAGATATTTGGCATAATTACAAATATATAAAAATGAATTTCTGTCTGTCTGTCTGTCTGTCTGTCTGTCTGTCTGTCTGTCTGTCTGTCTGTCTGTCTGTCTGTCTGTCTGTCTGTCTGTCTGACCGCTATGGGTTCGGAAACTACTGAACCGATCGGTGTGGAATTTTGTATGTGGGTGCTGTTGGGACCGGGGCTGGTTCTTAGCTTGGTGCGGGACCTCTCCGGTCTTTGGAACGGGGGGCTCCCATACAGATGACTTTGCGGGGGACGTCCCTATGAAGCTGTACGTCAAAAAACACAGTAGGCAGGCAGTACGACGTTTGCCGGGACAGCTAGTTACAAATATAGTAAGATATTGAAATTTGCATTTACCTGCATTGACCTGAAAACAATAATTATTAAATCAAAATGGCTTGATCCTACCAAACTGGGATATTTTCTTATGACTTGGAGAGATCTTCTGCTGTCGATCTTGCACTAGAGTAGATTTTCAGTCCTCAACTGGCCATGTCGTCTCTGCAAGGGATTCCGGTCTTAATCAGAAAATTTCCTCCTGGGAATCGAGATCTCTAAACTTCAGCGTTGAGCTTTCCAACTCGTCGGAAATCGGGCAGCTTGCTATTGACGCCGATCCGCAGCAGAACGTGTGGAAGGAAATCCATCCAACTTCTTCAAATGCAAATGCTATACCTGAAGGCTCCTTTTCTTACCGTTTGAATTCACTGACGTCGAACCGCTTTCCTTTGTGCAACAAACTTTGGCTAGATGCTGTTTGTTGTGGCGAATTTTTCAAACGTCTTTCAATAGGCTTATGTTAAAAAAAAATTGAAAGTTTTATATAAATCGAGTTGAAAATCACGAACACGAAAATACTAACAGCCAAAATGTTCGATGCGTCCACCCACGCGCACAGATTACTTCGATCTTTGGTGACCAATTTTCTCGGCAAATATGTATAAACATAAAGCAATGATTAAATAAGCTGGGCTCATGAGAATTATTCATGAAGCCAAGAATAATGTCATAATCCTGGATTTAGATCCTGTTGCTTTACTACCAGATTCATAAAATTATGGTTTGGTGAGGTGGAACCATGCATAGAATTCATGAAATTAGAAATTACTTTTATGATTCCGTCGTCGTCGGACCTAAATGCTTCTCAGTCAAGATAAGTGTAACGCTAGGAAGCGACCATGAATACAACACAGCGCAACATTGTTTGTCTCAAGAGTAAACTTATGTGTCTCTGACAGATTTTGTTCCGCTGAATCCGAATCCGGGCTCAGATTTGCTCCAGCACGCCACGATTTTGTGCTATACCTCAATTTATAGGGCAAAATATGCGATTTTGGACTTTCTTGACTGCCAGCCATTAGGCATGGAAATATTTTTTAAGCAATCAAAAGGTAAATTGGTTAATTAAAATCTAAATTAACGACTTATGCAAAATATTCCATTTTACCAAATCGAATTTGATAGTTTTGAGTGCTTTATGTTAGGTACGATATTTTTCATACAAGTCACCCTCCAAAAGTTGCATGCAAGTTTACATACTAACATAAAGTGCTTAAATCTATCAAATTTGATTTGGTAAAATGAAATATTTTGTATGAGTCGTTAATTTAGATGTTTATTAACCAATTTACCTTTTGATTGCTTAAAAAAATATTTCCATGCTTAATGGCTGGCAAAATCACATAGTTTGCCCTATAGATTGAGGTATAGCACAAAACTGTGACACGCTGGAGCAAATCTGAGCCCGGATTCGGATTCAGCGGCCCAAAATCTGTCAGAGACACATAAGTTTGCTCTTGAGACAGACCAAAAGTTAATTTTTGTTACGCTGTGTAATTTATGAAAATTCTTGTTTCTATTCATGATTCTGGTCAACTCATTCATGATATTATGAATCAAAACTATGATATTATGACTTGGGAGACATCATGAGAACATGATTTTTCTTTTATTTATGATGAGGGGAATGGATTTTTTTCCGTGATAATGTCAGAGCGGGAGAGGAATTATGCTCACGGACTAACGGGCCTCAGACGACAGAAGTATTGTCAATATTTTACTGGTCACTAAAATTTATTAATATTTTCACTAAGGGTATGCGGTATACCGAATGATTTCGCCAACCACACTTCGAAACAAAATTCCACTGAATTCCACAGAAGTCACCTAGGCGAAATTTATGATTTTGAATTTCGTTTCGTTTCGCCAAATTCTAAAAATTTCGTCTCCAAAAAATAATTTTTGACGAAATTAAACGGAATTCCGCGGAATGTCTAATAAATTTCGAAAACAAATATATAGTGTTAAGATGACTCCCTGTATCACTCCTATTTCAGCACTTCTTTTTCGATTCTTATTTCTAACAATCATCGAGCGCAACAGTAGTGGTGTTGCCTTTTTACATTTGTTCTATAAACAAACAAACAAAAATAGCACCTCTTTGTCTCGCTTTCACCAATGTAAACATTTCAAGATTATTTATCATTTAAAAGAAAATCAAGCAGTAGACTACTCTGTTTTGCTAAAAAACAATGAAACATGTCTCAATATTACGAAAAACTCCGAATTTTATGTGTAATAAGCTTAAAATGATCCAATACTCTTAGTATGTTCTTCCGCTGTTGATGTTTGCAAGCAGCAGCAGTGTTGGCGGACAGTGCGGAGGAGATTTCACAAATAAAAATTATTTGCTTTTATTACTATCATATGTGATTCAAAGTACAACAATAATCATTCGAAGAATAGTTTTCTATTTTACGACGAATCTATATATATAAAAAAGAGTTTGATGTACCTTTGAGGCAACAAAACTCACGAACGGGTGAACCGATCAGCATGACTCTTGCACGGTTCGATTCGTATTCATGGTGGCTGTGTTTATATGTAAAAAAAGTTAGGGAAATGAAATGAAAAAGTGGATTAATTAAGAATGTGCTGAAACTTGAGCGACCTGGGTACAAAGTCAACACGATCGCAGTTAAATCAATCTAGAGTGCGGTGCTGAAAAGATCTCAAAAGCTGTCAAACCACCGCAACTGGCAAGACAAAGTTTGCCGGGGCAGCTAGTAATCGATAAATTTGAGTTGACCATTTCAATGATTGATTGATTTTATTGATGAATTTGGCCCACAAGATCGGTTGTGTGGTGTGGTTGAGACAAATTTGAATAATTTTCAAGTTTGAGTGAAAATATTTCTTTGTGGTATAGATAGTTCGAAAGAGAATTTTAATTGGAATAGTGTGTTCTATATTTCTTTTCAAAATATCTTGCGTGAAGTGGAGAATTTTAGAGAAAAGGTAAGCGTCGATTTTCTTACGTAAATGTATTAGTGCAATACTGCGTATAGTTGAATTTGGATGATGATTCTGAAGAATCCATTTTGTGATGACACAAGAAAAGGCCTTAATGTCCACATCATCTATCAAAGATCTTGTTAATCTCAAGTTACTGAAAAGTTTGAAAAAAACATCTCGAATATCGAGAGACAAACCACTTCCAGGTTCTACAATAATAAAAAAATCTCGAATAACCCACTTATCTTGAACCTACCATCAAGATCTTGCTCAATAAGTATGCTTTCAATATTTACGGAATGCGTGATCATACATAATATTTTAGTTCCTGGCTTCAGTTTAAATTCTCAACAGGAATTTTTATCAGAGTAATGGAGAATATTAGGATAGGATGATAAGTTCTATGAAAACATGGAAGCTCTCCCAGGATATGTCTCTAGAAAAAAAAATAACGAAAATCTCAGAAGAAAAGACTAAAGCAAATTCGGTAGAGGGTTTGGTACATGGAAAAGTTTCTGTAGAAACCCTTTTCCAGTAAATTTCCAGTGCAACGCTTAATAGTTTTTTATGCAACAAGTTGCAAAATGATGATTTTTTCAGCACGAGTCGTACATTTATCCAACGAGGCTTGCCGAGTTGGATAAATACGACGAGTGCTGAAAAAATCGAGTTTTGCAACGAGTTGCATACAAAAATTTTTGCCATTACGAAAAATACCCATTCAATATGATCTTTTCTAGCAGCACAACCATGTATCAGAAGTAACCACGTGCGAGCATCCATGCTTGCCAGCGTAGGTTTTTGTTCGATCAGGTAGGCTGTGATGTAGTAGTTAGTTGACATTCAGGCATCATACACATCAGTCGAGTGTGAGCCTAGTGAAAGCATTTTCATTTTTAAAGCTGATCGGATTCGTCCGAAAAGCTTAAAACAGATTGTTTCGTGAATACGACGAGTATCTGCCTGCCGATATGTCCGGGTTTCGCAAAAACTCCTTCGTAATTGACCTTAGCGTCATGCCAGTCAGACCGAAGCTGAGCGTAGTGCAGGATTTTGTGTTCTCCAAAATGACGCTTGACATGAATCTGGTCAAAAATCTGCAAACAAGCATCTCCAAATCACAGGTCATAATAGAAGTGGACTCCGCAGCATCGGCGGAACAAATCATAGCCCAGCACAACCTAAAACACTCGCTCGAACACGACAACCAGCTGTACCCAATTCCTGTTCACTCAGTCGATAACGCTATTGAGGTTAAGGTGTATGATCTTCCCCCTCATATGCCCAACAATCTCATAGCGTCGCACTTCTCGCATTTCGGGAAGATCATTTCTGTTAGAAATGATGTATGGAAGGACTACTTTCCGGGAGTCCCAAATGGAGTGAGGATAATTCGCATGGAGGTACTAAAACCGATTCCGTCATACGTTCCCGTGGCCGGTGAGCTGTCGTACGTCTTGTACAGCAACCAGACGAAAACATGCAGGCATTGCGCTCAAAAGATCCATATCGGAAAATCCTGTTCGGCTGCCCGGAAAGAAGCTACCACAAATGCTGATGAGTTTCCAACCTTAGCGCAAATTGTCAGCGGTGTCGCTGACGATTCTGCAAACGAGAGCGAACATGTTGTTGAACTGATGGATGACAGCGAATCTTGTGATGGATCAATAATCAGCGAGGAAATAATCGAAGAAACGCCCATGATGGAGGTCCAGAAAGCAAAACGAAAACCCAAATCGAAATCAGAAGCTGCCGGAAACTCCACCCCTGAGCAAGCAAATTCTCCTAAGCCCTCAACGTCAAAGAAAACCGCTGATACCGAATCAGAATTCGACCCGCAGGGAGGTCGAAAACGCCCACTTTCTCCCAAACTATCTGAACCCGAAAATCATCAACCACCACGCAGTTCCAAAACGCAACGTCAACTTTCCAAGTAATGTTCATCAAACTTTTCTCTATGGTAAGCATATACAACAGTGTATGCCCTGCCGAAGCAATGTCCGATACTGCCCGCCTAATGATTGTGCCACCTTTATTAGGAAAAATCGCCCAAAACTTCTATCAGCCGTACATCCAATTGATTCTCCAAACGAACACCTTTCCAACGCTGGAGCAACGCTTTCATCCAAAGGTAAAAGCATTTAGTATATGTTTAGCCGAAGCCGCGCTCGATACTGCCACCCTGAAACAGATGTCATTCTCAACAGAATTCAAACCACCAAAAAGGACACTACGTTACCGGGGACAACTCATCGCAATCGCACTTTCTTCCAAGCCATCCGAAGTCATCGCTGGAGCCCAATCTGCTTGCGAAGGTAAAAAGCATAGTATATGCCTAGTCGAAGCGCCCATCGATACTGCCGTCTCTGTCAAGAAATTTTCACCACCCACAGGCCCACTGTGCTCATCACCAACATCATCGTGCACAATCAGCATCATCCAACGTCATCTCCTGAACGTCATCATAACTACGCTTTCTTTGGTATCGCCAATTGGTACACTTCGGTGGATCACTATGAATAGACACAACGATATTTTTGTTTTTGTCAAGACTCAGGTGAGCGTATCGTTAAACAAACAATCGGGTATTGTGGGCTCGGCACGTCAGTGTGACATACACTGTCATCCAGCTTATTGCAAGAACTCAGAGACAGAGAACGCGAGTAGGATATTTGCTCTGTTTCGACCAGGCGAGCTAAGGTATAGTGCAAATTAGTGTCCCTGATGGCAAACATGGATTTGATAAGCTACAATTTAGCGACCATTAACATAAACAACATATCAAATCAAACTAAGATAGACGCATTGAGCTCATTTCTTCGGTTGAACGACATAGACATAGCTTTTCTTCAGGAAGTTGAAAATGATTCAATTCAACTTTCTGGATACGAACTGATTTGTAACATAGATTCGCGTCAGAGAGGCGTTGCTTTTGCGGTTAAACCCAATGTTGAGTACAGTGCGGTGCAAAAATCTCTGGATGGTAGGCTGATCACATTAAAACTAAAGAACAATGTCACTCTGTGCAACATCTACGCACCTACAGGTGCTCAAAGTACAACTGCTCGAGAAGATTTTTTCAACACGTCTTGCGCGTATTACTTGAGGAGTTGCAATGGCCCCATTATTATGGGTGGCGATTTTAACTCCATAGTAAATCCAAAAGACGCAACAGGTGCTACACCTCGAAGCAACATGACATCCAGGCTTATGACTTCACTGGATTTGGTCGACGTGTGGCGGTGTTTGAGGAGAAATGATACCGACTTCACTTTCTTGCGTGCTGGATCGTGCTCACGATTAGACAGATTTCTACTTTCAAGAGGCTCAACTGATTGGTTGCGCACAATTAATCACTCAGTTAACTGTTTTAGTGACCATAAGGCTGTTATCATGAGAATGGTGCTCCCGAAAACAGGTCCTCTTATCGGGCGTGGTTTTTGGCGCTTGAATACACATGTTTTGGATGATGAGGAAACAATACGACTAGTTCAGAATAGGTGGCAATATCTAGTTCGACAACGACCAAACTATCGCTCTTGGTGTTCTTGGTGGCTAGATTATGCCAAACCCAAAATTGCTTCTTTCCTTCGTTGGAGAACATCCTTACAATTCCAGGACTCGCGAAATACAATGAACTTGTTATATGCCGAGCTTTCAAGGGCTTACCAATTGTACGTAAATGACTCTGCGCAACTTTCTCGAATCAACCGTATCAAAAGTATAATGCTCTTGAAACAAAGGGAATCTACTAGAAATTGGCAAAACACCAACGAATCTTTCATTCAAGGAGAACCAACATCTCTTTTTCATCTATCTGAGAAGCAATACAAACGTTCGAGAACACTGATTCGTGAGTTGGAGATTGATGGAAACTTAACCAATGACGGGGGTGAAATCGAACAAAATATAGTTTCGTTTTTTGAAAATCTTTTTCAAGATGTTGACCAAAATGCAGCAACAAACGATTTCCTACCATCGCGTCGAATCCCTGACAACAACAGTTTTAACGACAAGCTTATGGATCCAATCACATCGGACGAAATCTACCTCTGTATCAAGAATAGCTGTCCAAGGAAATCACCAGGAGAAGACGGGCTACCCAGGGAATTCTACACGAAGTGTTGGAATATAATACACCGCGAATTCACTCTGGTTTTGAACGAGTTCATGCAGTCCCCTAACGTGAACCAAAAATTCATGAATGGCGTTGTAGTTCTGGTAAAAAAGAAAGGGTGTTGTAAAACTGTGCATGGTTATCGTCCGATCACCCTACTGAATTTCGACTTCAAAACTTTCACCAGGGTCATAAAACACAGAATGACACCACTGATGGAATTAGTACTGTCAAAACATCAAAAATGCTCAAATGCACAGAATAATATCTTCCAGGCTACACTGAAAATTTTAGACAAAATTGCTTCCTTAAAACACCACCGACAATCATCTATGCTGGTGTCTTTTGACCTTGATCATGCGTTTGATAGAGTCAAGCACAGCTTTTTACTAGAGACTATGCAACACATGAACTTCAACGTACAAGCAGTAGAACTACTGCGGAATATAATGGAAAACTCTTTCTCCAGAGTACTCATAAATGGCAAGTTAACTCGACCCTTTCGAATATGTAGGTCGGTGAGACAAGGAGACCCCTTAAGTATGCTCTTGTTCGTGTTATACATGCAGCCATTAATTGACAAGATTGTTGCTGCCGGTTGTGCCGGGGACGCACTCAACGTGTATGCGGATGACATTAGTATCTTTGTTCCTGATTATCGGACGCTTCAGCAGGTTGTGAGAATCATACATGATTTCCGGAATGTTTCAGGGGCAATTCTCAATCTTCAGAAAACGTTGGCTCTTAAAATTGGTGAAATGCCATCACAGGATTCGATGCAGTGGCTAAACTTCGTAAACTCGATTAAAATATTAGGAATATACTTCACTGAAAAAGTGAAAGACACTATGGAGAAAACCTGGACAAATGTTATCAAAAACTTGAAATGGCGTCTTTGGATGGGGAGAGCGCGGTCGTTAAATCTGCTTCAAAAAATCACATTGATAAACACCTTTGTATCATCCAAACTATGGTACACAGCCTCTACACTTCCATTGCCGAAAAAGTTTGAAACCCAAATTCTTAAAGAATACCGAAACTTCCTTTGGATCGGTGGGAAAAACCACATTCGCTTGGAAACACTCTTTCTCCCGAGGATTCGAGGCGGTTTGAACCTACACTCTCCAGGATTGAAATCGGTGTCATTACTCGTGAATAGAACTCTTCTAAACTTGCATAACCTTCCTTTCTTGAGGAGTTTTTTGAACACGGACGATGTTCTCCGAATTCCTGCTGCCTTGCCCCAGGTCAAGGCCTTTGCGTTAGAAGTAGCTACACTATCTCAAAGGACTCTACTGCAACACAGCTCTTCCAACATCTACAGCGAACTAATATCAGAAGAGAGCGATCCGCCGTTGCTGCATGCTAATCGTCGTTGGAACCTCGTCTTCAAAAATGTCCTGGATCGCCGGATACCGTCTGCTCATCGTTCTGTTTGGTATGCAGCTATTCATGGGAAGATAACAACGAACGAGTTACTTTTCAAGCAAAATCGCCGAATTTCTCCAAACTGCCACCATTGCCCGGGAATTGTGGACACAGTTGAGCATAAACTCTTCGAATGTCGAATATCCAACCCTATATGGATCTTCGTAAAAACACAAATATCCCATATCATGCCGTCACTTCGTTGTAAAAGTCCTGTTTATTTCTTGTTTCCTGAACTACGAGGTGTACCATCCAGAGAAGCGCAAGAAGTAAAGATTATTTTTGCCAAATTCTTAAATTTCGTGTGCAATACCCCTGAAGCAAATATTAATGTAAATAATTTTAGGTTTGAATTATTATAATTGTAGATATAAGGTTGTACTTCAATAAAGACAAGTTTGAACAAAAAAAAAGTAGTTGTCAACAATGTTCGAGCTCCCGACGTCAAACAGTTCTAGACGAACATTTGAAAAGGGCCTATCTGCTTTTTGTAAACAAACATGTTTCTGTCTCTGAAGGGCCCATCTGCATCCATCCACGCACATCAACACCCTTAAAAGATAGCATGAAGAACACTATTTCTGATAAGGATGTTGATGTGCGTGGGTGGATGCAGATGGGCCCTACACAGACAGAAACATGTTTATTTACAAAAAGCAGATAGGCCCTTTTCAAATGTTCGTCTAGAGTTGTGTGGAGGTGTAAGAAAAAGTCGATTCAGCAAGAGCCTCTGAATCGGGATTGAAATCGTCCCGATCCGGATACCAGCAATCAGTGGATGTAGAGGTAGTAGCTGAATCTACGGGAGGCGCTTCAGAAAGTGAAAAGTGCGTTAGGCCTAAAGTGCCGAAAAGTGCTACATTTTAGCACTCTTAAGAGTTCCGAAAAGTAGTGCTTTTCGGCACACTTGCATCAGCGGTGAAAAGTAGGCCATTTCAACATACTTCAGCCAATTGAAATGACCTATTTTTCACAACGTAATGGCAAAAAAGAGTTTTATCATCAAATCTGTATGACGAAGTGTCATAGGGTCGTGGACGTATTTTGACCTGGGGTAGGTATTTTGGCTACATTTATCGTATAATCTCTACAGAATCTTGGCAATTTTTTATTATAACTTCCAATGATTATAATCATTTGCCAATATTTTGTAGAGATTATATAATATATGTAATAAAATTCCCAAGGTGAGCCAAAACACCTACCCTGGGCTAAAAAAACCTTCAATACCGTACACGGTTAAACTCTTTTTCTTTTGCTGATAAGAAATTCCGTAAAATTTCATGTTCGTCCTGTTGTTTTTCGTAGAGCTCTTCTTAACTGAGAAAGTTTGCAGATACTTAAAGGAGTACTTTTGCGATATTCGGATGAATTTAAGAGAATACTGTGAAAAAATATGAGGGAATCATGTTTTTTTTTATTGTTAAATTTCTAAAATATGTTCAGGTGAAGACATCGATGAAGGAGTTCATGGCGGAATTCTTGAAGTATTTCAAGTGGAAAGTATGTGATCGTAAGGATCCATATCGATATTTTAAACGAATTTGCTCAGATACCTTCAGAAGTGAATTGAAAATGTCAAAAGGTTAGATGAGCACGACAAACTCTAACATCGTTATGTGCGCAGCTAACTTTTATACTAAATTTCGGTAAAAAGACGTTTGTTAGCTAAATTTCATCAGATTATTCACCATCATAGTCTGTGATATGGTGAGGTTTTTTTGTCAGATACATAAGTTCTGAAAAATCTTTTTTATTTTTTCTTCAACTGTTGGAACAATATATTTAGCCCTTGGTGAGTTGATTTTGGGACCCACAGTCTTTTGGTAGTGGTAATTGATCCCAAGTCCTTGGTGAAAAGAGCATGCACTTTAACCGTAGTGTGGCCAGCAAAAAAACACCCGTAGAAGGCCGGCAGGGTACCCGGGTACCCACGAAATGAAAATGATCATATCTCAGCGATTTTTCCACCGATTTTAAAAGTTTTTACCTCATTCAACTCAGAAACTCATTATCTATCGAGATCGTATTTGGTTGGACCGATCCGATCACCATAGGTACCGGAAAATCCGGATTTCCGGACCCATGTTTTTATACAATACAATATACGGGATTTTCGGTAGGTTAGTAGCAATGTCGGTACCAAGCATCGTAAAATTGCTTTGGCATATTGTATCTGACCGGCCTGGAATCATAAAACGTGTTGACTTTGAAACTGTGATTTCGGAACACGCTTCCCGTGGGGCCATGGTTGACCATAAACACTTTAAGGTATCCTAGCTTTAACAATGTGGGTTTCAAAATGGTATAAGAACATGCTCCCAAAAATATGGATTTTCCGAAAACCACGGTGATTAGATCGATCCCGATTGATGATGAGTTTCTGACCTGAATGAGCTAAAAATTTCCAAAATCGATGAAAAATTGACGGAGATATGATCATTTCAATTTCGTGGGTACCCGGGTAGCCTGCCGGCCTTCCACGTAATAAAAAAATGCAGGAGCCCCTCCCTCTGCCCCTCCTCACTTCAAAATTCGGTCAACCCCATTAACCCTCTTCGTGTGTTAGGGTCATTATGACCCCTAAACGTGCACTAGGTCAGCGAGGTGCGCGCAAGCTAATGCACGAAGAAGGTTAATAGATGTATATTCACGAGTTCTAAGATCTAACAGAGTTCCAACATCCTAGTCTCAATAACCATTAAAATATCGAGATTTGAAATTGAAAAAGGTACCCTGGTACCCTGCCGGCCACATAAGTGTTAGCCATCATACCAGGTCCGCTATAGTTCAGATCTATCTGGAAGAATTTTTGGCCTCATACCTAGAGATTATAGTGTTATATTTATCTAATTTCAAGTTTGCGGATGCCTTTATATTTAATGAGTGCGCATACATTTCTTAAGTATTCTTTTCAATTTATAGGGTCTGGGACCATTTGGGTAGGAGCACCTATTTTGGGCACTTGCTACTATAACTCAGCCAACTGTGAACCGATTGACTTGATTTTTGAAACACGATCAGGAAGGCGCAGTATCTAACTATGTTCAAAAATTCAAGTCAATTGGTTTGTTATTGACTGAGTTATATCAGCAAGTGCCCAAAATAGGTGCTCCTGCCCAAATGGTCCCAGACCCTATATAAGTTTTACTGGATATTTTCTGATAATTTCAATCATCTATCAATTTCAGGCTTAGATTTTAGGCTTTTTCCAGAAAATATGCTCTTTAACAAAGCTTGATTGGTAAACATCTTCAGGTTTCTGATAAACAATCGGCATGCTAGCATCTTACAGCATAGTCGAAATGATGCAATGCATTATTAATGTGCTCTTAATAAGTCATTGGAGCAATCTTATTAGGTTATCAGTGTAACTATTACAATTTTTAATATGTAGGGTGCATGTACCAATTATGGCACTACATAAGGAAAAATATTTGTACAAAAATAACGACAAGACCAACGGATGCCATCAATATGTTAAAAGATAGCTTAGTTTCTATACTTTACATGAAAAAATATAGAAACGGAGTCAAAACTACTTTCAATATTTATTACAGCGTGTGCCAATGATAGGAACCCTGTACCAATTATGGTTACATTTTTTAACTTTGGTTCCTTTTCGCACTATTTGCATGAATTCCTTATGGGGTTAGTAATAATTGGTAGGGTGGGGCGGGGCAAGATAGGTCATCTAAGGATGGATCACCATAACTTTGTAAATACAAATCGTATTGGTTTGTATTCGTCCACTACTCTTTGATACAATAGTTAGCTATGCTAAAATTCAATAAAAAGTTCATTAAATACAAAATATGATGTTAAACAAGTAGTTTTAAAAAGTGATCGATTTTGCGCCGTGAAAAAAGAGCGGGGCAAGTAAGTAATTCACATTTTCTCAACGAAAAACGTCAAAATATAAGATTTGTTCCGCATTCATATATGATCTATGTCCATACTGAGTAAACAAGAGCTACTAGTAAACATTTTATAAATTTATTTGGAATATAAAAACTTTACGATATGGGTTACCCTAAAGTGACTTGAAAATCGATGTTTTCAGTAAAAAATATCATAATTTTATGTTTTAATTTTGAGCATTCATTCCGCTTGATTGAAGTTATTTATGAGATAGTCTTGTAACAAAAAAACAAAAAAAAAATGAATGCTCCAAAATACGTTCCAAATTGAAGGTGACCCATCTTGCCCGCGGCCGTTTATATGGAGATTATATGGAATGTATCACATAAGAGAAATGACTAAAAAGCATATTATTTTTTATTTCCAATGAGAGTGAATAATTTTTCAATCAATGCCCCAAAATTTTGCGTATATTCACGCTGGTCATCTAACAAAATTATCAACATAATCAAAACATGACTAATGCGCCCGAAAATGGCACTGACCCATCTACACTATGGCGAAAAATGGTACAAGAAAGCCCAAATTTTAGGAAAAATGATTTATTTCTACTATGATTTGAGCATAATGTGGAGTTTAAATGAGTGCAACCATCTTTTGTGAACGTGATCTGTAGTCCACAATTTTTTTTCTTGTTGAATTACATCGTTAAACGGTGAAAATTAACTAGCCATAATTGGTACACTTACCCTATACGTCGCGAAAAATTGTATAAAATATAAATGGCATTGTAGCAAAAGAAGCTAGGGGATGAGAGTCGTTTTGAGAATGCAATTCGCGTCACCGCAAACATACAGTATCAATTCGTACAAAATTGATGTAACTGCAAAATTCCGCGAAACTTTTACGAAAATTTCATTTTGTTTCGAAAAATACCGAGTGAGTTCGGATTTCATATCGATCTCACGAAACATTTTTGAATTTCGTTTACTTTCGTACCGCATCGTATCAGAAATTTTATATTTCGTTTCGTTTAGTTTCGCCTTGAAAAAATCCTATACCGCATACTTTTAATTTTCACCGAATCCGACCCGGGTTACCCACACTGCGTCGCTCCATACAAATGTCGATTTCAGAGGGGTAATTAGGGGAAATATTGAAACGCGAAATCAATCACATTTTTTTTAATTCCCCTCAATATTTGCATCAATGTCGCCTTCACATGGCATCAATATATGTATTGTAATGCTTCTTCAAACCATAAATATATCGGTGTCGTCTGGGGGCCGCTTTAAGCAATTTATTTTTGCTGGATCCAGTTGTTGAAAATTTACCGAATTCGGTATTTAAAATTAGGTGGGTAAAGAAAAATAGGTTGTCCGATGTATGTGCATCCTTAAGGACCCGAGGGGAACTAGAAAAGGAAGACATTAGAGATGTGTTGGGTTTGATCTTGAATACATGAAGATCGCGTTCGCCTTTTTGAAACAAGCTGAAGTCTTCGTTTGATACCCCGTCTGTGGTCCCACTTGTCCACCTCGTGTCTTCGTTTGATACCCCCAATCTTGCTGTTCTACTTGTCTACCTCGTGTCCCTTCGGAAATCGTTTGTTTGTATTGTTACAGGGTTTCGTTTGTCCACTCTACGTTTGGCCAGCAGCATTACGCCACATCAGGCTGCCAAGTGCCAAAGGAAAGCTCGCATCACCTCCTCAAATATTATTGTTTCCCCTAACATCGACCAAACCGCGAGGTTTACGGTTCCCAAAACTAACATAGGCAATAAGAACGAAAACTAAAATTGTAAAAAAAAAGTTTCATTTGAATTTCGCTCCGTTATGCCTGTTGACGCTTGAGCCTATAATAAGTAAAAAAAATAGGTTGACAAAGGAAAATCGTGTGCATCTCAAAAGTTTCATTTGAATTTCGCTCCGTTATGCCTGTTGACGCTTGAGCCTATAATAAGTAAAAAAAATAGGTTGACAAAGGAAAATCGTGTGCATCTCAAAAGTATATATGAAAACCTTATCGATATGTAATCTCATATTAGATTTTCATCATATACTATAGGTAATACACATTGTTACTTCATTGCAAACCCTGCAAACGTTCAAAAGAAGTTCTTGATCATACTCTCTCATTCACATCTGGAGAAGGTTTCGTGATTGGAGGAATTACAGTTATTTGCATTTCATTAGCATACGCTCCCACTTTGCTCGAAAAAAATTATCGACTAACTTACATCTCAACTTTTTCGTCTTCCGGATAATCCGATTTTTTTTGTTGGAGGCTCGGAATAGAAATGTGAGTTTTTCAGTAGCAAAGAAAAACTTTAACCCATTCGTTATGCAGTTGCATTCGAAAGAAGGGTCTCCTCCCGTATCACTTCTGTATTAGTGGAAAATTACGAGTTCACATAACTTCGGACGTGCCATTTTGCATTTGCAAACTCGTCGTCCATTTTTTTCTCGAAATGAACAAAAAATCAAGAGCTGTAAAAGCTACATGTCTGTAACCCTCCTGGCAAAATTTTCGATGGCATTTTTTTTCTGCAACCTCAATCTCTCTATATTCCATATGAGTTTGATACGCTGCTTGTTACAATCTCTACCGATCTCTCTTTGCTCACTTTTATTCATGATAGCTCATAAATTGTGCAAACAGGCAAACACGACATCATCTTTCTGCAGGCACTTTGCGCTTTTATCAACAACTTGAAACTCTTCCTGCTGCAATGATTTATGAATGCTATTAGTTTTCATGACTCCATCTACCGCCGAGAGGGCGCTCGGCGATGCGGCTCCAAGCCAGCATAGCACGTCTTGATTTTCCGGAGGAGATGGCGAAGGAAACTTTCTGTGTGGATGCTTATTTTTTCCGAAGCAAACCCCACCAGCAGCCGCAGCAGCGTCAGAGCAGTGCCAAGCTCTTTTGCCCCTTCGCGTTCGCGTACATCCGAGCATGGTGGCATCGTTCGTCGGTTAGCAGGTTCGGTATTACGCGATCCTGTCGATTTGAAAAGTTTTGAAATTGCACTAGTTGGGAAATTCAGTTTGTCATCTGCCAGTAAGTTTTCTTGATATCTCATTTTTTGCCCAAAGGGCGCAATACGGATGGATGGTTGCAAAAAGTATGGTTGTCACACAACAACAAACCAGCCAGCTCGTGGCGGCATCGGCGGCGGTATCTACCACTCGGCAGACTATTTTTCAAAACTGATTGCCCATTTGAGGAGAGGTGGATGTTTTCTGTTGGAAGTTGTTGGCAAGCAACAATGTTATCACCAAACATGGTGTTCTCTGAGATATAATGGTATCAACAACTTAAATAATTCCAAATTTTTAGAAGATCTTGTTCCTAATTGGGAATAATATCTTCCAAAAATTAAAAATAGTTGTTGACGGATTTTTTTGCAAACATGTAAGGTACACCGGGGCAATTTGAAACGCAAAGTTTTGAAATAGATTATAATAAAATTTGGAAATTTTTTCTTCGATAAAAGATTGTTTGAATCAAAAAGTTTGTGTTATGGCAAATGAATTGTTTATCATTACATATTAGGGGTACTCACTAAACAGATTAAATTGCTGCGTAAGCCATGATTTTCTGCTTATTTGAAATGTTTCATGATTTTGCGAATGAAATAATCATAGATTGCCTTGGCGATCGCGACGTTTAATCAGTTTAATCAGTTTACGTTGTTAAGTGAATCCCCCTATTATAAATCATCATGTTAACCCGCTGTTTCATCTTACCCCACCCGTTTCATCTTGCCCCGGTGTACCTTACGGCAAAACAAAACATGTACACTAGGCTGCGGCTTATTTTTCAAAAGTTGTTGAAACCTGGAATTTGTAAGCTCTTCTGAATTCAAATGACATAAATAGAGAAACCTCTGAGTTTGAGCCAAAAATATTGAGATTTAGAGGTGACGCAATCGCCTCAAAGTTGAATTTCGAGTAATAAAAAGGTGTTTTCACTTCAAGTGCCATAACTTTTTCAATTTTCAACCGATTTTCAATCTTCAATTTTTTTATGAGTTTGTGAATTTCAAATAAACGCGTAGAACATTCAATTTTTCTAAAGTCACTTAAAATAAGAGTGTTTTTAAAGATCCAATTTATTCTTTTTTCTTTTTACAAAAATGTCTAACTTTAGAGTCCAAGGGCGTAGCCAAGGGGGGGCAGGGGGGGGGCCGTGGCCCCCCCCTGACCGATCAACTATATTCTAACTTAACTGAAAAACTTAGATGATCAGAGCTGTTTTTGACTAGTAAAAATAAAATTCTCCTGCATCCTCGTATTTTTTTAATGTATGCAGGAATTCCTTCGGAAATTCTTGGAGGAATACCTTCGAAAATTCCTGAGGGTATTCCTTCAGAAATACCTGGAGAAATTCCTTTAGAAATTCCTGAAGGAATTCCACCCAAAATTCCTGGAGGAATCCCTTTGCAAATTCCTGAAAGAATGCCATCGGAAATTCCTGAAGGAATTCCTTCGGAAATTCCTGGAGCAATTCTTTCGGAAATTCCTTGGGCAGTTCCTTGGGAAAATCTTGGATGAATACCTTCGGAGATTAGTGGAGGAATTCTTTAAGAAATCCATAGAGAAATTCGTGAGGAAATCCTTAGGTGAATTCCTTACGAAATTCCTGGACAAAATAATTCCAAACTTTCAAACTTTCCCAAAGGGCGCAATACGGATGGATGGTTGCAAAAAGTATGGTTGTCACACAACAACAAATCAGCCAGCTCGTGGCGGCATCGGCGGCGGTATCTACCACTCGGCAGACTATTTTTCAAAACTGATTGCCCATTTGAGGAGAGGTGGATGTTTTCTGTTGGAAGTTGATGGCAATCAACAATGTTATCACCAAACATGGTGTTCTCTGAGATATAATGGTATCAACAACTTAAATAATTCCAAATTTTTAGAAGATCTTGTTCCTAATTGGGAATGATATCTTCCAAAAATTTAAAATAGTTGTTGACGGATTTTTTTGCAAACATGTAAGGTACACCGGGACAAGTTGAAACGGGTGGTGCAATATGAAACGCAAAGTTTTGAAATAGATTATAATAAAATGTGGAATTTTTTTCTTCAATAAAAGATTGTTTGAATCAAAAAGTTTGTGTTATGGCAAATGAATTGTTTATCATTATTGGAAATCATCATGTTAACCCGCTGCAGCGGGTTTCATCTTACCCCATCCGTTTCAACTTGCCCCGGTGTACCTTACGGCAAAACAAAACACGTACACTAGGCTGCGGCTAATTTTTCAAATTTGTTGAAACCTGGAATTTTTAAGCTCTTCTGGATTCAAATGACACAAAAAGAGAAACCTCTGAGTTTGAGCCAAAAATATTGAGATTTAGAGGTGGCGCAATCGCCTCAAAGTTGTATTTTCGAGTAACTTTTACAATTTTCAACCGATTTTCAATCTTTTTTTATGAATTTCAAATAAACGCGTAGAACATTCAATTTGAGTTTTTAAAGGTCTAATTTATTTTTTCTTCTGTTTACAAAAATTTCTAACTTTAGAGTCCGATAACTGTTTAACCGTTTGATCTATTTCAATTTTTTTAGCTTGCTTTTGTATATATTTCTGTTGCCTATTTTTGTCCCAAACAAACTATTCGTCAAAGTAGTCATTTTTATAATACTTTTCACCAAAAAACTGTCGAAACATGCCTTAAAACTTGATTTTGCTAAATGCTAAATTAGAGTAGCTGACGATTGTTTGCAATTTTTTACTCCAAACCAGATACTTAGCATCATATTTAGGGATATGGAACACGATTTTTTTTTTCAATTTTTTTTTTCATCGCATTTTGAAACATGAAAATATTTTTTGATTCAGAACACTCCAAAAATTTAAGTTTAGGGCTTCCATATGGTTATTTAGAATAAATTTTCCACTTAAAGCTCGAAACTAAGTATGGAAACAATTTAAAATTAGCCAAAATTAAGATTTTTCTAATAAAATACGTGTTTTTGAACGGTTTTTGGTATTGACCCATTTTGAACCCTCCAATACCCAATCCCGCCTTTAGACGGGGTATAGTTTGAGCATTTTTTGTAATTTTTGTTTCGTGGAAAATCATTTTTTTTATATATTTTGACTGATGTTAAGGACTGTTCTGTATATCTCAAAATGGTTTTTGGTGTATTTTAAAACGTATTTACATTTTTTTTAAATCATTGAAAAATTGATGTTTTAGTCACCTTTTAGAAGTCATTGTTTATTTTGTATTGAATCGCTACAATTAACATATTTTAATTTTTTCCCAAATCATTCTATCCTTGTTTAATTGAACTATCGAATTGGGAATCGAATACACTCTAAAATTATTTTCCTTAAAATAAAACGGAAAATAAAATTTTCTGTAAAAGAAATTTAAAATAATAATATATCAACAATAATCATAAAATCTCATAATGTTTTCATCTAAAAAATCCGTTCCTCAAATGGGCTTCCAGGAAAAATGTAAAAGTGTGGGGATGTTCAAAAATAAAAATTAGAAAAATCAAAAACTGAAATTCACGAAATCGAGAATTAAAAAGAATCATCTTCCAAAACATGTTTAAATCGATTTTAGATGACGAAAATGATATTTAGATCAAAATCAAAAATTTGGGTATTAGAGGATTAAAAGATTTTTTTTTTAAAGAAAGTTTACTCACAGCATTCTTAGGCAACAAAAATATATAAATACCACAACGAATGCGAGGTTTTCTTCAGTCGAGCACTTGACACTGAAGAAGTCTGTAAGTCACAGACGAAATAGGCCTATCTGTCCGAAGATAAGCACAGTAGTAGAATTAAAAGGAATTTGCTCGTCCTTTCTAGTTTTTCTTTAGAAGAGTTATTCATTTTTTATTTTCTTTTGCAAAAGTAAAGTATTAGTGAAGTGTTTTTAAATTAAACTAGAGTCTGAAACAAAAATATCTACAAAAGCAAGCTTAAAAAATTGAGATTGATAAAACGGTTAAAAAGTTGTCAGACTTTTTAGTTATTTTTTTTTTTGTAGAAAGAAGAAAAAAATAAATTAAATCTTTAAAAACTCATATCTCGCGTGACTTTGTAAAAATTTTATGTTCTACGAGTTTATTCCTTATTCAATTTGTGAGAAATTCATAAAAAAGATTGAAAAAACGGTTGAACATTGAGAAAGTTGTGGCACTTGAAGTGAAAACACTTTTTTATTACTCGAAAACTCAACTTTGAGGCGACTGCGCCACCTCTAAATCTCTATATTTATGGCTCAAACTCAGAGGTTTCTCTTTTTGTGTCATTTGAATCCAGAAAAGCTTACGAATTCCAGGTTTTAACAACTTTTGAAAAATAAGCCGCAGCCTAACATCCAAAACAAAAGTATACACGGAATTATTATAATTTACGCATTTTGTATTTGCATCTCTCTAACTCTCTATCTGTTTTCATGTTATCTGCTGCTTCGCCTGGGTTGATGAATCGCTTCACTTCAGCCCAGGCTAATTGACAGCTCCACCCTGTATCAAACCCGGCGAGGGTTCAATAATTTAATCGCTCCCATACAAACTTTAAATTGAATTTCAAATAGGTGCCAAGGTACCAACATTCATGAACATTTGAATTTCAGCCAGTTTGGCAAACAGATTCCGAATATGGAATTTTATCAACTCCAATATTTTTTTTGTTTTGCCATTTTGAAAATAGCGCGGTTCAAATAAACGACATTTCGCATTTTTCGAACCGTCATAACTTTTCACAATATTGGACCACAACGTCTATACTTTTCTATGTTTTTAACGAAACTTTAACTATTTTTACATAACATATCAAAGCAAAGAAATGTTCTTCAATGCGTTTTTGAGCCGCATTTTTTTTTAAGTTCTGAGCAATTAGACCGCTTTTATTTTGCAAAAGAATGGAAATGTTATAAGTTCGTTGTTGATTGATTGATTTATCTTTATTTGAGAGACTTTCAGCCCTTGGCTGGTTCGTCTCTAGTATCGTTGTTGGAAAATGATCGTTTAAGCTCAGAAATGATAGTGTCAAAATTTGAAGTCCGTATCTCAAGGCAAAGTGGTCCCTCAAAGGGCTTAAAGATGTCAAAAATTGTAAGGAACTAAAAAAACATTTTTTTTCGACGAAAAAATATGCTCTTCTACTAAAACCGATGATTTTAAAATGAGCTTAAAATGGCGATATCTTCACTCGTTTTTGAGTTATAGACAAAAAACCGCAGAGAAATCACCATTTTGACCATTCTTTTTTTTAATCCCAAAGTAAACCTACCCTATTTTGCTCAATAACTTGAAAACGAGTAGAGATATCGCAATTCTAAGCACATTCTTGGCCCATTAGGGTCCTAAAATCATCGGTTTTAGTAGAATGGCATATTTTTTTCTTCGAAAAATATTTCATGTTTTTAAAGTCCCATACAACTTTTGACATCTTTAGGCCCTTTGAGAGACCACTTTGCCTTGAGATACGGACTTCAAATTTGACATGATCATTTCTGAGCTAAAATAATCATTTTCCAACAACGAACTTATTTCCCAACTTTTGCCAAATAAGGGACGGCTCATATGGCTAAAATATAAACGACTCATAAGAAAGTGATCATTCTTCATAAATAATTCCAAAAGTCCCAGTAAAGAAACAGGGGTGTAAGCAGTTATAAATTACTAAAGTTCCATAAACAAATAAAAAAATGCATAAATAATTCAAAAGTTTCCATAAATAATTGATTTTTGAGCAATTAAAAAAGTCAAAAATGCAATGAATAAATTAACTGTTGCAATAAAAAAAGCCATTTTTCCCACCAAATAACTTCGAATTTTCCATAAATAAATCCGAATTTTCCATAATAAATATGAAAATTCACAATAAAAAAATATCGAAAAGTCATAAATAATTCAAAAAGTGCAATAAACGAAAAAAAAAAATCAATAAATGTCAAAAAACGAGCAATAAACGTAAATGCATTTTGAGCCAAAAAAAAATACATAGACCATGCGGCGAAGCCGCATAGAGGATTGAGGGACTCAGGCGGCAGAAGGCCGCCGAAGTTTCCGATATCCGATGCACCGCAACTGCATCGTTTCGGTTCTAGGCAAACCACAGATCCAAGAATTTGCCCGGTATAATGCAAACATAGATGTTATCCCTTTTTTAGGTCCGACGAGCGATAGCGAGTTCGGACAGCAAGCGATTGCTCGGTAAATTGCAATCATAGTTAGGCAGGCTTTTCAGTCGTTATAGTCATTTCACTGCATCATACTTACCTGCATTTGTTTTTCATGGGTAATTTGGTCATTTTTTATTGCATTTTTTGAATTTTTTATTGCTTTTTCGATATTTTTTTATTGTGAATTTTCAATTTTTTTTTTATGAAAAATTCTGATTTATTTATGGAAAATTCGAAGTTATTTGGTGGGAAAAATGGCTTTTGTTATTGCAACAGTTGATTTATTCTTTGCATTTTTAACATTTTTAATTGCTCAAAAATCAATTATTTATGGAAACTTTTGATTTATTTATGCATTTTTTTATTTGTTTATGGAACTTTTGTAATTTATAACTGCTCACACCCCTGTTTCTTCACTGGGATTTTTCGAATTATTTATGGGAAATTTTGTATTTATTATGGAACGTTTAATTGTCTGCCCGGCTCATATACGTATGGAAACACCATGCGTCTCCATCACCTTGATTTTTTTTATACATATACAGCCATGGGTGAATTTCAGTTGTTTAAAAAAAGTACCAGCGAATTCACCTGTTGCAGAGTGCTGACCCGCCTTCAGGAAATGTGGTTTCTTTTGGAATATCTTCAGAAGTACTTTCACAGAGATTCCCAGAAGAAAATCCTAGAGAAATGTTATCTGAGCTTTTGAAAGAAACCTAGAACGAACATATGGCGGAATTTATACAAAACTGCTGAAGATATACCATAAAAAAGAGGAATGGAGGAGGAACGCCGGGATGCGATCCCCAAGTAATTCCGGAAGGAGTTTAAACAAATTCCGGAATAAGGTCTATGAGGAATCCCCCTAGAAGTTTTCCTGGCGAAGTTCTTGGAAAATCCGAAAGAATGCCTGAAATGCCTTCTTAAGCAATCCCAGAGAGAGCTTTTTCGGGGAAATCTGGAATAAACCCAGGGGAAATTCCTGAATGGATCCCACAAAGAACTTTTGGTGTTTTCTCCGAAAAAAATCTTGAAATAATCCTAAAAGAAAATATAGGAGAAATTCATAAAGTTATTCTAGAAAAAGTTCCTGGAAAAATCCCGATAAAAGCTAATGAAAAACGACGCAAGAAATTCTTAGTAAAATCCAGAAAAGATCTCCCGGATCAATCCCAGAAAGTAGTCTTGGAGACATCTCAGAAAGAGCTTCTTGAGATATCCCAGAAGGAATTCCTTAAGGAATCCAAGAAAAACATCCAGGGAGAATCCCTGAAGGAATTACTGGAGAAATCACGGAATTTTCAAAAGAAGGAATTCCAGAAAAAAAACTCCTTGAAAAATCCCGGAAGACTCTTGAAAAAATCCTAAGGTATGAATTTCGTAAATAAGCACGATTGAATTTCCCAAAAGAATGCATCTTTGAAGGGACGCTTCGATAAATCCCAAAAGCAACTTCTGGTCAAACTTGGAAAATTTTGGAGGAATCCTAGTGGGAACCTCAGGAGGTAAAGGAACTCCTGAGGAAATCTTCGGTGCAGTTCCTGGAGGAATCCAAAAAGACTCCAAAAAGAAACTTCTTGTGGGTTTCCAGATTTAATTCCTGGAAGAACACCAGAATAAACTGTTGGAGTAATTATAGTCGGAACTCATGGGGGTCTCTCGAAGGAACCTCAGCAGAAATCTTAGAAAGAATTCTTACATCAATCTCTGAAGGCACTCCTGGAGGAATTCCAGAAGGAGCTCCTGAATGAATCTTAGAAAGACCATCTTAGAATCTCAGGGAGGAATCTGAGGGGAAACTTCCGTAGAAAAATCAGAAGGAATTAATGGAGGAAACTTCTGAAGGAATGCCTGAAGCTGTTCATGGAGAATTATCACTCTGCAGCAGGCTAGCTTTCTTTACCAACTTAAGTTCACCCAGTAGCCCATGGCTGTATATATGGAAAATTGTGTATTTTCGGCAGTTGTGTTCTCTTCGTCATGGTTTTTTAAGCTGTTTTGGCCTCAAATGCTTCCCACCAAGCTGAATTTTACGACTAAGTTTCAGGGAATTTGGCCGACAAAACCTCCTCAAAACTGATCACACTCCTTCGAAGATAAAAAACTGATATTTCAACCATTTTTGCATTTTAAAGTTTACTATTTCTTTTTTTAACCTTTCAGGACGTGCGCCATCCAGCGGCTGAAACTGCACCGCGCTCGCGCGGAATACGACGGGCGAGGTTTTTTCTGTAGTGTTGTACTTTTTACAACGGCGCGCGTCCTGAAGGGTTAAATCTAGAACTAATTTTTTTTTCATGCCTGAAAAAATATTGCCAATCGGCCGATTTGTTCAAAAGTTATAAAGGTTCGAAAATACAAAACGTGTTTTGGATTGGTCTGACGTTTGCTGAACACGATGAAATCAATATTTTAATAATTAAAACACACTCATTCGACGAAAAATCGATTTCTAGTTCAAAAATTAGAAAATAACTCATTTGGCAGCACTGTGTTAGAATGGATTCATCATACAATTTCCCTTCAAAAATGCCGAAGGACACACGTAATATGTAAAAGATTCAAAAGGAAAAAATAAGAAAGGAAAGTATGGCTTTTTGTCGTATTATGATGTCGTGCTTCCACGGACTGAGGAGTGATCCAATCAGTACCAAAATTTGATATTTTTGTAGTTAACAAGACGATTCAAAGCAATTCCTCCAGCATCACTACAAAATTTACTGTATAGGTATGTTACTGTGTTACATGTTTTAAATACAGTGATAGACATTCGTTCAGCCATTTCTGAAAAGTATGTTATTTCTACCAGAATGTAGTCTAGAAGATATTGGGAGCTATTAGAAGATGTGATAATTGTAAACGCTTTGATTTAAGCAAGTGATAACATCATATGTCATCAAAACAATACATAAATACGTGATTTTTTGACGGATTGTAGCATTTTTTTTTCTGATAAAAACGTTGTTTTCTGTAGGTTTTCAACCTTCACCCACTATGATACTTTTATAATAATCTTTTGAAACGATTCAGATGCAAATATCTGCAAAAAAAATCATTTTTGAAACATTTTCAATATTATAACATATTGAAATGAAATGCATGTAAAATTAATATAGCAACAATTCCAAAACGATCAAATTTATGATTTATGAGTCGTTCTATATTGTACGTTGCCACACATGGATTTGGATTTGTTTTAAAATGTGAAAGTTTTTATCATGTATTTCTAAAAATTGTACAATTCGTCTAAACGAAGGTCAAGGCAAATTTTCTATTTTTCTTGTATTTTACAGCTAAAAAATTAAAAATATATTGTTTTATTTCATTAGCCAATGCAGTAGAAAAACTAGCCACAGAATGTCAATATCGCGAGAGTTCGTGTGACCAACATCTAGTTTGCCACCCTCTTACAGCGTTAGTACCGGTCCTACAAGTGTCAAACCAATTTTTATAATCAAAACAAAACGTCCATAACTACATTGGTATTTAAAAATAATGGATAAATACATCTGAGGTATTAAATTAAATAAATTAATTCATTGGCTACAGCGCCATTAGCGATCTAATTTCTCATACATCTACCGCTAATGCTAATGAAAATCCTCCAAAAATTAAAAAAAAAATATTACGATTGCGAAAAAAATGAAAAAACATGCCTCGGCTAAATGAATGGCTATGACTTGTATTATAGTTTTCCATGAACAAGAGGGGGCCAAAATGTATGGGAAAGGCAACTTTTTTTTCTCTCACAAAAAGTTCAACATGCTGTACCTTTTTATAGAAAGCATCAAAAATTCTCAAATTTTGAATGTTTTTTCAACATATTATATGTGGATAATTGGTACAAATTTGGGCTCGATTGGTTAATCTATCGCGCAGCTAGAACCGGTCTCGTAAAACACTATTTTTTAGACAACAAATTATTGAACTGTCATATCTCCGAAACCAGTGGACCGACGCGAATGGAATTTTGAACGTTTATCAACAACTAGCTGTCCCGGTAAACTATGTCTTGCCAAGTTGTGCTGGTTTGACAATAATTGTTAAGGTCATTGCTGCACGGAACTCTAGATTAGTTTCATATCGTTCGTGTTAGTTTTCTTCCCAAGCCATGAAAAATCAGTATTTTACTAATTTTCTTACTTTTTTAGTTGATTTTCATAACTTTTACTACTTATAAACACAGCCACCATGAATACGAATACGAATACGAATCAAACCATGCCAGAGTCATTCTGATCGGTTCACCCGCTCGTGAGTTTTGTTGCCTCAAAGGGACTTCAAACTCATTTTTATATATATAGATATATTGATACTTGATGCGCCATTATAAATCACGACGAATAAAGCTGTACTGGTTTGACATTTTCAACCATATAGAGGAAAATAAGTAAAATTGTCAATATCACACAAAAAATACTAAATGTGTCCTTTCTTCAATCCTAATGTATCTAGTAAGAAATATCTTGAGAACAGAAGTAGAAAATCTTTGGATATCAAAACTAAAATTTAATGACATTGATGTAAAAAAAACTACATTTTTTTCGAGAAAGATGCAAAAAGTGTCAATCTATGAGAAATTTTTCTATGTTTATAAAGATATGTTTAAATAACTTGTGAAGCATTAATATATTGTTGATCAACTTTCAAAATTTTATTCAATTTAGTTCACTGGTTTTTTAACCCTCGGGATATCGCGCTATTGTATTTTGTACAATGCGCTGAAAAAATCTCGCTTTTTGTACTCAGCAATAGCGTGGTGCGGGCGGTGGCTGCCAACCGGGTGACTGCCGGAAGGTTAAATATGACAGTTCAAGAATAAGCTGTCTGAAAAATAGTGTTTTACGAAAACGGTTCTAACTTCACGAAAAATTAACCAATCGAGCACAATTTTGTACTGATGATGCACATAGGTTGACAAACAGTCAAAATTTAAGATTGTTTATGAACTCTATGGAAAGTTACAGCATGTTGATTTTTTTTTTTGTGAGAGAAAAAAAAGTTGCCTATCCCAAAAATATAGGCCATCCCCTGTATTGATGGTAGATATTTCAGTTTGCCATTTTTAATCCTCATATCTATATTTTTAAGAACACTGTTTGAAAATTCCAAAATTTTAGTTACCACCAGATATAGAGAACTACCACAGACAAACAGACGTAACACCTGGAACAATTTCTGTGAAAAATCATCGTCCAGTTCACACTACCAACACCTGGTGAATATATTGCATGACACACTGCGTTGTGCAACAACATCAACAGAAGTGTGTAAAACATTAAACACAAAAAAACGATGCGCGCGCATCTGGAGGTGAAAGCCGCAACTATGGATTTTTAAAATAATCGCAATCTATTTGATGCTAAATCCACAATAAATATAGCCTGATCGTTTCACATTTGGTCGGGGTTCTGCTAAACCGAACCAAAGACCTTTTTTTGAAAAATTGAGGTTTCTTATCCATTGGATGAAGAGTAAGATGATCTTCCGTCCGTATAAAAATCCAGTATTTCTGTCAGCTCTTCGTGGAGGAAATTCATAATTTCTGTTTGGCAGAACATACAAAAAATAGAATTGCATCCAACCAGAGTGAACTGTAAACCATTCCATAGAATCAGCGAAACATTTTAGTTTTGGTCCAGATGATGAACATTTCAAGTTCTCCTCATCGCCGTCAGATTTCTAACTTCTAACCGACTCATAGTAACAATCTGCGATAGAGTTGAACACGTAATTAGAAATATGGGTGTTGGAGGATCCACTCATGTTTCGATGACGCTGATCACCATTTTTCCAAATCACATTCAGCCAGACCGAACCAAATCCACTGCATTTTAGAATCATTTTTACCCCCTTGAATGGACTGGAATGAAATAGAGTGGAAACTAATCGAGTTCTATACTGTATTAAAAAAATACTAGAAGGCATGCATGCACAAATCATAGGAACCCGTGCACTTGCATCTGATATGATAATTGTTCGGAATATCTCCCTCATCGTGCAGCTGATGATTCATGAAATATTCATTCTGTTTGTAAATTTCCCATTACTTATTACCAGCTTACCAAAAGCTTCAAAGTGCGGGTAACCATAACAAACAGGTTACGAAAGACTTCCCATAAGAACCCGGGCTCCTGATTGTCACCGTGGAATGTTTAATTTTGCACTTTAACCACCGGGGAAGCCCGTCAAGCAAAACACGAGACACGTGAGCGAGCTGGCATGCTCATTCCGTGTGGCTGGGAAACTTCCCAACTGAACTATAGCTATGTGTTATAGGTATAACATGTACACATCGCAAACACATTTACTTCTTCCAAGAGCTCGAAAGCGCGCGAGGGAATTCAAAACCGTATGTTTAACACTGTTGGCATCTCGTATAGAGGTAATACTTACCTACCTACGGTTCAACTCGGTGCAAAACTTCACACGCTCTCCATTACATGTCGTGCCACTTTTGTGCTCCGTGAAGCACGAAAAAGTGAGCACTAAACAACATAGTGCGCAGTTCGGGGAAGGATGCGAACAGAACAAAACAGATGATAATTGTCGTATTTGACTGGTCCCAGGTTGATTTCCGGTGGGGCGGAACAGCTAACTTTAGTTCGGAATTATTCTGGAAAGAATAAAAAAAAAAAGTTTGGTCAACTCACTTGATGTTTGTCCAAGACAAAGCATTCGATTCGTAAACCATGTATTTTGCTCATAAATAGCGAAAGTTAAAGAATTTAAAGAGCAGCTGTTGGTAGTTTAATGCCAGCTGCGGTTAAGGAATAAGTAAAAACCCAGATGAATCCACCTAGATAGTGCCTTTCTCGTCGAACATGTACTCATGATCTTTCCTTGGTTGGGATACGACTGGGATGATTTTGCTTCAGAATGTTGGCTTCAGCCTTTTTGGGGAATCGAAAACACTAGTTTATGATTTTTTCCGACGTTTCGATCCGTGGGGCCTTTTCAAGGGTTCAATCGGTCAAGGTTCCCTAGTCAAGATGGCCTTGCTTAACTTAAAAATGTCATACGGAAGTTTTGGTATTTATTTAGTTCATTCGGTTTGAAACCGTCGTGATGCGGACAATCTCCTACCTATCGGGCGTTCTAGAATTCAGTCCCTGTTTTTGGAATCTTCGACTATTGCTTTGTTTAGCTAGTTTCTGTGCATGGGCCTTCATTCCGAAGCATGATCTTTCCGTCGACGTTATGCGAACTGTTCATGAATCCTGAGAATACCTTATTTAGAAAAGCAATAATTTTAATAAAATTGGGAAACTTATTAATTGAACATTTTCCGACGTTACGTTAAACGTATAGACAATATCAGAATTTTCAGTTGACTGCTTGAGCACCTTCACGATACAGTCTTTATCACTGAAGACCGATCAACATCAAGACGATAGCTAGGCTAAAAAAGATGACTTTACGGTCTTCGACATATGTAGTTTTTTCTTCACACGTTAGGCTATATTTTTTTTATCATAGGTTATCAGTAGGTCGGCTCCATAGGCACGTTCTCCTCCATTTGGGAAATTTGTGCCGTCGCCATGAATACGAACCTATTCATCATTTACCTGAGTGTGAGGGAAAGGAGGAATAAGGGATGGGATAGGGAAAGGGAAGGTAAGGGAATGAGCCTCTGCACGAATTTGCCCTGTCCTGCTCACTCCCACAGAAAATTTGAAAACAGCGCGCACAGTAAAAGTCACATTTGACTTCTACTGTGCGAACTGTTTTCAAGTTTTCTATGGGAGTGAGCAGTTCGCCAGATTTGTTCAGAGGCTCATAGGGTCGACATAATCGCATAAGCGTACCACAACGGGTTCAAACAGCGCCCTGAAAAGGGCACTGTAAAAAACGCATAAAGCGTAAAGTAAGCCTATAGCTACTTGCCACAACGGGTTCAGAACAACAGAACATCCTGAAGATTTAGGCTTTTTAGGTCAGTTTCACTTAATCAAGTGTTTACCGAGTACTCGGAAACGCAGTTGCGTAAAAACTGGGTAGTTAAATATCAAATGATTCAAAGTTCCACAGTCGGATTCTCAGCTAAGATATACAAATGAAGCAGCCGGTTGAGGCTTGTGATGGACAAAACCATATTTAGGAAAATCACATTGAGTTATCTCAATTGCGTTTCTGCTACGAGATTCCTCAAAAGTGATGGCAAGACTCTCGCATGGGGGCATCCACAAACACTCAATTGCCTAATCCCATACCCATACTAAATCCCATAAAAAAATTCCCAGTAGTTTTAGACGCAAAAGAGAATTGAAAAAACTTTGTCCGGGGTTGATGCGATAATTTTCATTTTCTCATATAACGTTGACCTATCCTACTGTATATTTTTACACCTCAGTGATTTGATGACATTGCTTTAATACAAACAAACAGACATATCATTTGTAACATATTACTATTATATTCATCGTTACGAAAAAATAATCGCCAAAAGCTAATCTGGTTGCGTTTCACAAGGCGCTGGCTGCTGGCTTGATGCTGGTAGTGAGTAGACGTCAAACGAGCAAGAACTATTAATATTTGATTCAACCGTTGAAAACTAGGACGATGGAGAGTGAGTAGAGTAAAACGTCTGTATGTATGTGGCCTTAGTTCAGCCAACATTTTTTTCTCTTACATATGAAGAGACGAACCAGCCTAGGGCTGAAAGTCTCTATAATAAAGCTATAATAATAATAATTCTCTTACACATATTTATCGCTTGCATTGACTTTGTTCATTTTTGTAGTTCCTGCGAAGCACCCTAGGAAGCACCCAATGCTGGTTTTGCATCACTATCGGTAGCCTCTAATGTGGTCTGAGCCTATTTTCTTGTAAATCGTTCCTCATGGTTTAAAAAAGACCGCGGTTTGATGAGTCGCATGCATGGGTTTGGTTCTTATTGGCATTTGGCCACTTCCGGCTGGACACCCTAGATCGGTCCCGGAACACTATCGGTAGCCTTTATAAAGATCTTCGTTGTGGTCTGGGCCTATTTTCTGGCTAATCGTTCATCATGGTATTTGAAAAGTCGCTGTTTAATGTGCCGCAGGCATGGGTTTTCATCTCTACTACATTTGACCACTTCCAGCGGGACACCCGGAACCGGTTCCGGAACTCTATCGGTTGTTCCAAATATGATCTGAAACTATTTTCTTTTATTAACCGTTTATCAGGTTGCCTGAAGAGCTCGCGATTTGATGCGTCGCATTTAAGGGTTTGGTTAACTTTTATACTTGGCTACTTCCGGCGTGACATCTGCAACCGGTTCTGTAACACTACCGGTTTCAATATGGTCTGAGAATGTTTTCCTGCCTACTGTTCATCAGGCTATCGAAAAAGCCGCTGTTTGATGTATCGCATGCATGGGTTTGGTTTACTTTCATATTTAGCCACTTCCGGTGCACCACCCAGAACAGGTTCCGGCATACTACCGGTTCCGATATGGTCTGAGAATGTTTTCCTGCCTGCTGTTTATCAGGATATCGAAAAATCAGCTGTTTGATGTGTCGCATGTATGGGTTTGGTTCACTTTCATATTTGGCCACTTCCGGCGGGTCACCCGGAACCGGTTCCGGAATACTACCGGTTCGGATATGGTCCGAGAATATTTTTCTGCCTACTGTTCATCAGGCTATCGAAAAAGCCGCTGTTTGATGTATCGCATGCATGGGTTTGGTTCACTTTCATATTTGGCCACTTCCGGCGGGTCACCCGGAACCGGTTCCGGAACACTACCGGTTCAGTTATGGTCCAAGACTATTTTCATGTTTACCGTTCATCATGTTTTCGAAAGTGCCGCGGTTTGATGTGTCGCATGCATGGGTTTGTAGCGTTTTCATATCTGGTTCCTTCCTGGGGTACCGATCCGGAACACCTAAATGGCCATAACTCCGGAACGGCTGGACCGATCCGAACCACTTTCAATAGGAAACAATGGGACCAGATTCCGCGTCGAATGAACCGTTGGTCATCAAAATCGGTTGAGGTTTACTGCCAAAAAATGATGTGAGTTTTTTTTGTACACACACATACTCACACACACACATACACACACACACATACATACACACACACAGACATCACCTCAATTCGTCGAGCTGAGTTGATTGGTATATGTGGCTCGACCCTCCGGGCCTTCTAACAAAAAGTCATTTTTGGAGTGAACATATAGCCTTTCCAGTACACTTAGTGTACGAGAAAGGCAAAAACTGAAGTAAAATGAATTCATCGTGAGCACAAAGTAGAGCGATATGCAAAGTACAAAAAGCATGAATCGGAAATATATACGAACACACTTATTTCTGAATTGCCTGTTCGGTACTTTTTTGACGAGATTATAACAGCAGTACGATCTCGGTAGTTTCGGTAATCGATTTTACTGAGGTTCAGTAAAACAACTCGGCACCAACATTTCAAAAGGGCGTAACTGCATTTACAACCAATGCCTTCTCACAAAGCTGTGGAGCGTATCCCATCCCTCTCGAGCAATCCACTAGCTCAAAGAAAAAGATAAAATCCTCCTCTTTCGATTAATGGATGTGAATTACGTGAGATGAATGAAATACGACCCACAGCTCTGTGAGGAGGCATTGGTTGCAAAAGCAGTTACGCCCTTTTGAAATGTTGGTGCCGAACTGTCAAAATCGTATGGAAAAGGTAAACAATGCATTTTTGCTGAACGAGCTCGGTGCTCAGCAGTTTTAATCTCGTCAAAAAATTACCGAACTCGGTAATAAAAATTAAGTGTGAAGTTTTTATATGATTTTCAAATAAAATGTTTGTGGTTGTCTCATGGAAGGGGAACTTTAAATGTGTGGAATTTGATTCAATATTTACTAGAAACTTTATGCAATTCAGCATCATAATTTATGTTTCATAAAACTCATTTTGGTATAATAATGGCCATTTTTTTTTTTTTTGAACTGGTTCATTTTGAAACTGAAATGGCTTGCATAATGAAAAATAGTTGCAAAATGTTTATATGTTCATAATGCAACTCATTTGAGTTGCATTATGAACATTATGCAACTCAAATGAGTTGTATATAGGAAATATCATGCATGAAATTTTGTATGGAACTTGTTGCAAAACTCGATTTTTTCAGCACTCTTCATATTTATTCAACTCGGCAAGCCTCGTACGACTCGTGCTGAAAAAAATCAACTTTTTGCAACTTGTTATTGCGGAATTTTAGAAAAATTTCCACTCTGCGGTAGCCGCCGAGTTCTACCGCAGCTGTCAAAGTCCTACCGCAGGCTTGAAAATCATCCTATCATTGACACTGAAGGCCAAATCAAAGCATGCTTGCAAGGTGAATTGAACTGAAAACCAACAACAAACAATGATCATCGGCGTCGTATCCAAGGCTAGCCAACGCATCGCTAGGGTAGATCGATGATACCTCAGTGAAAATCAGTAGTCTGACAGGTGCGGTAGCTTTTCGTTCTATCGTAAAACGGAAAGTTTTCTCTAAATTTACAATACATAAATAACTATTTGCCATTACGTTATCAAAACTTCAACCTTTTAATTAGCATAACAACGACAAACGTAGTAAGATACCCCGGGACAAGTGAGAATCCGGGGCAAGTGAGACCTACAGCTATAATTTTTGTAATTTTTTATTTTTAAGGCAAACATTCTTCATGGAAAACATAGGTATCACACCAACGGATACTTTGAATTCAAAAATTGTTATTGTTCTCACCATAAAGAGACCATATATGTTATTGTTGGTCATATGTAATTTTCAATTCACTAAGTGAGATTAACGTACTTTACTACATTCGTCGTTTTGAAATAGAATAACAAATAATGTAAAACTTTTTTGGTTTCAGGATGACATTTGGAAAGCTTGCAGCTACCTTTAGTTAACTGCTATTACTTACCCCAGTGCATTTCAGCATCTGGGGCAAGTGAAGACTATGAGAGTCAATAAACACAATTTCATAGTTTAATCTCGCTTTCTTCAGCCTAAGTCGAAATTTACACAAAAGTTAAGTAAAAATCGACGCCTTAAGTAATCAATCGTTAAATTATGCTTGATTACTTCTATTCTGATGATGAAGCTATTGTTTAAAGTAGTAAAGTCTTGGGTAGAACATATTTTTTTTTTTTGAAACCATGTTTTTTCATATTTTCGTCTAAGCGTATTCTATTATTTTTTCGTTTTTTGTTGCATAATGAGTTTTTCTGAGTGTTAAAGAACCGGCCATAAAGTATGAAAAAAAATTGGAAAACGACTTATTTAAAGTTCATATTAATTTAATGATCGTAACATTATGTAAGGCAAAACATAACATCTCCTCTCCTCTCCTCTTCTTGGCGTAACGTCCTCCCTGGGACAAAGTCTGCTTCTCAGCTTAGTGTTCTATGAGCACTTCCACAGTTATTAACTGAGAGCTACCTCTGCCAATGACCATTTTGCATGCGTATATCGTGTGGCAGGCACGAAGATACTCTATGCCCAAGGAAGTCAAGGAAATTTCCTTTACGAAAAGATCCTGGACCGACCGGGAATCGAACCCGTCACCCTCAGCATGGTCATGCTGAATACCCGTGCGTTTATCGCCTCGGCTATATGGGCCCTAACATGTGTAAATCTTGAAAAATCTTTTGGCGAGATTCATCAACTACGTAATATGAAAAGCAAGTTTGGAAATCTTTCGGCATTTAACTTTATGGTTTTGACTTAAGTAAATGAAAATCTGCTCCACTTTTCATTACATATATGCATAATATACAGAATGTAAAAATTTTGAAAAAGTTTTAATGGCCGTTAATAAAGAAAAAATATACCAACAATGTCTTTTAGAACCATTGGAATTTTAAAATTATTTATGTTTAGAAGTGTTTGACTTGACAAAACCAAACTAGCATTTTTTAAGGTCCCACTTGCCCCGGGGTACCTTATCACTTTTTAGTACTTTTGCCAAGATAAATTTTCGTTCATTAGTCATGGTTCCTTGTCGTAGCATGTTCCAACAGAATTTTCGTAATTGCCATAAATTGTGTATGCAATTCGTTGTAAAACTCGATTTTTCAGCACTCTTCGTATCCAACTAGGCCTCATTGGATAAATGTACGGTGATAAAAAAACACCATTCTGCAACTTATGTATTGCATAAATACCTATTATGAGTTATTATTGTGAAGTTGAATAGGTTGAGGAAAATAAAATCAGTTGAAAGAATGTATGTTGTTGTTTATTTCTACACTTGCACAACAAGACATCCGCAAAAATATCGAAACAACAAATAAAACATCCCACAAGCAGAATCCTTGAAAAGTGAAATTGTTTCACAATTGCCATTCCGAGCAAAACAACAAGGGCTGTTGCTTCCCCAAGGACACTTGAACAGCTTGCTATATAGTTTCCCCTTGCAGGAGAAAGTTTCCCCGACTGAAACTTGGAACAATCTAGCACCTTGCCGAGAGATCCTACCCATGTGGCGGGTTCCGGTCTTAGCGTGAAGAAGGTCTGCGCTGGGGCTGCTGAAAGAAACAACTGTCAGTAAGACATCAATTGCTCACTGCGCTCGTTAAAAGTTGCTTCTCGAGAAAGAAACTTGTCCCAGGGTTTCCTCTCCTTCCATTTTGTAGCTTCCATTCTGTACGACATACTGTTTCTAGCTCTAGCTGAGAGACTCCGCAGTCAGTGTATCATTTTCTGCTGATGATAGGAACGATACGAAAACGAGGAAAGGCAATACGAACGAAATCAATGCGAACGGGTTGAGAAATGTTCTTTGATCATTTCGGTATATTAGAGAACGATTTGTTCCAAGAAATATTGGTTTGTCTATAGCGTACAAATAGAAGGAGTAAAAAAACGCACATCCACACCACGTATAATCAAGATTCTGATAATCGCATAGTTCCGTGGAAAGCATATGAGCATATTTGCAAAAACAGACATATTCACATCTATGCAGACTCTAACATATTAAGATAATAAAGTCCATTTTGGAGCTACGTAGTAAATCAATCTTAAGTAAGTAATAGATTTCAATCTTAGTTAAGTAATAATATTATTCTAAAAAATAAACTCAACACTACAGAAACTGTTGGATAAATCGCGAAAGAGGCTTCAACAACGGCATTTAATTCCACGAGTAGAAAAGGATAACAACTGAATAACATATTAGAGATTTTTTTTTTCTTAAATACTACCATACATCAATATGTCCTCCATTAGGTGATAATAAGAGGCAAAATAACAAAAACGAATAGCTTAATATTGTATGAACTAACAAGTCTTGTTAATGCAATAATGAACGCATACCTGACATTTCAAGAGCTGCATTTGTTATCCAAAATGTATTGAATAACAAAGCAATAACATTTTCTGTTTTAAAATTATTCATTTTTTCGATAGGTCCATGATGTAATAACAAAACTTGTTATTAAATTATTTTCACTGATAAATCAACAATGCCACATCCATACCATACCTACTCAATTGAAAAAAACTCCAATTGTTATTGTGATGTTCCCATATAATTTTGTAGAATAATATAGCAATAAAAATTTTAGATATTAGAGCACAGGCTGCTCTTTGCACGGTATTTGTAAGGTATTCGCTTCTGCTCGGGAACCGATGCGGCAAACAAGCAAGTATTCAGCAAGACTATAGTGAGAAAAAAAGTTGTCAAAATTCACGGGGCACCCTCTCTCTCTCTCTCTTCTTGGCGTAACGTCCTCATTGGGACAAAGCCTGCTTCTCAGCTTAGTGTTCTATGAGCACTTTCACAGTTATTAACTGAGAGCTTCCTCTGCCAATGACCATTTTGCATGTGTATATCGTGTGGCAGGCACGAAGATACTGTATGCCCAAGGAAGTCAAGGAAATTTCCTTTACGAAAAGATCCTGGACCGACCGGGAATCGAACCCGTCACCCTCAGCATGGTCATGCTGAATACCCGTGCGTTTACCGCCTCGGCTATATGGGCCCATATGGGCACCCTCTAGAATCTGTGAAAATTTCAGCTCAATCGGTTTAAAACTGAGCTGGCGCAAATGAGTTGAAGGTTTGTATGTACTTTTAATTCCAAATATATGGGAAATTGGAAGTCCTCCAGTCTCTAATTCTGCACGTCGGTTTGAAAAGCTCGATTTGACTTGAAAAAAATATCAGTTGATACCCTAAAGAACAACTTTGTCATCATATCATGATAAAACTTAATTTAATTGTGGTTTCAGCTGAAGAAAGCAGGACAAGAACAGCTGCCCCCGTTTACTCTTGGTGGTCACGGAAAACTCGCACTTTTTTGAATATTTAAAGTAAATGTCACGGATTTTTTTTTTTTTTTGAAAAAATGCGAATTGATATTCACCATGAATATCATTTGCATTTTTCGAAGGTAGTCCGCGACATTTTCTTTAGATATTTGAGGATTCCACCCATTACTAACAGATATCATGAAATTGTTATTACTCTGTATAATGTATACTATTAAGTACAAAAAAAGATCTTCGGCTCCGCAAAGCGTTATACGCGATTGAGCCCCAAATAAATGAACTAGATACAAAAAAATAGATATTTGAAAAAGATCGGTTTTTCCGTAACTTTCTTGTTAAGCTGGTCTAGCCGCACAAGTTATTCATATACCATATTCGAGCTTCTTAAATGAGCTGGATGTACTTGAATCGAAATGACATTTTTGCAATTTCTCATCGTAATAGGCTGTTTTACCTCACCCAAATCTGCCAGGAAAAGGCCTACTTTCCCACACCAAACTAGCAGTGCTATAATGGTTCATTACAGCACTGATTTGCCTTGTGTAATGAACCATTACAACACTGTTTTCAGTTTTGATCAACTTCTTGACGCTTTCTGGACGCAGTTTTGAAAAAATGTGACAAATGCACGGTTATAGAGTAAGGTGGGGCAAAAGTTCGACCCTAGTTAAGAATTCAACTTATTTCAAAAAATCGAAGCAGATGAAAATAAATAAATACCGTGTGGTGATTCTACCATCCATGAGCAAACATTTTGCTGAACAAAGTTACGTCAAATGTCTTTTCAATTTTGAGTTACAACACTTTTTGTATGTGTGTGTTTTATTCGAACTCTTGCCCCACCACTGGGGCAAAAGTTCGAATCTAGTGTTTGTGGAATTTCGCTAACCGTAGAACACTATTTTGACACTTTGGTAATAGGAATACCTGAAACCACATAATATTTGATGTTAGAACTGGAATACACTTTAAAATACGATCTGGATTTTGCCCAAATCAGGGTTAAATCTACTTCACCAAAAATTAGTACTTTTCCGCCAAATTCAAATTTAACAAACAATTTTTCAACTTTAATCGAATTTTCTCACTAATCCCATCACTCTTAGAGATAATATGTAGATTTTGCAGAACTTTAGGTTTTCACCTAAAATTGCCACATGACTCGAACTCTTGCCCCACAATTCGAACTTTTGCCCCACTATGTGTAAAATATGTTTTCCAAATCTTTTTTGCAAAAACTTATACATGCTAAAGCATCTTCAAAGTATACCTAGCTACGCCCCAAAATAAAATATCCAATTCGATTTCATTACAATTCCATTCCATGCGTTGGAAGGACCATCGCATGTTACAATTTTTTGATCAAAAACCAACATTTTGTCATAACTTTTCGAAATATTGATAAATTTCCATAAATTTTGGAGTGAAAGACTCTTTTTCAAAAAGGGTTCGAACAACCTTGACACCCGAAAGAAATAATTTGAATTCAGCTCAAAAACTTCAAAAGAAACTCTTGCCCCACTCGTACTTTTGCCCCACTTTACTCTACTGTCTATGATCAGACTTGCTTAAACATAGCTATGAACATCAGTGTGCAGTTTGATGAAAAAGTTTTGTTAAAAAATATCATCAAACGGTAATTTATGAAATTGCAAAAAACGTTGTACGCAACTCGGTGCAGCACTCGATTTTTACAGCACTCGTCATAATTATTCAACTCGGCAAGCCTCGTTGGATAATTGTACGACTCGTGCTGTAAAAATCTTCATTCTGCACCTTGTTTCGTAAACTACCATTTCAACACTGCAACATACTAAGTTAACTATAAAGTAGACTTTGTCCGAATGAGGACATTACGCCTTGAATATCCTAGAATATTAACGTTCGGCATTTTGTAGATCAAGCTTCTCAAGTCGTTCTGTAACCTTTCAGTTGGCAGATAGTTTATAACGACTCGTTACCACAGAACTGTCGCTCTTACAGAGATTACAGAGATTCGACGTTGCAGCTCGAGATACCAGATGTCAAGTAACACAGCAAGCACCAAGACGGCAGCGATGACCAGTCGAAGCATTTCCCGGATCTTCAACGGCAAGTATCAATAACACTTCTAAACAAAAAATAAAGTATTGAACTGATTTAAAAGCAAACTGATGTGTCATTGACAGATTTTGGGCCGCTGAATTCGTTTCCGGGCTCAGATTTGCTCTAGCGCGTCACAATTTTGCGTACTTTCAAACGGATGATTCACGGATCCCAGTTGATGGGTTCACGGTGGCCAAGTTGACTCCTTAACAGCCTGACCCAACGCTAAATGGAACCTAGCTAGCATTCCCTGCATATCGTATCCTTTCGGCTTTGCCACCTTGTGGATGCTGGGTTCACCCGTAAAGTGCAGCGTGCAGTGAGCTCGTAATTCATCCTTCTCCGCCACACACAATTATCCTGCACACCGCCGATAGTCATTCGGAACACGCGTCGCTCGAAAACTGCTCGAGAGTGCTTGCCTTCGAGTGTCTTCGAATTATACGACTCACATTGTTGTCAGCCATCAGTAACGACCCGAGGTAGACGAATTCCTCCACCACCTCGAAGGTATTTCCGTCCATCGTGGCATTATGTACTACCTAGACGGATCCGGCCGTGCTCAGTTCCGCCAGCCAGCATGTACAGTGACGATTCGTTCGTTGAGAGCTCGTTAGATGGGCTGTCTCGATGGTTGAATGTTCACTGGTTGGGGCAAAACCCAACTTAAAAGCACTGTCAATGTCAAAATAGATGTCAAAACGAGTTTGACGTCTGACCGCCCGCGCCGTCGCATCACAGCTCCTGATTACAGAACGTTTGCGCAAGTATGTGAGTGTTCCGTGACGTATTTCTCGTTACTTGCGTGTGTCTAGAGCATTTTGATCAGTTGTCAGTTGCCCCAACGAACGAACACGATTCGCTAATCGGGGCGCAGTCGTGACCCAACCAGCGAATCCGGACTTTACTTTGTTTTTAACGTATTCTTCAGCAGTCCGATATTTGCTGCTTCGCGTTTCAGACGGGCGAGACAGCTGCCACCGTTTCAAATGTTCTGGTGAGATTGCGTCCGCAAAGCACTCAAATTGAGTGAATTTTGTGAAAACCGTACCCCGGCTGTTGGGCCCGGTACACCTTCCAGAACGATGGTGAAGAGTAGACATAAGAGTCCGTCACCCTTGCCGCAGTCCCCGAGATTCGAATAAGCTAGATAGCCGAAGCCGTTTTCGCTCATGATTTCCCATAGCTCTATGTAGTTGATGCGGCAGATCCTGATTATCAACCGGGGTAGACAGCTGTGATACCATCCTTACCAGCTGCTTTGCTGGTTTTGAGTTGATGAATGGTACTCTTAATTTCCCACAGCGTAGGAGTTGGGTATTTCCGTCCTCTAGCGCACTGACGAATTCGTTTCCTCCATTGTCGTAGTCTCTCGTGCCTATGTTCGCGATGCTCTTCAGAGGCTCATTGAAGTGCTGCTTTCATCTTTCCATCACATCATCGCCGGTCCATCCGTCAAGAGGCGCCCGTTCTTATCCCTGCATATTTCGGTTCGCGGCATGAAGCCGTTGCGGGATGCTCAACTTTCGTGTTTCTTGGCAACAACACAGCAGTTACATTTATTCGTACTTCGCTTCTTACAGGAGCGTTTTTTCTCCCAAAAGTTTTGTTTCCGCTTCTGTTTATAGTGATTCATGTTCTGCCGGGTTCCTTGCTGAAGCATTATCGCCCGCGTCCTTCTACTTTCTACTTCAAAATCGCTTCACATTCCTCGTCAAATTATTCTTCCTTTCGACTTCTTTCCACGTAGCCGATGGTGATCTCGGCTGCGTCGTTTCTGGCTGTTTTACCCTTACTCCAGCATTCATCTAGAGATACCGCATCGAACTTAGCATCGTCTGGACCTACTGTCTCGAGATTCTTCACGTATGCTGAGGCTACACTCGATTGCTTCAGTTGCTCTAGATTGTACCGTGGCGAAAAGTTTTGGGCGCCGTTCGACCATCACCTGATAGTGGTTTGAGTCGATGTTAAATACCACCACGATCGATACTGATGTCGATAATGTAGGAGAAGTGCCGTCCATTGATCAGAACATGGTTGATTATCAATTCCATCTGCTGTGGTGATCTTCAAGTGTAACTATAAGCTGCTGCGTATGGCCGGTCGATGAACCGGTCTGAATTCTTCATCCTGGCCTACCTGATCGTGGTCTCCTATGATGATCTTGAAGTAGTGGCTTGGGAAGCGGTCGTACTCCCGTTCGAGCTGCGCGTAGAATGCGTCTTTGTCATCATTAGTGCTTCCGGAGTGCTCTTCTTAGAGAACATACGCCCAGATTTGAAAAAGCAACTCCAGCAGGAACTCCTGAAGAAATCCTAGGAGGAAATATAGAAAGAATTTCTGGATAAACTCCAGAACAAATCCACGGAGTAATTCCAGAAAAAAATATTGAAGAAAATCCTACAGAAATTTGTTGAAAGATCCCTTGGGAAATTGCTGTATAAATTTCTGGGGAAAGTCCTGCGAGAATACCAGCAACAATTTCTGGAGTAATTCCAGCACGAGCTTCTAAAGGAATCCTAAGGAAATCTTCTGGAAAAACAAATTTCAGGACATATCCGAAGGGATCCATTTATAAATCTCTGAACTTATTAACTTGTTGGCTCCCAAACGAAGATGATCGATTAAATTCGAGAGAATTTTCCGATATTTATATGCTCACGTGCTTCAAAAACATTCCCTTTCTGCTCTATGATTCCACGTGGTATAATATGCTAAATTTGTGAAAAACACTTTTCAAGCACTCTCCGGATGCCAGGTTGGAACGGATGCCTGCATATGAAGCTCTGTTTTATCACCTCGTATATACTAGAAGAGCGTCAAGATAACATCTTCATCAACCTGATGTGCATCCTGCACAGCTCGCCTTCCTAAAAACACATGTGGATAGTTGGAAAAGAACTCCCTACCCTCTCGTCGGATACGTAAAAGGTGATTATGTCGTATTAAAGATTGTCTCCCACAAACCACCGTCACCACCACCACCGGGAGAAGAGCAACGCAACGGTGAAAATGGTTTTGTGGGGCACTTGCAAGTCTAGCATTTTCGCTTTCGGCAAAAGTGCTCAACAGCACTACCCACCTACGTTGTGAGCTTGGATACCGGTTGGTTGGTCGGTCGGTCGGTCGGGTATCACTTGCACTCTGTCTGTGTTGCTGGCTGGCTCTCTGGCCGCAATTTGCATGCCATAAATAATGGATGTTCTTCAGGTGTAATCTCTTGAGTTTTGAGGACATTTGATGCATTATGCATCATACTTGAAATTAAGAGCCTTTCGTCGTCAAAAAGTACTTTTCTGGGTAAGAATCATGCCAGATCGAAGATAGCAATCATTTCTTAAGGAGATTTTTGTTTCTAAAAGGATCGTTTGCGGAAGAAATTGAGAATTTAAATTGAGTCACAAATGCATCCAAAGGTGTTTGCGAAGGCAAATACAATCTTAATTATCCATGTTTGATGAGAATGATTCAACAGTCCCGGATTTGATCCTTGACTTTTGAGACAATAACCCCTATATTATAATTTTTAAAAAGAAAGAATATACTTAGTTCAATATTGTTTGAACTGATGGTAAATCGACCGTATGGTGAAATTAAATATGTATATAAAAGGGTCTGTAAAATGTACGATCATCTTTGCTATTTTTAAGAATCATGTATAAGAAACGAAATTATTAATTAAGATGAACGTTTATGGAAATATAAAATAACAACATAAGTCTTGAAACAATTGCAAAACTTCTTCAAAGCCCATAGGTAAATAACGAATTCTATTGTTTCCCTCACTTGTAAAGCATTGTGTAGGTGTTCCTTTTCAAGGTGGTGATCATACGAACCTTTGGCAATTCGAATCCGGCACTGGTTCAATAGCACCAGTAGCCAACTAATTATGGCTCACGTACACGATGTAGTAAAACTTTCGAAATAATATATTCTCCTTCCGCTAATTGCTTGAAACTTGCTCCTTTGCGCCGTGCAGTAACGCTTCGTCCCAAGCACGCGCCAAAGGTGTATAATGTGTCACATTTAATTATTACGTGATGTCTTTCCTTTAACGCGGGCGCCGCCAGCCAGCCAACCAGCCAGCCAGCGAACCCTGCTAATTTAATTACGTGCCATAAAATAAGCCACTCACGTATTTGCACACGATAAACCGCGAAATTCTTCCCGGAAGATGCATCGCAAACATGTGCAGACGGTACCATTACTTCACACTGGATCTGGTGTCAGCTTCTCTAATGGCTTGAGACATAACACAACCCACGCGTCTTCCGGTTGGATGTGTGTACCCTCCCATGATTTTTAACATCAAATTTGTGAAATTCACTTTCTTGTACGGCAGATATAAAATTACGCTTTTATAGGTTAAGAGAAAAGCTTAAATGTCTTTTTTATTATGCAAACATCTCTGTTTGCAACAGAACACACGCAATTGATCTAGATGATATTCAAAAGCAGGGCATTTTTTTTATTATCGTACAAATTGGGCCGAAGGGTCTCAGATTTTCATGAAATTTTTCCACAGGCAGGGCTCATGGATATATGTACATAAAAAAAATTGAGGGAAATTCAGGGTCGCCTATTTTCCCGGAAAACTTAGGTGGGAATGTTTTGTTTTCCCCTGACACTACTTACTTTGAAAAATCATAACTCAAGAACGAAGAATCGTAGAAATAAAGTTGTTTTAGAAAATGAAAGCAAATTTCTCAGAAATCAGAACTGGAAAAAGTTTACCACAAAATTTTTCACAGTTGAGAAAACTCGTAAAGAAAAGCCGGGAAAGCTATGCCCGAACTCGTGGAAAATTTTCGAAAAAATATTTTTGAGAAGGTTATTTCATAAGCTTTAATCGCTGAAATTTTTGGAATGCACTTTTTTTGAGTTTTTGAGTTATGACCAATTTTGTTAAAAAAATGTCCAAATGTGCCATAAAAGCCTTTTCTTTGAAAAATCATAACTCAAGAACGAAGCATCGTAGATACAAAGTTATGTGATGAAAATGAAAGCAAATTTTCTCAGGAATTCAAAAAAAAAATATGAAGTGGAAAAAGTTTTCCAAAAAATTTTCTACCGTTGAGAAAATTCATAAAGAAAAGCCGGAAAAACTATGTCCGAACTCGTGGAAAATTTTCAAAAAAAAAATATTTTTGGGAATGTAATTTTATAAGCTTTGATCGCTGAAATTTTTGGAATGTACTTTTTTCTTGTTACTGAGTTATGGTCAATTATGTGACAATGGCCATGTAAGCCTTTATTATATGGTCATTTTTTACAAAATTTGCCATAACTCAGGAACGAAAGTTAAGTGCATTCTAAAAATTTCAGCGATCAAAGCTTATGAAATTATTTTCTCAAAAATATTTTTTTTAATTTTCCACGAGTTCAGACATAGTTTTTCCAGCTTTTCTTTATGAATTTTCTCAACGGTGAAAATTTTTGCTTTTTCCATTTCTTTTTTTTTTATTCCTGAGAAAGTTTGCTTTCATTTTCATTAAAAAAAACTTTGTTTCTCCGATGCTTCGTTCTTGTTTTATGATTTTTTAAAGAAAAGGCTATTATGGCACATTTGGACATTTTTCAACAAAATTGGCCATAACTCAAAAACGAAAAAACAATGCATTCCAAAAATTTCAGCGATTAAAGTTTATAATTTTACCTTCTCAAAAATATTTTTTCGAAAATTTTTCACGAGTTCGGGCATAATTTTTCCGGCTTTTCTTTACAAATTTTCTCAACTGTGGAACATTTTGTGGGAAACCATTTCCAATTCATATTTTTTTTTTGGATTTCTGAGAAAATTTGCTTTCATTTTCTAAAAAAAAACTTTGTTTCTATGATGCTTCGTTCTTGAGTTAAGATTTGTCAAAGTAAGTAGGGGAAGGTGGGGTAATATGCACCCCCTAAGCAAACTTGGCCCTATAGCTAAGCTTAAGATGATTTTATGGGTGTCTTGGGGTTAGGGTGGCTGGGTGTTTGGGATCCTGAATGTTCCTCAATTTTATTTTTTGTTCATATATCCATGAGCCCTGCCTGTGGAAAAAGTTTCATGAAAATCTGAGACTCATCGGCCCAAACCCGTACGGTAATAAACAATCTCCAGCAGTGAATGAAATTATCGGATAAAAGAGACACAAAATCAACTACAGGAAGGCGCAGCGTTTATTTTTTGTCCCAAATTGCACGATGAAAGCTAAAATCTTGAACATGTTTGTTAATGTTCACAACAAATGCACAAAGCGACATTATCATTATTGTTGCGCGATGGTTGGAACTTGATTCAGTGTTTAAGGTTTGCATTTAAAAAAAATGACATTTTTCACCCATTTTTCATGAACTTTTACGCTAAAGAGTCATCGGTCAAGTGACAGCCAGTTCGCGTACTAAAGCTTAGCTTACCATCCAACCTTTTCACGGAATATATCGAATCTATAGAGCAGTTATCGTCAAGCCCGACGTAAAACGGTAGAATAAACTCAAAGTTTGCCGCAGATAGTGAAGTGCATTAGTAAGAACTTGTAACAGAGCTAGTGAATCTGTTTTAATTTATTGTGAGGTGTTTCCACCGCAGATACAAACACATCAAGTGGCATTGCCTCTTGACCCGTTGGAGTGCGTTCGCAAATAAACTGTTATACTCATCAGGCGGGTACAGTTGAGTCTCCTACAACAGGTGGGAAAGAAACAGCGAAACAAAGTGCGCTTCTCCTAGGATGGCCTCCAGCAGTGGAGGGCTGTATGGCTTTCCACCGTTGTTAAACTCTGGTCAAAATGATGCTGCATCGCTTTACCTTACCGTTAGTTGTCCAAATGGCTCGCTTAGCGACAAGAACATTTTTCTTGTGGACAAATCCATCCGGGCATGCGCGACGGTACAAGAAGTGCGGAAGAATTTCGTCGCGGGAACGTACACGGTCAAAGTAGCTTCATCACGTCAAGCAGAACAGTTGAAGAAATTAACCATGCTCGCTGATCAGACACCGGTATTGGTAGTTGATGACACAACCAAAAACACGTCCAGAGCCGTCATTACATGTCGCGATTTGAAGGGAATCCCAGAAAAAGAAATTGCAGAAGAAATGAAGAGTCAAGGAGTACTTTTGGCTCGACACTTCAAGCGCAAAGTCGACAAAGACCGGGTGGATACGGGATCTGTATTCCTAACATTTAACAGAAGTATGCCTCCAGAAAAAGTGAAGGTTGCATTCCATGAAAAAGTCCCAACTCGTCAATATTACCCACCTCCGACCATCTGCTATGAATGCTTTACGTACGGTCATGTTGCATCAAAATGCAAAGTCCCTAAGTGCTGCTTCAACTGTGCCGAACAGTTTCACGGTGAGGGAATCTCTTGCCCAAACCCTACTAAGTGCAAACATTGTGAGAGGAATCATCCCTCTACAAGCCGCGAGTGCCCTGTCTGGAAGAAAGAAGAAAGTATAGTGCGGTTGAAGATCGATAGAAACATATCTGCTGTGGCTGCCCGTAAGCTGATAGAAGGAAATGGTGCAACAAAGTTTAACGAAGTCGTAACAGCCGGTCTATCCAGTGATTTATTGAAAAAGGAAGAAGAATTGAAGAGGAAAGAAGAAGAAATTAAACTGAGAGAAGAAGAATTGAAGAAGAAAGAAGAAGAAGTGAACAAGAAGATGAAGTTGTTAGAGGAAAAAGGAAGCCGTACGGATCGCAGTTTAGAAGAGAAGAACCGCGAAATTGAAGAAAGGATGCTGAAGATGGAACAAATGATGCAACGCTATGTTCAAACCATCGAAGAGTTGTCGAAAAAGATTGAGAGCAAGGATACCTACATTCGTGCTCTGGAAAATAAAGTCAAAGCCCATAAAATCATCACTAAAACAGTTGACTTTGCAGAAGAGTCATCTACATGCGCTGTCACACAAGAACTCAAACGCCCAAGGAAAGGTCGATCTAAATGTGCTGTAATTTCTGAGAACACCGTCAATATTTCTGAGTCAGACTCATCCGACTCAACGACTCCAACTGCTAAAACGCTACTTTTGGAAATCACACCGTCCCAAATTCCAGAATCTGAGCTATTCCTTCTGGAAGATGAGAAGTCTGGCACCGGGGACTACGGACCCGCATCATCTCCAACACGTTCATAGTTCAATGGAACTGTAATGGTGCGCGAGCAAAGCTCGCTGAACTACAACTCTTAGTGAATCAACATCATCCTAACATAATAGCTCTACAAGAAGTGAAATTAAGCAAAAATCATAATTTTAAATTGAAAGGGTATGAAACATTCCTAAATGCCAGAACTGCTCACGGAGGTGGTGTAGCCCTCATCGTACTTGAGTGTTTAGAAGTAAGACATATACGGCTGCACACCACTATCGAAGCAATTGCCTTAGAAATCAGTTTGCCATTTCGTACAACAGTCTGTTCATTGTACCTGCCTCCCAATACCGAAGTGGATAAAGCAGAATTAGAAGCACTGCTACACCAATTACCACGACCTGCTATAGTCCTAGGCGATGTAAATGCTAAAAACGGATTATGGAGCGGACAAAGTGAAGATTCACGTGGTAGGATGGTATCATCAGTACTAGAAGATCAGAACTTTGTAGTGCTTAACGATGGAAGCTTAACATTGTTTCCTTATCAGGCAGAGCATAGTCCCTCCACTCCCGACATTTCCGCATGTAGTCCTGAATTAGCTAATAGATTAGACTGGAAAGTAGGTGATGATCTACATGGCAGTGACCATGCACCGATATTTGTTGGGAAGTTCTCATCAGCATCGCAACTAAAACGACGCGCTTGTTGGAAAATATCTGAAGCAGATTGGCCGACATTTGAAGAAGAAATTGAAAAAAATGTTAATCATGACCGCTTCTACAGTGTTGAAGAGTTAACTGAGTGTATTGTTAGTGCAGCGAAGAAATCCATACCGAAATCTTCTGAAGACATACCCAATCGTGCTGTTCCATGGTGGTGTGATCGTGTTGCCAACGCTGTTAAAAGGCGAAGAAAATATCTTAGGCTATGTAAACGAAAAAGTTCAGATAGAGACAGTGTAGAATTTGCAGTAATTCATGCGGAATTCCAGAAAGCTCGGAACGAGGCAAGGAAGATCATTGCTGAAGAAAAACGGAAGTCATGGGAAGAATATGTTTCATCTATCAATGAGTCAACACCTGTTAAAGATATGTGGCAAAAAATACGTACGATCAGCGGGAGACGGTCGAACATCAACATTCGTGGCATTCAAATCAACAATTCAAGTATCACAAATCCACAACAGATTACCGAGCATCTCGCATGTCACTTTGAAAAAGCATCTTCAGACGCAGCTTTTGATGAAAAATTTCGTCGAAGAAAACCAGAGTGGATACTTCACCCGTTCACCTATCTTCAGAGGAATCAGAGTACACGAAGGAGTTTAGCATCCATGAGCTTCTTTATCAAATCGATCAACTCAGTGGCACATCTCCAGGTCCAGATGAAGTGCATAACGTAATGCTTCAGCGTCTTCCTTTTTATGTAAAAAGAAAACTGTTAGATGCCTACAACTATGTGTGGACTTCCAACGTGTTTCCATCGACATGGAAAGAAACATTGCTCATCCCAATTCCAAAACCTGGAAAAACTCCTAATGATCCCCACAACCTACGTCCCATTCATCTCTCCAGCTGCGTCCTCAAGCTCTTCGAACGGATGATAAACAGAAGGCTGATGGAGGCATTGGAAGACAAGGATATCTTTGGTCAACAACAAGCTGGCTTCAGGAAAGGAAGGCAGACTTTGGACACGTTGACAAAAATTGAACAATTTGGACGTAGAGCCGTGGAAAACAGACAACATGCTGAACTGTTATTCCTGGATATTGAAAAGGCATATGACAGAACTTGGCGTCGGCTGATTCTTGAAGGATTGTGTGAAGCTAATGTCGGAGGAAGGATGGCCAAATTCTGCTGCAAATTTCTCGAGGAACGCACATTCAGAGTTTGTTACAACGGACATACGTCATCGCTGAAAAAGTTACAAAACGGAGTCCCTCAAGGCTCCGTTCTGGCAGTAACATTCTTCTTGCTGGCAGTAAATTCGATTCGGAAGTATGTTAAGGACGCTGACTTGTTGGAAATGTTTGCTGACGATATAACAGTAGGAGCTTTTAGTTCGAATGTTTTGCATACCCGCCGTAAATTGCAAAAAGTTTTGAAACAAATAGAAATGTGGAGTAAAAGAACGGGTTTCAAAATATCAATACCCAAGACATTTGCCATGCATATATGTAACAAACGTTTCCATAAACGACAGCAGCCATCACTAAACTACAGAGGTGAAGTTTTGAAGTTTGTTAAAGCACATAAAGTGTTAGGAATTTGGATAGATTCACGATTATCCTTTAAACAACACGTGTCAGCTTTACGAACGGAAGGACGGAAAGTTTCAAACATATTAAAATGCTTGGGAGGAAGAGACTTTGGAGCAGATAGAACAACGATGCTTCGTATCCTTCGAGCTGTACTCCTCCCGAAGTTGTTGTACGGGATCCCCATAACTGGAGTAGCTAATTTAAAACCGTTATTTCCAATATTCCACGAAGCGATTCGGAGCTGTACTGGAGCATTTCGCTCTAGTCCTATTGAAAGTGTGTTAGCTGAATCCGGAATGCTACCACTGGACTACTACGCAAGAGAGCAGACAATTCTATATGCTGTTCGACAACTTGAAAGAAAGCGCATAGACGAAGATTCTCCTGTCCACCTCCGTGCAATGGAGTCAGCCAATTGGTTAGACCTAGATGTCCCTGCTATTGCTACTGCTGGTATTCCTGTGAAAGGAGATTGGAATGCAAACCCTAGCCACATCAGCATACCGTTTTATGGTAAAGGAAGTTCAATCACGAAGAAAACTAGGTTTTATGAAACGCTCAGGGATGAATACAATCACCGAGAACATGTGTATACAGACGGTTCAGTGAGTGAGACAGGCGTTGGTTGTGGAATTCATTATCCGAATCGTGACATGAGCATTCGATTACCTCGGGAACTCTCTATCTTCAGTGCTGAAGCGTGGGGCATTCTTAAAGCGCTACAAGAGCTTTCTGTAGAAAGGTGTGCAGTGATTTTCAGTGACTCACAAAGTGTGCTCTCCGCTGTCAGCGGTACAAGTTTAAAACATCCTTGGATCGTACAAATTCGTCGCATATTAGTTGAAAGTAAGGGAAATTTACAACTTTGCTGGGTTCCGGCTCACGTAGGAATCCCTGGCAATGAACGTGCCGATGAACTTGCAAAAACCGCCATAACTCGCCCTACGCTAGAAGAATTTCCAAGGATACCGTATCCGGATTTCAAGCGAATCGTTCGTCACTCCTTATGGAGAATGCGTTGCTGTGTGTGGAACGATAGTACAACGAAGCTTCGCCGAATCAAATCATCTCCTTTCGAATGGACAACGTCCAGGAATCTGCATCGTCGAGATAGTCGGGTAATAACTCGTCTACGGATCGGTCACACGGCTCTAACACATGGCCATTTGATGACCAAAGCGGAGCCAGCACAATGTGAATGTTGTGGAGTTCCAATCACCGTGGAACACATCATAGTGGACTGCAGGAAATACGCCCAAGCTAGAAGAGACTACGGTATTGCTGATTCGCTATTCATCGCCCTTGGAGATGACATAAATGAAGTTAAGAAAACTATTCAATTTGTTAAAAATACTGATATATACCTCCAAATTTGATGTAATAATGTAATTAAGAAATCCGGACCCGAATGACTTCCATTCAGTTAAAGGGTCCTTAAAATAAATTAATAATAATAATAAACGCTAAAGAGTCATATTTAAAAATTTTCCCCGATTTTACAACTTGTTTACTACTTCCATTCCAATTTTCATGACGATATATGCATTAATTGTGGAGTTATTCCAATAAATGTGATACCATGTTGAAAAATTTCATGTTTTTCCCAATGATTTTCTACTGAGGGCATACATTGCATTGCAGTGTACCTCTGTGCTCCATTGAGATAAAATCGCTCAAAAATTTGTACGAGTATATCTTTGCATGGTTGATGAAAATATATGGAAAACTTAGATGATTGTGATCATTTCACTCTAACTCTGAAGTAGGGCGGCACTTTTAAGAAAAATCGGTTACATCATATTTATTTTTGGGTAACAAAATTTCCTTCAAAAATTTGGGAAACTATTGCATTAATTGCACCAAATGTTCACGAGAGATATAGTTATTCATTCGGGAACATAATGGGGGTGATTATATTCTGTTTTGACATGGCTCTCCAACGATGTTTAGCATGATAAAATTATAAGTCGAAATTTGCTGTTTTTCGACACTTGGGGCAACATGGAATTCTTATTTCTCAAAAGTTTCTCGATAATTTGGAAGTGTTAATTGATGAGAAGAAGTGAAATAAGGATTATACGCAACTAAATATGTAATAGTTTTCATAGACATATAGCTCAAAACGGTAAAAATATCGAAAAATATGCCAACACGTTTGTTTTCGACTACTGTAACTAACATCCTCACTAACTTTAATAAAACTGCGTTTAAAGGTCTGAACCAATTTTTTTAGCATAACCAATAGATGCTGTTAGTAAACAAAAAAAACAACTTGCATATATTTAGCTTATACAATTTTCTAGCTTGCTTCGAAAAAAGTCCATTTTTTTAATGCAAACGTTAAAAGTAAACTGAATGTCGTATGCATACTGATGAATATTGCAAATTTGTTGAAGGTTTCATGTTTTCAACCATCTGAAACGAGTTTTGTTCATTCAGCAATAACTCATTCCTTCATAGAATAAATAAGGTTATTTTCAAAGATTCTATTGGAATTTCCTCAAACAACAGTTTGGATGGAGTTTAGGTCATCAAAGCTGATTTTATATATTTGGCAAAGGTTAAAATATCAAAAAATCGCGATTTTTTTCTCCAAATTTTTCAAAATTGCTCAATTTATAAGGATTTTAAAATTTTTCCTGCGATTCACAATTCCCTTATTATATAGCAAATTTTGTGTAGATTCGGCTGAAGGCAGTTTTGAGCTATTTCCTTCATGAGTTGACCCACCGAAAACCCTCTGAAGCTTACTTAAATGCCCCGAAATCAACCTAAATCCTCCTCGGACCTTATTAAACGTACATGAGACCCTCCGAAACCTCAGATGACGCTAGCGTAACGTAACTAAAACCCACCAAAAATCCTCTGAAACATCCTAAATTTCCCCAAAATTCCCACTTCAGAGCCTTCGAAACCCCGGTAACGGCTGCGTAACGCCTCTGAAACGTGCTGAAAATTCTCTGAAACATTCTGAAATGCCTCCGACCACAAGTGTGTTACTTGGAATATTGAGAGCACCCGCATACTCGCCGATCTAACGGATGGACTGTGGGTTCGGAATCGAAGCGCTGCAATAGGGGAGACTGGAGAGACTTGATCCCTTTTTCTTAATTTACCAGAAACTTTAAGGAGAAACTTCAGAGAATACAAATATGGCTGCCACAATGGCCGACTTGGAACCCTACTCACGTTTTCAAGAGCACAAATCTAAAAAAATCGTAAACAAACGCGCTCGATTTGGAAAAGCTGCCTCTTTTTGCAAGTGAGCAAAGCCAGGATAAACAAGTGTGGCTTGGTTCGATGCTTCGTTCGTCAGATTTGTGCCTCTAAAGTTTGTGTGCAAGATTGCAAAGGGATTTCTTGATGTTTCACCTTAAGAAAAACACAAAACTAGATCCGATTTCCGTACAAAATGGCAGGAAAACATCTATTGCAAGTTAATACACTACAGAAGGCCTTTAAGTTATTGTTAAAGTTTTCAAAACTGTGTTTTTATGAAGGCATGTCTTATGATGCATTTTTCAAAAATAGGTGGCACTTGATCCCCCTTTGAGCTCATGGTTTATTTAAAGGGAAAATAATCCCAGAGTCTTCCTATTCATTTCCTTTTCGAGTTTTCTTGTATTTTCGATGAATATGGAGTGTTTGAAATTGTAAGATTTCCTTAATTTTTTAAGGATATGCCGTATTTTCAAAATGGGGAGAATTGATCCCCCTTTTCTTGGTTTGTACTAAAGTTATAATTATCTGACACATTTTATCGTTGAATAGACTAGAATTCCAAGTAAATAGAGGCTTCCGAATAGAATTTTATTTTTCACATGTATAATGTGTCTGTAATCCTCGAGGGATCAAGTCTCCCCTAGTAATCCTACATTATAGAGATCTGCGGAGGCGGCCATTGTGAGCCAATCGTGCAGAGAGAACTGTCAAAGTGTGAGCCAAATGAACAGGCTTATCGTTCGTAGGAAGGCGTCGTTCGAACGGTATTGCAATCGGAACTAAATAAATAAAAATTATTTATTTTTAATATCGAGAAATTGGCGGCATATGTATGTTTAGTATAAAGATAAAAATTTATTAATTCTGCTTTCAAAAGCTCATGCTCATGACGACACTTTTGTTGCTGAACTTGTCGAAAAAACTTCCATTGCTGCTTCTTGCTTCACTTCTGCCGATATGATTAGCGTAACACTTTTGCAATGAATTTCAGATTTCTTTGATTGCTCCGCTATTTCAACAAAATTTTGGAAAAAAAATTCTACCATAGTTGGAAAATGTAAACAAAACAACTTGAACCACAACGAAGTCACGCACAAAGTTTGAACATCTAGCTTTGTAGCAAGTGTTGGCAGCTGTTGTAAACAAAACAAACAGCGTTGCCGAATCGACGTGTGCAACTTCCGCTCATCTCTATGCAGAGGATTTCTAGTCTCCCCATGTCACTGTTGTGTATACTAAGCTGAATTAATTAAAACTTGTTAACAACAGCCTTATTTGGATAAATAAGTTGAAAGTATTTTATTCAAGCTATGTACTGTGAAATTTTGACACGATTTGGTTCAATTTTCACAAAGTTATTGAGATTTTTCGGAATCGCCTAAAAGATTTCTGAAGGGCTGAAAACAAACCATCAGCCGTTAAAAAATAATGCAATGTACAATCGAAATCACTTATAGCCAAAACATAGTCGTTTGTCCAGGAGTAGTTTTGGATAAATTATGCTAGAAGAAAAATGTTTTTGATTACGAGCAAATATGGGGGGAACAAGTCTCCCCAGGGATCAAGTCTCCTCAGTCTCCCCTATAGAATACTTAAAAATGAAGTACCTCTACATGCTGGTAGGTATAACTGAGCGGGATAGGTCAAGCCTTTGTTCTGTGTGCGCTGCAAGCGCTCGTGACGTACCGTGACTATCCAATCCATTCGGTGTGGCTGATCCAAACAAGCGAGTGCGTTGCGGCACAATTACCTAGATGATTACATTATGTTTCTCTTGGCATATCTTTGCTCCTGCCCATTGTTGATCAGAATTCTGAACACATTATGATCGCGCGTAATTAAAATACAAATAATGTGCTTTAAAGAACAATCAATCAATAAAAAATGAGCCGTAGAATACGAAGACGCATCATCAGTACAAGTCGCGTCAACTACGGGCTCCAAAAGAAACCGCAGTAAAAAAAGACTAACTCCGTACTACCTATCCGGTAATTGTTCCCTTCGTTGTGGTAGTACCTAATGTTGCGGTAATGGCCATTGAGCACTTTTTCGACTGAAATATTATTAAAAGGTATTTTAATAGATGTAATGTGCTTAAATTATGAGATTGCACCATTTGTTCGCTTAAGATTTGCCCAAAAACCTATTTTTAAAAAATAATTTCCTTAATATGTTTGCTGCTGTGTTCCTAATGTTGCGGTATCCTATATGATTTCAATAGGATTCCGCAACAATAGGACCAAATACCGCAACATTAGGAACAAATACCGCAACATTAGGAACACAATGTTCTTTCAGAATCGAATAAAATGCTCATAACAACGTCAAAGTGGCAATATTTCGTTATTTTCCCGTAGATAAAGGACAGATTTTATTATGTTTAGCTCAATCCATGTAAAAAGTTTGCTTAGGGCCGCTTTCTTCACCTCGGCTTAACCTGTAAGCCAGGCTTACCCATATAGTTAAATCTGGTTTAACGCTTAAGCTAGGGTGAAGAAATCGCCCCTTAGGGCGATACAATTGTGGTTTAATCATGAACCCAGTGCTTAACTTTTCCATGATCGATTGTAGGACAAAAGGTCGAAGGTCAAAAGGTCGACGGTCAGAAGGTCGAAGGGTCAAAAGATCGAAAGGTCGAAATAAAAAAAATACCTAGGACAAAAGGTCGAAAGGACAAAAGGTCGAAAGGTCGAAGGGTCAAAAGGTCGAAAGTTCGAAATTGAAAAAAATAAACCAGGACAAAAGGTCGAAAGGTCAAATTTAAAAATGAATGAAGGGGAACAATGACGATGATACAGAAGATCAAAATAACCATAAATCTTTTCTTTCCTCTTCCTTCTTACTTTACATTCTCACTGCAGCTAGGCCTGCATTTTTTCAACTAAGTGTTCTTTTAGCACTTTCGCAATTATTGGTGATTATATAACGAAGCCACACCTTGAATTTTCAAAAGCACAAATCTGAGGAATCAAAAGACGGATTGCGCTGAAAAGTTGATCGATTGGTGACCTGCTGGTGGTGACCAATCGATCAACTTTTCAGCGCAAAGCAACCCTCGGTTCTTCAGATTTGTGCTTTTGAAAATTCGAGGTGTGGCTTCGTTATATATTCACTTTAATTGAAGGGCTTTCTTTGCCTGTCATTGTATGAATTTTTATATTATATGACAAGCATACACTATTCCTAAGGAGTCGACAATATTTCCTTACCGGGACGGGAATCAAATCTTTAATTACAGTGGGTTTTTATAATAGTTGGCGTTTTCCTTGTACTAGTTTGTTGTAGAATGCATGATTCATTTGAACAATTTTTGGCGTTACTACTATTAATTTCTTTTACAGAATTTAGCCTTTTTTTAAAGATAAGCTGTTCTTTCTAGTAATGCTTTTTGGCAATTGTTGACATTATTACTATAATTTTTTTAATAGAATTTTGCCTTCTTTTAAACATAGGCTGTTCTTTCTAGTAGTGCTTCTTGACAGTTTTTTGTCTACTTACTAATAATATATTCGTTTCTAAAATTTTGCCTTTTTGATACTTTATACATATTTTTTTTATTCGTTTTGACCATTTCTTTTTATTCCATCCAAAAACTCATATTGATTATGAGTGACGCAATGCGAAAAATATTTATGGCATAAATCATCGCACTGCAGGTACCTGAATAAATTTGAAATCCGCTTTTCGTACCTAACGAATGCTGGCCTTTCAGTTTTATTACTAACTACAGCCTTCGAGCCTTTGACCTTCCAACCTTCTTCCTCTCGACATTTAGCCTTGTTATTTTTTTTATTTTGACCTTTCGACCTTTAGACCCTTCGACCTTTCGACCTTTTGTCCTAGTTATTTTTTTGTTGTTTCAACCTTTTGACCTTCTGACCGCTTATCATTTCGACCTTTCGACCATTTGTCCTAGTTATTTTTTATTTCGACCTTTCGACATTTTGACCCTTCGACCTTTTGACCTTTTATCCTTTCGACCTTTCGACTTTCGACCTTATGACCTTTGACCTTTTGTCATAGATCCAATCGGATCAATTACCCTATATTGCGAAACTTTAATAAGAGCGGTGTTCGTCTGCGGACGCGAGACTTAAACATGCTCAAGGAGGACCTTCTCTGACTCAGAGTTTTCAAAAAACGCGTGCTTAGGACGATCTTCGATGGTGTGCTGAAGTACGGTGTGTGACAGTGACAGCGATGAGTGACCCAAACCTAGGATAGAAGGAATTAAATTCTGCTTAGGAAGCCAAAGCGATTAACCCTAAAAGGGATACCATCATGGCCTCAGTTTCGTCACCTCGCTGAGTGTGTTCCTTCAAAGACGAGCTCTGAAAGGCGCCTGGGGTCCAATGGACCCCAGGTATCCCTTTTAGGGTTAATAACTAGGGTAATTTTCCAATTGTTGCACAGCTAAAAACTCGCCTATTGTTGCACACTCCATGTTATTCTTATGAGGTGTGCAATAATTGGCGAATTTTTGGCCGTGCAACAACTGGAAAATTACCCTACATGACTTCGTATACCGAGAAAATTAGTTCCATATTAATCGTTCACAAAATAGTTTTTCCAATATCCTATGCAAGTTCTTGTATCATGATTAATATTGTCCTTTTCCCAAATTGCAAAGTTGCTTTTCCCTCAGAGCTTGCAAATCGTTTCAATCTCATAAGTTTATTCCTATCTGAAATCTCAACGCCGCAAGTCTAATGGGAAATTAAAACATACTCTTACAGTGCATGCAACTGTATGTACCCTTCCTTGCACAGCACAATCAACGAGTACGAAACCGAGCAAAAGTGAACATCGCACGACAGAAATTTCTGTATCGTTCAAATCTAAATTAGAATCACGGCGGTCGGTGTGCTGCTGCAGCAGCAGCAGCAAGCTTACCACATGGAAATTCCCCACCATCATCGTTGTCGTTTCCCATCCTCCAAACGGTTCAAGAGAAACGGTTTTAAGAGCAGGAAAAAGTGTACAACTTTATGCCACCCGTGCCGATCGCTTGTTAGAGTGACAATCCGGCGAGTTCCGAGAAGAGGGCATCATGCTGAGCTGGGAGGAAAGTGGGTAATCACGCTTTGTGATTTGTGGCAAATCCTCCCGAGTCGTCGACACGCACGTCTCGAAAATGAGTTATGATACTGTGACGAGATCCAGTGAGCTTCACACGGCGATGCCCGACTGCCTCCTGAAGTGAAGGACGGTCGTCGTCGTCGTTGTCGTCGTCGTCGTCGTCAGAGCGAACGGTGACAAACTTTGTGTCGGCTGACATGCAAATCTCTGAAATCCTGATTAGCATAAACCATTATGGAAAATAGCTTGACCTAGAAGGCGAGTATCGAGTTGCTGGCCGGTAGTTGAGAAACCGAAAAAGTTTCCTACGGCAAATGCAGCTGGCAATTGCAAACATACGAGCTGTGATTGAACTTTGAATGATAAGCTCTAGAGAGCTGTGAGGCATCAATGGATTGTAATTTGCAACAAGTGCAATATATAAAATATTGACAACAATTTCATCTCCTTGACTCTTTGGTAACATGTGGTCTGATCTAATCATTCCAAACCAGATTGGATACTGGCTTGCTTAGACTCCATATACAAAGCTAAATACATATCCTCATTTCAGAGGCGTCTCGTGACCAGCAGACTGATCTGTTCTACAGATTACAATTGTACTATAGAAAACACGTTTTGTTTTAGTAATGTGATTTTTAACACAAGCTAATTTTTACCTTCTTGTTTGTTTACCATTATTTGAAAAATATCTTCCACATTTTCAACTTAAATAATTATGTAGAGAGCGTCGTTTACCTTTCATTCTTTATGTATACATGTACATGTATACATACAAAGTTTTCAATTTATTCATTAACTTAGATATAATTATTACATCTTCGAAATAATCTTTTGAAGATTATGCCTAATCTGATGTTTTTTTTAATATAAATCGAATTTTGGCAAAGTTCTGTGTACACGCAAAAAAATCCGTTCCCATATTCCTGAACAGAAAATCATGGATAACGGAACGGATAGGTCGATCATAATCGTGATTAAGTTCCAGTAAACGCGACTGAAGTAACCAGCATTCGCGACAACTTATCTTAAAATTACGAACACAATTCACGCCTTCTCAGTCTCGTAGCTCATTTAGTAATGCAACCAAAAACAGGATCTTAAATCACGATATCGAGAAACCTAGAAATCGAATTCAGGATTTTGTTCCCAAAAATGTGAATTTCATTCACGCGCGCTGTCATTATGGATAACGCCTGCGCTCACGGTAGTTCACACAAGTACCTTGACATTTTAGTGCTCGAACATTGGTTTAGTATAAAATGTCCCTGTTTTGCAAAAAACAATCACGATAGATTGAAAGTGACGTGTTAAAAAGTGTTATTTGGCTGTTCCGAAGGAGATTACATCACCAGAAACCAACGAGTAAGCACACACAACGTACATAAAGTGGGTAAAGAACGGGATCTCCGCGGTGCACCGCAGCTCGCTGCATTTCTTGGATGGTGTTGAGTTTAAACTGAAGCAGTCAACATTATCATCGGCAAACGTAAGTTTTATTCAACAGGGAGTGTGAATTGATGTCATGTTCAAAATGTTTTAAAGTTTTGGTTCCCGTGATTGCCTATAAAAATAAGACCGAAGCCATGAACCCGTTGCCATGTCCGGATCCAATTTCACGTCTTTGCGATCTCTGTTCCTCTGTACAGAACGATTTTGCACACCATGAACAAAGTTCCAGGTGCCGTGATTTGGGTTCCTGTTTCCGTGAACAAAATTCCTCTTGCCATGAACTAGGTTCCTATTTTTGTAAAAGGAATCGTAGATTGCAGGCGTTACGTTTACACTGAGGAACAAAGTTCACGTTATTGTGATTTTGATTCATGGTGTATAATCGTAAATGAAAATCTAACTTGTTCCAGAAATCGTGACTGGTTGTTGACGATTTCTGGAACGGATTTTTATGCGTGTATTTCAACAGATATTTGGGCGCTCTAATGCACATCTGAATGTGAATCAAATGCACCTCTTCCAAAGTTAGATATCTCGGACTTTAAGAAAAATCCATTTTCGGTGAAAGTAATTTTCCAAAGTTCTTCACACACCGGCGATACTTGTTTTACTTCATCATGTCCAATATGCTCTTTTTGTTCGGCATATGTTTGGAATGTCCACCTCCATAAATTGTTTTAGCCCGTATCATGGCCACGAAGTTAACCTTCAGTAACTTGCGCGGTTGACTACCTGCGTCAGCACCACGCTAATGCTGAGTACAAAAAGCGAGATTTTTTCAACGTGTTGTACAAAATACAATAGCGCGATCGTTCGTGGGTTAAAGTTGAGAAACCGTTGCCAACGAACTATAGAACACTTTTGGCACCCCCAATTCCAAAATCGCGGGCGCTGGATGTAATGCATAACAAGCGCGCACTGCATTGCCTGAATGTCGCTTCTTTCCGTTATGAGAAATTTCTCCGATTTCCATGGATACCACTTCGTAAGGAAATTCCGGAACAGCCCAACTTTGCATTGGTTTACACTGTTGGAAAGGCTTGAACTTGTTGCAAACGTCGCATTTCTTCACGAAGTTCCTGATATGGTCCGTCATGTTTAACCAGTAGACTACTTTTCGAGCTTTTCTGAGCGTCGCCTGCTCTCCCTGGTGGCTGTAATGCAGCATATCCAAAACCAGTTGTCGACTTTGAGCTGGAACTTTGATGCGATCACCTTTCAGTATCACTCCATTCTGCATGACAAGTTCGCAGTGGTAGGGGAAAAACGGTTTAGCACACTCCTAAACTTGGCCTTTGTCCTTAGGCCACCCGTTCACGATATACTCCTTCAATGCGCAGCACACCGCGTCTTGCCCTGTTGATCGCTGGGTGTTCAAAAGTAGTTCTTCGTGCAGTTCCACGGTTTCGAGTGCATTGATTTCCTCAATCGACTTCCAAAGATGATCCGCTTCTCCGTCGTATGCTCGTTGATTCGTATTTATGTTACGATACAGTGTGTCCGCAACAACGACATGACTTCCTTTAACGTACTTCACATTCAGGTCGTACCTTTGCAGACTGAGAAGCATCCTCTGCACCCGTTTCGGCACCTCTGATAGCGGCTTCTTAAAGATTGACTGCAGAGGCTGATGATCTGTTTCCACGGTGACTTATTTGTTTCCGAACAGATATTGATCGAATCTCTTGCAGGAGAACAAAATTGCAAGGGTCTCCTTCTCGATCTGTGCGTACTTTCGTTCGGTCGCAGTGAGCATTCGGGACGCGAACATTATGGGTAGTCCATTTTGCAAAAGCACCGCCCCTAATGCGTAGCTGCTGACATCGCACTGAATTGTTGTCTCGGTCTTCGGGCCGAAAAACTTCAGCGTGGTCAACGATATAATCTTCTTCTTGAGCTCATCGAATGCCTTCGCCTGTCGTTTACCCCATGGCCACTTTGCGGATGACAAGACTTCCCGCAAGGGTATACTCGTCTCCGACAAGTTCGGAATGAACTTTGCCATATGATTGATGAGTCCCAAAAATCGCTGTAATTCCGCTGCGTCCTTCGGTGATTCTTTACAACTGATCGCTGTTGTCTTTTGTGGATCAGGTTTCAGTCCCTCTTTTGATAGGACGTGGCCAAAGAATCGCTTTTCAGATTGATTGAGTTTCATCTTACCTTTGTTCAACTTGATGCCGACGACTCGACATCGCTGAAGCAATGCCAGGAGATTGCGGTTGTGATCCTGAACCGCTTCCGCTTCTGTGTTGCCTCTTCCGGTTACCAGGATGTCGTCAACAAGCACTTCAATTCCAACGAGCCCGTCAAGTGCCTGTTGGAGCTTCCGTTGAAATATCTCCGGCGAGCAGGACAAGCCGAAGGGTAGCCGCTTCCAAATGTACCTGCCAAACGGCGTCCAAAATGCCGTTATTTTACTGCTCACCTCCGACAACTGCACATGCCAAAATTCATTGCGCACGTCGAGCTTCGAAAACACTTTGGCGTTGTGCAACTCTGGAAGTATTTCTTCCAGCGTTGTCATTTGTAGTCTCGGTCGTTTGATGACTTTGTTAAGCTGCACAGAGTCCAAGCAGATCCTCACTTTGTCATTTCGAACCACTATGACTATGTTACTACCCGAATAAAAAATACAGTAGAAAAACCGAATGTTGTATTGTAACAGTACTATTTAAAACCATATTGTTACAATAAACACCACTGTAAAAATAAAAAATACAAAAACAATAAGATGTAATGTTAGACACCATACAGTGAATTGTAAATGAGATTTTTACAATATACTATACGGGTTGTTAAGTATCAATATAAAAAAATATTTTTCTCCATATATATTTTTTTACAAAACCATACATTTTATTGTAAATGAATTGTTCGAAATACTGATACGTGGGCTTTAATATACCGTACATTGTATGGTACACGTATGGTTTCAAACAATAAAATGTACCGTAAATATATTGTTTTTAATTGTAATTTCACTACTGGTTATAAATTTAATCATGGTTTTGGAATGGTTCTCTTTTGTTATGTTGTATTGTTTTACATTAGATAAACCATATAATGTTATATTATCTCGTCATGTTCCTTCGATAATGGCAGTTCTAGCCAAACTAACCTAAACTCGTCTAAGTCTGAGTAGCCTCTCATTGCATTAACAGTTGAAGCTTAAGCTCCCATGTCCCACCAGCCAGATAACCGGGTTTTGCAAACTAAGCATTATTTGTGGCAACACTTTGAGCGGCATGATGGAACTATGCCTAGCGCGCTAAGTGTTATTAGACCACTAATGTAGATGCATGAAGTGGGTGACGAGGTACATAAGTATCATTACAGCGTGCTTAACCATTATTGCAATATTGAGGCTCCAATTTGACTGAACTATGAAATGTGTACATAACAACTCATGAGAAAACTGTCAAATTCGATTCAACTATAAGTTAGGTTAAAAAGCGAAGACGACCTTTTTTCAGAAGTCGTTTCAGTGTCCAGCCCAGTCCTTATGTAAAAAATGTCAAAGATAAATCGCATTTAATTCGGTTGTTGTACAAGGCAATTTCACATGAGAGAAGAAGAGAAAGAATAGTGTTGAACTCATCCACTGATTTACGGTAATCTGGCCTGCGTCTTTCCGGGTTGACCTACATTCGTATTCCTCTCATCGCACTCTACATACCTAGCCCACCATATCTTTTGGATATGCAGTCCTTAGGACACCTGGTTTACCACTTTATTTAAACATTTTATTGACTTTAAATAGATGTTTCAACTTATTCACTTTTTTATCTTTCATTTCCTTTGCAACAAAAATGTCACGGACATCAACAAAACAAAGCACGGAAAAAATCATAAACTGAATAAAAAATTTAAAATGCACGGAAAAAGATTGTTTCGGAATAGTGAATGGTTCAAACGTAAGAAAAACAGTATAATATATTGTTACATAAAGATCGGATGTAAATGTATAATAGCTACCAATGTGCAAAGCTTTTAGCGAACCATTCCATTACAATACACTATATTGTAGCTGGTACACTGTATGGTACAGGAATGGTTTTCACCAAATACCCTATGGTTAGTTTTTATCCGGGTAGCCCAGTCCGTGAACTCTTCCACTTTCTCAATTATTCCGCGTTTTTCCAACTCTTCAAGTTCCACTTGCAACTTCTGCCTCAACAGTATCGGTACACGCCTTGGTTCTTGTTGCTTCGGTGGCAACTCGTTCAGATCAATGTCCACCACACCTTTGAACCGTCCTCAAACTTCGCAACAAGGCATCGCCTTCCGGATTCCGAATTTTTCCGGATCCATCTTCTTACCCACACACATTCACACTATGGACACTTATGATCTCCAGAGCAATGCACGTATTGTGTCCCAACAGCGGAAACTGAAGCACTCTTGACGGTAGATCAACTACTTGAAACGCTACTTTGAAGTTTTTGTCACTTTTCACATGCCTCAGGAACACTTGGCCTACCGCCGGGACAATCTATCCACCAAACCCTTTAAGTTTAGTTGCGCTCGTCTTCGGCTCGTCATTCTTCGTCAAAGAAAACTTCATATCCATCATGATTCTCTTCTCCACTAGTGCGATCACATAACACGAAGCGCCGGTGTCAATCTGACACCGAACCGTCTTCGGCTCGCCATTCTTCGTCAAAGAAAACTTCACATCCATCATGATTCTCTTCTCCACTACACTGACTTCTTCCACGCTCGTGATTTAATCAGAATCTTTACTATCTTCTTCTTCCTCCACACCCTTCACTTTCTTTACTTTCTTCTTCCATTTCGACGATTCTGCGCCCACTTCTTCTTTCTGTTGCTTTGCACGACACACTTTAGCATAATAATTCATTTTCTCGCACTTTCTGCATGTTGCCCCGTTCGCTGGACAGCTGTCTCGATCTCCGATCTTGTGAACTCTCCTTCCGCAATATCGGCAAAACATTGGGCCTACCGCTGCACACACTTTTGCGAGTGATTCGGAACTCCTTTCGGCTTCCAGTGGTTCTTCCTTAGTTCTCATCGTTGTCATTCTATCCTCCATTAGCTTTTGCGTTCGGCACATGTCGATCGCCGTCATATAGGTCAAGCTCGCCGTTTTCAGTAACGCCTTCCTGGTATCATCCGACTGAATACCCACGACGAGCCGGTCTCTGATCATCGAATCCTTTAAATTCCCGAAGTTGCATGTCGCCGCCAAAGTGCGGAGTCGGCTAACAAACTGATTGATGTCTTCGTTTTGATGCTGACTCGCCGTGTTGAACAAAAACCGCTCGTATGTTTCAGTCACTTGAGGTAAACAGTACCCCTCCAGCGCCGTCAACACCACAGCAGGCGTATTTTGGTTGGCTGGTGGCAGCAGCATGTTGAGCACCTTCACCACGTCGATGCCTAGAAAATTCTTCAGCAGGGCCACCTTCACAGTATCTGGTTTTGCTTCTATTTCCGCTGCCAGCACGAAGATTTCCCACGCTTGCTGGAAATCACGAAAATCTTCCGCCAACCGCTCACTGTTTATGTTTAAAAACTTGGGTGGATGCACTCCCAAAACACTCATCGTTCTTTGTTTGTCTACGTCGCGGCGCTGGTTGTTGTTGTTGACACCACCGCCGACGCCGCCTTGAGCCATGACAAGGGCCACTCGCTCACTCGGAATTTCACTCTCTCGCTCTCGCCGCTCCGTCTCTTTTCACCTCGCTTTTCACTGGATGTTGCGTCATCCGTTTTCTCGTGGTCTTCACCGAGCCGATTGTTCTTTGAGATTTCGCGCGGTCTCAGAACAATTTTCCGACGGAATTCCTATTCCAGGCAATTCCCCGACGAATAATCTCGCGCTTTTTTCGCGAAAGAAAATCGAAAATAAACTTTCATTTCTGACACCATAAAACAAGCTGCTTTTAGTGCTGGAATATAAGTGCTGCCAGTTTAAGATTAACAAGATACATAGTTAATCAAAATTGACCAAGTTTACTCTAAAACATACTCATCATAACACAGAGTTTTGTGGCAACAATGACATGGTGACATCGTTCTTTCCTCATCGACCTGTGCACAAAGTGACATGGGTTTCCCGTGATGGCGTCAGTAAAATTAAATTGACCACATCTGCATCAACCGAAAATAGAGACGGAGCCTTCTTGATGTGCGGAACAAGCGTAGCGTTGACATTGTGTCCAACCATCATCTCCTAACCGACGAGATCCGACTGTGCATTGCTGCTAGGATACATCGACAGAAGGCGAAATTCAGGCGACGGTTCAACACACGTACGTGAAAAGGTCTTTCGTCGAGGACCTAGAGAGCCATGCTGCGGATATTCAAGAAAGTGGGAGCATAGAAGATCAATGGAGCGCCATCAAGAACGCCCTCATCGCCACCGGCGAGAATAATTTGGGTGAGCTACGCACCCGGAGAATGCAGTGGATCACACATGATACCTGGAGGATCGAAGGAACGCCAAGTCCACGATAGAGCGAGCGAAAACACGAGAAGCCAAAGCCGTAGCCCGTCAGCGCTATTCGGCTTTCGAGAAGGAAGTGAAACGCTCATGTTGACGGGGCATTTTTCACAAAATTGGGTTCAGTTATGAAAGCTTCGTTTCGTTTCTTGCAATCGTACTCACGGTGGAACTGAGCATTTTTTGTAGTGAACCGGAACTAGGCGGAGAGGCGCCTTGTATAGGAAATTAGGGTAAAGGGATAGGTTTAACCCCCAAAACCCCTCCCTTGGATACGGACTTGATTCACACCTTCAGAAGGCCAGCTCCAGAAGCACGTTATCCTCCATTTGGGAAATTTCAAACCATGGCAACGATGGTTTTCTGTTGCTGTGCGAATGCGGGTGCTCTCGATGAAGTTTTGAAATCGGTTATTTCACGTATCAAGTTTCCAATCGGAGAAGTTGGCAAAGGAGTTGCTGAGAAGCAACCAGTGGATCGGAAGTCAAGGTGGCTTCCGGGTCTTACATTTAGGCATCACCATCGATGACTCACTCCCTCAGGCCACCGGCCATTGGCCATTCGGATCAGGCTTCCCGTGGGGCCATGGCTGGCAATGGCCACTATACGGTATCCTAGGCTCAACAATGTGGGATTCAATATGATATATAGACATGCTTCCGAAAATCCGGATTTTCCAAAAACTACAGTCATCAGATCGGCGCAACCACATATTTTCTAGATAGATAATGAGTTTCTGAGTTAAATGAGCCAACAATTTTTAAAATCGGTGAAAAATTGACGGAAATATGATTGTTTCAGTTTCGTGGGTACCCGGGTACCCTGCCGGCATTTCACGTAATAAAAAAAAATCAGAAACATCCCCCCTGCCCCTCCTCACTTGGGAATTCGATCAACCCCATTAATAGACATATATCCACAAGTTCTAAGATCTAGCAGAGTTTAAACTTCCTACTCTCAATAATCATAAAAATATCGAGATTTGAAGTCGAAAAAGGTACCCGGGTACCCTGCTGGCCACATAAGGGTTAAAGCAGCTTAGCAGACTTTGTCCCAAATGGCTTGTTACGCCCAGTGTAGGTAAAAACTCAAATTCTCAAATCTCATGCTTGAGTTGTTTCACGCGCGATTCTTGACTCGCCAAACTCACCGCCGAAAAAATCATGCATGAGTTGACTCGCGATTTCACTCATTGCTTAATTTCTTGGTATTCTTATTACTTACATCGATGTTTTTAGGATTATATGATAGAATAAAAGCAAACCTATCGTACAACAACATTGGATTTCGTTCAAATTGATTTGGATTCGTTTTACAAGCGAACGAGATTTCGGCGCTTGACTCGGGTCTGTGGGCTTCGTGGCCGAGCGGTTAGCGGCGTCAGTCGTTTAGGTGTCTCGTAAGCCTCGGAGTGTGGGTTCGATTCCCGCTCCAGTCGGGAAAACTTTTCGTCAAACGGAAAATTCTCCACTGGGCCACTGGGTGTTATATGTGTTGTCCGTTGTCGAATGTTTGTACTGTTCAGTCTGTAGAGGCCGTAAGGTCGAAGACGGTGTAATTGTCTTTTAAAACACACACACATATAAAAAGTGTTGTAACTCAAAATTGAAAAGTCATTTAGCGTAACTTTGTTAAGCAAAATTTTAGCTCATGGATGGTAGAATCACCACACGGTATTTATTTATTTTTATCTGCTTCGATTTTTTAAAATAGGTTGAATTATCAACTAAGGTCGAACTTTTGCCCCACCTTACTCTATTTGTTTTGCTATTCATTACATGAACTTCAAAACTAATTATCGCGATGAACTTTGTTAGCAACTTGCTAAACTGTGCATTTGATTTAATTGAGAAAAGGCAAACTTCTCATCAGTCATCCCGATGATAAACATTACTCTTATTCTCACCCAAAGCATCATGTGTTGCCAGCAAGCAGCAAACCTTATAGAGACACAGCACTTGCAGCGCAAGAATCATCTCGGGGCCTCTGCCCGACGACGTCACCACCGCAGTCACCCCGGTGAGAACAATTTATAACAATCACAAGCTATGGGGAAAATTTAATCACATTGTTTTCCACATTCTGCTTTTCGTTAACTATATTTTTCCCGTTCTTGCAATCAAAATTACGCTATATGAAAATTCCACAGCGTCCCACCAGCTCGTCTCGTCCCTTTATTTAGCACTTGCTCGGCCGAGTCACGTACACATGCTTCTTACTGCTGCCTCAATCCATCCGGCTTCGTAGTGGCTCAGCTCGAGCTCCGTGCAGGCTTCCAGGCTGAGGAGAAACCAAGGCGAGACCAGACGGTTCTGGTTCCGAAAAGCGCAAGCAATGGCATTTATTCCTACACATTAATTCCTTCATTGTCAGCAACCTAGTTTTCCGCTCGGGTTGAGACATAGCGACAACGCTTTTCACAGCAATTTCGTTGGGAAATAAGGAACAGCGTGATGAGAAGAGAATACGCCGAGCTACTCATCACACGGGGCTGTGGTACGGACGGCAGTGTTTCTAGACCTTATATTATTCCATTTGTTTTCAAAATGTATCATTACAAAGTTACTGACTTTGTAATTTTTAGGCTCTAAATTTAAAACAGAACACTATTTGGCATTAGAGGGCATTAGTATAAATTTGGTAGCTCTTAATATAAGGGAGCGTCCATAAATTACGTCACGCTTTGACGGAGGAAAAGGGTTCAGCAAAGTGTGACGACCCATATAAAATTTTAAGAGGTCTCATACAAAAATTGTGACATAGGGGGGAGGGGGATTGAAAATAGACAATTTTTGCGTGAATCATCTAGAAATGCCTCTGCAAAATTGGCAACACTGCCGTTCCACACCGGAATAGCACCCCTTGTAGCAAGTGAGTTCGTTTGTTTTGCTCATTGTTTAACGGTATCTTTCACGAATTTAATTATTCGCCGGCAAAGCTTTACTTTCTCTTCTAAACCAACAGGGCTCTTGATTTTTGTGAAACGGTGCGGACATAAATAAACTCGGGTATGCTTGCGTTTCTAATTCACGGAAATTATAGGTGGTGCTCATAATCACTTCAAGCAGCAATGATTTTGTTCATATCCAAGCTGCAACCATCAGCAAGAAGCATAACATCTACACAGTATAACATCAACCAGCATGCAACCACAATGTTCAAATATTTCATCGACATTTGCGATGGTTTTATAAAAGCCCTATTTCAAAAAGATGTCCTGCCTTATTGCAAGTGGCTCCAAAGGAATCCAATTCTGGGAGAGTTTCATTAAAATAATTTCTTTTAATTACCAACTCATAACTGCTATAATTACGAAATCCTTTTGTATTTTATGTGAACTGCTGCGCTGGTCCGTTATCATTTGCCATGCCGCTCGGTAGACATTATTACTAGAATCTTTGCCCTTTTAGTGGCCGTCTGCTCGACAGAAGCAAGAGACTGACCATGTATGTGAACTTGGTGGTAGGAGCTCATAGCTGTGTGGCCAACCATGAAAATTCTTTTCTAATCATGGGGCATATTTGAGAAGTGCAATGCACATTGGTAGCAAGACCTACCAAAGTTGGATACATTTACATGTTTTTACGTTCGACGTTCGCTGAGCAAAATAGGGGAACTAACGTATTCTCGGCAGTTTTGTTCTCTTCCCAAGATTTTTTACTTAAAGAAATGTTTCTTAAAACAACGTTATTAAGCTGCTAGTCGTATTATATTTAAATAATTTTGAAATAAAACTATTCTTCAACTCTTGTTCGCCCAAAAATGAGAATCTATTCAACATCAACAGTTCTTAAGCACGATGAAATGAATGTTTATTCAATGATCGTACATTGTTTGTTAAACTCTTGTTCATCATTTGAACCATCAGCTATTTACACAAATATCATAAACTTTTCCTCAACGTTTATTAAACATCGTTGTTTGACGCTATTTATTTAATCGTTTAAGAATGGCTTAAGAAACCATTATTGTGCATTAGCAGCACGGTGCGTAATAACAAGCTTTCTTCCAAATTTATTCTACCATAATGCAATCAAAACATGGTGGTGTTATGACGTATCTCATACGGATTTAATTTATAATCATAGATATGATTTTATAACTGCTTCAAAAACATTTCAAACAATAACATTGCAAACATATTTTTACTTTCCATATTTCTGCATTTGTATTTGATCTGAAATATCTTTTTCTGATCTTATACTTACATACTCACATCTTTTTCTGACCTTATACTTACATCACACATCAATTTAATTTTAATGAAACAAATCACATCGGTGAAAAGACTTGAACTCGGGACCTTCTGATTGACAGTCGTCTGCATTCGGTCTGCTTCAATCTGAATTACATAAAACGGCAGATTCGAAGCAGTGTATAAATATCCAAATCCTGAGTCTAGTACATTGCCGTACATATGTTGTTTAAACATTGCTTAAGTATTTTATTCAACATTAAAACTGATGAATGCTTGAATAATTGTAACCGCAACGTTTAATCATAAGGCATGTAGGCTGATATATCTGTCAGTCCGTCAGTCATACACGGTGTTGTGTTGTAAGTTTGGTTACTCTTCGAACATGTTTTTTGTTTGTACGCCTAAACAAGTGAACTTAGTTTTATTTTTTCCGCTCCTGTTTTGTATCGGAAAGAAAAAAATGTGTGATGCCCTGTGCATATCTCCAAGCAGCCATAAAATTGGATTATTCGGAGGCTGATCCCGGTTTGACCGGTAGCACCAAAGTGGGTATTCTACTCGTCTATATCAGTCGCCCAGGAGGCACTTCAGCTGCCTTTTTCGGTGTTTCTGTTGGCGGATTTGCTGTAGTTGGAGCGTGTAGTGCAAAAGGTTAGTCAGAATGATTTTGAAAGTGTAATATTCTGATCTGCTACTACATAGGGTCTTATACCATTTGGGCAGGTGTAAATATTTTGGGCACTTGCCGCTATAACTAAGTCAATTTCAAACCGATTGATTTGAATTTTTGTAGAGAGTTAGATACTGCACGTGCCTAATTCTATACAGACTCCAGGAGTCCTCATGAAAACGCATTGGCGAAATTACCTCAACTTCTTCTATTATGTAAAGAAAAAAACTCGGAATGATCTCACCCAGTCCCATGTCGTCGAATGACCACAACCACTGCTTAACTCCTTCAATTTTCTGTAATATTGTTTGCTACAAAGTGTGCATTAAGGTGGCCCACAGTTATATGAAAAACAAAAATTTCGAAAAATGTCAAGTCATACCTCCTAAATCAGTTGTTTTGGACTCCCAGAAGCTATGTTCAAAATTTGAGCAAAATCGGTTGAGCCTAAGGGGGCGCTCAAAACGCTTGAAGTTTGTAAGGGAAAACTGGGCCAAATGTATGCAGAAATTTTCAGTTTTCGAATTTTGCCGCTAGGTGGTGCTGTGAGCGTTCAATAATCAAACCCTTTGGTATTATTGTAGATGACTATCTGCCAAAGAACTTTGTCCAAGACCGCAAAGTGATCCAACGTCTCAGAACAAAGTTATACCCTAGGTAAATTGAGGATAAACTTTATTGTCGTTTTCCAATACATGTAAATGAATAATATCAATAATGAAATCTCAATACTTTGCCTCACTTCCCAAGAAACAATTATTAATTTAAGAAAGGTGTCGAATAATATTTGGTTTAGTGGAAATGAAACTGTTGTTAAACTCTTGTTAGCCCAGAAATGGAGAATCTGTTCAACAACGACCGTTATATAAGCATCGAGAAAAGTATGTTTATTCAATGAATGTTCCTCAATGTTATTCAATGAACGTGTATCTTAAACGTTTCTTCAATATTACTGTACCAATTAATTGGCAAAAATACCAATAAATTACCATTTTACGTTTTTTCACATATATTGAACTTGAAATAACTTGAAATTACTTACAGCTATGCATTTAAATTACATTTTTATGGAAAACTTTCAACAATGACAAGACTCGAACTCGGGACCTACTGCTTCACTGTCGTCTGCATCTGCTCTTCACCAATCCGGGATACAGGATTTGAGAAAAATTAGGCAGTATTTAAATATAAAGTAGACGACGTTTCCTTCCATGCGTTGATTAAACATCGCTTGAGTATTATTATTCAACTAATCGTCTCTAGATGAACATTGAAGCTGATCAATGTTTGATTAATCATTACCGCAACGATTATTCATGTTGATAAACTTTTAAGCAAGCTTTGTTCATCAGCAGCGCTACTGGAGCTTAACAGCAGCTGTATGTTGCTAACGTTGTTGTTTTGCAAAATTACCAGCTGTTCAATCGTTTTTTATCCATTTCGAACACCCAGTCAATTGTAGACGGGCTTGGTGGTCTAGTGGCTACCGCTTCTGATTTATATGCAGAAGGTCCTGGGTTCAATCCCTGGCCCGTCCCTTTCCTCCTACTTTGTATCTTTCTATATACTTTCTCTCTGCTCTCTAAATATACAACTCATGTATATAAACATGTTCATAGCCGTCGCTAGAACAGAAACGGGTTGAAAAAGCCGTTTCCCTTCCTTCCAAACTTTCACTCACAGCACAGTGTCACAATCCTATTAGAAAACGCCTACAAGTTATGCAATCATGCGAACTGTGCCGCACATCTTCAAAATAATAAAAACACACAATTCTATCACCTTCTGGTATCCACAAACCAATGTGTGAACCTTCTGCCAACCAATTCCCACCAACACTCCAACATCCGCATGAATTTGTGCTGGCGCAGAGGTATATTCGGCCAGATGTGGATACAAACGATTGCAATCATCACTTCCTTACCCCTTCCCCACATTGACCTGCAACCTGACGTGGCAGGCGCCATTGTCGCCTAAAAATAGAAGATCACCAACGCTCACACACTGAAGATGCCTGCTAGTCCCCGGCAGTTATCTCATTGGTCCTTGTGTGAGTGTAGGTGGTCTGGCGATACTGGAGTAGCATCCACGGGCGGTCAATCAAGCTCAAGCTCAAGCTCATTTCGAACACCCAGTCAATTGAGCTGTGGTTAAATAGTTTTCACATTTTTCGTATCGGATGTAAAAAAGTGTGATTTCAGTGAAAATCTCCAGGCATATTAAGTGGATCTCGAGCCTGAATGAAAACAATGTCCGCGTTGTGGTGAAGAAATGAACCGCTGGGGAACTCTCTGTCGGTGGTAGTTAGAGGGGCCACTCCAGCTGCCGTTTTTGAAGAGCAGTGGTTTAGCCATCGTTAATCAGTGTAGCATTGAAGGTAAGTTGTGATGTTTTAAGAGTGTTAGGTATATAATTATTTGCTGCTGCAATACTCTTGATTGATGTTTAATCCAGTGCAGGCAAAAAACAGCGATCATAGCATAGCATAGCATAGCATGAATACTTGCACAAATCTTGGATAGAGTTGCAAAGTTGAATATTTCCATTGACATTGCTTATGTCGCTACTATCTACAATGTCATAGATTCACTCAGCTCCACACACCTGGCCAAGTCCTTGCAAGCATTTATAAATCCCTTCATCAACTTAGAAAGAGCCCAGAACTGAAGCATCTTCCAATAGATGAAAGGATGTTGAAAATAGCGAATGTTCAATTTATTTGCAGTTATACGGTAAATATACTAAAGTAGAATTATTTATAAATAAATAATATTGGAAAGATCTCACCAATTGTTGTGGGGTTTTTGTGGTTTGATGCCGATCATCTTATTGCCTTAATTAATGTTATTCTCTGTAAAGAACAACACAATACTCAGCAAAGAACAACACAATACTGAACACCAAACACCCGCGCATCTATTGTTTTGATTTTCACTCGAGATAATACCGAACGCGATCGATTATGCTGCCATACTCACCCCTTACAGGAGCGATGCATGCACAGCAAAGAACAACACACACGCAAAAACGCCTTCGCTCAAAAATGTGTTCGGCCTGCACATTTTTAGTAAACATCCATGCCGCACATGACTGTGTTGGAGACACACATTTTTTTGAAATTGCTCGTACGCTCACATGATCATGTATTTTGCAATAATTTCGACATGGCAACCTCACTGGGTTTATAAACCACCTTCAAATACCGAAAAATATTGATATTTTGCAAAAATGTGAGCGTATGAGCAATTTTAAAAAATGTGTGTTTCCAACACAGTCCCTGTGCGGCATGGGCGTTACTCAAAAATGAGAGCTTTTGTTTTAGAGAGCAATACTGAATACTAAACACCCGCGCATCTATTGTTTTGATTTTCACTCGAGCCAATAGCGAACGCGATCGATTATGCTGCCATAATCACCCCATCCAGGAGCGATGCATGCACAGCAAAGAACAACACAATCAGGCAAAAAAACAGCGATCATGTTTACAAATGTGAGCATGGCGAACAATGACAATGAAGTAATACTATTACGCTACTAATCAGCAGATGAATAATATGACTAAGCAAGTATTATTAAAGTGTGCTTAAGCTACTTGTTCCACTGAGAATCATATGTGCAACAACGACATCTAATGAGTCAGAAGCAGCTTTTCTTCTAAAATTGTTACAACATCATTATGCTATTGATGGTAATTCCTAAACATCTTTCTTTAAACTTTTGTTCGACTAGTTATTAAATCAACAGTTATATGATGAACAAAAGTTCTATTTCAACCGTTTGCAATATTTGTTCACCACTTTGATCAACACTTGCTCTTGTTCAACTGTCGGCGCTTCTGTAGAACATTTGTTAAACTAGCATGCTTATTAGGCCGTCCCTTATTTTGCAAAAATTGAAAATGTTATAAGTTCGTTAGTGGAAAATCGTCGTTTTAGCTAAGAAATGTTCTTGTCAAAATTTGAAGGCCGTATCTCAAGGCTAAGTGGTCCCTCAAGGGGCCTAAAGTTGTCAAAAATTGTATGGGACCAAAAAAACATGAAATTTTTTTCGACAAAAAAATACGCTGTTCTACTAAAACCGGTGATTTTAGGACCCTAAAGGGCCAAATATGTGCTTAGGTTTGCGATATCTATACTCGTTTTTGAGTTATTGAACAAAATAGGGTAAGTTTCCTTCGAAATCTAAAATAATGGTCAAAAATGCTGATTTTTCAGTTGTTTTTTTTTGTCAATATCTTGGAAACGAGGGGTCCTAAAATCACCGGTTTTAGTGGAATAGCGTATTTGTTTTGTCGAAAAAAAATTCATGTTTTTTTGGTCCCATACAATTTTTGACAACTTTAGGCCCCTTGAGGGACCACTTAGCCTTGAGATACGGACTTCAAATTTTGACACGATCATTTTTTAGCTAAAACAATCATTTTCCACTAACGAACTTATAACATTTCTAAATTTTGCAAAATAAGGGACGGCCTAATGCTTATTAATAGTTCTGAATTGTTACTTGGGTTTGTCTAGGGTATAACTTTTCTCACAGCCGTCAGATCACTACGCGGTATTCGACAAAGTTCTTTGGCATATAGTCACCTACAATAATACCAAAGGGTTTGATTATTGAACTCTCACAGCGCCACCTAGCGGCAAAATTCGAAAACTTAAAATTTCTGCATACATTTGGCCCAGTTTTCCCATACAAACTTCAAGCGTTTTGAGCGCCCCCTTAGCCTCAACCGATTTTGCTCAAATTTTGAATGTAGCTTCTGGGAGTCCAAAACAACTGATTTAGGAGGTAAGACTTGACATTCTTCGAAATTTTTGTTTTTCATATAACTGTGGGCCACCCTAGTGTGCATCCATTTTTATCACTTCAAGAGGAGGGACAATGTTCACCTGCCACAAACACGTGTCACTTTCACTTATTCCTTCGAACAATGCAACGCGACCGAGATTTTCATCGCAACTGCCCCAAACACGTCTAATTTTTCACCCCTTCCCTCGAACAATGCCACTAGATCGCGATCCCCATCGCAACTGCCCCAGCACGCGTTATTGACCACTTTTTCCTTCGAAACATCTCGTACCGACTTTACGAACCTCTAAGCAGAATATCATCTTCGAAAGCGTGTAATCAGTTTCGTACCTTTTAATTCCGCTCTATGTTGCTTATCCTTTGACAGATACGCGTATTTAGACTTCCACATGTAATCTTCCTCAATGTCATCAGTTCCACTGAAGAAGTCATTGCATTCACCCCGCTTATACACTTAAATCCTACCGCTTCTATTGTTACCAAAAAAACTACCTATTTACATATAAATGTACCTAAACCTAAAAAATACCTCTATAAAAGTATCTAGTATGTAACTTATTAGGTACCTAGGTATTGGTATTCCTATCGCGTGAACTGCACTTCCTTGTGGATTTCTTAACTTTCCGCTACGTCAAGCTTCCAAGATGAAGAAACATTTCGTAGGATACTAATGTTATCCTTTGTCAACAGGTGTTCATCCTGGAAAACATGTTCTGCTACTTTTAATTTAAATTCATACGCTAAACCCTTTTCTAACTCTTTACCCGCTTTATTAACCTCAATGCTGAAGGTCGTATCAGCTAGCACTAGAACGAGTTCACAACCACCACCTCAGTTCTGTGGTGAGCCAATTCCAGCTTCGTGGAGATTATCCGCTCCTCCACAACTGGTTGCTCTAGAGACCATTTACACCCTTTATGTGCCTCAACACAGAGATGCCAGATTATTTTCATCAAAAATCTGTATCAATCCAGATTTTTCTGTATCGCCGTATTTAAGAGTGAAGCAGACACCAAGAGTCCTAGATTTCAATAGAAACTAAAAAGCACTATTTTTTGATGGTTTTTAATTTTTATTAGTATTTATTTTTCTAAAACATTTGTGAAAATGAACAAATTTTCATGTATTATTTTTAGTTTGAGCAGAAATTTATCAAGTTTTCATTAAATTTATTGAAAAAAAAACCTCAAATTTTATGATTTCTGGAGAAATCTGTATCACATTTTAAAAATCTGTATTTTTCTGTACGCTGTAATGTATATTGTCTGTATAGAAGGTCAAAAATCTGTATAATACAGAAAAATCTGTATATCTGGCATCTCTGCCTCAACATTCTGTTGAGAACAGGGATGCCAGTTGTGAAGACATGTCTTCAATGTGAAGACATTTGAATTTCTATGAAGACATTTATTTTTCAAATTTTCAAATTATGATATGACTATGCAAAATGGTACAGCCCAAGTGGCGTTAGTCCAAGTACCTTACTTTCGTAAGGGGAATTTCTATTGAGGAAACCTTGTGAATCCGGTGTTTGCTACTTTCAGTAAAAATGAAATGACAAACTCACGTGTCATGCCTCGAGCATGTGTGCTTGTCAACAACGCAATCGCTACTACACTCATCTCTGAACTAACTACCAGAGATGTATGTGCTATCACAATTGATGTATCTGTTGGAAACCTCAACAGGAAATACGTTTATTGTTCGGTTTATTTATCGCATGATGAACCATCCCCTACGGATTCTTTCAAGCAAGTCATTGCATACTGCACTTCAAAAGGCCTTCCGCTAATTGTTGGTAGTGATGCTAATGCTCACCATATAATCTGGGGCAGCTCAGACATCAATTTGAGAGGCTCCAGTTTGATGGAATACTTAAGTAGTACAGATCTTGGATTACTTAACATAGGCAACCGCCCAACCTTCATGGTATCTGGTAGAGAGGAAGTGTAAGACATAACGCTTTGCTCTAGCAGAATTAGTCATGAGCTGACCAATTGGCATGTGTCAGATGAAGAAACTTTATCTGACCATCGTTACATCTTGTTTGAACATGTGAATGTTACTTCGCAAACTTTGCGTTTCAGGAATCCCCGGTCAACCAACTGGGATCTCTTTACCGATTTGGTTGCAGCCAATTTTCATGGATACTCACCATCAATTGACACTCCAAGTGATTTAGATGATGCCGTTGATACTACAACGGCCTTCATCATGGAAGCTTTTGAAGAAGCCTGCCCTCTGCGGTCTGTGAAGACCACAAGAGGAATCCCTTGGTGAAACTTCGATCTGGCGAAGCTCAGGAAACAATGTAGAAAGAGTTGGAACAGACGACGTTCGGCTGGATCGGAGGCTTTCAGGTCGGCTCGCAAGGCCTACCAGAAAGCTCTTCGGTCTGCTGAACGATCCGGCTGGAAAAACCTTTGTACAAATGTTTCCAGTCTGAGTGAAGCCAGTCGATTGAACAAAATCCTTGCAAAATCTAAGGATTTTCAAGTGAACGAACATCGTTTGCCAAATGGTGATTTCACTTCCTCTGATGAGGAAGTTTTAGAATGTTTATTCAGTACACACTTCCCCGGATGTGTGGATATTACATCTTCGGATGAACCTGATGTCTTTTCTTGTAGTTATGATTCTTTAGCTTCGGCTCGGAGTATCATAACTTTAGAATCGATTGAATGGGCACTTAATAGCTTTGCTCCTTTCAAATCTCCTGGGGTAGATGGAATTTATCCTATTTTGATTCAGAAGGGATTTGATCATTTCAAACATGTTTTGAAACAACTACTTGTTTGCAGTTTTGCTACAGGGTATATTCCCAAATCCTGGCGGGATATACTGTGAAGTTTATTCCGAAAGTGGGTCGCGCGTCGTATGAAGAAGCAAAGAGCTTCAGACCTATCAGTTTGACCTCTTTTCTTCTGAAATGCTTAGAACGCATAGTTGATCATCACATCCGTGATGTTCATCTGGCCAATGTGCCTCTTCATGTGAACCAACATGCTTACCAATCTGGAAAGTCCACTGTGACTCTTTTACACAAAGTTGTTTACGATATCGAGAAGGCATTCGCTGAAAAGCAATCCTGCTTGGGTGTTTTCTTAGATATCGAGGGTGCCTTTGAAAACGTGCCTTTCGATGTCATGTTGGAAGCCGCACGGGGTCATGGTATATCTGCAATGATTTCCAATTGGATTCACCAAATGCTCAAAAACCGACATGTCTTCTCGACATTGCGTCAAGCGGCGATTAGGAAATTGAGTGTTTGTGGATGCCCCCAAGGGGGAGTCTTATCACCACTTTTATGGAATCTCGTAGCAGATACGCTATTGAGGCAACTCAATAATAGCGGGTTTCCTACTTATGGTTTTTCCGACGCCTACCTAACATTGTTAGTCGGTATGTGCATCAGCACCCTGTTCGACCTGATGCAAAACGCTCTTCAGGTAGTTGAGCGTTGGTGTCGCCAATATGGCCTTTCGGTAAATCCGAGTAAAACATCTATTGTTCTTTTCACGGAAAAGCGAAACCGTAATGGTGTTCGAACTTTACGTCTCTTTGATTCTGAAATCAGTGTGACTGAACAGGTAAAGTACGTTGGAGTCATTCTGGATTCCAAGCTTTCCTGGACACCTCATGTTGAGTTCAGAAACAAGAAAGCTTGTATGGCCTTCGGGCAATGCCGGCGAACCTTTGGTACAACTTGGGGTCTAAAACCCAAGTATATCAAATGGATCTACACAACTGTTGTTCGGCCAATATTGGCCTATGGATGTCTTGCGTGGTGGCAAAAAGGCGAAGTGAGAACGGTCCAATCAAAGTTAGGCCATCTCCAAAGGATGCTTGATGGCGATGTCTGGAGCGTTCTCTTCAACTCCCACGGCAGCGCTCGAAGTTCTCTTTGACGTTGCCCCACTACACATTCATCTCAAACAAGAAGCACTTTCTTGCACTTACTCGGTTTACTACACACTAAAAAAATCTCAATTTTAATAGTGACACAATTGATCGAACTGCTTGAAAAAGCTTTGACATAAACATAAATGGGCCACATTTTTACACATTTTGTGACGTACGTATTAAGTTTATATTGTTTGAGTTCTTCAAGCCATAATTTTAAATCACAGAACTGATAATTTAGTTCTCTATGCTGTAAATTTACGCGATATGTTACAGAAACATAATGATTACTGATGTTGAACTGTCAAACAGCACCTTACAAAATCAGATGAAGACTGCAGTCGATTGGAAATTTGTTTATTACGAAGGTTTACAGCATGAAAACCGCTCATAAATTTAACACCGAGTTGAGCCACAAACCTGGAAATGACAATCCGTTGCCATCAGCCGATGCAGTGGTAAACGAAAACAGCCACGCTCAGTCAATCAGAAGGCGGCTTTGTCTGCCTGTCTGCGATGACGGCTGCCTCAGTACATACATACACGCCAGCAGTGACGACGCGACAGCCGAAATGGCATGTTCGATTATGGTAGAAGTTGTTCGTCTTCGACTGCCATCTCTTCAACGTGGTGAGTCAGCCGAGAGAGCAAGATCGAAAACTGACACTCTGAGTGAGGATAGAAGTTCGATTCCCGAATGGGACTTTTCGTATTTTTTTGTTTCAATATTCGGTGCTATAAATAGCACAGTTCTCAATCATGTATACAAGCAGCCGACGCGCTGAGCTGTTGCGGTAAAATTACATGAGTCAAACATTTTCCGTTTCCTGTAAAAATAAGATCGCACACAATTTTGCGTCCAAAGTGTTGCTTTTATATGTCGGACTTATATGACACAAAATTACAAGATTTTTTCGAAGTGTGTAGAATTGCACCTAACCCAACTCTGCATTAGCAGAATTTGTCATGAGTTGACTGAATGACATGTGTCAGATGAGGAGTCTCCATTTGACCTTCTTTGCACTTTTTAGTGTTCCTTCGCAAAATTTGCGTATTCAGGCGTCCCTGCTCAATAAACTACACACTAAAAAAATCTCAATTTTAATAGTGACACAATTGATCGAACTGCCTGAAAAAGCTTTGACATAAACATAAATGTGCCATATTTTTACACTTTTTGTGACGTACGTATTAAGTTTATATTGTTTGAGTTCTTCCAGCCATAATTTTAAATCACAGAACTGATAATTTAGTTCTCTATGCTGTAAATTTACGCGATATGTTACAGAAACATAATGATTCTGATGTTGAACTGTCAAACAGCACTTTACAAAATCAGATGAAGACTGCAGTCGATTGGAAATTTGTTTATTACGAAGGTGAAACAGCATGAAAACCGTTCATAAATTTAACACCGAGTTGAGCCACAAACCTGGAAATGACAATCCGTTGCCATCAGCCGATGCAGTGGTAAACGAAAACAACCACGCTCAGTCAATCAGAAGGCGGCTTTGTCTGCTTGGCTGCGATGACGGCTGTCTCAGTACATGCATACACGCCAGCAGTGACGACGCGACAGCCGAACTGGCAAGTTTGTTTATGGTAGAAGTTGTTCATCTTCGACTGCCATCTCTTCAACGTGGTGAGTCAGCCGAGAGAGCAAGATCGAAAACTGACACTCTGAGGATCGAAGTTCGATTCCAGAATGGAACTTTTTGTATTTTTTTGTTTTAATATTCGGTGCTATAAATAGCACAGTTCTCAATCATGTATACAAGCAGCCGACGCGCTGAGCTGTTGCGGTAAAATTACATGAGTCAAACATTTTCCGTTTCCTGTAAAAATAAGATCTCACACAATTTTGCGTCAGATGTGTTGCTTTTATATGTCGGACTTATATGACACAAAATTACAAGATTTTTTCGAAGTGTGTAGGGAACCTGTATAGATAACTCGCTTCCATTGCTACTCCACACACTTCGAAAAAATCTTGTAATTTTGTGTCATATAAGTCCGACATATAAAAGCAACACATCTGACGCAAAATTGTGTGAGATCTTATTTTTACAGGAAACGGAAAATGTTTGACTCATGTAATTTTACCGCAACAGCTCAGCGCGTCGGCTGCTTGTATACATGATTGAGAACTGTGCTATTTATAGCACCGAATATTGAAACAAAAAAATACGAAAAGTCCCATTCGGGAATCGAACTTCTATCCTCACTCAGAGTGTCAGTTTTCGATCTTGCTCTCTCGGCTGACTCACCACGTTGAAGAGATGGCAGTCGAAGACGAACAACTTCTACCATAATCGAACATGCCATTTCGGCTGTCGCGTCGTCACTGCTGGCGTGTATGTATGTACTGAGGCAGCCGTCATCGCAGACAGGCAGACAAAGCCGCCTTCTGATTGACTGAGCGTGGCTGTTTTCGTTTACCACTGCATCGGCTGATGGCAACGGATTGTCATTTCCAGGTTTGTGGCTCAACTCGGTGTTAAATTTATGAGCGGTTTTCATGCTGTAAACCTTCGTAATAAACAAATTTCCAATCGACTGCAGTCTTCATCTGATTTTGTAAGGTGCTGTTTGACAGTTCAACATCAGTAATCATTATGTTTCTGTAACATATCGCGTAAATTTACAGCATAGAGAACTAAATTATCAGTTCTGTGATTTAAAATTATGGCTTGAAGAACTCAAACAATATAAACTTAATACGTACGTCACAAAATGTGTAAAAATGTGGCCCATTTATGTTTATGTCAAAGCTTTTTCAAGCAGTTCGATCAATTGTGTCACTATTAAAATTGAGATTTTTTTAGTGTGCAAGAGAGTTTCATTGTGGTTTTGTACCTACAACGCCCTCCATTGTGGTATACCATAACTATTGCTGTGAAAGAAGCTTGTCCTCTGCGGTCTGTGCGGACCACAAGAGGTATCCCTGAATAGAACTCTGATCTGTTCCATTTCAAAATATCTTCGGATAAACCAGTCGTTTGTTTAGTTAAAAATCTCTAGCTTCCGCCAGAGAATCATAGCTATAAAATTGACTTAGTGGGCACTAAAACGCTCTGCTTACTTCAAATCTCCAGGAGCAAATGGTGTTTTCCCTATTTTTCTCCAGAAGGATTTGAGTATTTCAAACATGTTTTGAACTCTTGTAGTTTTCTATGGGGTATTTTCATGGCATGAAATTATACCATAGTTTTATCCCGAAAGGGTGCGTGCGTTGTATAAAGAAGGAATGAGTACCAGATTAATCTGGTTACCTCGTTATTTCTGAAATGCTTGAAACGCATTGTCGATTATCACAGCTGTGATGTTCGTCTGGCTGACATGGCTATTCATGTGAACTCACATGCCTCCCAATTTGGGATGTCCACAGTGACTCTTATACACAAAGTTGTATTGTTGTATACGTTTTCAAGAAAGTACTCGCTCAAACGTAGTTTTTGCTTGGGTGATTTCTTGAATATTGAGGATGCTTTCGATGTCATATTGAAAGTCACATGACATCACAAGCTACCTCCAATGAGCTATAAGCTCTCTTTACGCTTATGCGTTTTACAGTGTCCTTTTCAGGGCACTGATTAAACCCGTTGTGGTATGGGCTATGAGCTCTCGTTGCGCTTATGCGTTCATTCCCTCTTCTAGGGTACTCCTTCCTATTTCATCACCTTTCCCTTTCCTAGTTCCCATCCCTTGTCCCATGCTCCCTGAGGTAAATGATGAAATAAGCTTATATGTATGGCGATGGCACAAATGTCCCATATGGAGGATAACGTGCCTCTGGAGCCGGCCTTCTGATACCTTCTGATACCTAGTGACGTGTGATAATGATGTTACCCGTGAAGTGAAAATATGGATTGTGGCGAAGACAAAACTCCCCAGCCATAAATCGAGGACGTTGAGAAAAGTTGATCGAAGAGCCTTAGTAGTCTTCGAACGTAAATTGCTGCGAACAATACTAGGTGGTTAACTGGAGGACGGTATCTGGCGGCGCTGCATATTATAGTTCAAATATACATATAGAGAGATGGATATAGTCAAGCAAATGAAACACGGCAGGCTGCGGTGGGCTGTGCACTTAGCTCGAATGCCGGAGGAACATCAAGCTTATATCCTAAAACTCAACAGAGAACCAGGAAGCGGTCGTCGGTTTCGTGGAAGGCCCCGCACATGTTGTATTTTTGTAGTTTAAGAGGACCTAAGGACTTTAAACTATCGGGGCGACTGGAAGCGATTGACACAGAACCGTGACCAGTAGTGGAGGCGATTGCTTCATTCGGCGTAGACTCACCGCTACGAGTTGTAGCACATCAATTATCAATTAAGTAAGAGTGTACGAGCTGATTTTATGAATGTGTAACTGTTGCACTTTTTTGCGTGGTCTGGAATTTATGCATTTACAAGTAGGTCTTACACATTTTAGTGCAAAGCGGTTTTAGTATGTTGAACAAACAACTATTAAGTTCTACTTAAAAACTATCTTTGATTATTGTTGGCGATCCTGCTACTCGACGTATAAATGCAAACCCAAGTAGCACCTGCAACTAAAATGGAAATGATCATCGTTGCAAACATGTTGCAACTGAGTTTTCATGAAACAAACAAAATTAAAACCTATTAAAATCCTGTTGTTAATGCCAAACTGAGGTGTAACAGTTTTATAACAACTAGCAAAATGAAAACAAACGTCATCATTAGTCAAAACTTGCGAAACCAATTTATAACTGAAGTATAATCTGATTGTTTCAACGAATCTTAGTTACAACCGTTTACAAACCAAATCAACCAAAACATTGATTCTGATTGTTATAAACATGTTGCACCTGGAACTTATTTAGAACATAACGAACAATTTTGACAGGAGAGGTAGAAGTTCCAAAATGTGCGGCAAAATGTTTTTGTGATCATGAAAAATATAAAATGCACTATAAAAACCAAAATGTTTCAAAAAATAACGAAATGATGTACAAATAAAATGTAACCTTTTCATTATAAATGTATCAACATATTCCAAATTTTATAAAATTAAAGTGGCAAAATAGAAAAAAAATCTGATTGGAAGTATAATATTGACCCATTTTCTGTCTCATTTTCGCAGTTCTGAACGACTGATACCTACCACTGGGAAGATTTGAATATATGTTTTTTTTTGAGAAATCTTATGTAACGTACAAAAATATTAGGAGTTTCCCACGAAAAAAAATACAATGGGTTTACATTTTTTTACAAAAAAACGTAAAATTTTAGTTACGTAATAAAGACTCTTGTCAACGTAAATGGGAAGTACACGTCCAAGTGTCTGCTTTGGTTGTTTATGTCCTGCACGGAAAATTCAAACTACCTTATTTTGGGGCGATTTTACCCTAAAATGAGTATATCAAATTGATTAGTTACCCAAAATTAGGTTGTTTTTTCTCTCTCCTCCACAGATGTTGTCGTAAATTAACAGAGATGCGTCTATCCAACGGGGGTCCTTGAGGCCATTAAGCCAATTTTGAGTAAATGTAGATTTACCCAAATTTGGGTTGAATAAAAGGGGTCTTGGGTTGAATTTACCTACTCTTGAGTATGTTTTTAGCTGGAGGTAAAGGCAATTTACCGCGCGTGAGTTTAATCGATTCACTCAAATGTTGACTTATAGGGCCGAGCTATGGGATTGCGTCAAAAGCATCCAATTTTGGGTAGTTTGGCGGTTCCGTGTACCGCGTGCAGCATTGTTGTACTTTGTCAATACGGATTCCCATAGACATGATTTAGCAAATAGTATCTTTCTAAATTCTAAAATTACTTTTGAGCATTTTACGGGTGCATTAAATAAGCTGCTGAAATGCACTCCGTCAAAGCAATATGGCGAGTTAATTTTTACCACAAATGCCTAAATTTTCACTCGCAAAATGATAGGTAGACTGAGGCGCGTTGAGAATACGGAGCTAAAATGCGTAACTTACCGATAAATCTGGAACGGCACACAAATTGACGTTCTCGGTCAGCCTTATTTGCGGTATATTTATGCACACTATTTTTTAATCACATGATCGAAACTGTTGATGCATTATTACTGGCAGTGACGAATGTGATGACTAACTGACTAGTTGTCGAATCGGTCACCATTTTTTAAGTCGACTATAAGTTGTATCTTGGTTATAAATCGATTGCGTATTAAAACCGTTCATATCACGAATGGATGTTTTATATTGACTCCACCTCTTGCGCTTTTTTGGTTGCAATTTTGTCGTTAATAAGACGATTGGTTCAAATGGCATAACTTTCAATATAGTTGCATACAAATTACAGGAACTTGTTAATGTCTAAGTGTGTTGCTTGGGAAATGATCACTTAGTAAAAAAAACTTTCAATTATATGTATATGTAATAATTGAAAACGAGCTAATAGAGCACCAGGCTGAGAAGCTTACTTTTTCCCAGTTGGGACGTCAATCTGAAAATTTACCTTTGCAATTTAAATAAATCTTTCGAAGCTATGTAATTAAGAAGGGGTTTTAACTCATACTGCATGTGAAAACTATAACCAAACAAACATCATCTCAAGCTGGCAGGTAAAATAAGCTTCAATTCCAACCAGTTCAGTTGACATATTAATGGATTGATCAAGCATAGAGCCAACATAGTAGAGTAGACTAAGTATTAGGACTAGGAACAATCTATCAACACCGTTCATGTTCCAGAATTGATTCGATCAATCAACTACGACGCATCAACGTGGCTTTCCAACTATGTAACAGTTAAATTTTCGAATCAAATAGCCTTCACTTGGATGTCAGGTAGACGAGCGTGAAATGAAAATACTGTGTGTTCGCGATGATGCAAACACGTGTCAATTAGTTGAACTCAAACTGGGCAAACAAATTGAATTGAAATGATGACTTCATTTGAATGGATGTTTAAAGTGTACTACTTTGACAAAACGTAATTTGATAGATGACTATTCCACAGACAAACAGACGTAACACTCTGATGTTTTGCATCGTACACCGATTTAACGGTCTATTTGAAAATTTGATGGTTGGCCAACTGACCACCCGTGGCGCTCGCATCGTTTTTGCTCGAGTTTGACGTTTGCCCACTACCGCCACCTAGTTAATGGTCGGCCAAACTCAGTCTTTTTAGCATTGGGCGAACATGTTTCCGTGACTATGATTTGATTCGGAAAATGTTCGAAGTGTTACGTCTGTTTGTCTGTGACTATTCATTGTACGGGTTACAAAAAAAATGGAATAGTGTAGTTTCATGTTTTTGTATTTTTTGTTACAAGTGCATTTATATAATATGACGGAATCGAACGGTGCCATTATATTTCATTGAACATTTTAAGCTCAACGCATGAATCACGTAGACTCGACTTTTTTCAATTCAAATAAAATTTTGCTCATGCATGAACTTCTATCAAAAATTGTATACATGTTATCTGTTTTGCTATATTCTTCAACTATTAATTGAAAAGGGTATATGACCCCATACCAAATAATCTTCTTAAAAAAAACGATTTCTTGGAAACAAATGATGCTTTCGAAGATGTTTGAGGATATTTGACGGACGTTTTAAAAAATACACTGAGAGTAATATGTTTTTTATATAGACCCTCCACTTACCCCCACACCAAAAAGCTCATCTCACATGGGTAGAGCTTCCTGGTAGTGGACGGCATCTAGTCTCAGCTGAGTTTAGTTGAGCAACACTAACAAGCAAAAAAAATATTTGAAGACTGAGACTAATGAAAAGTAACATAACTACAATATAACAAAATAAGTAAATGTATAACTATTAACCTACAAATTATCCCAGTTGAGAGAAGTCTACTTTTAAGGGATTTTTTGGTTAATTGTTGTGTAAAAGATTATCAGTTGCCCTAACTTAAGCAAGAAACATAATTTTAACATCCATATTATTACATAAAAAACAAAGAATGAAAACAATGAATGAAAATTCAAAAGGAAAATTTAAGACAACAAATTACTGAAAGTGAGATAATAGAGTTGACCAGAAAACGTCCGCAAGTATAACTAACAATCAAGAAAATCCTGTAAAAGACAAAAAAACAGTTATCCTGACCCCGCAAGCTGACAGTTTAACTATGGGTGTCGAATGAGTTTATAGGAATTTTCTATCATATATGCTAGTAACCTACATCTGAATCCCAGTGGTTTCTAAGCAGACAATCAGGAATTTGATAATGTATTATTTATTTTTTTACCAACATTTTTTTACTCAAGTTAAGTTTACAACTGATTCAATAGCATCAACAAACCAAAAATAAAGCAAATGTAAAAGAAAATTCCATAATTATCAGGTATATTCAAAAGTTTTGTGATGGTTTTGATATAAGATAAGTAATTCGTTCATTTTAGATTTTAAGTACATCTTCAAGCGACTTTTGAACAGATTTCGATTGACGACTTGTTTCAGGTCAAATGGACCAGTACATGAAATGCGTTTCTGACCTAGATTGGTTGCAGCCCTTAGACGTGATAAATGTCCAAATTGTCTGGTATTGTGTGTTCGATTAGCAGTACTCATTACAAGATTACAGTGCACATTTGGGTTATGAAGAACATCATGAACCACAAGAAGAGTTTGCAGATCACATAATCCGTGCAAAGGAAGTACATTATGAGTATTCGTTGAGTATAACTCTATGGTAGGATGCAAAAATGGCAAATTAAAAATCAACTTAAGACATCTATTCTGTAATACTTGCAGTATAATCAGTTTTGATTTACAAGCTCGGCCCCATACCAATATTAAATATTGTAAACAAGAATGTATATGGGCATAATAAAATTTCATCAAAGCATGACGAGGAATGAATCCAACAACTCTTTTTATAATTCCACACAACGTTGCAACTTTCTTTTCAATATGTTTAATATGAAATTCCCATGACAAGATAGAATCCAGATGAATCCATAAATATTTACAAGAGCAAACGCGTTGAATGTTTGTCGATCTTCTTCTTCTTCTTCTTTATGGCTCGACGTCCCCACTGGGACTTGGCCTGCCTCAGTTCAATTTAGTGTTCTTTGAGCACTTCCACAGTTATTAATTGAAGGGCTTTCTTTGCCTGCCATTGCATGAATTTGTATATTGTGGGGCAAGTACAATGATACACTATGCCCAGGGAGTCGAGAAAATTTTCCCGACTGGGACAGGAATCGAACCCGCCGTCTCCGGATTGGCGATCCATAGCCTTAACCACTAGGCTAACTGGAAACCCAACTATTGGATCAGAAAATTGAGGCAATGATTTGCGAGCTGACCTAAACATCATATATTTTGTTTTGGCTAGATTGAGAGTCAATAAACTGTTACAGAAATATTGTTGTAGTATCGTAAAGTCTTCGTTAATATGATTAAATTGTACTGGGGTGTGCACAGGGGTAGAATAATGCCGTGTCATCAGCAAATAGACAAGGCACTCCTTTCAGCCTTAAATTTCCTAGATCATTGATATGAATAAAAAAAAAGAGGCCCAATATTACTTCCCTGTGGGACACCAATTGATGTTTGCTGTAACGTACTTTTGCAATCACCTATCGAAACATACTGTTGCCTATTAGTTAAATAATTCTTGATTAAACTTAATGCAACTCCTCTGATGCCATAACGTTCTAGTTTTCCCAGCAGAATGTCATGATTTAACGTATCGAACGCTTTCTTTAAATCAATAAATAGAGCTCCTACAGTTTTTTTAGCATCAATTTCATTAATCAGAAAATCAACTAGCTCTATGATAGCAGTTGTGGTACTACAACCCTGTCTGAAACCGTATTGCAAGTTATAAATCACGTTATTTCTCTAAAAAATGACAAGAGTCGATTTACTAGCATTTTTTCAAAAATTTTATTAATGACAGACAACGTGGCTATTGGCCGATAGTTGTCAGGTAAATGAGGATCACCTGATTTCAATACAGGATATCCTTATAGTAATGACTTCCTCTTCATATTTTTTTTCTTCCTGCGATGAATTATTTTCTCTCTTGCTATTTTTTCCGCTCTCCAATAATTAACTATCTCAGGTTTTGCTGTTACTTTATGCTGAGTAACTTGATTATGTTAATTTTGTTTTTCTACGTTTGCAAATATTTTGTTTTTATAATGACAAAAAAAAGCTATCATTAATTTTAATTGATTGATTGATTTATCTTTATTTGAGAGACTTGCAGCCCTTGGCTGGTTCGTCTCTTCATTATTTATTTTTTTAATTAGAAATCATTTCTTGTAATAAGTCCTGTAATTTTAAGTCAGTATTCTTTGTTGTTCTTTTTGCTTATATTCCCAACAATCCAATAACCGATTTTTTCAATCAGTTTTTAATTAAATTTTAATGAAATTACATTAAATTCGATTTCAATGGAATCATCGTGTTATTGTTTATTTTATTCTGACCGGGAATCATTGTACCTTCTCAATTTTATCCATGGTTTGAAAGAAGTTGAGGAAACATAGTTACATTTAAATAATAAAAGAGATTTGGCCAACGAAGCCCCAAACGATTGCAAAAAAAAAGCTCAATGAAAATTTCACAACAATAACAACAAGAACTGTTTTACCGCAAGATTACAACTTGCAAAATTTATCACGTTTAAAAGCACGGGTTTGACTAGCTGGCATTTTTCCAAGTCAGGTAACGAACCGTCACATTGTTGGGGCCACTCCGTACCTAACTACCTACAAGTTGGGGCGGTAGAGCAGCAGTAAGTGGCGGTCGTTTGCTGGGAAGGTAACGTGCCAACTTTGCCCCACAGTGACTGCGATGATGTAGACGATGACGGCGTGGCTCTATGCAGCTGGCTAGACTGGAAGGTGGTCGCCGAGATCCTGGCGGCTCAATTGAGTCTACTCTTGGTATATGGGGATGTTAACTGTTGTTGAAGGTGAATTTGGTGTCTTTAGATCGATTATGGCCCACTCTATATATTTGTTAACGAATTCAGAAATATTTAACTTATGAAACAGTTGAACTTTCAGATATTTGCTTTTGCTGAAATCCAGAAATTTACCCATATTTTTGATTTTAGAATCTTGAGCATTGAACCGGGATATAACTTGCTCACTCCACGGTAGACCGGATACATGAACTGAGACGGGCCCGGTGCAGTCAACAGTGTGGAATTCCTTTGAAGTGGAAAATCCGATGGAAAGTTTTGTGCTGAATTGGTTTGTCTGGTTTTGACAGCATCTGGACAGAGGAAAAAAGAAGCCCACAGACAGGTATGAGTACCTTCGGCGGCGGATGTATCGACTGGTTTCGGTATTTGTACACAGTACATGCACCGACCAATTGAGATTGGATGTTCAGTCATATGAAAATTTGATAGGATAAAAATGGTTGTGGGCAATGACTTGCAATTCAAACTTTCATTCATACATTGAGAAAAAAAATCGAAAACTAATTTTGGATTGCACAGTGTTTTATTTTGCCGATATCGTGCTCTTTTTCAATAACGTTTCAACCGTTGATTTTTGCTATATAGTTTCTTCGGAGAAGTTTCTACATAAGACAAAGCGCATCTTTTGCCATGAAGAGTTGAATGATCAATACACCTATAAGTGAGATGAAAAAAATATTTTTTTCAAAAAATGCGGATAGACATTTCATGTCTTCGGCAAAGTTGTGCAAAATGCAATTTTGAACAACTTTGTCTAAGACGTCATAATGATAAATCTCATACCTTACGAGATATATTGCGTTGTATGTGCATGACCCCTAGAAATCATATATTTCATCATAACTTTTTAACGGGATTGTTTAGATTTTTGCGTCTTCTACAAAGTTGTTTGGAATGTAAAAATACATGTTTTTGCTGAACATCAAAAACTCCTAGCTTTTGAAATAACAAAGTTATTTACAAATTACTGATTTTTATAGGGTAACTTTGAACTCGTCTAACTTCTTTCGGCGCAAAATGGCGCAGAGACGTTTCGAATAATGAAACAACTATGTTTCAACTTTATGAAAATGGCTTAAACTTTTGTATGCAAGTGTATTCTTTATATGTTGAACAGTTGAAATTATTTAATAACTTCTTAATTTAACGAGATAGAATGTCGCAATGTTCAGCAATATTGCGTATTTTTGTATGCCCAACAACTTTCTAGGACATGGAAAAAACGTAGAAAATGGTAAAAAGCTATGATTATTTTAATGAGTTATAAAAAAATGAACATAATAAAAAATCACTTAGAAATGTATTTTTATTATAACCTATAATCCAACATAATTTGCATGTTCTGCAAAGTTATTGAGCATATAAAATACACCATATCACCTACCAACAAATACTCCTTCCCGAGACAACTGTGGGGATGCTGTGGATTCCATGGTTTCTAGTAACAACGGTTTTCGAACTAACAATCCTTACCCTTTCCCGAAGACCGTAAGGACGTGGCCAGCGCCGTTATTGGCTTTCAAATATTGAACTCACGAATTGTGCACATTGAGAGTGTATAGCTAGTCCCAAGAACAATTCATTGGAGCTCTGTGCAACTTCGATTGTTCTGGTCAATCACGGAGTAGCAACTACGATGTGTACGGTTATCTTTGCTTTACTTTGCTAGAAGACGATCCTTAATCCCCCACATGTATCCGTTGAGCAGATTATCCCCCCATGGTTTAGAAGAAAGAAAAAAGAGAAACATCGCAAAAGACTGACGAAGATGGTGCTCTACCATATCCTCGGCGCTGGAATAGTGTTACTTTGTAAGCAACAAGGTATCAATGTAAGTGACGTTATGCTTTACGCCCCCTTCTTTGTGTAGCGTTAAATAATGTCTGTTCGATGTCTTAGTGGTCGAAAGTCAACTGTAATTCCGTGGTCAGCTTCAATAATGTGATAACCTCTATGTTTACATTCTTAACATACCACGTAGCTCCATTAGGGGAGACTGAGGAGACTTGATCCCTGGGGAGACTTGTTCCCCCCATATTTGCTCGGAATCAAAAACATTTTTCTTCTTAGCATATTTTTTCCAAAACTACTCTTGGACAAACGACTATGTTTTGGCTACAAGTGATTTCAATTGTACATTGCATTATTTTTTACCGGCTGATGGTTTGTTTTCAGTCCTTCAGAAATCTTTTAGGCGATTCCGAAAAATATCAATAACTTTGTGAAAATTGTACCAAATCGTGTCAAAATTTTACAGCACATAGTTTAAATAAAATACTTTCAAACTTATTTATCCAAATAAGGCTGTTGTTAACATATTTTAATTATTTCAGCTTAATATACACAACAGTGACATGTGGAGACTTGATCCCTCGAGAATTACACACACATTATACATGTGAAAAATAAAATTCTATTCGGAAGCCTCTATTTACTTGGAATTCTAGTCTTTTCAACGATAAAATGTGTCAGATAATTATAACTTTAGTACAAACCAAGAAAAGGGGGATCAAGTCTCCCCATTTTGAAAATACGGCATATCCTTAAAAAATTAAGGAAATCTTACAATTTCAAACACTCCATATTCATCGAAAATACAAGAAAACTCGAAAAGAAAATGAATAGGAAGACTCTGGGATTATTTTCCCTTTAAATAAACCATGTGCTCAAAGGGGGATCAAGTGTCACCCATTTTTTAAAAATACATCATAAGACATGCCTCCATAAAAACACAGTTTTGAAAAGTTTAACAATAATTTAAAGGCCTTCTGCTGTGTATTAACTTGCAATAGATGTTTACCTGCCATTTTGTACGGAAATCGGATCTAGTTTTGTGTTTTTTCTTAAAGTTTCAGGTAAATTAAGAAAAAGGGATCAAGTCTCCCCAGTCTCCCCTACATTTCATTTGTTTTATTCTGTAGGTACTCAAATTTAAACGCCTGTCAAGGCTCAGTTGGCAATAAACAATCACTAATTGGGTTTTTAAATTAAGAAAAATGTATTGATTTTTTGATTTTATACAAAAGAGTACCTTTTTATGAACCACCATGATTTTTTTCAGATTTTTAGAACTTCATTTTGGTACCTAAAATCGCTTTTGAAGAGATTTTTCGAAATCACCTTTTGACAGCTGGCCAACTGCTTGACAGCTCCGCCCAGTACAAAATGCGTCGAGGGGTGATTCGACAAATCGCTCCCATACAAACTTCAAACTGATTTTTAAATAGGTTCCCGGGCACCAAAATTCATGAAAATTTGGATTTCGGCTCAGTTTTGCATGCAGATTCTGAATATGGAATTATCTCAACACCGCTAAAGAAGCCAATTGCATGTTCAACAATGTATACCGCTCTTGGTAAGCTTGTTTTTCCTGTTTTCCACATACGCATTAACTTTGTCAAATTTCCCGCTTGTGCATTTCACTGTTTCCATCCACCCGTCATTGCCATTCCCATTTCGTACAGAGAAGCGTGGAAAAGACATTCAAGAAATGTTTGTAGAGTTCCGCTTCAACTTTCAGAATTTTCCTTTCCCTTTCCTGTATACCTATACTATACATAGTCAGTACCGTGCTCGCAGTCCTCCCGTGACTTTTGCTTTTCGACCAGCCCATAAAGTTATGCATCTTTGGCACGAACTGTACAACTTTTGACTGCAAAAGAGGGGGGAAAACAGTTATTTTTCACAGTCGATAGCACAAGCCTTTCGCTTGGCCTCATCCATCGGTCGATTTGTGTCGTATGTTGTGCTGTGCTCGAGCCGGAGGGCAGACCAAGATGAAAGGTTTATGGTCCTAGAGCACTCAAGTAGACAAATTTACGAATCCGACGAACCGTTCAAGTGTTTTGACTTTTGCCAGCTGGTGGAAGGATAACGTCGCTATACGCAAGAGTCTTTCCCTGCGTGACACCATATATCATTTTAACGACTTTTGCGACAGTTTTGGTCAATAGATTGAACGATTCGATCTTGATGACAACAGTAGTTGAAAAATTGCTAGCGAGTCTCTGGTTAACGCCACTTGCGGTAATGGGGAAAAGTTGCTTCGATTTAAATTATTTATGTTCTGAATTCATTTTGTAGGTTGAGAGCGGTTTTGGGAATATGGAGTGGCCACTGCCCGCCTCATATCAAACAAATGTGATTGAAAAATAAAATTGACTCGCGAAAACTCGACAAGATTACGTCATGAAAAATTGATTGGCTGGAAAGAATTTTTCGCATCATTAACGTAATCTCTTCAACGGTTCAGAAATCCTTTCATCTGGTTAGGTCATGCATTAATGGTTGGAATATTTTTTATTAATTTTAAAGTGGCTCAACTTTCAGTTCAGGTTGGCAAAATAAATAATAGAGTATCAATGCAGTTCTTTGCTGGAAGATTGACTTTGATTTGTACTTTTGTATAATGAAAGCAGTTGACAACACGCCATCCAGAATCTCAACCTATTGCCATTATGCTGGCCTTTCTCCTCCATGGTAAAATTGCAATCATGGTAAAATGTTCGATGTGCCCACTCCTCATTTCATCCTCTGGGCCAATTTTCTGCTTGATTCGTTAAAACTTAGGCGGTGTTATGTGAGTTTTTCGCATCAGGGGCTCAAATGTTTCTTAAATCGCAATGCACAGTATGGCCCATAAAAAAATGCGAAAGTTTTCGAAGACATTGCTCACGTGCTTCCAATCGATAAACTTTGCATTTTTCTATTGGATAATATAGTCAAGACACTAATTTATCAACGGCATAGGAACATTTACTGATTTGAATCATAAACCTTTGAAAAAAGTAATGTTGAAGATAAGGATCTCAAAAACGTCCTCGCGCCAGAGGTGTTTTTTCAAGGTTGTAATTTTTGTCAAATTGCTCTCAATCACATTCAATTAAATTTTATTTCAAGAACAGCACTTTTATAGCTAGACAAGGTCTTCAGGCGATCGTTGGTGATTTAGACAGGTGAAAAAAAAATATTATCTTATAAGTTATGTGACATTTACTGAAAACTAGAGTATCAAACTCTTTTTAAGTACTACGTATTTGTGTCTATTATAAACGTAGGTTCATGAGCCTTCATTAGCAAGATATTATTTTGAATTTTTTTCAAACAGGGTGAAGTTATTTATGGATCTATCTTATCTAAGGGTTTTGAAATATGCCACATTTTTTAGTTTTTGGTTCCTAAGCATCTGATATTGTTTTCAAAAAGTTTTTCAAAGGGCCGCGTTTGTAAGAGTACATATTTCTGCATGATTTACATGTATTTAAAAGTTTTCATTTTAATTCGTAAAGCTCCAAAAATTCGAGGAAACATTTATTTTTTTTTCAGAAATTGATGGCAACTATTAGGTATCCCATATACGTAACCAATGAATATTTTGACACTTATTTGAGATATCCTGTATGACAATCACCTCCTTATTGTAGCCCTATCTAAAAAACTGAATTCATAAGAAATATTGCAACAAAAATTACCAAAGAAAGAAAAAAATGGATTTTTGCATTTTTTTTTATGGGTCATACTGTAGATCTATTTGCAGATAATTTTATTATTCTATTCCAGTCGACTGGTATGTCTAAAATAGACGAACAAACTTAAATTTCGAAGACACAGTGAGTGTTTAATTGACAAATTGAGAGATAAATTTGTGAAAAAATACCACTTGTTTAGGTAGCATTCGAACACACGACTCCGTATCGCTAGTCCAACGCTTTTAAAAAAATATCTGCAAACCGTCTGGTGGTGCTTAACATTTAGCATGTAAAGTCATAATTTTGGGAATAATGCCTAGGGTATAACATTTTCCACAAGCATCTGACTTTACTTTACAGTTGTTTGTCGGTGGGCCTGGTATAATGGTTAAAGCACGTAACTATCACGCCGAGGACCTGAGAGCGAATCCCACTCCCGACAAATTCACAAAATATGAGTTCTTCCTTCGGAAGGGAAGTAAAAGCGTGGGTCCCGAGATGAACTAGCCTAGGGATAAAAACCTCGTTAATACAGATAAAAAAAAAGTTTATGAATCAGATAAAAAACATAATAATTATCAGTTTATCATCCTTCTAAAAAACTGAAAACGAAACACAAGAATACTGTTCTTTGAAATAATACGCCTCAACAACTGTACTATATTGAAACAGACACTTTCGAAGTGATTGCTTCCCTATGTGTATGCGATAAGCATTTTATCCTGCAGATTGCACCCTTTACTTTCTAAACGGTAGCAGAACGAACCGACAGCATCGGTCTCTATTTACCGAACAAATTTCAACTGAGTAATGCTGATTGGACTATTTTACATTTTCCCTGTCCGAATCAGTTACGCCTGAATGGATGCCAAAAGGATGCAAAGAATGTCCTTCTGGCTCGGTGTTCGAGCTTCATAGCTTTTAGGGACAACCTAGCAACATAACCACCACCACCAATCCAGTAGTGACAGGACCGGGGTATTCGGTTCCCGTTCAACGAAAGGCCACCAACAACCGGCCGAAATAGACGGCAGAACGCTGTAGAGAGTGTCTGCCGTTAATGGAACACATTTCCGTCATTCCGAGTGAGTAACGAACGAAACATATCAGAGCACTGAAAGGCGACCTTAGGGGAAGTGCTTTTATTCAAATTTACCAACTTCAGCTCGGTTTCACTTATTGGTACGATTCAAAGGAGCTCAAAAAGCCGATAGAGTTGAATCGAGTGTTGGTAGTGTACGAATCTGTTCGTATGTTTGATAAAAATATGAACAATATCAAACGGATTCAACGTAAAATTTGGAACCTAGTAGAAATAGTGATCGATTTGTAAAAGTTGGTAACAATAGAATCTATTACGCTTTGAAAGGCGGAACAAATGCGTTTGTTACTATTCAGAACTGAGTCAGCCATTTGCTGCATTAACCCTCTAATACCCAATCCCGCCTTCAGACGGGGTATAGTTTGAGCATTTTTGTAATTTTTGTTTCGTGGAAAATCAATTTTTTTTATATTTTTGGCTGATATTTAGGACTTTTCTGAAAATCCCAAAATGGTTTTTGGTGTATTTTAAAGCGTATTTACATTTTTTTTAAATCATTGAAAAATTGATGTTTTAGTCACCTTTTAGAAGTCATTGTTTATTTTGTATTGAATCGCTACAATTAACATATTTTAAATTTTTCCTAAATCATTCTATCCTTGTTTAATAGTTTAAGGGAATCGAATACACCCTAAAAATTTTTTTCTTAAAATTACACGGAAAATAAAATTTTCTGTGAAATAAAATTTAAAATAATAATATTTCAATAATAATCATAAAATCTCAAAATGTTTTCATCTAAAAAAATAAATTGGCTTCCAGGAAAAATATAAAAGTGTGGGGATGCTCAAAAATAAAAATTAGAAAAATTAAAAACTGAAATTCACGAAATCGAGAATTAAAAAGAATCATCTTCCAAAACATGTTTAAATCGATTTTAGATGACGAAAAATGATGACGAAATATTTAGATCAAAATCAAAAATTTGGGTATTAGAGGGTTAAGCTGAGTTGTGTAATACATCGAGAAACTCTACTCAATGACTGAGATGGTCTTACTCAAGAATCGAAAAATCCTTTGTTTCCTTACTCAGTTTAAGTTAAAAGTGGTACAACTCATTGGTGGAGTCTCGAAGCCGTGCGGTTAGGGTCTCACGCTATGTCCAAAGAGAAGCATTATGGAAATCGAATGTACCCCATTGTAGGTTTGGACCACTAGTTTCAGAATCTGTGCGGTTTGAAATATTTTATCTTGGGGTTTTGATATTTTTGAATTGTTTTCTATTTTCCCATACAAATGCCGAAAAAAGTCATTTTATTGCCAATTTCATCCCATATAAAAAATGTGAGAGAAAACCCCAAGATGGATTATTTTAAACCACACATATTCTGAATCTAGAGGTCCAAAAATACGGTTCTAGCGAAAAAACTGTGAGGTACATTCATTTTTCATAATACTTCCCTTTGGACATAGCGTGGGTCACCAAGTTTGTAATCGCGCCATGCTGTGAGATGAAGGTTCGATTCCGGGCGATGAAACTTTTCGTGTGAAAAATTTCTTCTCCGTATCCACTGATGCATGCTCCGTGTGTCCCTTCTCTAGTGTTAAGTTTCGTTCAGTCTGTACAGCCTCTGGCTGAAGACGGTGTCCATTTCATTTATTAAATAACATCAAATTCATGATAATATTGAATCAACAATTTGCCGCCATAATACTCGATTTGCAGCTGCAGCTCTCCAACGTCGGTCACGCCCAACACTCGCCAGATCACGCTCCACCTGGTCCGCCCATCGTGCTCTCTGCGCTCCACGCCTTCTTGTGCCAACCGGATCAGTTGCAAACACCAGCTTTGCAGGGTTGTTGTCCGGCATTCTTGCAACATGCCTTGTCCACCGTATCCTTCCGGCTTTGGCCACTTTCTGGATGCTGGGTTCACCGTAGAGTGCAGCGAGCTCGTGTTTCATCCTTCTCCGCCACACACCGTTCTCCTGCACGCCGCCGAAGATCGTCCTTAGCACCCGTCGCTCAAAAACTCCGAGTGCTTACAGGTCCTCCTCGAGCATCGTCCATGTCTCGTGTCCGTAGAGAACCACCGGTCTTATTAACGTCTTGTACATGGTACAAGTGGTGCGGGGGTGAATCTTTTTTGACCGCAGTTTCTTCTGGAGCCCATAGTAGGCACGACTTCCACTGATGATGCGCCTTCGTATTTCACGGCTCACGTTATTGTCAGCCGTTAGCAAGGAACCGAGGTAGACGAATTCTTCTACCACTTTGAAAGTGTCCCCGTCTATCGTAACATTGCTGCCAAGGTTTGTCCTACCTCGCTCAGTCCCACCTACCAGCATGTACTTTGTCTTAGCCGCATTCACCACCAGTCCGACCTTTGCTGCTTCACGTTTCAGGCGCGTGTACTGTTCTGCTGCCGTTCCAAATGTTCTGACAATAATATCCATGTCATCCGCAAAACAGACAAATTTGCTGGATTTCGTGAAGATCGTACCCCGGCTGTTGAGCCCGGCTCGTCGCATCACCCCTTCCAGGGCGATGTTGAATAGTAGGCAGGAAATTCCATCACCTTGTCGTAATCCCCGTCGAGATTCGAATGAACTGGATAGTTCACCCGAAATCCTTACGCTGTTCTGCACACCGTCCAGTCTAGTCAACTTCCCGGGAAAGCTGTTCTCGTCCATAATTTGCTATAGCTTTGTGCCTTGAGACGGGTCTGCTGCTTCCGCTTCTGTGTGTATCGCTCCACATTCTATCGGGTTCCATGCTGCAGCATTACTGCCTGCGCTGCATCTTCTCCTCCAGAACCGCTCTGCACTCCTCGTCGAACCAATCGTTTCATCGACTCCGTTCTACGTACCCGATAGTGCTCTCGGCTGCGTTGTTGATGGCTGCTTTGACTGTACTCCAGCAGTCCTCTAGAGGGGCCACATCGAGCACACCCTCGTCCGGCAACGCTGCCTCGAGATTCTGCGCGTATGTGGTGGCGACATCCGGTTGCTTCAGTTGCTCTAGATCGTACCGGGGCGGCCGCCGGTAATGTACATTGTTAATAACGGAGAGCTCTGACGTCGATAATGTCGGAGAAGTGTCGTCCATCAATCAGAACATGGTCGATTTGCGATTCCGTTTGTTGTGGTGATCTCCAGGTGTAACGATACGGGAGGCTGTGCTGGAAGAAGGTGCTACGCATGGCCATGTTCTTGGAGGCGGCGAAATCGATGAGGCGTAGGTCATTTTCGTTCGTCAGCTGGTGGGCGCTGAACTTTCCAATCGTCGGTCTGAATTCCTCCTCCTGGCCTACCTGAGCCAGGCCAGACGGTGTCCGTGTCTTTTTTAATAATAAAAAAAAACAAAAGATTTTCGAGTTCAGTATAATGCTAACTCAGCCACTGAGTAGAAATTTTTCTTAACTCTACACACCAAATTTTTTGAAATACTTTCAGCACAAAAAAAATCAGCAAAATAAATTGCTGAGATTCAGCAATATTTTTGCTGAACTTCAGCACAACGTTGCTGATCAACTGTCAAAATTGCTGGATGGTTCAGCAAGTTGAAAAATTATTGCTGATACTCAGTAAATTTGTATTGCTGATTGCAATCAGCACAAAAAAAAATCAGCAAAGTTTGCCGAATATCAGTAAACAAAATTTGCAGTGTACAAAGTTCGATAGACTTTCTATTCATCAGAATAGATGAGTGCACCGCCGGCTGAAAGTTCACTCGGTCTGCGAATGGACTCATCCACCGATGAACCGAATTCATCGCGGTAAGGTGATGACCAATGAAAATTCATGTAAGAAATCAAAGAAAGAAAATTATCAGCGCATTTCGGTTATGCATCTCTGAGTAGAAGTTATTGAGAGTCAACCCCGCTGTGGTATCAGGTATCAGTAGGTCGGCTCTAGAGGCACGTTCTCCTCCATTCGGGAAATTTGTGCCATTGCCATGAACACGAGCCTATTCATCATTTACCTGACGGAGAAGGGAAGGAAAAAGGATAGGACATGGGAAAGGACAGGTAAGGGAATAGGATCGTCATACTCGCAAAAGCGTACCACAATGGGTTCACATAGCGTCCTGAAAAGGACACTGTAATAACGCATAAGCGTGCCACAATGGGTTCGAACAGCGCCCTGAGAAGGGCACTGTGATAATGCATAGAGCGTAAAGAGAGCCTATAGCTCTTTACCACAGCGGGTCAAGAACAACAGAACGTCCTTAAGATTCAGGTTTCTGAAGTCAGTTTCACTTAATAAGTGTTTCCCGAGTACTCGGAAACGCAATTGTGCAAAAACTGGACAGTTACATATTAAATGATACGAAGTTCCATAAAACCCGCTGTGGTGTCAAAATTTTTCAGGCTCAGTGAACTCAATGTTCATCGCTGCACTCGTGTATCGTGGATTGGTTGGTTACGCGACTCTTTTCCAGCGACGCGAATTTTAGTCGTTAAATCGCTGCACATTCATTTCAATGCGACCTCCTAAGCTGCGACGACGTTGTCGCAAAGGGAAAACGACAAACGACAATGCAGCAATGTTTGTACTTGTCGCAACTCTGGTCGCTGCATACACTGTATTTGTCGCTGTCGTGGACCGACTAGATTTTGTTTGTGAGCAATTTTCGCGTTGGCGTGGATGGTTGATGCGACGTAGTTATCGCTGTTGACTTTGAAAAAATAGTGGCGATAAAAATTGCGTCCAGTAAAGTCGCGTTGAATTGGGAGAGCCTTAGATCGTCGGGCTTGCGATTGGCGACGTGGCTCCATTGATCTCTTGATTCAGGAATCGCCTAACAATACTACAGATTGGTGATTGCTATAGCTGCCGTTCCTGCTCTGCATTCGCAGACTGACAGGAACTGACTTTGTACCCCGTCCCAGAACCAGCTCCAGTAGGGGCTCCCTCTTCGGACGTTCGCAGTCTTCGGTTTCTTCTTGAACTTGTCTGTATGTTTGATGTGCTTTCACTCCCGGAAGCAACGGGTTCTGAATCTGCATTTATCTACTTCAACTACAGTGCTCAGAAGCTTGGCTCAAGCGATGCTGCTCATCAAGGGTTATTTTACCTTGAGCTGTCTATCCTCAATATGGTATTTTTCCATGGGCGCTCAAGGAAAATTCATATGTCATTGTAAACTTGAATTAAGCGTAAGCAATAGGCATTTTCATCAAAGCCAAAATGGTTGGAGCATAGTATCAATGTGGTATCCCACACTCATTAAATACGACTTTAAATATGTGGTTTTCGAATCAAATTTGTTCCGATGCACATCTGTCCGAAAATAAAAACTTGCGAATCAATTCGTGGTGTACCAGTTGGCACCAGTGTGCAAGAGCTTCTGATCGTTGGTCAATTTTTAATCAAATGTTTCCAGCAAACAAAATTAATTGCAAATTCAGCTTGCATTTTCGACCGTTCTCCAAACCGCACATGCGATTGAAACGTCAATATATCATCCGACTTCCTGATTGCGGATGGGAGCGGTTTCGACTGATATCTGGTTTATCAGATAAAATGCAAAGGAAAGGGTTAATTTATTGATTCGGTTTCATTTTATTGACAGATTGTGTTACAGTATGCTATTATCTGAAGTTTTACGTCGAGCAATCGTTCATGTTTTTTTTAGAACACCGATGTAGGAATGAAGAGACATGCACCATTGCAGCATCAATCTAGGTTACAATCTCACATAGTCCAGGAGGCAGAAACCAACATGTGGATAACTTTCCCGCGATAAAATTTACTGCTTTCTCATAATAGTAAAGCCCCCATGAACAAAAAAGCGCTTGTTTGTGCGCTATAATTCGTGCTCTACCAACATCACATTCACCTCTATGCTATAGTATGTGCAGGTCACAGCAAGAGCCAAGTGAAGCCGAACGTTTACAGAGTAGTTCGGCGCACTCTTCCGTTGGCATAGAATCCCGCTGCAGTCCAATTGCCACTGGAATCACATGGGAATTATATTACACTTTTATTGCGATAAAAACCTAAGAGAGATTTTCTTTGTACCTCCGATTTAGTGCCATTCGCTGAGCTCCACCGAGAATGGAATAGTTATCTCAGAGGGGATCGCCATTGCAGGATAAATTTTACGACCAAGCTCTAGCTGGCGAAATTGCTTAAAGGTGGAAAAGATAACTTACGGGGAGATATATCACGAAAAGAATCAATATCCTACAACTTTATATTTTTCCTATATGTACGTCAGTAAGTGGTAGTTGCAAAACGTTGATCTGTCAACAAGTATGTCATAAAATTTATACGTCAGTATTTCTTGAGCTTTGGGTGACGACAAACTAGTGACTAGTGAGTCACAGCAGATTTTATGTGATTCGAAAAAAAATATCATTCAAATTCATCATTTCCATCAGGTTTTCAGAAGTTTTAATGTTCAAGGTCATTACTATTACCAATTGACACGTTATTCACAAGAGAATTTCTAACAATATTGGTGGTTTAAGAATTTTCAAGGATAAATTATTTTAATTACAGTTGAATTGTTAGGAATTGCATATATTTTTACACGGAGTCTTGCAATATTGCTAATTATATAGAATGTGTTCAGCAGTTTCGTTTTCCGTTTGACAAAAACGACATTCAGAAGATTGAATTTTACCAATCTTATTTAAGTGATATCTGCTTGGGCAGTGCCCAGTCATCAGACCGGTTATTACCCTGAGATATTTTTTGTTCAGATTTAATATGGCCTTGGCTTTTGCTGCACTGGGTCTTATAAATCTTTAAGCTTGTCTACAGGTATCCGTGGCATTCCAATTAGATTCTACCGTAGACATTTCCCAGCTTTTTAGTTTCATTCTAAGAGTACACTCCGGAACTCCACAAAATGGTTCAGGGCCAACAAAACACGATGTTGCACCCTGTCTTGCTAAGTTGTCGGCTTTTTCATTTCCTCGAATTCCACAATGACTAGGAACACAATATGATATAACTTCGTTAATAATGGCCAATTGCTTCAGAGAAAGAATGCATTCCCACACCCAGGCCCGGAATTAAGGGGGCAAAGGGGGCAAGTGCCCCGGGCCCCCCGATGAAGGGGCCCCCCCAATAATTCAAAATGCAATTTATATTTTTCAATGAAACCATATAAAAGTCACGTCAATGGGCGTTCATATTTTAAACTGAGCCCCTATAGCACCAGCTGTTAAGGCGTGGACATTCAGCTAACAAGTTAAATCTATGATACTAAGGTTGACGCGCTCAATTCCCGCTCGGTCAAGGAACTTTTCGTAAAGGAAAATCCTTGACTTCCTTAGGAAAAGAGTGTCTTCGTGCCTGCCACACGATATACACATTCTAAATGACCATTGACTAAGGAAACTCTTTGTTAGTAACAGTTCCACAGTTTCTGTGGAAGTGCTCATGAAACACTAAGGTGAGAAGCAGTGTCCCAGTGAGCACGTCCCCAGGCATGGAATCCTCCTCAGAGCAAAACAAGAGAACAAAAAATCTGCTCCGCGCTCCCGCATTCAAAGCTAGAGCGTTTTCTCTCGTTTTGTTTCAGCTTCCTGCTTGTAGCTTGTGACTCCGAAAAACGTGCGGATTGATTGCTCAAAAAAGTGCGTTTCCTCAAAATTGAGGCACTTTGTGTACGCCGGGAGTAAACATGAATATGTTTGTGATAACAAATCATTTATTAACAATTGCACAAGTATTTATATGTGCAATTATGACATACCACCCGATCGGCGAGCTCACACTGCGAACAACGCCATAAAAATAGTCCACCAACTTACCGGGTTGCTCAAAAATGAGGCACAAAAAAGTTACACTTTGTGTTGATTCAAGTGGCTCGAAGTTTCTCTTTGTCTCGCTCCCGTTCTCTCTTTGTGCATCGCTCCCGCACAAACGACTTCGGTAGGAACGCACAAAGATAAAGAGAGCAAAAACGTTCATTTGAGGCACATTGTGGGAGCAAATAACAAGCCTGCACGTCCCACCAAAAAAAACTTATAATTGGGTTCCTAAAGGTATCTAAACTATTTCTGGCCGTTTATCTGGATTTTCTCTCAAGAATAATTCAAAATCAAAAGTTTCATAATTTTTGGTGCAGTATTTAAAAAAACGCGATTTTCTCTAAAAACCCTTGAAAGTTCTTATCGAGTGGAAACACTTTTCCGTGACTTCAAGTTGCTACAAAAAGTGTCTCTAAACAGAGTACATGGAAGATTAAGCACAGAGAAACAGACGTAACACTTAGAACAAATTTCATGGAAAAACATCGTCACGAAAACGTAATCGCTCAATGCTACACGTACTGTGTTTGGCCAGGCCGCCACTAGATGGTGGTAGTGAGCAATCGTCAAATATGAGCAAAATCGATACAAGCGCCGCGAGTGGTCGATCGACCTACTACTGAATATTTGATTCAACCGTTAAAAAGGTGATCGATGGGAAGCAATGAGAGTGTGACGTCTGTTTCTCTGTAGATTAAGCATTTGAGAGTATCTTTAAGAGTAATTGTACATCAATATAAATTTCAATAGTTTCACAAATTTATCTATTATTTCATAATGATTATACATACGTCTGTTGATTATGATTATATTCTGAAAACAAATGCCTAATACTCATTTGCATCAGTTCGTTGCTACCACGGGAAAGAGAAGATGATGAACTCTGGAGATGTTCAAGGCTAGTTTTGAAACCGAGTGTCCTCGAAACAGTAGCTTTTCATATCTTTATGTTGGGTTTTACTGAAGATATTAAGATTTATTGCTACAGTTGTTCCCAAGAGACTAATCTCTGTATAATTTGAATCTTGAAATACTCATCGATCTCGTGCAATCTCAATTAGGTTGCTCCATGTTTTAGTAGATTTTTAACTGAACGCTTAAGTTCTTAAACTTGCATAAATGTTTTCAATTCGGATAAAAGTTAAAAATGTACGTACTATCTGAACAAGATGTCCTTTACGCTATCATTTGACATTTGAGCCAAATATCAAATAAACCCTATGGGGACGGATGGATCGTATGTGCCCAGCCTAGAAAATCGACCATTACAAACGTGTTCTAGACTAGCGAGGATGCATCTAGAGAGGGGAAAATGCCGTCTCCAAAGGGTTAAATGTTAAAGTTCAGAAACCACAAGTTTTCAATACAGTGGTTTTTCGAATTTACCACGATCAAAAAAATTTTACCGTGATATAATCGAAACCGTGAATTTGGTGAAACGAGAAAAAAAATGTAAATTTTTTATTCAAAATCGTTCAGCTGCAAAATGTATGAGTCTTAGTTCACATTTTTAACAGTTTTGGTGGACCGCACAGTGCTGTACTGATTTTATATTGATTTCAGAATGTTTTACAACAAGTGTGATAAAAACGAAACAAAAATCGTGATAAAATCGAATAGAAAACCGTGAATTTGGGCGAGTAGTGATTAAAACGACTAGTGATAAAACCGAAACACCACTGTATTAGGCCCAAAACAGTAAACATTAAAAATATAATAATACATAAGATTAAAGGAAAAAAGACGTAATTTTATGGTCCATTTTTTTTCGACATTTTGATTCTGGGGGCCCACTTTATAGGGTTTGCCCCGGGCCCCCAGAGGCCTAAATCCGGCACTACCCAAACCAGATTGGCACGTGAATGCCTTTAGCGCATTCAGAGCAGCTTGGCTATCTGACAAGATGCAGATTTTGGCAAACCTGTAGTTTCTCTTGAGGCATGTATAAGCACATTCCAAAATTGCAAGAATTTCTGCTTACAGTGGGACTGTATCCCATTGGTATAGCTTTATTGATGCCAGGGCCTACAATTCCAGCCCCTGTATTTTCACCCATTTTGGAACCGTCAGTATAAAATACTATAGAACCTGGACGTAAACTTGGCCCACCAGAATCCCAAACTTGGTTTTACCACTTTAAAGGGAACATCATAGTTGGTCTTCGTAATCATCCAATCTTCCACTGTTTTTATACTTGAGTTCAGATCCAAGTCTATAATGATCTTCAGATGACCCACAAGATCCCCGTTCATTATTTTGTTGAAACTAATAAATTGCAGGGCACTTTTTGCCGCTTGCATTTGCACAAATTGATGCAGTGGTAGTATATTGAGAAGGGCATCTAAAGCAGCTGATGGTGTACTTTTCATTGCCCCTGTTATTGATATACATCCAAGCCTTTGAAGCTTGCTTAATTTCCTTTGAGTGGTTACCTCATTTGTTTTGGGCCACCAGACAAGTGAAGCATATGTTATTTTTGGCCGGACTATTGTTGAATAAACCCAGTACACCATATTTGGTCGAAGTCCCCAGGCTTTACCTAGGGCTTTACTGCAGACCCAAAGAGCATTAGTACCCTTTGTAATAACCTTGTTCAGATGAGAATTCCAGTTCAGTTTCTTGTCCAAAGTAACGCCAAGATGTTTGACTTCTTCTGAGAAGTGAATTCGAACTCCGTCTAAATAAGGCTGCATAAGACTCAATTTCTTCCTTATAGTGAAAGGAACTATAGTAGTTTCTGATGGGTTTACGTTTAAGCCCTCTTTCCTACACCATTCTAGCGTAATATTGAGCGCAAATTGTAGCCGATTAGAGATCGTGTCATCGAATTTCCCACGTACAATAATGGTCACATCATCTGCATGAAGCTACATATGTTCACTTAGAATCTGGAATCATGTCACATTTTCTAGTGGCGCTCTCAATGAACATAATCATCATTCTTTTGCAGCACTCTGATCATACACTAATTCTCTTTAAATGGTGAAAATTTCATCAATTTTCTTGCAACGAGTGAAAAGTTATTTCAGATTGAAGACAAGAGGAGGAAAAAAATCTTGCACAAACACGTTGAAAATTAAGCGTGGTCAGGTACGACAGTCGCGAAAAATGTTAATATCGTCAAAACCATTATGTGTTATGTGCACAGATGTTGTTAACCATGGCATAAGGAAGTGTCCTCGGAAGAAAAAAGCTTGGGTTCATTGATAAATCTGCTTTGAATTTGAAGATTTGGCCAAGGGGGTGGACAGCTTTTGCTCTTTGTGCTGATCTTGAGTAAAATTTGAGCAACTCGGAGCAACTCGCTTTGCTCAGCACAGCGTCAGCCGTACATAGCAACCATATGATTGATTTGTTTATGCATTGGAACATTCATGTATCGCCTGCAGGATACCCTATCCGTGCTTTTAATATTTTTTCTTTTTAAAATGATGTGAAAGATTAACCTGTGGGTGAATTCCGGTGCCCTTTTTTCAGAAGGTAGTTTTCTTCCCATGCTAACCAACACGAAAACTTTCTTTTCTTTGAAGAAATTAGTCCACTGGTGTGGTGTTGTTTGGTGTGGGATAAAAAGTGTCTCCAGTATACTTATGCTAATTCGATGCTTATGCGGAACCTATCCTGCAACTGGCTAGGATTTTTATGCCTGGAACAAACCGGGCCCCGCAAAAGCTGCCTTGGGGATACGCATACGGATCAACTGCCACTTCCATGCACGGTCATGCCATCATTGAATACTTTATGGCTCAGGATAAAAGCCATCGAACCAAATAATAGTAAAACTTTTTGTTCCTATTCTGGAACGAGACTTTCAATCCAACCAAGATTGACAGATCGAGTGTTCGGCATACGTCTGACTACTTGGATTAGGGAAAAATGTTTGAGCAAATGGGAGCAACGGGAGTAGCTCACAGCTGCTCGATCAACAAAAGCTTGCTCTGAGCAAAGCTGTCTTCCCCCTTGGATTTGGCAAGAAGTTCGAACTCTGGGTATGGTTTTTTTCACAACAAGATGATGAGAACCAATTCATACAAGGATGACAGCCTCAAGAATAGCGTGCTGCTTTTCAAAAACGCACACAAGAGATATGTAGAGGTTTTACCTTTTTTGATGAGCTGCCATGACAGCCGGAGACGTTCAGTGGTATCGTCACAGATGGGTAGTGTTTATCAACGAAAAAAAAAACACTCAAATTTCGCGTTTTCTCAATTCACTGAATTGCCCCTCATTTCGCAATAAAAAAAAGTTTGGCAATTTTTCTTCGGAATCCTAGTAAGACTAGTCAAGGCACTCAGGACACTGCATAGATGACCTGATTGTTGAACAAACGTGCGGAAGGGGTTGTTGCTAAAATTTACCACCGTTGTGCAGATTTTTAGAGAGGTCAACACTGAAAAAGTGAGAAAATGTGTGAAAAATAAAAATAAATAATTTCAATGATATTTTCCCATGAAAGTGCAATACATAACCTTTGTTTTGAGGGCTTCACCTTTTATGTTTGTTATTCCATCCCTAAGATATACGTGATTTTGTCATTCCGGATTCTAAATGAACATAGCTTTATCCAAAACTTTGATCAGCTAGCTTTTTAAGGACTTCGTCTACTACCAAAGACCACAGCAAGGGCGATAATACTCCGCCTTGAGGACAGCCCTTCATAGATCTAACAGATAGTTGGGCACCTCCAAGATCAGCAGAAATCTCCCGATCTTTCAGCATAGCTTCCAATGCTGAACGCATTGAGCTGTAGGATGCATTATCGAATGCTCCTTCGATATCGAGAAAGGCAGTCACGGCAATTTCCTTGGCTTGAAGCGATTTCTCAATTTTATTTACTAGCGACTGAAGCGCTGTTATTGTCGATTTACCAGCTTGATACGCAAATTGAAATTTGCTAAGAGGTAATAATAGCTTAAGTTATGTGCTGGTGGGTCGCCACTTTCTTTTACAATCTAAAGTGGGTCGCAAGCTGAAAAAAGTTTGAGAATCCCTGATGTAGAGTATATCTGATTGAAATTATGATTGAGGACCACCATTGACGAATTTTGTTCGAACTTCACCACAGACTTTGAATTTTTTTGTCTAATCATGATTATTTTATTGGAACTTGACCTTTGATATTAAGTTTATTTGAAGATTCAAATTTTGAGACACCTTGGGCGTTTACGGGTTAACATACAAAATACACCAGTTGTAAGAATTGTTTAAACTTATTCAGAATCAGTATCATTAAATTTAGATAGTTTAATAATTTTCCAATCTTAGAATGTTATGTTATTGGTTGATCAATTACACCACGATTTTTTTACAAAATGTAGCAGTTCCTTGTAAGAATTTCGTTTACAGGTACATGTTTTAAAAATATTTGTTTGGAATCGTATGCATTGTACCTGATTTTATTGAAAATAATAGATTAAAGTGGTCAACTTTCCCTAAATTACGGTATGCACGTCAAACATATGTTGAGATTGAGATCTGTTGCAGGGTTTTAACTTGTTCTGTAAATCTACCTGATAATCACCCGAAAACTGTAAAAAAAAAACTTTTAACTGTAAACAAAGAAACCCAATTCCTAAAATATCTCATCACGAAAAATTTTACGTTCTATAAATGGAAACAAACCCATTTACGTATATGCTTCATCATGCTGGAAAAACATAAAGTCAGATCACTTGCGTGAAAAATGACTTCTTCAAGGATAAATCGCATTAAACGCTGCCATTGAGGCACTGTTCCCACAAATATATCTTCATTTTGTGCTGTGCGGAAAATTGCTTCTCAAACTCAATTAGTGTCACCATTCATAGAGCAAAGAGCGATAGTGGTTTCAGAAACGGCCCCTGCCTCGCTTAGGGCTCCATTGTTGTCCAAGCCTGAGCCTTTGGTGGCAATCAACATGCTTCGACCTACGCGACTTGGGCAGGGTGTATAAAGGGAAAATAAATTATAAAGACAATAACCATCGACCCTACGTCTCCATCATCCCGTCGTCGTAGAGTGCAACAGAAGACCTTTTTCCACGTATTTTCCTATTGTGGTGTATGGGATGATGTGGTGAAGTGTTTATGACATTAGGTTTCTTATGGCTTTGAATATTTAATTAAAGCGTCATTACTACCTACGGTCTTCACCATTCATGTATCACATACCGAACCGCGGCTATCTTTTGACGACTTTTGAAATTATTGGGAATGCTTTGATGATACACAGCATGTTTCATTCAATTCATAATATTCAGAGACAAAGAAGTTAAAAAGGTTAAAATACATTTTTGAATGCACTTTATGAAGAGTAGTAGAGAGTAGGTAGTCAGGTGCTTAATAAAATGATAGTTAAGAAGTTTGCTCAAATTTTGCAAAAAAAATGAATACACCTTTGTCCATAACTCATCTTTTTGCAAGCTGGCAAATATAATAACTGTCACATACACTACAGACACATTAATTACTGATTCATATCAATCGCGCAGAACTTTGCAATTTGTCGAAGCGCGACAAATGTGATGAATGGTTTACTGCCTCTATCGACTGCTTACCAGACACATTTCCAAGATCATTGAGTTCGATGGCAGCATTTTCAAATTAGCTCGAGCGATGTCATTTATCTCCTGTCGCTCATCCCATTCACACGATCCCCAGCATAATAAATTTTAAACACATTTCTTCCATTCACTAATTTCCTTCCGGATAGCTCAGCCTTCCCTGCCATTAGCAAATTACGTATCCTTTATCCGTCCTGCCATCACCGTGCCAAATGCTAAATGGTATGTCTACCTGTCCTAAAGGAAAGCATTTATTGTAAAGCACAGGGAAAAAATCCACCCTTCCCACACGCGATAGAGCTTTTCGACTCCTTTTGCATCTTTGGTCCTTTCAGCACCAGCCAGTCAGGAACTGGCTGTACCAACAGAGAGTTACGATTACGAAAACAGAATCACGTAATCATTTTAGCTCATCCTTCTTAACTCGCTTGTCCTCAGTAGTGGTTTGTCCCAGCTATTTTCAACCCACCACAGTGACTGAGTTGTTCCAGAGGATGGAGCCTCCGCCAAGTAGGTATAGCACGTGAAAACTCACCACTACGGCAAACGAAATTGTTCCCCATCAATTTTCGCCGGCTTTGGTAAATGTGGCAATGATAGTAACGGCCAGAGCAATCAACGCGAAGAAATCCCACCGAATGACAGTAATTCATTGTGTGCCTACAAATTTAATTTTCCATTAATTCCGACGTCGCCAACAGTAACGTTAGGAATTGGTTCAAAGCCTGCCATTCGGTTTTTCCCCCACGTGGATGAGGAAAGCGGAAGAGCAAAAGCGCATCTCCCTGTTACTATGTACATAGCTCGATTTCAAACCGTACTCCTTCAGCGAACTGAAGGACGACGAGCGCAATAAAACTTGTGCTTATTACCTTCGGTGCCAACGGGAAAATCCCTCCTGGAACGATATTCGTCTGCGAAACGTTAATGTCGAATTTAACGAGCCTTTTTTGTCGTTACAAGCAGCATCAATCGGGGCAACGCTTGCAACAAGATGGAACTATGCTCAAAATACTTAGATGGGCATGCTCTCAATCCTTTGATTTAAACTTGGTGAAACACCGCAAATGGGGAATTTAGCCTATCGAATAGGCGAAGGAAAAACAAAATCAAGTCCGGACCAAAAGTGAACCGCATTATGAAAGTCGTGATCCCAAAACTAACTCATATTTATAAATGAAATGTATGCTTTTGAACTAACTTCATTACGCTTTTTGAGATTCAGGGATTGCAAGAAATTGAAGAAATCCTACTTCTTGATTTAGAAAATGCATTTGTTTGATGATTTGCGAAAAGCGAAGAATTAGAATTTTAGCAAGATTAACCCTAAAAGGGATACCTGGGGTCCGTTGGACCCCAGGCGCCTTTCAGAGCTCGTTTTTGATGGAGCACACTCAGCGAGGTGACGAAACTGAGGCCATGAAGGTATCCCTTTTAGGGTTAATTGCGCGAAACTGTAAATCTGTATTCAGCTGAATGGCATCAGGACAACTACAGTCATGAATCAAAAACCCTCACAACCCTCCGAAATTGTGAAATTTCCCAAAGTACAAGATCTTAAGCACCAGGAATGGAAAACCACACGGTGCTGATCAATAACGGCAAAATGTACGTGTCACAATGACACATATTGCCCATTTTACCGGCATTTTACCACATTTGCTGGTATGTCTGATACATACTGAAAATACATGTAAATAGAAGGCACGAAATGTTGCTAATTGACAAATTGAGAGATGAAATTTGTGGAAAAAAAGGTGTTCTGGTGGGATTCGAACCCACGACTCCGTATTCGCTATAGACCGGCGCTTTAACCAACTAAGCCACAGAACTATGCAGTAACGATTCTGCGGAATAGAAAGCCAAACTGACTCCGAAGCCGCACCGTGAACACTCCTATTTCACAAACTCATCACTCTTTCGGCTTAGATGCCAATCCACAACACACTCCCGTTTGTGTGCCCACTTAGTGAAGTTAGAAAGCTCTCGACGCATACTAATTAGACTCTCGACGCATACTAATTAGACACCAGCAAAACAAACTGCCTGGTGGCTAGGTATGTTTTTTTTGTCTGTATTAACGAGATTTTTAACCCTAGGCTAGTTCATCTCGGGACCCACGCTTTACTTCCCTTCCGAAGGAAGAACCCACATTTTGTGAGTATGTCGGGAGTGGGATTCGATCCCAGGTCCTCGGCGTGATAGTCTTGTGTTCTAACCACCACACCAGGTCCGCTCCACAGCCTAGGTATGCGGAGTGCGAGAGTAAGTCTCGGCTTTGTAAAAATAATTCGCTCTCACTTGTAAGTAGTAAGTGTAGTTCGGCATCTAAGTCGAAAGAGAGATGAGTTTGTGAAATAGGAGTGTTCACGGTGCGGTTTCGGAGTCAGTTAGGCTTCCTATTCCGCAGAATCATTACTTGTTCTGTGGCTTAGTTGTTTAAAGCGCCGGTCAAGCGAATACGGAGTCGTGGGTTCGAATCCCACCAGAAAGCGATTTTTCACAAATTTCATCTCTCAATTTGTCAATTAACAACTTTTTGTGCCTTCTAATTACAAGTTTTTCCAGTATGTACGTATCAATTCTTCGCACATTTTTTTTTTTTCAGAAGATTCGTAGTTTCACAAGTTGTCAGTGTGCAGCAATCATCTAAAGATCGAATATGAGATCTATTTTCACAAGCGGGATCTTGGTGCATTTACTCACTGTCATTCTTCAGCGTTTGATCTTCCGATAGCAAGCCCGCTTTGCTTTTCTTTTGCCTACTATTCGTCCATTCAATTACACTAGTTTACAGCATTTTTGAACTCGGTAAGCTGATGATCGTTTTTTGTGTAGAATCATACCCTGAGTTAGAAAACACGAAGGAAAAAAAATACAGTAGAGTGGAAATTTTTTCGACTTTCCATACAAGGTTATTGATTTGAAATCAATTTTTGTTCTATTTTTAACCTTCCAGGACGCGCGCCATCAAGCAATTGAAACTGCACCGCGCTCGCGCTGCATACGAAAAGCGAGGTTTTTTGGTAGTGTTGTACTTTTTACAACAGCGCGCGCGCTGAAGGGCAGTGGTGTCATCGTGGTTACTCCAAGTTACTCACTGAGTAACCAGCTCTTCAGTTCAAAAAAAAATTTTTTTTTTCAGGATGCAAAATATAATAAAATACCAATTTTGGTTATTTTGGGTGCACACTGTTAACGCCCTGACCACATCAGTTTTAGTGAATATGGATTTTTAAACAATTCGACATTCTGGACCGCCCCCTCAGGAAGCGAAATATTATAAAATGCCAATTTTGGTTATTTTGGGTGCACACTGTTAACGCCCTGACCACATCAGTTTTAGTGAATATGGATTTTTAAACAATTCGACATTCTGGACCGCCCCCTCAGGAAGCGAAATATTATAAAATGCCAATTTTGGTTATTTTGGGTGCACACTGTTAACGCCCTGACCACATCAGTTTTAGTGAATATGGATTTTTAAACAATTCGACATTCTGGACCGCCTCGAAGGGTTAAGCAAAGTCGCTCACTTCACACATCTCATTCTCCGTAATCAATGCTCCGATTGAGCTGAATTTTTTACTGTAACTCGCCTACATATGATATGTCAAATAAACGTTGAGAAAGAATTTTTAAATTGTTTTTTTCTTATTGAAAAAAATACACTTCTTCATATATTTTTGGAAAACTTGCTAAAATTTAAGGAGATTCTCCCTACAACTTGCCAATATCTTGAATTTCATCAATCTGACGCGAAACCTGCATTCAGATGATCGAATGGTATTATATTCAGCTTTAATTTATGGAAAAAGATTTAAAATTGGTTGGCAAGATATTTGAATTTGAGTAAATTCCATATTTTAAAAAGTTGTAAAACTCGATATTGAGCTTAAACTTGAAAACTGTTCTACTATAATTTTTTGAAGCACGGTTTCGAAATCAGCACTAAAATATGCTTCAAAAATTTTGGTCGTTGACAGAAGTCCACGACTTTCGTTTTATTTTGTAAACTAGTGTTATTGAATTGTTTGGCAATTACTGATCAATGGCCAGCATGGTCCCCCATCCTGACCACCACTTTTTTAATTTGGTCAACTCAAAATTATCAATAATTCAGAGTTTCTGAGAAAAAAATCTCAAAAATTCTTCAGGAATTCCTTCTTTATGACTTCTCCATGAATTTCTCCCTCGTGAATTCCTCCACGGGCGTCTTGTAGGGTTCCGATAGTGATTGTATCAGAGCTTGCTTCAAGCAATACTTCAGGAATTCCTTCCACGATTCCTTCAGAAACTGTTATAGGTAGTTCTGCAAGAATGCATCGAAGAATTCATCCAAGGCAATTGAGTATCAAATAAATGAGCTAGATTAAAAAAAATCTCCAGGAATTTTCAAATACCTTCCTTCAGTGCTTGAATTTGATTGAATATGAATGATACGATCAGTCATCAGCGCCAACCATCACTACGAACGAACACGTACAGGGAGCAAAATGAAACCGTACCAACCGCGACCACTATTCCTCATCGGTCGGTTTGCTGGCGAAGCATCTGACTGGAAACCATTATTTCTCACTTGTTGCGGTGAGACTGAAGATGCCCAAATGATTCAATGGATTTATTTTTTGCTCAAAACTTGTAAAAACAATCAATTTATCCATAAGAGAATGATGGACGTGACCATTATAATCGATTTAATTCGAGTTTATGGTGAATATAGAACGAAGCCACACCTTGAATTTTCAAACGCACAAATCTGAAGAACCAAGTACCGCACTAAGCTGAAAAGTTGATCGATTAGTCACCACCAGCGGGTGACCAATCGATCAAGTTTTCAGCTTGGTGCGATGTTTGGATCCTCAGATTTGTGCTTTCGAAAATTCAAGGTGTGGCTTCGTTCTATATTCACCTTATGTCATTTGCACTGTACACTGAAAAAAAGGACATGGTAACGGTGACCAAATCGAGGGTGAAATTAAAACACTTTTACTACTTGATTTTGGTAGACCATGATTTATTTTTGAAAATACCATGTGAAGGGTTCAATTTACCATGCTGCTTTTTATTTACATTTCATGGTAACTTCGAACCTCACTTCATAGTCCATTTTACTATGTGCATGATTAACAGCATAGTACATTTGACTATGGCATTCCGGTTTTAGTTACCATGCGTGTGGTTGAATGGTAGTGTCGTGTTTATTGTTTACCTTTAAGGAGAAACTTCAAAGAATACCAATATGGCTGCCACAATGGCCGACTTGGACCCCTACTCACGATTTCAAGAGCACAAATCTTAAAAATTCGTAGACAAAAGCACTCGATTTGGAAAAGCTGCCTCTTTATGCAAGTGAGTAAAGCCAGGATAATCAATTGCGGCTTGGTTCGATGCTTCGTTCGTCAGATTTGTGCCTCTAAAGTTTGTATGCAAAATTGCAATGGGATTTCTTGATGTTTCACCTTAAGAAAGTGTTGTAAAAAATAATAGAATCAATTATATTTATTGTTTTCTATCATTATACATAAAAAATATACATAATTGCTTTATGATTAAATTAATATTCTCCGGGAGCGCCATGACAAGCTTCATTTTCGGGTTTAGTTTCTGGTGACAAGTCTGGTGATGCATGCCTGGGGACTCCCGCTGCGATGAAACAACGTCGTCCGGAAATTTTAGATCCTGAGCGAGGCTGGAAGGATGCGGTGACGGAGGAACTTGTTGCTTCAGCTTTGCGGTTTGCTGCGGCGAAAAAATTTAACATCCTCGTCCATCCGTGGATTGCCTATTATTGGCAAAGTGGAAATTCAATGTCAATCGGTAGCGCAACCCAAGGCGCAACCTCACGTGAACCGTCTTCAATCTCCGGTTCTTTTGATAACGGTAGTTCAACATTCATACAAACGGGAATGTGGAGGTCCAAGTGTTTTCATGTAACCTGTGAATGGTAAAAATGTGCAATAAAAATGCGACAAATTTCCAAAATAAAATCGTTACCAACTTTTTGCATCCTTTGTCTGCTCTCTCCAGCTTCTGATTAGTCTGCTTCCGGAGCGCCTTTTCTATGGCCGCATCTGAAAAGCAGTAGTGGCAAGGAAGGTTTAAGATTTTCTTCCGGAATTCCTGTATGTAGTCTTTTAGGCAGAAGAACTTGTGAGGATATCGTTGGCGAGTCTTGTTAGCGTTCAAAACCAAAAATGTCGATGGAAAAACTTACCAGTAATTTTACAAAAAGGGAACAACTTCACATTTTTTGTTGGAAAATGACTAGATGACAAAAAAAATGTCGATAACGAGAAAAAGCTACGGAAACGGTATAAATAAACATGAGAATAGTAATAGCAAACATGAATATGGTTCTGACAAGCACGTACAACGTAATCAAGATAACCACGTTTGATAGTTCTGATTACTATTCGCTTTGCTGTCAAACCATGGTAATTTCAAGGAAAACATAGTAGTCATTATTGAAAACGTGGTCATTGTTACTATTTTTAGGCATGGTAAAATTAATAATGGTTGAATAGTTCATTTTACCATGATATTTTTTTCAGTGTAATAAAGAGATAAAAATCAAGTATATTCATTGCCATATACACCGGCGAAGAGAGAGATTCAGAAAAATGTGCTGATCCGGTGTTACACAAATTTCACACAAGTTTGCATGAAATCTTTTGTCTTTTCGATCGCTGCGTGAAAGTTACTCCTTACTCTGTGTACATCGATCTTTCCTTGCAGAAGCATGTCAGCCAATGAAGGCAAATTGCTACCGCTTTGGGTTGAAAAGCGCCGGTCAAAGAAAAGCAAATTTTTATTCGTCTGAGGTAAAACGCTTCAATTTTCAAGCGCTGGCTTCCTTCGATTTATAGCTGAAGTCCTTTCTGAAAACTCTACCAGATTTAAAAAAAAAATGAATCGAAGAATTCCTTCCAAATTTTCGACAAAAAGTCCTTTTAAAGTTCATCCAAGAAATACTTTAATAATTCGTCCAGAAATTACTGCAGACATGGATATCTTCAGAATAAGTTTTCCACGGACTCCTTCAGAATGTCTTCCAGAAATTCGTTCAAAAATTCCTCCTGAGATTTACTAAGGAGTTCCTCACGAGCTTACTTACGGGATTCCTCCTGGGGTTTCTTCAGGAATCCCTCCAGGTATTCCTCTTAGAATTTCTACAGTGATTCCATCAGAAATTCACTCAGGAATTCCATATGAGATGCTTTCTGGAACAACTCCAGGGGTTATTTTACAAATGCCTCGAAAGGATTCCTCCAGGCACTCTTCTTGGGATTCCCTCAGATTTCCTCCTGGATTTTTTTTTTCGGGAATTCCTCCAGGAATTGTTCAGAGATTCCCTTAGGAATTCATTTTGGGATTACTTCTGGCATTCCTCCTGGTGATTTTCCGGAATTCCTCCGGAGATTGCCTCAAGAATTGCTACAGGGATTCCTCCAGAAGTTTTTTTTTTTTTTTTACTTATTCGTTTATTTGGAAGGCTCGGGCGCCACATGGGCATAACTGAGCCGAAATCTTTTGTTTTTTTTACAATGGTTATACATTTTACAATTTATTGCTGCCTTAAAACTATGTTAGTTTGGGAAGCCGAAGTACTCGCGGCTGTTTCGAGGTTAAGGATTGAAGAAAAAAAAAATGGGAAGGACGGATTTATGGGTTTAAAACTAAATTATTTGCTAACTTATACTAAAACTTTGATGGGACAAATTGTCCATATCTGTAACGGAACCAAAAAGAAAGGACTGTATCGGTAGAAAACGACAAGAAGAGGACAAACGGAAGGGGGTGACGACAGACAGGGGCGAACAACAAAACCAAAAGGCGGACAACGAAAACAAGGAACGTACTACATCAAACTCTGACATCAACACGTTTCAAAAACTGGTAAATCAGGTTCATGTATTCCAAATCAAGTCCTGCCAACACTTCTCTAACGGGTTTCTGTTGTTTTCCTCGGACCCGGAGAATTTCATGTAGCTCAGATCTGACCTCACGATACTCATTGCATCCCCACACGACATGTTCGATATCCTGGTAAGCCACGCCACAGACACAGAGATTGCTTTCTGAGAGCCCAACACGGAAGGTATGTGCGTTCAACAAATAGTGGTTGGACATCAACCGACACATTACACGAATGAAATCGCGGCTCAAATCCAACCCTTTGAACCATGGCTTCTTCGACACCTGTGGAATGATGGAGTGCAACCATCTACCCATCTCTCCATCTCTCCATTTGTGTTGCCAGCTGATCAAGGTCTCCTGACGGGCCAATGCAAAAAATTCGTCGAAGGCGATTTGACGCTCATAAATATCGCCTTCGCTAGCGCCCACCTTAGCCAGAGAGTCCGCTTTCTCATTGCCCGGAATTGAGCAATGTGAAGGGATCCAAGCTATGGTGATGATGTATGAGCGTTTGGACAAAGCACTCAAGACTTGGCGTATTCCTTTCAGGAAGTACGCTGAGTGCTTCATCGGTTTCATTGACCGAACAGCCTCCAGAGAGCTTAGACTGTCGGTAAAAATGAAGTAGTGCTCAGGTGGGAGAGTGCGAATGTACTCTAAGGTGTAGTATATAGCCGCTAGCTCAGCAATATATACCGAACATGGCTTTTGAAGCATAAAGGTGGCGCTATGAAATTCGTTGTACACGCAAAAAAATCCGTTCCCATATTCCTGAACAGAAAATCATGGATAACGGAACGGATAGGTCGATCATAATCGTGATTAAGTTCCAGTAAACGCGACTGAAGTAACCAGCATTCGCGACAACTTATCTTAAAATTACGAACACAATTCACGCCTTCTCAGTCTCGTAGCTCATTTAGTAATGCAACCAAAAACAGGATCTTAAATCACGATATCGAGAAACCTAGAAATCGAATTCAGGATTTTGTTCCCAAAAATGTGAATTTCATTCACGCGCGCTGTCATTATGGATAACGCCTGCGCTCACGGTAGTTCACACAAGTACCTTGACATTTTAGTGCTCGAACATTGGTTTAGTATAAAATGTCCCTGTTTTGCAAAAAACAATCACGATAGATTGAAAGTGACGTGTTAAAAAGTGTTATTTGGCTGTTCCGAAGGAGATTACATCACCAGAAACCAACGAGTAAGCACACACAACGTACATAAAGTGGGTAAAGAACGGGATCTCCGCGGTGCACCGCAGCTCGCTGCATTTCTTGGATGGTGTTGAGTTTAAACTGAAGCAGTCAACATTATCATCGGCAAACGTAAGTTTTATTCAACAGGGAGTGTGAATTGATGTCATGTTCAAAATGTTTTAAAGTTTTGGTTCCCGTGATTGCCTATAAAAATAAGACCGAAGCCATGAACCCGTTGCCATGTCCGGATCCAATTTCACGTCTTTGCGATCTCTGTTCCTCTGTACAGAACGATTTTGCACACCATGAACAAAATTCCAGGTGCCGTGATTTGGGTTCCTGTTTCCGTGAACAAAATTCCTCTTGCCATGAACTAGGTTCCCATTTTTGTAAAAGGAATCGTAGATTGCAGGCGTTACGTTTACACTGAGGAACAAAGTTCACGTTATTGTGATTTTGATTCATGGTGTATAATCGTAAATGAAAATCTAACTTGTTCCAGAAATCGTGACTGGTTGTTGACGATTTCTGGAACGGATTTTTATGCGTGTAGACACCGAATCCAGTCGAATCATCGGTTTTGGAACCATCTGTGAAGAACTGTCTGGCCCCGCTAACATGCCCGAACTTACTTGCAAAAATTTGTGGAATACCTATGGAACGAAAAGATTCCGTTATACCGGTGATCTCATCCTTCATAGAGAGATCAAAATCCACAGAGGAGCTGTCGAAGTCTGAGAAGTTGTCACGATTGGTGTTAACCGGAGATGGGCTTACCTCCAGCGTCATGTACCAGTAGTACACACTCATAAAACGAGTTTGGGGATTCTGTTCGAGCAGCTTTTCGAAGTTTTCTATGACCAACGGATTCACAACCTCGCATCGGATAAGGAATTGGAACGACAACTCCGCAAAGCGGTCTGTCAGAGGCTGTACACCAGCAAGTACCTCTAAACTCATTGTGTGAGTCGAGTTCATGCAACCTAACGCGATCCGAAGGCAACGGTACTGAACCCGTTGAAGCTTCAGCAAGTGTGTTTTCGCCGCGGATTGAAAACAGAAGCTACCGTATTCTAAAACCGATAGAATGGTTGTTTGGTACAGCCTGATCAGATCTTCCGGGTGTGCTCCCCACCATGTTCCGGTCGACACGAATGCACAATTGTGTAAAGTGTCGATAATAAACAAACAAACAAACAAACAACCATGTTCCGGTAATAGTTCGCATAAAGTTGATTCGTTTTTGGCATTTCTGTATCAGATACACAATGTGCTTCCCCCAGGTGCATTTGGAGTCGAACCAGACGCCGAGGTATTGTGAAGACATGCTATGAGTGATTGTCTTACCCATCAGAACGAGCGGAAAATTTGCCGGTTTGTGTTTTTTAGAAAAGACAACCATCTCAGTTTTCTCCGGAGAGAACTCGATACCCAGCTTGAGAGCCCAAGTAGACAAATTGTCCAAAGTATCCTGTAGTGGTCCTTGCAGATCGACTGCTATTGATCCCGTTACAGAGACAACACAGTCATCCGCAAGCTGCCTTAACGTGCAGTTTTCCATGAGACAATCATCTATGTCTCTAACATAAAAGTTGTAAAGAAGGGGGCTTAGACATGAACCCTGGGGGAGGCCCATGTAGCTAATTCGTGAAACTGTCAAGTCACCATGAGCGAAACTCATCTGCTTCTCAAACAGCAAATTATACAAAAAGTTGTTAAGAATTGGGGAAAGGCCACAGTCGTGTAGTTTGTCGGAAAGAACATCGACACAAACTGAATCAAAAGCACCCTTAATATCCAAAAACACTGAGCCCATTTGCTGCTTTTGAGCAAAGGCAAGCTGAATTTCTGAAGAAAGCAGCGCAAGACAGTCGTTCGTACCTTTGCCTCTGCGGAAACCAAACTGTGTGTCTGACAACATGCCATTCGATTCAACCCATTTGTCCAGTCGAAAGAGAATCATCTTCTCCAACAGCTTCCGTAGACAAGACAACATCGCGATTGGACGGTACGAATTATGATCCGACGCGGGTTTCCCGGGTTTTTGAACAGCTATCACCCTCACTTGTCTCCAATCATCCGGAACGATGTTGTTATCCAGGAACTGATTGAACAAGTTCAACAAGCGCCTCTTAGCGACGTCGGGGAGGTTTTTAAGCAAGTTGAACTTGATTCGATCCATTCCTGGAGCGGAATTGTTACATGAAAGAAGAGCAAGTGAGAATTCAATCATTGAAAACGGCCTATCCATGTCGTCCCTATCGTCGGAAACATCACGAATTATTCGCTCCACGGGCACGGAATCTGGACAAACTTTTTTTGCGAACTTGAGGATCCATCGAGGAGAGCTTTCTCGATCCTCGTTGACCGACGACGCGTTACGCATTCTTCTACCGACGTTCCAAAGAGTTCTCATCGAAGTCTCGCGCGACAAACCCTCGACGAACCGACGCCAGTAACCGCTTTTCTTCGCCTTGATCAAGTTCTTGAACTTGCTTTCAAGGGAAGCGAACCGCTTGAAGTTTTCGACCGAACCGCGTTTCCGAAACTCTTTGAACGCAGCGGATTTCTCGCGATATATTTCTGTACACTCACTATCCCACCACGGATTGGGGGGTTTCCTGCGAACCGACGGACCTGGCACTGGTCGACGTTGTGCCTGACGCGCACTACTGATGATCAGTTCTGATAGAAACTGATACTCTTCCCGCGGTGGAAGGACTTCTACCGATTGTTCACCGTCGATAATTGCTTCTGCGTACTTCTCCCAGTCAATGTGCTTGGTGAGATCGTAGGCGATGTCGATAGATGGAGGTTGATGTGACCCATTGGAAATAGAAACAACAATCGGCAGATGATCACTACCATGAGGATCCTGGATAACCTTCCATGTACACTCCAGCGATAGTGAGCTCGAACATATTGAGAGGTCTAATCGGCTGTTTCTAGGGCTGCCATCTTGAGCTGGAGGTGCCACTCGTGTAACTTCTCCGGTATTCAAAATTGTCATGTTGAAGTCGTCGCAGAGGTCATATATCAACGTTGAACGGCTGTCATCGTACAGTTCCCCCCAGCCTGTACCATGGGAGTTGAAATCTCCCATGAGCAGCCGAGGCTCGGGCATAACCGAGCAGATGTGGGCGAGATCCCTGCGAAATATTGCAGTTCTCGGTGGAAGATATATGGAGGCAACACTGAGGGTTTTACCTCGGATAGTCACCTCACATGCGACGGCTTCAATGCCTGTCATCAGATGAAAATCGACTCTGTAAAATGAGTGCTGCTTCTTGATCCCTAGAAGCACCCCTCCGTAAGAGTCGGATCGATCAAGGCGAATGATATTATAATCGGGAAAAGGTAAGGTTACATCAGGTGTCAGCCATGTTTCGGATAGTGCAAAAACATCGCATTGTAAATTGTAAACTAAAAATTAAAAAACGTCTAATTTCGGTGTAATACTACGACAGTTCCAGTGTAGAACCGAAATCGTATCTTCGACCTCGGTGGTTAAATTAGCCATCGAAAGATACGATTGTCGCAAGGAGGGGCATTTTAGAAGCCAACTGCTTCAAAAGAGGGGTCACGCAAGGAAGAAGTCCTTTTACAATGTTCTTCACGGAGTCTGAAGCATTGAAGAAGCTGAGGATGATGTCTACAATGCCAGAGAGCGTAAACAATGGCGCACCCTGAGGTTGCTCCTGGTGCTCCGAATGCTGTCTTTCCGGTTGAGAATTCGAAAAACGTGGGACATCTGGGATTTTAGATGTTCCCGGGAGTGATGGAAAGTCTCGTTCGTCCTGGATTTTGAATCCCGGAGGGGAACGTTTTGTGGCTTTCTTACCACTCTTCAAATTTGTCATGGTGGGTTGGGGGTCGCTGCTAGGCAGATTCCGAGGTTTTTTGGTGGGTCTCTGGAGCCTCATCCGTTTCCTCGTTTCACCCTTGAAAACAAAGGGAACCCCGTCCCCGACCTCAGAGTCAGAGCCCTGATCATCGAGAGATAAAGACGAGTAGATGTTACGGGATTCAACGGTCGGGGCAGCTTTTTTCAGCATTTCGGCGTAGCTTCGCCGTGATCGCTGCTGCAGCGATCGTTTTTGATGTTTTTTCTGCTGTATGTACCTTGGGCAATCAATCAGATCATGTGGACGGTCGCTGCCACAATAAACACACTTGGGCGGCGTTTTACACGCACCGTCCACATGTCTCTCCCCGCATGTTGCACAGCGAGGTTTATTGCTGCAGTACTGAGCGGTGTGGCCCAGCTGCTTGCAATTGATGCAATTCATTACCTTCGGTACATACAGCCTCACAGGTAGCCGAAGTTTGCCAATCACCAGCAGATCTGGTAATGCAGATCCGGAGAAGGTCACAGAAAATTCTTCAGATGGTGTGTAAACCTTCTTCTCGCCCTCCTGGGACACCGAATGCAGTTGCCGGCAATCCAGTATCTGGACAGGAGGGAGAGAAGGGTTATGGAAACGACCACAGCCTTGCATGATCGTTTCGCAGGTCAAAGATGCGTCGGCGACCTTCCCCGAAATCTCTATCGACGCGCTTGGTAGGTAAACGAAGTACTCAAGTGTAAACAACTCGCAGGCCACAATCTCATTAGCGTGTTTTCGGTCGCCTACTGTCACCCGAAGCTTAGCTGTACCGACCATGTCAATGGAGACAACGGAAGAATACCGCTTAGTCAGATCCTTGCTGATTTGAACGGTGTTCAAACGTTTGCCTTTGGGTCGGAAGAAAACAACATATGGCCCGCCAAAGTCGGGAGGGTAGGCCTTGAGGCGGGGGGACGTCGAAACAGATTTACTGTTGGTGTCCATTGCAGAAGCACCAGGGTGAAGGGAGACAAAGGGATTAGCATTTACATCGCCTTGTTGGCTCGAGCAGTCCGATGCCAATAACGAAGCTTCGTTGATGCGGTACGATGTTCCCCCGCCATCATCATCATCGCCCATTGTGGTAGCTAACTACCACCACGGGTCACTCAAAAATCTTAAACTACCACTATCACAGGGACGAGAAATAATCAAAAAACAAGGGACAAAATTAACGCTACAGGAAAAGTGAGAAAAAACTGCTTATGTACCAAATTAAATCTAATCAAAGAGTCAGTGGAGAGGGGGGAACAACGAGAGGTAACTTTATGTACTTATCTTTGTGCACTCTGTTTAGCCACAGGCTCGACGACGACAGGTCCAAGCGATCGGATGGCCCGCACAGGGAGGATGCGAGCTGCTGCTGAGCGCCCGACGCTGCGCTGGTGTGCGGCGGTTGAACGCTCTCTGCTCTTCTCTCGGTGAGCTGCTGCTGTCGACGACGATGAGCTTGGGTACTCACTGGAAGAAGCCGATCACGGCCGCGCGAGCGGCGCGGTGTGCGGGGGGTGCTGCACTGATGTGCTCGATAATCGGTCAATGCGCCACGTGATAAAATGAAAACGTGAACTTTACTCAAACTAAACGAACTTTTGCGGCAAAAATTGTGGCCTAGCCAACCGCACGCGTCCCACTAGGGATTTTCACTTCAACACTTGATCACTCGGAAAACTAGCACTGGAAAAAGCCATCGAACTGGATAGTATCGGGAGACAAACCGGACGAACGAAAAGTTGCGACTGTCTCGCACGAACGCTCGCCAAAGAGTGACCTCCAGAAGTTCACCCACGAATTCTGCTTGAGATTCCTTCAAGATTTTTTCAAGAATTCCTTCTGCGATTTCTTCAGGAACTCGTCTTGGGATTTCTTCATGAATTCCTCCGTTTTTTTCTGGAAGTCCTCCAGGAATTGCTCCAAGTTTTCCTCCAGGAAATCCTCCAGAGATTGCTCCAGGAACTCCTCCTGCGTAAGTAACGACGACCTAACAAAATACGCCAAATTTTGGCCTTTAAATCGCATGTTGATTATTAATAATAAACATTGCGAAGCATTGACTTTCCAATGTCTATGCAAAAATTTGAAACTTGTTCACATACCATTTATTAAAAAAACATTTAAAACACTACTAGTTTTATTATTTTGAAAATGTATTTGTTGGTTGACGGTATAAACAAATAAAACCAAAATGTTAAAAATCCTTCAGGAATTCCCCCAGAGATTCCTCCGGAAATAACTGTAGGAATTTATCGAGGAATTCCTTTTGGGATTCCACTACAAATTCATTCAAGATATCCTCCAGGAACTCCTCAAGCGATTTTGTCAGGGATACCTCCTGGAATTGTTCCAGTGATTTTTCAAGGAATTCCCATAGTAATTCCTACAGGGAGTCCTCCAGGGATTCATCCTAGAATTTTTCCAGGAAATCCTCCAGGACGTCCTCCTGGTATTCTCCCAGGCTTTCTTTCAGAGATTCCTCTTAGAACTCCTCTAGGGATTCCCCCGGATAAAAACTAACCATAGGGTATTTGGTGAAAACCATTCCTGTATCATACAGTGTACCAGCTACAATATAGTGTATTGTAATGAAATGGTTCGCTAAAAGCTGTGCACATTGGTAGCTACTATACATTTAGATCCGATCTTTATGTAACAATATATTATACTGTTTTTCTTACGTTTGAACCTTTCACTATTCCGAAACAATCTTTTTCCGTGCATTTTTAATTATTTATTCAGTTTATGATTTCTTCCGTGCTTTGTTTTGTTGGTGTTCGTGACATTTTTGTTACAAAGGAAATGAAAGAGAAAAAAGTGAATAAGTTGAAACATCTATTTAAAGTCAATAAAATGTTTAAATAAAGTGGTAAACTAGGTGTCCTAAGGACTGCCCGAATAAAAAATACAGTAGAAAAACCGAACGTTGTATTGTAACAGTACTATTTAAAACCATATTTTTACAATAGACACCACTGTAGAAATAAAAATACAAAAACAATAAAATGTAATGTAGACACCATACAGTAAATTGTAAATAAGATTTTTACAATATACTATACGAGTTTGTGGGGTTTTTCGTCACCGTTGAATTTTATGTTTCGAGATTTGTTGATTTTTTTCGGTGAAAATTTTTTTTCATCGAAAAAAATCAACAAATCTCGAAACATACTATACGGGTGGTTAAGTATCGTAACAATATAAAAAAATATTTTTTTCCATATATATTTTTTTGCAAAACCATACATTATATTGTAAATGAATTGTTATAAATACTGATGTGGGTTTAAATAAACCGTACATTGTATGGTACACATATGGTTTCAAACAATAAACGTACCGTAAATATTGTTTTTAATTGTAGTTTCACTACTGGTTATACATTTAATTAAATGGTTTTGGAATGGTTCTCTTTTGTTATGTTGTATTGGTTTACATTACATAAACCATATAATGTTATATTATCTTGTCATTTTCCTCCTGTTAATGGCATCTTAGGCTTGCTAGCATTATGAGAATGCACTTTGGGAATTCTCCAGAGCGTTTTGGATAACCCTTCATATATTGGATCACCCACGTCTAAGTCTGAGTCGAGGTCTGAGTAGTCTCTGATTGCATTAACAGTTGAAGTTAAGGCTCCCATGCCCCACCAGACAGATAACCGGGTTTCGCAAACTAAGCATTATTTGTGGCAACACTTTGAGCGGCATGATGGAACTATGCCGAGCGCGCTAAGTATTATTAGACCACTAATGTAGTTGCATGAAGTGGGTGACGAGGTACATAAGTATCATTACAGCTTGCTTAACCGTTATTGCAATATTGAGGCTCCAGCTTGACTAAAGTTTGAAATACACGGGGAAATACATAACAACTCATGATAAAACTGTCAAGTTCGATTCAAGTATAAGTTAGGTTAAAAAGCGAACCCACAGAAGAACCTATATTAGAATTTCTTTCAGTATTCAGTCCAGTCCATTTGTTAAAGATGGCTCTACAGGGGATGGCCAAAATGTTTGGGATAGGCATCTTTTTTTATGCCACAAAAAAATTCAACATGCTGTAACTTTTCATAGAGCGCATCAAAAAATCTCAAATTTTGACTGTTTGTCAACCTATTATATGTGCATCATTGGTACAAATTTGGGCTCGATTGATGATTTTTTCGCAAAGTAAAAACCGTTCGAGTAAAACACTATTTTTTGACAACTATTTTTTAAACTGTTATATCTCGGAAACCAGTGAACCGAATTGAATGATTTTTTTAACGTTTATCAACAATATATTGATTCTTAATACTACGTTATAAAATGCAATATTTTCTCACGGCGAATTAAGTTATACCGGGTTGAAATTTTTACCCATATAGAGGAAAATAAGTAAAATTTCCAATACCACACAAAAATTATCAAATGTGTTCTTCCTTCAATCTAAATACACGCAAAAAAATCCGTTCCCATATTCCTGAACAGAAAATCATGGATAACGGAACGGATAGGTCGATCATAATCGTGATTAAGTTCCAGTAAACGCGACTGAAGTAACCAGCATTCGCGACAACTTATCTTAAAATTACGAACACAATTCACGCCTTCTCAGTCTCGTAGCTCATTTAGTAATGCAACCAAAAACAGGATCTTAAATCACGATATCGAGAAACCTAGAAATCGAATTCAGGATTTTGTTCCCAAAAATGTGAATTTCATTCACGCGCGCTGTCATTATGGATAACGCCTGCGCTCACGGTAGTTCACACAAGTACCTTGACATTTTAGTGCTCGAACATTGGTTTAGTATAAAATGTCCCTGTTTTGCAAAAAACAATCACGATAGATTGAAAGTGACGTGTTAAAAAGTGTTATTTGGCTGTTCCGAAGGAGATTACATCACCAGAAACCAACGAGTAAGCACACACAACGTACATAAAGTGGGTAAAGAACGGGATCTCCGCGGTGCACCGCAGCTCGCTGCATTTCTTGGATGGTGTTGAGTTTAAACTGAAGCAGTCAACATTATCATCGGCAAACATAAGTTTTATTCAACAGGGAGTGTGAATTGATGTCATGTTCAAAATGTTTTAAAGTTTTGGTTCCCGTGATTGCCTATAAAAATAAGACCGAAGCCATGAACCCGTTGCCATGTCCGGATCCAATTTCACGTCTTTGCGATCTCTGTTCCTCTGTACAGAACGATTTTGCACACCATGAACAAAGTTCCAGGTGCCGTGATTTGGGTTCCTGTTTCCGTGAACAAAATTCCTCTTGCCATGAACTAGGTTCCCATTTTTGTAAAAGGAATCGTAGATTGCAGGCGTTACGTTTACACTGAGGAACAAAGTTCACGTTATTGTGATTTTGATTCATGGTGTATAATCGTAAATGAAAATCTAACTTGTTCCAGAAATCGTGACTGGTTATTGACGATTTCTGGAACGGATTTTTATGCGTGTAGGCTCTAATATATGTGATTAGAGATAATTTGAGAACAGAAGTGGAAAATCTTTGGATATCAACATAAAAGTTTATTGACATTGATGTCAAAAAATTGCAATTATTTCGAGGAAAATCCAAAAAGTGTCAATCCATGATAACTTTTTTCAACGTTTGAAAAGTACCAATGTTTTAATAGTTTGTGAAGCATTTACATATTATTAGTGTACGTTCAAAATTTCATTCAATTCGGTTCACTGGTTTCCAAGATATGACAGCTCCAAAATGAGTAGTCTAAAAAAAGGTGGTTTACCCGAACAGTTCTAACTTTGCGAAATATTAATCAATCGAGCCCAAATTTGTACCAATGATGCACATATAATAGGTTGACAAACAGTCAAAATTTGAGATTTTTTGATGCGCTCTATGAAAAGTTACAGCATGTTGAACTTTTTTGTGAGAGAAAAAAAAGTTACCTATCCCAAACATTTTGGCCATCCCCTGTACGTCAAAGAAAAAGTTCGTCAATCGTACCCAGGTAACCACTAGGCAGTGTTCTGAGCATTATAACGGCCATTAAACAGCTTTTCAGTGCTAAGTAGCTCTATATAAGCATTCCTAATGCTTATAGGCACTATAACCAGTAAGAACTAAATTAAGCCCTGTAAGCCTATATATAGCCTACAAGCTGTAAAGAAGTTTGTCAGTGCTGTCACAGTGCTTGCAGCACATGACGTTTATATCAATCAAAATAGATTTCGACCAAAACAGACTCGAGTCGGTCATGATCAATACATTTTAAACATCCATGTCGGACGGGATTGACGATACGGGATTATTTTTGTTGTTGGCATGTTTATCGGAATGGTGTTGTTAAATAGATAATGGAATTTGGTTATCTTGATTAGGGTGCCTGTACCAGTTATCGCACTGCCTAAGGAAAACTACTTCCACAAAAATAAGAAGAATACCGACGAATGTCGGCGATATGTCAAATGATAGATTTGTTTTCATACTTTACAGGAAAAATATAAAATCTGAGCCAAACCCACTTTTACTATTTATTACGGCGTGTGCCAATGATAGGAACCCTGTACCAGTTATGGACATACTTTTTAATTTCGGTTCCACTTCGCACTATTTACATGCATTCCTTATGGGATTTGCCATAACTGGTACACTATGGCGAAATAGGGTGCAAGGAAGCCGAAATTTTAAGGAAAACGATTTATTTCTATCATAAGTTGAGCAAAATGTGAAATTTGAATGAGTACAATCATCTTTTATAAACGTGATCGATTGTTCACATATTTTTTCATGATGATTTGCATCGTTAAAGGTTGAAAATCAACTATGGCGAATTTGAGGTACTATAACCATAACTGGTACACTGAGCCTATTCCTTTATTTTCAATCAAGACAAACTCCAGCTCGTTTCCCTCTTCTTGTGAAACGTTTCCCGACCATTAAACATTGCTTCTCCTGCATCAATTTCTGCGTTCGTTACCACCAACCTTACCACTGAATCATCCTCATTCCATATCATTTTCAACCCTCGAAATGCCCAAACTATTTTGTTTTTCATGGTTTAAATACTAGTTTGATCACACCATTCCCATGGTGCATTGGTGGAGTAGATGAGAAAGGCAACGGATTTGAACTTGATCAGGAACTCGGAGGACAACAGCTAGAATCTGGATGAAGTAGCAAAAAAGCAACTTCAATGGAAGCGAAGGAAGTTAGAAAAGAACAGAAGATAAACAATTTTTTTTTCTTTGTCTCACTTTTGACAACTTTCGCTCCAGAGACTTGATACGATATTTTAAAGTTGGCCGTATATCAGCCGAATAATTCGCCAAAAGTGGCTTTTGAGCAGCTCTATAAGAGGATATAGAACCAATTAGCTCTGTTAGCCAGGTTCTACATTCAACTATAGAGCCGACTTAATGCCATTTTTACGGCTTAATGGTTACTTGGGTATTCCTCTCATCGCACTCTACATACCTAGCCCGCCATATCTCTTGGATCTGCAGTTCTTAAGACACCTGGTTTACTACTTTATTTAAACATTTTATTGACTTTAAGTTGATGTTTCAACTTATTCACTTTTTTTCTTTCCTTTCCTTTGCATCAAAAAAGTCACAAACATCAACAAAACAAAGCACGGAAAAAATCTAAAATTGAATAAATAATTAAAAAAGCACGGAAAAATAATGTTTCGGAAAAGTGAATGGTTCAAACGTAAGAAAAGCAGTATAATATATTGTTACATAAAAATCGAATGTAAATGTATAGTAACTACAATGTGCGAAGCTTTCAGTGAACCATTTCATTACAATATACATTATTGTAGCTGGTACACTGTATGGTGCAGGAATGGTTTTCACCAAACACCCTACGGTTAGTTTTTATCCGGGTGCATATCCAAGAGATATGGTGGGCTAGGTATGTAGAGTGCGATGAGAGGAATACGAATGTAGGTCAACCCGGAAAGACGCAGGCCAGATTGCCGTAAATCAATGGATGAGATCAACACAATTATTTATCTACTTCTCTCATGTGAAATTGCTTTGTACCACAACCGAATTCAATGCGATTAACTTTGACATTTTTAACATATGGACTGGACTGGACACTGAAACGACTTCTGATATAAGTTCGTCTTCGTTTTTTAACCTAACTTCTAGTTGAATCGAACTTGACAGTTTTCTCATGAGTTGTTATGTACATATTTCATAGTTCAGTCAAACTGGAGCCTCAATATTGCAATAACGGTTAAGCACGCTGTAATGATACTTATGTACCTCGTCACCCACTTCATGCAACTACATTAGTGGTCTAATAATACTTAGCGCGCTCGGCATAGTTCCATCATGCCGCTCAAAGTGTTGCCACAAATAATGCTTAGTTTGCGAAACCCGGTTATCTGTCTGGTGGGGCATGGGAGCCTTAACTTCAACTGTTAATGCAATCAGAGGCTACTCAGACTTAGACGAGTTAAGGTTAATTTGGCTAGAACTGCCATTATCGAAGGAACATGACAAGATAATATAACATTATATGGTTTATCTAATGTAAAACAATACAACATAACAAAAAAGAACCATTCCAAAACCATGATTAAATTTATAACCAGTAGTGAAATTACAATTAAAAACAATATATTTACGGTACATTTTATTGTTTAAAACCATACGTGTACCATACAATGTACGGTATATTAAAGCCCACGTATAAGTATTTCGAACAATTCATTTACAATAAAATGTATGGTTTTGTAAAAAAATATATAAGGAGAAAAATATATTTTTATATTGTTACGATACTTAACAACCCGTATAGTATATTGTAAAAATCTTATTTACAATTCACTGTATGGTGTCTACATTACATCTTATTGTTTTTGTATTTTTTATTTTTACAGTGGTGTTTATTGTAACAATATGGTTCTAAATAGTACTGCTACAATACAACGTTCGGTTTTTCTACTGTATTTTTTATTCGGGCCGCTTGGGGTTCCTCTAGGGGTTCCTCCTGAAATTTTCCCAGACATTCAACCAGGTATTCCACCAGGAATTCTTCCAGGAGCACCTCAAGGGATTCCTGGAGGGATGTCTTCAGGGATACCTCCAGGAATTTTTCGAGGCATTCCTCCAGAAATTCATCCAGGGACTGCTTCAAGAACTTCACAAAAAAATTCTTTAGGCATTACCCTAGGAATTCCTTCAAGAGTTAATCCAGGAATTCCTCCAGAAATTTTTGCATAAAATCCTCCAAAGATTCCTTCAGAAATTCCTCCGAAAATTTTTCTAGAAATTTTCTACGAATTCCTGGGGGAATTCCTCAGGGGATTAATTCAGTTTCTCCAGAGATTCTTCCCAAAATTCCTCCCCTAACTTTTCACGAATTTATCCAGAGATTTTTCCAGGAATTCTTCCTGGATTTTAACCAAGGATTTCTTCTGGAATCCCACCATGGATTTCTTCACGAATTCCTCCAAGATCCATGCTGAAATTTCTCTAGGTTGCCATCAGAATTTCTTCCAGGAGTACTTCCATCAACCCCTCCAGGAATTCCTTCAGAAATCCAGGAATTCCTCTAGGAATACATCCAAGCATTCTTCCAGGAAATTATCCGGACATTCCCGCAAGATTTACTCCTGGCATTTCTTCGGGAATTTCTCCTGATTTCGTCTGGGCATTCCTCCGGGAACTTTTCCTGGCATTCCTCCAGGATTTTTTTCAGGAGTTTCTGCAGGGATTCCTCCAGGGATTTCTTCAGATATTTCTCCCGGTATTCAAGAAATCGTCGAAAAATCAAAGAATTTTATTCCTACAATAATTTTTCCAGGAATTAATCCATATTTTTTCCATGAAATCCTCCAGGGATATTTTTAGAAATTCCTCAAGGAATTCCTCCACGCATAACTCTCAGAACTTCTCCCGAATTTCATCCAGTAATTCTCCCAAGAGTTCTTCTAGCAAATCCTGTGGAAATTCTGAAGGTCTGAAGGTAAGGTCTGAAGACGACCTTACAGTTGAGGTCGAAATACGTATCTGTCAAAGGATGCAAATTCTTAGTGGAATTCAAAGGAACCGTACTTAACCCAATTTTCTTTTTATTTATTCAAGGAATTCCTCCTGGGATTCCTCTAGAGCTTTTATCCAGGAATTCCTCCAGGAATTTGCTCCAGGAAATCCTCCAGGCGTTCTCATAAGAATTCTTGCAGGAGTTCCTACACGGATTTTTTCAGAAAATTTCTCCAGAGGTTTCTCCCATAATCCCGCTAGGGATTTCTGCAGGAATACATTCAAGGATTTCGCTAGCAATTCTTCCAGAGGTTCCTCCAAGAATTTATCCAGGAATTTCTCCAGGCATTCCTTCCGGAATTCCCCCAGGTATTCTTCCAGGAACTCCTCCAGGCCTTCCTCCAGGAATTCTTTCAGGAGCTCCTCCACGATTTTTTCCAGGAGTTCCTCCAAGAGTTCTTACAGAAATTCCTCCAAAATTCATTTCAGGAATTCCTTTAGGTTCCCGGGAATTCCTCGAGGGTCTCCCGCAACAGTTTTCATAGGCTTTGCCCATCAATAATTCCACCAGGGAATCAGCACCACGCTGATTTGTGAAGATCAGGCGAACCTCTTTCGTCGTATTGTACAAAATACAACAGCGTGACTTCTGAAGAATCAAAAAATGCATTCAGAACATAATATTATCATATTCCATTTCATCGTATTGTGTTTAGTTGTAAAAACTTGCATGTATAAATTTGCTAACTACCTCACCTAACACCTCACTATCGGTTAAGTAGAACGGAGTCGATGGAAAGATTGGTTCGACGAGGAGTGCAGAGCTGTTTGAAGGAGAATACTGCAGCGCGGGCGGTAATGCTGCAGCGTGGAACCCGACAGAATTTGGAGCGATGTAGACAGAAACGGAAACTGCAGACCCGACTCTTACGGGAGAAAAAGCGCCGCCTGGAAGAAGCGGAGGGCGAGGAAATGGAACTGCTCTTTGCCGTTGACAAGAAATACGGAAGTTCTACCAGAAGCTCAACGCCTCCCTCAAAGGCTTCGAGACACAAGCCGAAATCTGACGGGATAAGGACGAGAGCCTTCTAGCCGACAAACGTGAGGTGCTCGAAAGGTGGAAACAGCACTGCGACGAGCACCTGAATGGCAAAAAGAATGTAGACAAGGGGATCAAAGCAGCAAAGGATATGACTACATTATTGGTGCAGCAGAGGACCGGAACGAATCAACTTCCATATTGAGGGAAATTAAGCATATTGAGTTTATGCTCAAAAACAACAAAGCAGCTGGTAAAGCACAGTATCGCAGCAGAACTCATCAAAATGGGACCAAAAGCCACCTATCTGCACCGGTTAGTTGTTTTTAGTTTATTTCAAGGCTCATGCACAGTAGAGCATAAAGAAACCAAATTTATTTGTTTTCATATACACTTTTGACTTAATAATTATGTTAGTTTGGGAAACCGTAAAATTCACGGTTTGGTCGAGGTTAGGGGGAACAGAAAAGCACCGGTACAAGTGGTGAAGATCTGGGAACCAAACAGCTACTAGTGGAAGGAAGGGATAAAGTTTTCCATCCACAAGAAAGGCGACAAGTTAATGAGTGAAAACTTTCAAGCTATCGCCATTTTGAATGCCGCCTTCAAAGTGTTATCCCAGAGTTCGTAGGAGGTTATAAAGCCCGCTTTATCGACTTCAAGGCGGCATACGACAGTATCGACCGCACAGAGCTATGGAAAATCATGAACGAGGACAGCTGACCCGGAAAACTTACCAGACCGATAAAAGTAACGATGGATGATGTGCAAAACAGCGTTCATTCAAATCTCGACGGGGACTGCAACAAGGTGATGAGCTTTCCTTATTATTCAACATCGCCCTGAAAGATTTTATGCGATGAACCGGGCTGAACAGCCGGGGTTTCATCTTCACGAAATCCGACCAATTTGTCTGTTTTGCGGATGACATGGATTTTGTTGCTAGAACAATTGGAACGGTGGCTGTATTATACACCCGCCTGCAACGTAAAGCAGCAACTATCGAACTTGTAGTGAAGGCGCCAAAAACAAAGTACACTCTAGTAGGTGAAACTGAACGTGACAGGACAAGCCTTGGCAGCAATGTTACAATAGACGAAGACATTTTCGAGGGGTAGAAGAATTCGTCTTCCTCGGTTCCTTGCTAACGGCTGTCAATAACACGTGTGCCGTGAAGTACGAAGGCGCATAACACAGCGTAACAAAAATTAACTTTTGGTCTGTCTCAAGAGCTAACTTATGTGTCTCTGACAGAATTTGGGCCGCTGAATCCGAATCCGGGCTCAGGTTTGCTCCAGCACGTCACAATTTTGAGCTATACCTCTATTTATAGGGCAAAATATACGTTTTTGGGCTTTTTTAAATGCAAGCCATTAAGCATGGAAATATTTTATTTAACCAATCAAAGGATAAATTGGTAAAATAACATCTAAATTAGCGACTCATGCAATATATTTCATTTTACCAAATCGAATTTATGTTAGATACGATATTTCCCATGCAAGTCACCCTTCAAAAGTTGCATGCAAGTTTACATACTGACATAAAATGCTTAAATCTATCAAATTTGATTTGGTAAAACGAAATATTTTGGATGAGTCGTTAATTTATATGTTAATTGAACAATTTATCCTTTGATTGCTTAAAAAATATATTACCATGCTTAATGGTTTTGAGTCAAAAAAGCCTAAAATCGCTTATTTTGCCCTATACATTGAGGTATGGCTCAAAATTGTGACGTGCTGGAGCAAATCTGAGCCCAGATTCGGATTCAGCGGCCCAAAATCTGTCAGAGACACATAAGTTTGCTCTTGAGACAAAAAAATGTTGCGCTGTGTAATCAATGGAAGTCGTGCCTGCTACAGACTCCACAAGGAAGTGCGGTCAAAAAAGACATCTTTCAACGTGTTGTACAAAATATAACAGTGTGACTACTTCTTCTTCTTATTTTTTATGGCTCTACGTCCCCACTGGGGCTTGGCCTGCCTTGCTTCAATTTACACGCATAAAAATCCGTTCCAGAAATCGTCAATAACCAGTCACGATTTCTGGAACAAGTTAGATTTTCATTTACGATTATACACCATGAATCAAAATCACAATAACGTGAACTTTGTTCCTCAGTGTAAACGTAACGCCTGCAATCTACGATTCCTTTTACAAAAATGGGAACCTAGTTCATGGCAAGAGGAATTTTGTTCACGGAAACAGGAACCCAAATCACGGCACCTGGAACTTTGTTCATGGTGTGCAAAATCGTTCTGTACAGAGGAACAGAGATCGCAAAGACGTGAAATTGGATCCGGACATGGCAACGGGTTCATGGCTTCGGTCTTATTTTTATAGGCAATCACGGGAACCAAAACTTTAAAACATTTTGAACATGACATCAATTCACACTCCCTGTTGAATAAAACTTACGTTTGCCGATGATAATGTTGACTGCTTCAGTTTAAACTCAACACCATCCAAGAAATGCAGCGAGCTGCGGTGCACCGCGGAGATCCCGTTCTTTACCCACTTTATGTACGTTGTGTGTGCTTACTCGTTGGTTTCTGGTGATGTAATCTCCTTCGGAACAGCCAAATAACACTTTTTAACACGTCACTTTCAATCTATCGTGATTGTTTTTTGCAAAACAGGGACATTTTATACTAAACCAATGTTCGAGCACTAAAATGTCAAGGTACTTGTGTGAACTACCGTGAGCGCAGGCGTTATCCATAATGACAGCGCGCGTGAATGAAATTCACATTTTTGGGAACAAAATCCTGAATTCGATTTCTAGGTTTCTCGATATCGTGATTTAAGATCCTGTTTTTGGTTGCATTACTAAATGAGCTACGAGACTGAGAAGGCGTGAATTGTGTTCGTAATTTTAAGATAAGTTGTCGCGAATGCTGGTTACTTCAGTCGCGTTTACTGGAACTTAATCACGATTATGATCGACCTATCCGTTCCGTTATCCATGATTTTCTGTTCAGGAATATGGGAACGGATTTTTTTGCGTGTAGAGTTCTTTAAGACCTTCCTCAGTTAATAATTGAAGAGTGCTCTTTGCCTGCCATTGCATGGATTTGTATATTGTGAGGTAAGTACAATGATACACTGTGCCCAGGGAGTCGAGAAAATTTTCCCGACTCGAACGGGAATCGAACCCGCCGTCTCCGGATTGGCGATACATAGCCTTAACCACTAGGCTGACTGGAGACAGCGCGACTACAGGAGGGTCAAAAATTAATTTTGAGACTATTTAAAAATTTAATACAGAATTTTCAAATACCAAATAAGGGCTAAAGAATTTGAAAATGTGTTTAAAGAAAAAAAGACAAATATGACAGCCTACTCGATTGTTTTTCTTTCAGTCATTTCAAAGTAAACCATGTAACTTTTCCAACATTGTTCGTTTTTGCTACACCCTAATGAATAGTTCTACCGTGACTGCAACAGGATGACCGCGATAAGCCTATTGAATTTCCGTGACGGAAACAGTAGTTACCATTCCACGGCATAATGTCGATATCAATTTGTTAGCGAGCAACTCGGACACGCCGTCCTGTCACTTTCCTATTCATTTTCCCATGCTCCGTAACACATTCCGATCGAATGCATTTCATAGAAACTCGCGGAACACGTGTTCTAATTTGTCTGCCATTGAAATTGAACTGCCCCGGAATAGGTACGCTTCTTGGCGACTCGCAGCTGACTGACTGGGCGACATGTCAATTAATCATTTTGAATCCAAGCACGGGCCATGCATGTGTGTGTGTGGAACAGGTGTATCCGTGTCGGTGGGTCTGTGTGATTGCTGGTAACAGTTTATGTCAGAGAATAGAGGGCAATTCCGCTGTGCAATTCTACCGGTGATAAATGACTTACCAGGGGGTATGAATAATTCACGTGATTGTCGCAGACACTAGCCATTTAGCCAAGTATGATTCTAGTAAATGCTGTTGGATCCATAGTTTGCTGTCATCACACCCTTGTCAAAAGTGTCATATTGTTGATGAAAAGATCTCAATCAAATGGATCTGGATGCAGATGGAAAATATGGCTCAAATTTTCTTGGAGAAACCATTTCAGCCCCATTCAAAGCTGTTTTCGTTCGAGAGTAGTGTTATTGCTAATTCTTATGAATTCTAGAAACTATAAATTTCATCGATTTGCCTAGGCCCAAAATTCTTTGGTGTCTGAATTATGTTTACAAACTAGAAGAATATATAAGAATATGAGGAAAGCTCACAGTTAATAACAATAACAAAGTGGTATTATCAACTATGCAATATTTGCTTAATATTTCAGCAGAAATATCCACGAAACTTAGACATGTTTATCGATCTTCAGCGATTTTAAAAGTTGGTTCGTAAAACGGAAATGGTGGACGACATTTAAAAATAACGTCCTTCATTTTTAGGGCATTTCAGTCCCCCTCTATCATACTTTTTCGTATATCCCGAACATGGAGCGTCACACTTTTACTGACCCCCTCCTCGACCCCCTCGATGGTTGTCATATTTGAATGACCTCATTGGCGTAGCTAGGGGCCAGGGGGGGTTCCAGGGGTGCCTGGCACCCCCTAGAACAAATTTGGCACCTTCTAGAATTTTTCCTTGATAGTTATCTAAAATTTAAAACTTCACACAATAATTCCAATATTTATTAGTGGCACATTCGAATAAAATATAAGCACACCCGTAATTATTTATATACCTGTTGTACGTTTTGGCGTTTTGAATATCGGTAAGAATAATCAACAGACTTCTCTATGGATTCCTCCAGAAATACCTCTATCTAATAATACAGTGATTTCTCTAGGCTTCGTTTACGGATTCTTTCCGATAGTTCTTCAATAAACTTCTCTTAGGATTTTCCAGGCAGTTCGTCCTGATGGGATTGTACATACTAGAAATTTCTGCAGAGATTGATGCAGCAATTTCTCCTAGGATTTATTTGGAAACTCTTACTATGATACTACTCGGAAATATTCTAGGAATTCCTCTAAAATTTTCTCTTGGGATTCCTTGAGGAATTCCTGGTGGGATTATTCTAGACAATCTTCCTGGGAATCTTTCAGAAGTTCCTCAGGCGATTCCTTTTATTTTATTCAGATTTAATTCAGAGATGAAATGAAATTTCTCCAGCATTTATTGGCCTTCTTCCGGCCAGGCTTTTTTTTACTTATTTGTTTATTTGAAAGGCTCGGGCGCCACATGGGTATAACGGAGCCGAAATCATTTGTAAACTTTTCACAATATGTATTATAATTACAAAGAAAAAAAAATTATTGTACTTTCAGTCATGATAAAAATCAATTTGCTCCACCGGGGTATTGCTGGCTGCAGCTATCCTCATTTTATCTTCCTCGATCAGCAATCGTCGTTCGTTTGCATCGGTGATCCACTCGTAGGTTGCGATCCTATGTTTCATTCTTTGAGAATTGTCGGGAACGGAGATCAAACTGCACTCACTTTCGCTCGATGACGGGATGTTCGGTTGCTTCTTTTTTTGCGTTCGCTTGCACGCATCAGTGTCTGATTCTCGATCAGAACCAAACGAGCGTTGTCGCTTTGTCTCCGTCTTCTTCTTTTTTTGCTGGTTCTCCACAATCACCTCATCTTCTCTGCCTGATTCATCGACGCAGGCTGCGGTTACATTTTCTGCTGGCTTCTCCTCAACCATCGGCTTCGACGGGGAACCTTTTCGACTGTGTGAAATTGGACACGATTTTATCAGATGTTTATCCGACTTACAAATAAAACACCTGGGCTTTATTCCATGGTAAAATATTCTCCCTTTCCTATTACGGAAGTACAGGGCATCCGGGATGGCGCTCTCAATGACCATATAGACACCGCGAACGCCCGTAAACATGTCGAGCTGGAACTCCGCTGGAAACCGCTCACGTACAGTACGTTGCACCTTTCCATACTTCTGCAGCACGAGTACCAAATCGGCGTCCTCAACTTCTGGCGGAAGATCAAAAATTCGCACGTACCGCGTGTTACCCGCAACCGACATGCGCACCATCGTTTTTGTCCCATTGTTGATGTGGAACGGCAGACTTTCTGCATTGTTGGCTAGCACAAACTGCATTGCTTCAGCACTTCTGAACCGAATGAAAACAGATTTCTCGTCGGGAATCTTATAGGCGGTCTCCATCATCGATTTGTCTCCGTTGAGCGCCTTCACAAACAGAACCATATCTTCTACCGCGGGCTGTGCCGCATCTCCAGGGAATCGGAAAGCCAAAGTATTCTTCACCGTAATCTCGCTCGACATTTTGACCATATATTGTAACACAATGCCAAACAAAACAACCAGAGTTAAACAAACTTGACAGCAGTGAAAATTTACAACCGCTCGCGAGCACAGGTCACTACGATCTCTGATCCGGCCAGGCTTGTGGCTAGGATTCCTGAAGCAACTCCTGCTGCGAATCTCTTAGAACTCTTCCAAAAACTCTCACTGTGGTACCTTCAGGAATTCTACTAGGGAAGATCTTCCGGCAATTTTTCCGGAAAATCTACCTGGAATTTTTCTAAAAATCCCTTCAAGCAATACCCATTAGGACTCCTTCAGAATTATATTCAGAATAATTAGGACACCTGGCATACTTACTTGTTGCAACACTTTCGGGATATCTTACTGAGATTCCTCCAGAAATTCCCCCTGTGATTCCATCAGGGATTCCTCCAGTATACTTCTACCGATTGTTTGAAGGAGTACTGTATGTATTCTTCTAGGCATATATTAGAGGAACTTCTCTTAGGATACCCCCGGCATTCCTGATTCTAGGATTCCTCCAGAAATTACTTCTATGAAATCTCCCGGAGTTCTAGGAATTCCTTCAAATATTTCTGGTGGGATTCCTCAAGCGATTCCTGCGGTTCTTCCAGCTATTCTTCCTCCAGAAATTCTTACTGTGGTACTTAAGAAATTATGCTACGGTTTCTTTTAGAGCTTACTCCTGTCTATTTGCAGGAATTTTTCCAGGCAATCTTCCTGGGATTCTTGCAGAAATCTCTTTTGTTGTTCTACCAGGGATTTCTCCAAGGACTCATCCAGGAATTCCTCCAGAGATTTTATCCAAAGATTCTTCCAGAAATTCTTCATGGAATTTCTGGAAGAATTTGGCCCTCCACCAAGAATACCTCAAACAACTACTCCTGCGGTTCGTCCAGCAATTCCTTCAGAAATTCTTACTATGATACGTCTAGAAATTCTTCTAGTGATTCCTACACGAATTTATCCTAGCATTATGGCTGCAAATCTTCCGGGAAATCGTCCTGGGATTTCTTCAGAAAATCCTCCTGCGATTCCTTCAGGGCCTTCACCATAGATTCTTCCAGAATACCTCTACCGGTCCTTGCAGGGATCTCTCTAGGTATTCCATGAACTTTTCCTTTGGATTCCCCCAGGCATTCCTGATGGGGTTTCCCCATAAATTCTTGTATAGCTTCCTCCAGCAATTCCTCCTAAGATTTCTACAATGATACACCGCAGAATCCTTCTAAGAATACCTCCTGAGATTTTTCCTATGATTTCTTCAGAAGCTCTCCGGTGATTCCTCTAGGAATTTTTATCCGATATAGTTTATCCAAGGACTTTCTCATAAATTCCTCAAGGGATTCCTCGAGGAACTCCTCTTGGCCTTCCTCCAGAAATTTCAGCTGGATTTCTCAAGCTATTTCTGCTGTGGTTCTTCCAGCAATTCCTCCTCGCACTCCTCCAAAAATTATTACTGTTATACCTCCCGGAATTCTTCTAGGGATTCCTCTAAGAATTTCTCCAGGGATTCTCCAAAAAACTTGCTAGGATTATTCAAGGCAATCTTTCTAGGAGCCTTGCAGAAGTACCTTCGATGTTTTCTCCTGAAAACACTATTTTTTTCCTTGGGTTTCTTTAAATACTTTTTATTGATTGATTGAGAATCCCGCTTGACTTTCATCCAGGAACTCCTTTTGGGATTACATAAGCAATTCTTGCTGCTTCTAATGTTTCAGGAATGCCTCTTAGGTCTCCTCCTCCTCCTTACTGTGATACCTTCAGGAATCCCTCTAGGGATTTCTCCTGGCATTCTTGCTAGGATTCTTCTAGGCAGTTTTCCTAGGATACTTCCAGAAATGCCTTTGATTCTTCCAGGCATTTTTTCAAAAACTCATCCAGGAATACCTCTAGAGTTTTTTTCATGGATTACTCTAGAAATCCTGGAATTCCTCTTGGCCTTCTTAAAGGAATTTCAGCTGAAGTAATCCTAATACAAATCTCTAGAGGCATCTCTAAACGAATTTCGGGAAAAGTTGAGATTTCCAGAGAAATCTTATAAGGTATTACTAGGGAAATCTCTAGAGAAATCCTATAGGATTGTACGAAAAAAAAACTTGTTATTAATTAGAAGGCACAGAATCTTGCTGATTGACAAATTGAGAGATGAATTTTCGAAAAAAAAAAAACGAGTTCTGGTGGGAACCTACGACTCCGTGTCCGCTAGACTGTAGTGTGGCCAATTCTTTGAGGATTGCTTCGGCGTAGTTGTTTTTTTTTTTTAATTTCTTAGAAAGTTTCTATTGACTTTAATCAGCAAATTGTTTGGATATTGTCTTATAATTTCTTACAATTTCTTTTTCTGTTATTTTGCAAATTTCTCAGGCAATTTTATCATGATTATTTTTGTAATTCTTTATGATTTAATTGTATTTATATTTATTGCTTCCGAGAATTGCTGAATTGGAAATTCACAAATTCTCAACTGGGTTTGCTCAAAGAAAATCCCATGAAACTCACGAAAAACTTCCTGACATATTCCCAAAGAAATTGTCGGAAAAAACATCACAATTACCTTAAAACTTTTCAAGTATTTGCCAAAAGAATTCATATAAGAATAACCAGAGGAATTCCTGAAGAAAATATTAAGCCTTTTTAAAGAAATTGACAAAATCCAATCTCAAAATAAATTACCGACATATTCTATAAAAAAATCCACAAACATTCACAAAAAAAATTTCGAGAAAATTCTCAAAGAATTTTCCGAAGATATCGAAGAAATTACTGAAGAAAATTTAGAAAGAACTACAAAAGTAATTTTCGTAGAATCACCGTGACAGAATTTAAATAAAAAACATTTTTTTTTAAATAAATTCCCGAAGGAAATTTCTAATAAATTTCTCAAATGAATTTCCAAAGGAATTACCGAAGAAGTTCCCAAAGTAATAATCGAAGCTTCTAAAATTTCCAAAGGAATTGATGATGAAATTCCCAAATAAATTTACAATGCAAGTAATGTCGATATTGCCGAAGGTATTCCGAAATCATCTACTGTAGGAATTTCTTGCATAATTACTGAAGAAATATAGAAGAAATTGTCTGAAGAATTTTCAATAAAATTATAGAAACGATTTATGGAAAATTTTCGATGAATCGGCTAAGGAATACACAATAGCAGAATAATGAAAGTCTAAAAAAAGGCGACGAAAATCACAAAAAAAGTAGAATGACTTGTCGAAGAATTTCCAGAAAAATTGTGAGGATGTTCTCAAAGTCATTGACGAATAGATTACCAAAGGCTTCACTAAAAGAATTCTCAAAGGAATAGGGTCCTAAAATTAAAGACGAAATCTCGCTTATATTGAATAATACGACCAAGCATGGTATTCTAATCGGAATTGTACTTTACTCGAACTTGAAAAACAAAGGAATAATGAGAAAATTTGAAATAAGTAAAATGGTAAATAGTTCTACTTTGACATTTGAGGTCAACCTTGTGTGACTGAGCTCGACATTTTCCGCACTGGGATTTCAAAAATGTTCCTATCTGACATACACGGTGAAAAAAAATCACCTAAAGTATGTGTTATAAGCTAGGGACGAGACAAAAGGCTAAAAAAATAAAAATTATATATTTTCAACTACGGTTAATAAAAACGTCAAAAAATGAGTAAATATGTACTCTTGAACCATATATTGTGGTTTAAAACAAGAATCCCGATAGGACCTTAGGAGCCTATTGCCTGAAAAGTAATTTAGAGGATTTTAAAATCAATAGAATTGTTGACATTAACAAAACAATGCTTGAAAGGTTACTAAGAAATTGGCGAAGGAACTCCCGAGAAAACATTTCAAAGAATTTACCAATGAAATAAAAAGCCAAATAAACTCCTAATTGAATTGCCGATGAAATTTTCAAAGGATGCGTGATAGGTATTTAGTATCAAATTCCCAAATAAATTTCTAAAGAAAGATCCAAGATTTTACTGAAGAAATTGGTCAAATCCAAAGGAATTACTGTGAGATTTCCAAAAAAAATATTAATTGAAATTAATTGCAAAACAATTCCCAAATAAATTACCGGGAATATTTCCTGAGAACCAGACTCGATTATCCGAAATGGTATTTCCCCATAAAAATATTCTCATGTACACGTGGTAGTGTTCAACTAATAAAACAAAAACACTGTCGCCATTGATGGTGTGGTCAAACCAAAAATGCAAATATGTATCCTGATTTTGCAATTTTAAGTATTTATAACTTGGTGTCAGGCCATTCGGCCGAAGGTCATTAGGCCGAAGGTCATTAGGCCGAATGGTCATTAGGCCGAATGGTCATCAGGCCGAATGATCATTGGGTCTTCTTCTTGCCGTTACGTCCCCACTGAGACAAAGCCTGCTTCTCAGTTCTATGAACACTTCCACAGTTATTAACTGAGAGCTTCCTCGGCAAATGGCCATTTTCCATGTGTATATCGTGTGACAGGCACGAAGATACTTTATTGATGCTGAATCTACTGATATTTTACCCATGAATTTTTCCTTCTTTTAAACATAGGCTGTTCTTTCTAGTATCATTGCTAAAATAGTTTTTGGCGCAGAAACTGCTGATATTTAATTCATAAAATTTTCCTTCTTTAAAACATAGGCTATTCTTTCTAGTTTCATTGTTAAAGTAGTTTTCGGCAAAAATTTTTTGGAAAAAGTAAAAACAACAGATCTCTTTACAGGCTCATAACGGCTGATTTTCAATTCGTCCTGATGACCATTCGGCCTTATGATCAATCGGCCTAGTCACCATTCGGCCTAATGACCATTCGGCCTAATGACCTTCGGCCTAATGACCCAGCATCTTATAACTTTTGCAATTTTTCTTGAAAACTATTTTATAAGGGTTGTTATCATAAAATAAAACAAAGAGGATGTCACGGTGAATACAAGTTACACGCAAATTTGTGTATATTTTATAGTTTCCGAGATTTACACTTCTAATAATTGCCCTTGAAAATGTATTGTGTTTAATCCACACAACAAAAGGGTAAAATACAAATTCCATGTATTATACGCAATCAATTTATCAAGTTTTCATACCTCCATGACAAGTAAAGTGTTAAATCAGTACAACGGATCGAATTTTCCAAAAAAAAACTTTTCTCTAAAATATAGTGCGTTTAAATTTGTTGTTAAATTTTCCCGCGACTAAGAAATTGAGGGTGGATCGGTATTTCCTTTAACAAAAAAAAACAATTTGGAAGCCACTGAAACTGGCACCCCCTAGGCACCCCCTAGGAAAAAATGCTAGATACGCCAATGAATGACCTCCAAAATGAATAGCGTATGCATCAACAATCATGCGCCTCCACTCCATGTGTTTCTCACTCTCCTTGGAAACACTTGGTTGATAATAAATCACCACAAATCCTTAATTGCAAGCAAGAAGAAGCGGAAGCTGACTATTTTCATCGGAGAATCGAAAGAATGTCCGTGGGTTTGCCTGAATAGCTCTAGAATGATATTTTATGCAAATTTTTCTTGGTACTATTCACCAATAGTAATGATCAAATTACATTCTGGAATGATTTTATAAGTTTGGTCATGATGGTGATTAACCTGAGCTGTTGTTGCGACTTCAAAATTGCACCCTAGGATATCCCGACTGATCTGATTCTGCCTTTTGAACTTTCAGAAGACTTACTGGACATGATAGATTGCAAATCGTAGCCTTGTATAACTACAGAAGTTATCGTTACACCTGTAGACTTCAAGATCTGAACTCAAGAACAGTTTGGATGACCTAGTATTTATATTCCGACTGATATGATACCGTCTGTTGAACTTTCGGAAGACTTACTGGACATGATAATTCTAACTCAAAGGCAGAACAGCTTGAAAATGACTCGTGTCCAACCAAAAACCTGCGCTGTCGACACACCTTTGTGACTTGTATGCTGCTTGGGAATCGTTCCTATGTATAACTAGCTGTCCCGGCAAACTTTGTCTTGCCAAGTTGTGGTGGTTTGACAATTGTTAAGGTCATTGCAGCATGGCACTCTAGATTGGTGGTATTTCTATCGTGTTGATTTTCTTCCTCGGTTATGCAAAATCCTAGGCAAAATCAGTACTTTATAAATTTTCTTACTTTTCTAGTTGATTTTTGTAACTTTTTGTAGATATAAACACAGCCACCACGAATACGAACAGAACCGTTCAAGAGTCATCCTGATCGGTTCAGCCGTTCGTGAGTTTTGTTGCCTCAAAGGGGCTTCAAACTCATTTTTATATATATAGATTAAAGAAGTTACCGTTACACGCGTAGACTTCAGTATTTAAAGTCAAGAGCAGCTTGAATGGCCTAGGATATCCCTACTGTTTGATACTGTCTTTTGAACTTTCAGAAGACTTACTGGACATGATATCATATAAATCATGCCTTAGTATAATGAAAGAAGTTACCGTTACACCTGCAGACTTCAGGATCTGAACACAAGAACAGTTTGGATGGCCTAGGATATCCCGACTGATCTGATACTGTCTTTTGAACTTCCATAAGACTTAGTGGCCATGGTAGATTACAAATCGGAGCTTCGTATAATGAAAGAAGTTACCGTTACACACGTAGATTTTAGGATCTAAATTCAAGAACAGTTTGGATGATCTAGGATATCAAGAAAAAAAAATTGCATCATATTCTACCTTTTCTATGCTGTTGAGCACCAAAACCACAGAAATACGTAGAAAAAAAAACTCTATGATAACGCTTGAAAGAATTCCGGCTTCAAAGGGTTACGAGAAGAATGCTGCAACTTCAACATGCGTAATTGAACAGGATTCTAGTATAGTAATCTAGTAATAGACCTTCTTTTCGAACCCTCTAAGCAGAATACTCTCTTCGAATGAGTGTTATCCAAGGTGTTATCAGTTTTGTACCTTTTCATTCCGCCCTAAATAGGGTAAGAGCAGGATAAAGCAACTTCGAGCATTTTTCAACCTGCTTCATGGAACAAGACTAGTGTTTGTCAATGTCAAAACAGAAAGTGAAATCATGGCTTACTTCAACGTAATGTTTTCAAACTCGAACTAAACCCTTAGACATTGTAATGCTCTAGGTAATGCTAGGCTTCAAAACATAATCTGTGTAGCAATGTAGGGTTCACTTTACTATTACTTTAGAGCTTTTAGTAGAACTAAAAATAGGCCTATCTGTCCGAAGATAAGCACAGTAGTAGAATTAAAAGGAATTTGCTTGTCCTTTCTAGTTTTTCTTTAAAAGAGTTATTCATTTTTTATTTTCTTTTGCAAAAGTAAAGTATTAGTGAAGTGTTTTTAAATTAAACTAGAGTCTGAAATGTAGGGTTGTCATAATAAGTACAGGTTGCAACATATTCAATATTATGCTGAGTTTTCCTGGTACAACTGCAATTTACCTAACGCTCAAGCATTATATGAATAACCTATAGTCAATATTATATTACACACACATAATTGCGCTTATTTCAGCAGAGAAATCAGTTGCTGATTCATACTTTGAACTAACTTTTATAATTTTACACCCACAACGGGACGTAAAATGGACATTCATTACCCAACAAGCAAACAGTCAGTGCAGTGTTACAATCATTCCAGTTGAATACAACTAATTAAAAACAAAATTCCTCGGGGACGACAACCACCATTCCATTTCACTACGGGCAATGGCAACCATCCATAACGAGGACGATTGCAGAAACACGCAGACAAGTGCATTGATTAATATGCAGCTCTGGTAGGTAATTCAGGAACAATATTCCGTACACAATTTTAAACATACGGCGAAACTGCAGTGCACATACGCACGCAATCCAGTCGACCGTCTCCTTTCTGTATGGATGTTGTGTTAGTACTGCAGGACCATGCGCCGTGTTGATTGTCAATATCGGGATAGCAAATTACTTAAATTAATTTTAATTGATTTGGTGCAATTTCAGTCGCTGTCTGCCGTCAATAATGTGAGCTGACAGTGCAAATACATAATGGTATAATGAGGGGGCTATACAATTAATTAGAAATTGAGATGGGATGATTTTGACAATGTTTTTTTTTCTGGACTAATGATGATATAACAAATCTGTATCACATTACATGTGCATAACTGAGATTTAACGTTAGTTTGTTCCGCTTATTTTTTGCCCGCGCGTTTACCGCTACAGCCACATATACGGCACTCCGCGTTATTTTTCCTATCTTGAGTCAGATTCTTGACTCTCATCAATTTGCCTCGCGATTTTAATAATGGTTATTTCGATTTCTGCAACACTAGTGACTGAAAAACAATCAGCTTATTCTCTGCAAGTGAACATACACAATTATAAATTTTTGTTACATAACGTGCACTAGAATCTGAGATTGGCATCTTAGTAATAACAGATCAACAGATATTTCCTCGAACATCCCGTTCGCCCATAATTGTGGACCAACGCTAAGCTAAAAAGTAGGCTTTATTCGAACTGGGATGTTATGCTAAAAAGATGAAGAGAAACTGTACAAATGCAACATTAGTGAAAAAAAAACAAAAAAACGCAGTGTTTTAAGCTCTTATGAATGCTGAATGTGTTTAAGCTATGCCATCCCAAAATACCACTGAAACACTGTTTTCCGTTTAAACTGACTCTGTTCTTGTTGGTGCGTTGCTGTACAAGCAGAACTACCGTTCTCAAGACAAGAGCGAATCCCTTCTTTGATTTTAACTTTTTGCGAAGGGAAGGATCTCTGCTGCATACAAGTGCAGGCAGGAGCAGGCGAAACTTTTCACCGAAGAAAATAACGATTTTATTTCAAACCTTATCTATGTTTTCGCACAGATTCCGGCGTAAGGTAAAATTTCCTCGGTTGCTTTCATCACACCCATCAACTTTGGAATGCGCCTCACCCTTTTGTGCAGGAAGCCCAGCCAACCGCAGCAGCAGCAGTAGCGGCACTGATTTATAAAAGTTATTAGTTTTCATGACTTCATTAACGTCGGAACACTACCGTTGCGGCTTGGCTTTCGCAGAAGATTTAATATTTTGGCACTACTTTCTCGTAGCCGACATCAGTTTTTCATTCAAGTTCTTAGCAGCAAACTTTTTGGATACCTGTTTTTGTCGTGTTGCTCGAATGCGCGATGACTGTTTGAATGTTTATATATCTTTAAAATACTTGTTACTATTCATTTTTTTTTCATTCATTTATTTAATATTACATCAAGATAAAAATGGATCAACAATATTTCTCCATAATACACGATTCGTGACTGCCGTTCTCCATCCTCGGATGACTCTCGAGAACCATTTTAGTCGGGTTGCTATCCAACATCCTGATGACGTGACCCGCCCACCGTAGCCTCCAGATTTTCGCGGTATGGACGACGGTTGGTTCTCTCAGCAGCTGATGCAGCTCGTGGTTCATTCGTCTTATCCAAGTCCCGTCTTCCATCTGCACTTACCTAAAAATGCTGTTTTCTTATTTTGTTTCAACATTTATGTTGTTGACGAAATTAGGAACCCGCAATTTGTATGGGTCCCTAATTTCGTGCACTCTTTTTTATAACTTTGTTTTAGAGGTTCATGTGTACTTGTAGCCATCGCATGATTCGGTTATTAACCCTAAAAGGGATACCTTCATGGCCTCAGTTTCGTCACCTCGCTGAGTGTGTTCCATCAAAGATGAGCTCTGATAGGCGCCTGGGGTCCAATGGAGCCCAGGTATCCCTTTTATTGGTTTAAAACAAGCTAGGGACCGCTCATAAACAACGAAGAAAGTGAAAAAAATAAACAAATTTATAAATGTGGGAATACTAAGTAAGCTCAAGATGATTTTATTTATTTATCCAAACATTGGGAATAGTAGCTTACAGCCGCTAGTCTCATTGAAGCAAATTATTGCCGTAAGCCTTATTGCAAGAACACAAATTTGGAAGACGACACTTTACTAGAACTAACCTCCCGAGAAAGGTGGCTATTAATGGCACATAATAACAAGGTAAAAGCTACAATTACAAAAATGAATTGATTCACATTACTGACCATCAGTAAAGTTAGTGAACATTTGATTCAAATAGCAAACAATATATTGTTTAAAACGGATGTCAATTAAAGTGCAAAACAATCGTCAAAAATAATAACCCTTAAAACTACAGAAGAATTTTTGGAAATCTTAATGTAAACATCCGGGACGAACATGGGAAACAGCAAGTATTCACTCATATTTCGTCACAGACATCGATTTTATCTCCACGTTAAGGTTTCATTATTGGTATTGTACGAGTATGCTACCTTTTGAAAATTAACACATTTAGGCGAATTTTACGTCTTTTAGAGTGAGCGAAATTTGGACCCCTTTTGAACGAAATTCGGAACCCGTGCACGAAATTTGGCACTTTCAACCAAATCAAAACTAATGCTGTAACTATCTCGTATAATGTGAAGTTGCCTAATTTATATTTTTCTTGGGAGCTACAGTGCCAGCACTAAATATTATTGAAGAAGTTAATCCGATATACTTTATGGTCAAATTTCAGACGTTTATCAAACTGGGAATTCTTAAGTGCACGAAATATGGGCACCTCACGGTAGTTAACTTCATGTTACGGCGAACTTTATTCGATCGTAGAGTTCTGCGGAGTCCAAAGTAAGCACGATTTCCTGCCAAAATGCGCCTCTGAATATCTCTGCTGGTGTCGTTGTCGGTGGTCACCAGTGAGCCCAAGTACACGAATTCTACAACCGCCTCGATTTCATCACCGTCGATATAAATTCGGGGTGGCAGGCGCGTTGATTGCTCCCTGGAGCCCTTTGCCATCATGTACTTTGTCTTCGACACATTAATGACTAATCCGATTCGCCTGGCTTCACTCTTTAGTCGGATGTACGTTTCCGCCATCGTCTCAAATTTGCGAGCTATAATATCAATACCATCAGCGAAATCAAGCAGTTGAACGGACTTCGTGAAAATCGTCCCACTCGTGTTTATCCCCGCTCTCCTTATTAGACCTTCCAACGCAATGTTGAACAGCAAGCACGAAAGACCATCACCTTGCCGTAACCCTCTGCGAGATTCGAAGCGACTCGAGAGTGTCCCTGGTACTAGAACTACGCACATCACTCGATCCATCGACGCCTTGATCAATCGTATCAGTTTATCCGGGAATCCGTATTCGTGTTTAATCTGCCATAGCTGTTCTCGATCGACTGTATCATACGCCGATTTGAAATCGATGAACAAGTGATGTGTGGGCACGTTGTATTCGCGGCATTTCTGCAACACCTGGCGGATGGCGAACATCTGGTCCGTTGTAGCGCGTGCACCCATGAATCCATCCTGATATTGCTCCACGAACTCTCTTGCAATCGGTGATAGACGGCGGCATAAAAATTGAGAGAGTATTTTTTAGGCAGCGCTCAGTAGTGTGATCGCGCGGTAGTTCCCGCAATCCAACTTGTCGCCCTTTTTATAGATGGGACACACGATACCTTCCATCCATTCCTCCGGTAATACTTCCTCCTCCCAAATCTTGGTAATGACCCAGTGTAGTGCTCTCACCAGTGCTTCTCCACCGTATTTTAGAAGCTTGCTTGGTAGTTGATCCGCCCCAGCGGCTTTGTTGTTTTTCAACCGGCCAACCACATCCTCAATCTCTTGGAGGTCAAGGGCCGGAAGTGTTTCGTCCTGTGCACATACTCCTAGATCTGTTACCACGCCACCTTCGGTACTTGCAACGTCGCCATTGAGGTGCTCATCGTAATGCTGCCGCCACCTGTCGACCACCTCACGCTCGCTCGTGAGAATATTCCCGTGATTATCTCGGCACATGTCGGCTTGTGCACAAAGCCTCTGCGCGAGCGGTTCAGCTTCTCGTAGAACTTTCGTGTGTCCTTAGCGCGGTACAGCTCTTCCATCGCTTCGCGATCTCGTTCTTCCTGCTGGCGCTTCTTCATCCGGAAGACTGAGTTCTGCCTGTTCTGCACCTGTCTGTAACGTGCCTCATTCGCTCTCGTACGGTGTTGCAGCATTCTCGCCCATGCTGCATTCTTCTCGTTTTTCAACTTTTCACATTCGCCGTCGTACCAGTCGTTTCTGTAATTCGGAGTCGCGAAGCCTAGTGCTGTAGCTGAGGTACTACCTATGGCGGATTGGATGTCCCTCCAGCCATCCAGCTGCGCCAAGCTGCTCTTCCGTTGGTAGGGCCACTGCTAACTGCTGCGCGTAGTCTTGAGCCACTTCTACGTTACGCAGCTGCTCGATGTTGAGTCACGGCGTTCGACTTCGACGCGTTGTGATAACTGTCGAAAGTTTTGAGCGCATGCATACAGCTACTAAGTAGTGATCCGAATCTATATTCGCACTACGGTATGTGCGGACATTGGTTATATCCGAGAAGAATTTACCGTCGATTAGAACGTGGTCGATTTGATTTTCTGTTTGATGATCGGGTGATCTCCAGGTGGCTTTGTGGATATCTTTGCGGGGGAAGAAGGTGCTTCGGACTACCATACCACGGGAGGCTGCAAAGTTTACGCATCGCTGGCCGTTATCATTCGATACGGCGTGCAGGCTGTTTCGCCCGATTACCGGTCTGTACATTTCCTCCCTTCCTACCTGCGCGTTCATGTCGCCGACAACGATTTTCACGTCACGCGGCGAGCAACCATCGTATGTTTGCTCTAACTGCGCGTACAACGCTTCTTTCTCGTCATCAGGTCTCCCTTCGTGTGGGCAGTGTACGTTGATGATGCTGTAGTTGAAGAAACGGCCCTTAACTCTTAACATGCACATCCTTGCGTTGATCGGCTGCCACCCGCACGCATAAAAATCCGTTCCAGAAATCGTCAATAACCAGTCACGATTTCTGGAACAAGTTAGATTTTCATTTACGATTATACACCATGAATCAAAATCACAATAACGTGAACTTTGTTCCTCAGTGTAAACGTAACGCCTGCAATCTACGATTCCTTTTACAAAAATGGGAACCTAGTTCATGGCAAGAGGAATTTTGTTCACGGAAACAGGAACCCAAATCACGGCACCTGGAACTTTGTTCATGGTGTGCAAAATCGTTCTGTACAGAGGAACAGAGATCGCAAAGACGTGAAATTGGATCCGGACATGGCAACGGGTTCATGGCTTCGGTCTTATTTTTATAGGCAATCACGGGAACCAAAACTTTAAAACATTTTGAACATGACATCAATTCACACTCCCTGTTGAATAAAACTTACGTTTGCCGATGATAATGTTGACTGCTTCAGTTTAAACTCAACACCATCCAAGAAATGCAGCGAGCTGCGGTGCACCGCGGAGATCCCGTTCTTTACCCACTTTATGTACGTTGTGTGTGCTTACTCGTTGGTTTCTGGTGATGTAATCTCCTTCGGAACAGCCAAATAACACTTTTTAACACGTCACTTTCAATCTATCGTGATTGTTTTTTGCAAAACAGGGACATTTTATACTAAACCAATGTTCGAGCACTAAAATGTCAAGGTACTTGTGTGAACTACCGTGAGCGCAGGCGTTATCCATAATGACAGCGCGCGTGAATGAAATTCACATTTTTGGGAACAAAATCCTGAATTCGATTTCTAGGTTTCTCGATATCGTGATTTAAGATCCTGTTTTTGGTTGCATTACTAAATGAGCTACGAGACTGAGAAGGCGTGAATTGTGTTCGTAATTTTAAGATAAGTTGTCGCGAATGCTGGTTACTTCAGTCGCGTTTACTGGAACTTAATCACGATTATGATCGACCTATCCGTTCCGTTATCCATGATTTTCTGTTCAGGAATATGGGAACGGATTTTTTTGCGTGCGATCACACGTTGTCGCATCTTGCCCAACACTATAAATCCTGTTCCCAGTTCATTGGTGGTGCCACAGCTTTGGTAGAAGGTAGCCACCGCTTTTCCACACTTCCTGTCCAGTCCAACAAAGCTCCTACAACGCCACGATGTCGAAGTTGCGGGGATGTAGTTCGTCGTAAATTATCCTGTCACATCCTGCGAAACGAAGTGACTTGCAATTCCATGTTCCAAGTTTCCAATCGTAGTCCTTATTTCGTCGCGAGGGTCTTTGACGATTGTATCGAGTCGTATTTTCTCCTGTGTTATTCACAATGGGGATTTTTACGGGTGTCTTATTGGGCCTACGCCAACACTCCTGTCTCGCCGGAGGGTCATCGTGCCAGTTCTGTTTAACGTCCCAACCAACACCGGGACGACCACGCTGATGGGGCTACCACCTTGGATCTAGCTGGGCGTGGTGCAACGTTTCTTACTCAGCCACTGGATGCCAGAACAGACGCTGTTTGAGCCGCACCTCCTTGGTGAACAGACGCTTGGGTCGTACCTCCTCAATCTAGCTGAAGTCAGAAGGTCAACAGTGCCCTGGCTGCACTACCAGCTAAGCACACAAATCTTAGCTGGCGGTCTTTGTCATCGCTTGACCCGTTGAAGCATGAGGTAGGAACTTGTGATGATCAGAGCTATGTTGGATGCTCCCCTTATCGACTCACCGTTTTGCAGCCCAAACTTCCCACGAACTCATTCGTTTTAGGTGACAGATGACGGAAGATGATCTGGGATATGTAGCATTTTGTAAGCAGCAATCAAAATAGTAATCGCTCTGAAGTTCTCACATTCCAAATGATCGCCTTTTTTGTGAATGGGGCAGATTACCCTCTCCTTCCACTCCTGCGGTGGCTGTACGGTTTCCCAGATCCTGACTATCAGCTGGTGCAGACAGGTGGCCAACTTTTCTGGGTCCATCAGCTCCGATACCATTCTTACCAGCTACTTTGTTGGTTATGAGCTGATGAATGGCATCCCTAACTTCCCTCTGCGTGAGAGTTGGTTAATTTCCGTCCTCCGCTGCACTGGCATCGTCGTTTCCTCCGTTGCCGTGGTCTTCCATGCCTACGTTCTCCACGCCATGCAGGTGCTGATGGAAGTGCTGCTTCCACCATTCGATCACCTTACGTCCGTCCGTCAAGAGGCCTCCGTCATTATCCCTGCACGTTTCGGCTCGCGACACGAATCCGTTGTGGGATGCGTTGAGTTTCTGGTAGAACTTACGTGTTTCTTGGGAACGACACAGCAGTTCCATTTCTTCGCACTCCGCTTCTTCCAGGCGGCGCTTTTTCTCCCGAAAGAGGCGGGTCTACTGTTTCCACTTATTTTTGTAACGTTCCACGTTCTGTCGGATCCCTTGCTGCTGCATTACCGCCCTCGCTGCGTTCTTCTCCTCCAAAACCGTTCTGCACTCTTCGTCGAACCATTCGTTCCGTAGATTCCGTTCCACGTCCCCAATGGTGCTCTCGGCTGCGTCGTTGAGGGCTGCTTTCACTGTACTCCAGCAGTCCTCTAAAGGGGCCTCATTGAGCTCACCCTCGTCTGGCAACGCAGCTTTGAGATTCTGAGCGTATGCTGAGAGGACATCCGGTTGTTTCAGTCGTGTGTTATCCGGGTGTAACGATAAGGGAGGCTGTGTTGGAAAAAGATGCCATATTTTTGGAGGCGACGAAATCAATAAGTAGTTGGCCATTGTCGTTCGTCTGCTGGTGGGCGCTGAACTTTCCAATCGTCGGTCTGAATTTCTCCATTCTTTTCCAATGTAGTTGAGAGATCGGCAGTTTCACGTACCGAGTTTCCAATCGCAAGTTCTTTTTGTTCGTTGGAGTCTTTTCCGTTGCTCTCGGTTGGTATTATTCTGTTGCTGATTTTCCGTTACTATGATTTTATACGGCTGGCTCGTAGGGCCTAACACCAACCCCCTACTTTCCGGAGGACCATAGTGCACAGTTGGGCAGTCCTTCCCTGTTACTCGGATGTTGATCAGCCGCTCTAACACGGGTATCAGACGTTGTTGTGAGCCGCTACTCATGGAGAACAGACGTTCAGGTTTGCAGTAACAAACCCCCCCCCTCCCTGTCAGCCTATGACCAAAGTTCCCACCAGGGTTGGTTACCCGATCTTTACTACTATTACTTACCTTCGTTACCTACTCTAGTAGGGATGTAACAGCAAGAAAAAAAGAAGGTAGTCGAATTTTAATCTTTGTTTCCGAGATTATTATTGTATGAAGCAGACAATGCAAAGAACTTATTGCATAACATCACGAATATTGCATTCTCTTTGTTAAACCGGCCTCGTTTCCACTACTGCGTTCATTAGCACCATCTATCCACATGCATTCGCAATCTGTTTGCGCTCCGGTCAGGATTACACCTGGAAAGATTGGTGAGAGAATCCCGCGTTTAATTGAGTGAGCAGCAGCAACAGAATGGGTTTAATTAGGGGGTATTAACGCGACACACAGGGACACCAAGCGACCGGAAAAAAGTCAAATGGGAAAAATTGAGGGGAAGCACATTTTCCAGGAGATTTAACTTCGTTTATTACTTAATTCTTTCCAGTCGGCCTTCCGGTGCCGAGCGAGACAGAAATTTAATGCCTTTTGCCAACTTTCGCTCGTTAGTCAATTACTCTATGCCCTTTTAATGACCTTGCTCAGCGCTCTTTGAACCCTTTGAACATTGAACCGGTCACATTGCACTGTTGCAGCAGGGAAAGTTTTATTGTCGCTTAAAGTGGTCTTGAAATTTGTTGTAGAAAATCGCAAAGACATCATTGATTAAACAAATAAAAATAGCTTGTTTTATTTAGTCCATATATAATGAATTAAATTATTAGATTGATAGGATAAAATTATGCCAATGACATAGTAGCAACAGAGGCTTTCCACGAAGCAGCACGTTATTTTGCATTTTTAATTTGCATATAATTTTGCACTGCTGTTCTAATCAATATAAATAACATTTTTTTCATATTAAAACTTTTTATGGAGTCTCGACTAACTTTCAAATAGGGTCTATGAAAAAATGGAACACGTGCGAATGAAAAATCATATCTCTGAAACTGCTTGTTTGATCAGAAAACTGTCTTCGGCAAAATTGTAGATTAATAAATGGTGGCTCTCAGAAAAATACACATTGAAAAATTTATTTAGTTTTTCTTCCGAAAAAACTGAATTTTGTTACTAAAAATTAAATATCTCAAAAAGCTATTTTTTTACCTTCGTGATATTTTGTGAGAATGAAGTTCATTCTGTTAGCTACCATCTGTAGAAATTTCATAATGGTAAAAAAATGTACAAAAAAGTTATGGCACTTTGAACATTTTCGGTTGTGTGTGTTTTGAGAGTGTATGACGAATTCACGCAAACTCGCCGTAGGGGTTTGGCAAAAGTGTCTCAGAATCCAATGGAATTTCTTAGGTTTAAAGACTATGTATTTTAAATCAAGATTGCATACGTTGTTTTTTTTATTTATCTAGACTAATATTTGAAAAGGGCTAAAGTATTTGACCATTTTTTACTCAATATAACTTAAAAATGACATTACCTACAAAAAAGTTATGTATGGGTGACTTTTAGATAATCATGTGAACTTTTATAACATTGATGTCAATGTCAATAAGCTTTAAAAGTCAAAAAAATGCAAATAAGAAAAATTATTTCAATTTGTAAAACATGACATTTTTGTAATTATTGAAAATGTTGCCATATATCGCAAGATGGGCACTTTTGAAGAAAAGCATTTCTGAGGTACCGTGATTTCGGGTGAAATTGTCCAGTGGGGTGAAATTGATCGACGTGAGGGTCATTTTCATTTGTTAAAAATATTGCTTTAAACTTAAAACAATTTGTATAAAATGACCTTCATCCGGCTAAAGGATTATTGAATGATGAGTTACATGTTTTACAGTCAATTAGTCACATATTTCTGTATTAAATTTAATATTTTCCGTAATTGCGTGTTTGGCGAATCTCAAATACCCTTTCAAACTTTTGTTACCGTGGCTGTATCGCACATGTAATGAATATTCGAATGGATGCTTTTAGCTGCCAAGTATTTGCTAAACACGATTTCATCATCAAAAATTTTATAAATATTCAAATTTATACATAAAATTGCACTTTTCCGAAAGTTATCACTTTTTCAGTATGAAAAGTGCATACTTTAAGGCGTTTTCATAAAATTTACTAAATTTAAAACTTGAATAATTAAAAATTGAGAAAACTCCTAAAAGTTTTGCGTAGCATTTTGCATTCTGGGGTGGTTAATTCAGGTGGAAAACATATTTTTGGCACATGCAAAGGTATTTCATTTACTGATCAATTTCATCCCGAAAGCAAAATTATTGATTTTTTATTTTAAATGATATTTACCTATTGCAATAAAGTGATTTGTAATAAAAGTATCAATCTCGTTGACTGATGAGAATCGTGGTCGTACTTGTTTTATTGTTTTGAGTTTGACTTTCTTCACGCAAAAACGGCTACACTCAAACCTCCATTTAGGTAGAATCCGTTTAGGTAAAATCTATTTAGGTCCCTCCATTTAGGTAACGTTATTGTCGTCGCGGTTGAAACCCGAAGTTTCCCCACACCCGACAATCGAATTTTCTCAAAACCCATACGTGAAACCTAACGTCGGACGTAGTGCGCTGGACAGCGGACCTGGCCCTCTATCCAGCGCACTGTGCCCGACGTACGTCCGACACACGGTTTAGGAGAAAAAGCGGTTTTCGCGTGTCAAAAATTCCGATTTTCAACTGCACGAACAATACCTTAATGGAATTTGATTGTGTTCATATCAGTTGGAGTACTTAAGATTAGGTATAAGATTGGTTCATGGGAAGAAGTAGTGAGCGGTATTAGGGGGTGGGTATGGGGCGAGGGGGGATGCAATGTTGCCCCCTTAACAAGCCCCCCCCCCCCCCACCTTCAATGCAGTGTTCAGTAGTGTCAATATCCAGCGTCATTTCCAGCTGAAATTGAGATAATGAACCATCATTCAATTGACATCAGCTCCAGTATTGATGACGTCAAACCCGACATCAACCTATCATTCACCTGTTTTTATTATGGCCACCAAACCCAACATAGACCCAACAGATGTTCGATGTTGGTCCAACAATGGCCCAACATACGATAAAAATTGACCCGACTTTGACCCGACATTCAATGATTTTTCAGTCTGGCGGAATTTTGCAGGGTTTTTCGTGCTTCGTGAAGTCATTTGAATGACAATTCTGATCTAAGACCCTCCAAAACCCCCGAAAACGCCCCTGAAGCCCCTCCCCTCCTAGAACCCACCCCCTCCTGAAACTCCTTGAAAGCCATCTGAAACTCCGCATGGTCTCCTTCAAATCTACTAGTAACTCTCCCTTGTTGAACTTCTTTACAACCTTGTGATCCATTTAGGTAATAAACTGAATCCATTTAGGTAATGAATCCATTTAGGTAAAAATTCTATTTAGGCAGTCCCGACTCATTACCTAAATGGAGGTTTTGGTGTACGCTCAAAAATGTGTTCGGCCTGCACATTTTTAGTAAACATCCATGCCGCACATGACTGTGTTGGAAACACACATTTTTTTAAAATTGCTCGTACGCTAACATGAGCATGTATTTTGCAATAATTTCGACATGGCAACCTCACTGGGTTTATAAACCACCTTCAAATACCGAAAAATATTGATATTTTGCAAAAATGTGAGCGTACGAGCAATTTAAAAAAATGTGTGTTTCCAACACAGTCCCTGTGCGGCATGGGCGCTACTCAAAAATGAGAGTTTTTATTTTAGAGAATTTGGGTGATCGACTGTACGTTGGATGATATCTTTAATTGGCATTTCAGTCTAATTTGGTCAATCAAAAACAACTATATGTTTTCTTAACTCGACGTTTCGGTCCTTATTGGACCTTTTTCAAGGATTCTGTAATGTTTGAGCACAGACAAACAGACGTAACACTCTGATAATTCACATCGTACACCGATTTAACGGTCTTTTTCAAAATTTGATAGTTGGCCAACTGCCCAACCGTGGCGCTCGCATTGTTTTTGTTCGAGTTTGACGTTTGCTCACTACCGCCACCTAGTTGGTGGTCGGCCAAACATAGGCCTTTTAGCATTGGGCGAATATGTTTTCGTGACTATGATTTGAATCGAAAAATGTTCGAAGTGTTACGTCTGTTTGTCTGTGGTTTGAGTTTGACCATATCGCTGCATTCTAAATCACGGTAGCGTTAGTGGAAAATTTTTGACAGCTCCTCCCCTCTTAAAGTATATTCTCCCATACCTAAAAGATTTTTTTTATCTGTATTAACGAGATTTTTAGCCCTAGGCTAGTTCATCTCGGGACCCACGCTTTACTTCTCTTCCGAAGGAAGAACTCACATTTTGCGAGTTTTTCGGGAGTGGGATTCGATCCCAGGTCCTCGGCGTGATAGTCAAGTGTTCTAACCACCACACCAGGTCCGCTCCACTACCTAATAGAAGGCTCCTAGCAATATCATAAACTTCCCCTAAAATGCTACATCTTTAATGGACGGTTCCTAACAACAAATACTTCATGTCATCATTTTGCGTGTTTCTCTCCGGTAGAAAAAAAATGTTTTTATCCAGGGCGTTTTTTACAGATATTTTCATATATTAAATTAAACATTGCTCCATATGTTTGACTCACAAGTCTATCTAATGCAAAGTATTTATTTTATTCTCCTATGAATAAGGGAACTTTTAAGTTGAAATTCGACTTCTGGTTGATATTCTGAATTTCTGTGTAACAGATCTGGTGTTCTGGTTCAAAAGCGAATCTTAAATTATATTCTTTGTATTGGATAGATTTATAATTGAAACATATAAAGCTATGTTCAATATTAATATGTGAAAATCCACGTATAAAAATGCCCAAAAATTGGTTTGACTCAAAAAAAAAACATTTTGTGTTGGGTTGGATTCAGATAATAGCAATTTAATTGCTTTGATCCATTTTGAATTCTATTCTTAACGGTTGGTGTGGGGTTTGGCTCTCCGAAATAGGGTTAATTTAATTTCGCAAATGGGCATGTATTCCAAATTGACTTCAATTTATATTTTAACTTTTTTTAGCGTGATCGTTTTTTCAATATTTCAATTTTTAGTTGAAAGTTCACACTAATTCCTAAAAGTCACACATACCACACTTTTTTGTAGGTCATGTCATTTTTAAGTTACATTGGTATAAAAAAATGGTCAAAAACTTAAGCCCTTTTCAAATATTAGTGTAGATAAATTAAAAAAAAAAAACAACAAAGTATGCAACGTTGTTTTCAAGTACATAGTCTTCATACTTACACAATTCCATTGAAATCTGAGAGGGTGCTGCCTGCCCCAAAATCTTGTTTGCGGGAAATTCGTCATGCACTCTAAAAAAAACACGCAACCAAAAATGTTCAAAGTGCCACATCTTTTTTGTACATTTTTTTACCACTATAAAAAATTTTAGAGATGATAGCTAACAGAATGAACTTTATTCTCACCAAAAAAAAACACGAAGGTAAAAAAATAGCTTTTTGAGATATTTAATTTTTAATAACAAAATTCAGTTTTTTCAGAAGAAAAACTAAATAAATTTTTCAATGTGTATTTTTCTGACAGCCGCCATATATTATTCTACAACTTTGCTGAAGACACCTTTCCGATCGAACAAGCCGTTTCCGTGTTATATTTTTTTATTTGCTTGTGTTCCATTTTTCCATAGGCCCTAATTGAAAGTTAGTCGAGACAAAATATGAACTTTTGATATGAAAAAATGGTTTCTCACATAAAAAGGAATAGTATACAAAAATATCAAGTAGAGTAAAAAACATCGATTAAAATGGATTCGTGATGGTCCGTGGAAAGCCTCAACATCAAAATTAATACTGCTTAATAGCTAAGATTTATAGTGAATGAAAAGAGTACTATGTACCTTGCAGTTAGATACCAACATTTTCTAATAGTTCAATGGCATTCTGAATATGCAAATCACCAACAAAGCTGATTACAGCACAAAGCCATTAGATCTTCTTTGATGTACGCAATCTTAGGATGCCAATTCGCCTGTGAGATATGCTAATAAATTTCTGATTTATCAATCAACCGGAGATCATTAAAGGTGTGGGCATTACTTGTACCTGTGTATATGCCAAGCAAGATTACCATTCTCTGCTATAGCGTAGTCCAATCATACCGAGATAAATCGAAATTTATGCGTCCTAGTCCTCTGCAGCAAACAACTTGAGGAAATTGAAGCTTACCAGCAGCTACTGGCGAAAGCAGATAGAGCGCACACCGACCAATAATTTATGAACCATGAAATTGATCAAACAAAAATCCAACGGAATCATCAAACGGAGAAACTTCAATTATTATGATGATGATGATGGTGAAGCGAGGATGCTGATTCAAAAGCTCCTCGACTGCACAGAGCACTGTAACTGGTGGTGGGCTATTACCTACAACAAAGATAATTGCAGACTGAGAATCGAGTAAAGGCAAAACGAGCAATGCAGCTACTACAAAAAGGTTTTTATTTTCAAATGAGGAATTTATCACGAAGTAGTTTCCCGCAACTAACGTAAACCACGGTGTGTTGTGTAGAACAACTTTATAATAAAAAAATAAGTAAGTCTGAAATTTTGCCCAGTGATACTTTGGGCCATTCCCTTCAATTTGCTGGGTCGGTTGAAAACATCCATCGGGGGATCTAGAACAAAAAAAATTTTTGAAGGTTTTTCATGCAAAAACAGTTAAAAGCGCATATTGTAAATTATTGCATCTCCTACAAATATTCACAACTTTTTTGTCTTTGAGGATAGAACCATAAAATTTTCAGGCGTTTCGAAGTAGTATGCGTAGATGACTGTGTGAAAATTTCATTAAAATATGTTGAAAGGTTTTCAAATAATAGCAAAACTATCAAACGCATTCTAAAATACTAAGCTTTGTAGCAAAAGTCCAACAAAATATCTATATTTTTTATATAATAATACATGAAAATTTTTTAATTCCAAGGACCTTGAGTCATTATGATGGCGGTATGTACTGTGAAAACTTGTTTTTCAAATAATGAACAATTACACAGTCAAATACATGAAAGGAAAACACACACATTGCCATTATGTAGCTTTTGACTAAAGTATTAATTATTTATCTCAAGAACGCGGTTTTTTCATTTTCATTTTCATTTTTTCCATTTTTTTTAAATGATTAAGGTCTTATCTAAGTATCAGATTGCAAGCGAAAGGCTTTAGGAGAGCGTGGCGCAATAATTTGGATTACAAAAAAAACTGTTTGTTATTTTTTCGAAAGATATAGATTTATGTTGAAAATATTCTACTAGTCAACGACGCCCTTACAATGATCAATCACTCTTCCTCATGCTTGGAGGAAACCACAGAAAATATTTTTGAGACATCATATGCAAATCGATAAGACTATTTAAACCATTGTTATCAAATTGTTTTTCCTTGGCTTTATGCTGAACAGCCCAATTTTTATGCCTAATGTAGAAACATTTTCAATAAGTACTCCGTTCTTTTAACTCTTCTTTCAGAACTTATTATCAGTTATTTGTTAATAAATGGTGGCATAAGTAATAAGCATCATATTGCTATTAGATTTAAAGACAAACCTAAGTTTAGGTCCAACAGCTATGTCAAATATCGTACTCCGGAAGCAATACGCGTGCGATTTACGGTGTTAGATGCGGCATTGGATTACAGTACAGGATTCAATTAGTACAAAAGCTGGCAGTAGTGAAAATTAGCCACTGATTGAGCTGACAGGATAGTAGCACTTCCCGTAAAAGAAGCGAGACTCGCGGAACGGTAAGCCAAGAAATTCAGTGCTAATCAAGTGATCTGGAATAACTTGTTTCCATGCATGTGGCGAAATGGCATGAGAAGATTGAAGTGATACATTAGTTGACCAGTAAAAATAAAGAAGAATTGGAATCTGGAAGAATGTGGCATTCGTGCGTAGGTTTCGTTAAATGTGTGTCAAATGAAAAGACAAGCCTGTCGCGTTTTTTTTTTTCATAGTCATTCTAAAATTTCCGTATCTACTCAATGAATGTTTAAAACAAAAAGTGCTAGTGCAAAAAATCATATCAATTATTAAATTAGGGATTTGTCCTGCTGAAACAAAAATGCACTATTTATGTTACGCCTGATATTTCGTTGGATTGGTAAAGTACCTGTGAGACAGACAACAGGCGGAAGTGGCTTATTATGTTTAAAAAAAGGAAGAAAATGGTGTCGCCAAGAAAAAAATCTTTCCTAGCGGAATTAGACAAAATTTGTTTACAACATGCAAAGGATTGTTTTTCGTCCGAGTGTTTTATGTTATAGATTTTTCGGTTGGGGTTTGGTTACTTTCCGCAAAGTTGCAATTTAGACAAAAATAGTAAACAGTTTGCATACATCTAACGCGTGATTCAACGATGATTGAGCGTATCGAGGTGAAATGCAAGAAAATGCAAGTGCAATCGAATCAGTTGACAGATGAACGGTAACATAAAAAAGGCAGTGCCGTCTTGGATGAATTTCGTTTGGGGCATGTTCCAAATTACTAAATTCAAGAAACATTGGAGTAAAAGGTGGTTGAAGCTATGGTGTTGATGGTGATGGATGATCGTGACAGGATGTTGGGATCGACTTCCGGTTGAAATTTGGTAAGATCAGTCTGATTTTCAATATATATTATATCTTTCTTTTTAATATATTTTAAGACTAAATTTAGAATGCATTTGCGGGGGATAGGTTGTATTTTTTTGTTTCATTTCAGAGAGCGAGTAATGGCGCTTAAGCCTAGGCATAAGGGCCAGGATACGGACCAAATACCTGTGTTCCATCCCAGGAAGCGTAGGACCAAGGGGTGACATTAACTTTCTTAGCATCGTCACCCCCATCGATTTTCACGTTTTTTACTTTTAAAAAAGCTGAGCGGTTGGTACGAGATGTCCCCACTCAATGGCTTCATTGTAAAACCAATAACGCTGCACAGTAGGCCTGGCCGCGTTAATGCTTGTAATGCATCTCCGATGTACTGCAAGCATTAATAATGACAAGAAAAATGATAGAATTAGTCGATTCTATAATTTTCCAGGATTCTTTCAATGAATGGCTGTGTATGTGTAGACTAGACTAGACTAGACTAACAGCTATGTCAAATATCGTAGAATAATCCGGAAACTATGTTTAGTACCGTAAAGTTGCCCTTGATCGAATATTGCCCAACTGAATTCTGTTTTGATTTCAGTTCTCGTTATTGTGTCCTGTCTTGGTTTAATGTGGACTCATACCCACAACTTCAATGTTTTTATGAGGTCTTTAACAGAGTTAACTTGTTTTTATTCATTGACTGAGGTGAAATAGTATTTAATTTTGAGCTTGTAAACATTAATTCCAAAATAATTTAGTTTCTATACTTTTTCTTCGAAACAGAGATGTTTCCCAATCCTCGAGTGCTTTTCTTGGCTTACCAAATAACATTCAAATATTTTCTTTAGGGAAGGCCGACATGCTCAGCAATCATGATAATTGTGTTTATTATAGGATTCGTAATAGAGGCATACTCGTACTTGTGAACATGTATACGCAAAACCACGTTCTTGAAAAAAATAATTAATACTTTAGTGAAAAGCTACATAATGACAGTGTGTGTTTTTCTTTCATGTATTTGACTATGTATCTGTTCATCATTTGAAAAACAAGTTTTCGCAGTTCCGCCATCATAATGACTCAAGGTGTTTAGAATAAAATATTTTTCATGTATTATTGTATAAAAAATATTGATATTTTGTTGATCGTTTGCTACTAAGCTTAGTATTTTAGGATGCGTTTGATAGTTTTGCTATTACTTGAAAACCATTCAACATATTTCAATGAAATTTTCACACAGTCATCTACGCATACTACTTCGAAACGCCTAAAAATTGTATGGTTCTATCTTCAAAGACAAAAAAGTTGTGACTATTTGTAGGAGATGCAATAATTTACAATATGCGCTTTTAACAGTTTTTGCATGAAAAACCTTCAAAAAAAACTTTTGTTCTAGACCCCCCGATGGATGTTTTCAACCGACCCAGCAAATTGAAGGGAATGGCCCAAAGTATCACTGGGTAAAATTTCAGACTTACTTATTTTTTTGTTTTAAAGTTGCTCTATAAACACACCGCCCAAGTAACAATTATACTTTTGTGGCAATCCTGAAGTAATTTCTAAGATAGAATCATAAAACTTAGCAATAAAGCTCTTTGTTCTGCAAATCTGAGATAAAATAGGTATAAAACATCCATAAGACTAATCTGGCCCACTCTTCAGGAGATCTTCAAAGCTGCTTTTGAAGATTGCTTTGAAACTAGTTGTATTTATGTACATGCGCTGATGATTGATTATAAGAACTCCATGAAACTTTAACAAGAATATCTTGAGGCATGTTGATCTTTTAGCTGTCTTTCTCAAAAGTGTCAACAGTGCATAATAAATTAAATCTTTTACCTAAGCATTATGCAGATGCAAACAAGTTTTAATTCATGGATGAAATATTAATTGAACTGCGAATTAATATTCATCAATTTGAAATGGCTAAAACATTTAAATTGCCTGACAGATCATTGATGACAGGGAATCGAAATTTTCCGTGCCATGCCGACTTTTTCGTTGATATGCCACCCAAAACATACGAAAATAACAAAGCGCCTCAAAAATAATATCAATCATTAATATACGAAGACATAAATTTCCTTTAAAAACAAAAGGCTACGCCACTTTTTCAATTCTTTCTAAGCATGGCTGCCGTTCCAAGCGAACAAAACTGATGCAGCCGCCATCAATTGTTATTACCATTAATCCAAACCCCCTCAAAACAATGATGGAACCAAGTCACCTTGCATGAACGCTACAGCCTTTATTGAAGATTGTTTTTACTAGTTATGATCTTAAGGCAGATTTGTTCGTCTTAAATGAAACTTATTCGTTTTGTACAAGAGTAACAGTCTTTGACAATTGTTTGTTTACGTTTTCGATGCTAGAAAGTTGTCTCTGTACATTTCGCGGTGTTTCGCGTCGAGATGTGCCAATTCTATTTTGTTTCCCTGTTTTATTGCTATTAATAATGAAGTGCAACTTACTACAATTACACTATTTGGCATGAGCTTGAGCTGAGTCACAGTAAGTACCCATTTCATTTTCGATTCGCATAGCTATGGCCTGTGTGAGAAACTGGTTGAAGGCAGGACGACAGCGGCCAGCTACTCGCATTTTTGATTGGCCGTAAAATCATTATTTCGTTGACATGATTACTTTTTAGCACAAGAATGGCTAAATTATCAGTGAGCAAACATGTTTATGTTTTTATATTTGCATGAGAACGCGGGTTTTCAATCAATTTGTTACATTCATTATTTGGATTGAAAAATAGTTCGTTGTCTTATCATTATTTCGCATAGTTCTTGTTCCAGAGTAATGGCTCTAGCTCAAGAATAGAAGGCTTCAAGAAGTTTTTAAAGGAGGATTAGCCAGATGAAATGCACTTGAATAAACGAAGCATAAACTTTTAATAAAATATGTTGATGTTACGTGTTGAAAATAACTTCAAATACGCCTTAAAACTTATTATAAGATTTAATGCTCTTGTAAATTCAGTTGTTTTATGCGCGAATTTCAAAATTAACTTGAAGACAACTTAAAAACCGCAAACGAACGAAGAATGTTTTCTCTTGATAAAAACAACTATAAATGTTCCATGAATTGGTCATGCTGTGATAAAGCTCCCATAAAAATAATCAAATCTAAAAGGAATTGAAATTGTTACTTGGGCGTGAAACTGAAGGTTTACAGATCTGGAATAAAGCTACCTATGATTTTTATATAATAATCGAACCGTCATTTTTTTGCATCTAACTGTATCAGAACACTCAAATTTTCGTTTTTGTAGAATCCACTGAGGTAAATTCTATTATTGTTTATTCCAAGCAATTGAAGGTTAAACTGCTCAACAGACAGCTGGACAGGTAGCTCGAGGAAGTGTGGTGTTTGGGACCCGCTATATGGGATTTCCATATAACATGGAACAATCGGGCGTGGAACGGCAGTATAGCTGCGGAGGCTCATTTGCAGGCATAATCAACGTGGCTACCGAAGGTAAGCTTATCGTCGATCATCACCCCCAAGTGTTTGGCGGAGCTCTTCGAAGTGATAGTGCACCGCTTGCTGCTCTGACTTTCGGTTATTCACAACCACCACCTTAGTTTTGTGGTGAGTTTTGAATAACCGAAAGTCAGAGCAGTGCACTATCACTTCGAAGAGCTCCACCAAACACTTGGGGTTGATGATCCAATTCCACTTTTTCGATCGATTTATCTTATCGAAGCAGACGATTGCCACTTTTACCGGGATCTTTTACCTCAACACCTCGTCGTACATGTCATTCCATGATACCGAACCCAGGATGGAACCTTGCGGGACTCCTGAGGTTATGTTACCTCAACATTCTATAGAGGATCATCTTTTCGAACACCTTCCCCGCCGTGTCGATCAAGCATATTGATCTATATGTTGACGAGTCTCCGGGTAGTTTCCTCACCTTTGACAATAGAACTAGGCTCTGCCGCTTCCAAATTTCTGGAAAAATTCCCTCGTCCAGGCATTTCTGCACAGCAGACCTGAACACCTCGGGAGCCTCTGCAATAGATACGTTTAAAGCCAGATTCGGAACTCCGTTCGGACCTGGAGCCTTACCTACGCTAAGAGACTTTGCTATACCCGCACATCGGTGACCCTCTCTTCCCAGTCCCCGGCTGTCCTACGAAAGGAGGCCAAGGACTAGGATCATGACACAGAAAAAGCCTCTCGATGATCCCCTCCAAAAACGCTGGAGATTGCTCTGTAGGATCCATTCCACCTCCCGTCTTGGCCATCAAGATTCTGCAGGCATCACCCCATGTATTCGCATTAGCACTACTCTCCAGTTCGAACTACTTGTTAGGCCAGGACTACAAAAGGTCACGTCAATAATTGACTCCGCACCGTTTCGTCTAAAGGTACTCTTGGTACCGACAATAGCCAAGTCGACATCTAATATGGCCAGTGTGTCTAGCAGGATCTGGCCCCGCTGGCTCGTGAAGCGGCTTCCCCATTCCACGGCCCAAGTATTATAGTCACTCGCTATTACGACTGGCATTCGCTCTGTTAGCACGGTCGTTATGCGCATTTGCGTGAACTGCTCGATCGGCCACCGCGGAGGCGCATAACAGCTACAGAAGAAGATCCCGTTTACTTTGGCGACCACGAAGCCCTCATAGGTAGTAGACACCAACTCCTGGACGGGGTATTTACCCGTCGTGCATATCGCCGCCATTTTTTTGGACCCAGCCGCGACCCAGTTGCCGTTGCCGTTGATATTCGGTATGGGTCCGCTATGATGGCGATATCCGTCCCACTCAGAAACCGCCTGATAAAGCAGTTGCTGAGACGCGCCACAGTGGTTCAGGTTCAGCTGCGTTACCTGCACTGTGATTTGTTGAAGGTCGGGCACCTTGGACCACCCGTCGGATATCTATTGTTCGCGGATTTCCCGGTACAGATCATGCAGATGTGCAGTTTGCGTCTGTCAGGGCCTTTGCACTCCCACGACATGTGTCCTGGTTCCAGACACCTAAAGCAAACCTCTGGGGGCTCGTGGAATGTCAGGTGACATACGCACCAATCCACCTTTATATTCCCTATCTTAACGGACTTTTTAACGTCCAGCACAGGTAGCTGAACCAAAGTTATCTGTGTCGTTGCTGGTCCCTTCCGTAGCCTAACGGCTGCGGCGGCCACCTGCACATCGCACTGTTCCCGCAGCGCCGTGACGAGCTCTTCCACTTCGGTGATCTCGTCAATGTCTTTGACCTACAGAGTCGCCTCATGTGTCAGAGCCCTCACCTCAACACCCTCACCAAGGGCCTCTTCTGCCAGCCTCTTGTAGACGGCGCCCTTGTCTTCCTTCTCGCGCTTCAGCTCTAAGATTAGCGCGTCGCTTTCTCACGCTTGGCCGTACTCTCCTACGCCTTGGCTTGGCGTCGTGTACTTCTACCGGCGGATTCGTCTTCATTCGCTCTACTATCGTCCAAGGAGGGTCTTCCCCTTGGTTCGCCCTGCTCTGTGGCTGCTGAGGGCCCACCAACGGTCGCAACCCCTTGTTCCCATCGTTCAGGGACGGGCCAGTCTTTTCAGGCCCACCCTTCCCAGCTTTCCGGGAACCCTGGCTGGGGTCCGACCTTCCGGCATCGTTACCGACCTCCGGGGTAATTATGCGCCTGGCATTGCGTGCACCGCCAGACAGCTCCTCGCCTGACGGCTGCCTCGCCCGCTTCTGCGAGTGCTTGACCCGTTTGTCGCGAGCAGTCGCTTCCACTTTTTTCGGACTTCCTGCGAAGGAGAAGGCCTCCGTTTGAGTAAACTTCGGCACTTTCTACTTTGCAGGCTCCGCCGCTGCAATAGTCAGCAACGCGAGTACCGCGTGCTCCTGTTTGCCCTCATCAATCGACATCCTAAGTCGAAACAAGGTCTTTTTCATGTCCTTGCTTACATTCGACTTAGTGGCCGCAAAGTCGATGATTTTGCCAGCTGCTGCTCAGCCACCTCTATTGCGGACCGTCTTTGTTTTCTTGGCTGACGGCCCTCAGCAACCACGCTCCGTCCATAATCTCCACCGGCTGGCTTGCCGGGAAGTGGACTGGAGCTCCCACGCTTGAGCTGCGTACGCAGCTCCCAGCGCCTAACTCCTCGCTTCTCCTTCTCCAGAAGGGGTTGATCGGGTTGATCGCACCACTGCTTCCACATTGATTCTGATTTTTTTTTTTGATTTGTTATTCATGATTTTATCCCACGAGTAGCACGGGAAAGAATGCCCACCACGCCAGAGCCCTGCATTAACGCGGTAAGGGACAGGTTACTGTGAGGGGTGCCCACAGGCTCCGTTAAAGATCGAGCATCTTTTTCATCGAGCATCCCTCGATCACTCATTCCTCAGCACGGGTCGCTTGACACCTTGAATTGGGATTAGTAGTCCTTTCCGCTGACTCATAATAAGTGTTGCCACTGAGTGCAGCTACCGACCCATTAAGTGTAGGTGAGATCTTTTTGTTTAAAGGGCGTGTTATTTTCAGAGATAGAGGGAAATATGAAATTGCGGTGGAGCCAGCAAGCAATAATTGTAACCGCTGGTTACAGGTGCCAACCTGTTAAGGCTTGACCCGATTTTCCCAGCGCGCTTAGCAGCCGGCTGAGGCACCTGGAAACTCGTGCTGGCCGTACGCTTCATTTGCGGCAATCAAGCGCTTCTTGTTCCAGAGGCTCGTGCTTCTCCGGTTGGTTTCGGCCATGCAGCTAGAACGATATGCTGGCTCGTAAAGCATAAGCGCGCTTCGCTACTGGGCTAGAAGGTCGCACTCCTTCCGGGTCAAAGTCACCAAGTTGCGGTGTTTTTTTTTTGTCCTTCTAAACCATAGGGGGATAAATCTGCTCATCAGACACCCTAACAGGAAGGTTAGGGTAGTGTGGGGTTGAGGCCGTCTTCTACAATGCCGGTAGAAGCCAGGACTACTCTCTCCTCGACCCACTAAAACACATTCCTATGGTCGCCAAACCCTACGTCTCTCCGGAACCACCAAGAAGGTATTGCTTCAGAGAGGGGCTAGTGCATATCGCACCCTCAAGGTTAGCTGCCGTAGCCTAGCAGCAACGAACATCGATGACTCGCACTGGAGAGTCCATCACGATAGCATGCTGGCGCTTAGCCAGTTTCCCGAGTGGTCCTCGCCACTCCCTTTGTCCTCGGAAGGCGGGCAGGGTCAACCCCGCCCGCGCCCTACTGCTGAGCGGACATCAAGAACTGATGCCCACATGCAACCCGATCTGACCTGCCCGCAAAGGAAGGGTATCACTACCCTTCAGGCCCTATCAGATGCATCCGTAGGTTGCAGACAGCAGGGTCTCACCTACCCCGACCCTTGCCGGGGACCCCTTTCCAACCGCGGGCTCAGATCCAACCCAGTAGACTGACGCCACGACAGCACCGCTACCGGGACTTCCTCTCCGCGGCCACTTAATCGCTGTAAGGGTCGATCTCGACCGCAGGGCACCGGTATGACCTACGAAGCCGACTTCGAACCCCTGGACCACCTCTTGTACTGCATCTGGACTAGCCATTCTCCGAGTCCACGCGCCACCTCCTCTGTAGCTCCCAGACGATATGGGTGATAGCCGTTGAAACGGCATTCCAGCTAATCTCATCCCTACACATTCTCTGGACCAAGTTGTCCGGAGTTGTGTCCTCCCCGCATGTGGCAAGCATGCGGTCACGCATTGTGCGAAAATGCGGGCACACGAACAAAACGTGTTCCGCCGTTTCCTCTAAACCATTGCACACTGGGCATTCGGGAGAATCCGCATACCCGAAACGGTGTAGATACTGTCGGAAGCAACCATGACCTGTAAGGACCTGTGTCAGGTGGAATAAAACTTCCCCATGGCGCCTATTAATCCAACTATCTACCCTCGGTATCAACCTATGGGCCCACCTTCCTTTGGTGGAACTGTCCCACGCGCGCTGCCATTTGACCATAGAGGCCATCCTGACAGTCTTGCGTATGCCTCTTGTGCCGCGCATTTCGAAGCACTCCATGTCCTCACTGATAAGAATGCTGATAGGCACCATACCAGTAATGACACAGAGAGCGTCGTGTGACACGGTACGGTACGCACTTGCAACCCTCAGACACATAAGCCTGTAAGTACTTTCCAGCTTCCGTCGGTAGCATTCAGTAGTTAGCGCGGTACCCCACGCCGGGCCGCCATACCTAAGTATGGACGTAGCAACACTAGCCAGAAGCTTGCGCTTACTGGCGTACACCGCTGAGCTATTGGACATCATCCGGGACAGTGCCGCAATAGCTGTGGAGGCTCTTTTACAGGCATAATCGACGTGGCTACCGAAGGTAAGCTTGTCGTCGATCATCACGCCCAAGTGCTTGACAGAGCGCTTCGACAGGATAGTGCACTCTCCTACACTGATCTCCGTCTGCTGCGCCGACTGCATGTTGTTAACAACCGTCACCTCTGTCTTGTGGTGAGCCAGCTCCAGTTTTCTGGACCGCATCCACGCCTCCACAACCTTGATCGAGTGGTCGGTAGTCAACTTCACCTCCTCGATCGTTTCACCGTAGACTTCGAGCGTAATATCGTCGGCAAATCCGACAATCACCACTCCCACTGGGTACTCCAACCTCAACACCTCGTCGTACATGACATTCCATAACACCGGACCCAGGATGGAACCTTGCGGGACTCCTGAGGTTATGTGAAAGCACTTCCGACCCACCTCCGTGTCGTATACTAGTACGCGATTCTGAAAGTAGCTTCCGAGAATCTTGTACAAGTACTCCGGTATCCCCAGACGCAAGAGCGCATCGGCAATAGCACCCCAACTGGCGCTATTAAATGCATTCCTTACATCCAGAGTCACTACCCCGCAGAAGCGAATTCCCCTCCTCTTAGGCTCGAGTGCTTTCTCGGCGGTTTTTGTAACCGACAAGATAGCGTCTACGGTGGACCTCCCCTTCCGGAAGCCATACTGGTTGCTCGAAAGACCATTTACGCCCTCAGTGAACCGCAACATTCTATTGAGGATGATCTTTTCGAGCACCTTCCCCGCCGTGTCAATCAAGCATATTGGTCTATATGCCGACGGGTCTCCGGCTGGTTTCCCCGCCTTTGGCAATAGTACCAGGCTCTGCCTCTTCCAAGCTTCTGGGAAAACTCCCTCGTCCAGGCATTTCTGCATAGCAGACCTGAACATCTCGGGAGCTTCTGCAATAGCTACTTTTAAGGCCAGATTCGGAACTCCGTCCGGACCTGGGGCCTTACCTACGCTAAGGGACTTAGCTATCCCCGCAAGTTCCACATCGGTGACCCTTTCCTGCGGTGTTTCACCAGACCTTGTTGTAAACTAGCACCATCTTCGGATGCCCACTTCTGTTGCGGTTTAGCACCCACGTGAGGTCTGCGCTACTCATCTGCCGGTGCTGCGCTGTACCGCCTAGTGCCGTTTTTGACTGATCCCTGCAGGGATCTGGCGATCCGCCTAAAACACATCCGCCTAAAACACGAAGCGGCAAAGTTCGAGTTGAAGGTAAATGCGTCATAAACAATGTGCCTGCTGGTATGTTGATTTCAACGAGACAGTACTAGTACAAGTCTTGATAGCAGTACCACTGCACTGCCCATAAACTACGTTGACTTTTTGTGCTCTACCCTACCAAAACAAGGCTCTTCCTTTCAAGGAAGCCAAGGAAATTTCCATCGCAAAAACAAGTAACAAGTAGAAACAAAAATAGATCGCGCGGAAATTTCCCAATGCCCACCCTCTTTCCGTGGGCAAGTGTAGAACAAGCATTTAAAAATATTAAAAAAAGCATCAAACCAGCAATCAATAACCACCTTTTAGTCTTGGCATTCTTCAAATATAATGGCTTAAGCACATTCCAATTTGTACTCGATAGGCAATCCAATACTTGAGTAATATCTTACCCAACGTTTTGTAATATCATCTAGCAATAGTTTCGCATACCTACAACCGGCGTTTATTCAAGGCATATTCTGCAACCGATTGCAATTGAAAACGATAAAAGAATTTGGTTTGGTATTACTTTTACACCCACAACTCTGTCCGCATCAAATAGAATTCATCTGAAGTGCATCAGTACACCTCCGTAAATCGATATGTATCTATTGCAGAGCGTAACAAGCAGCCATTCTGCCTGGGGCACAATTTCACCAGGGTGGAAACAGGCAGATGGTGATTCTATTTACAGTAACAGCTGAGAGGACTATACGTAGCACGTTGCTGAGCAAGGAGGAACTAGGTTCTTGAGGCACTTTTAGATTGAAGGAAAACCAAAACAGACGTTATCAACAGGGCTACAGATACCGAGAAGAAGAAAATCAAAGTGTTTATCCTGCAGCAGAATCTTTGTAATTAAAACTTTCAATTAAACTTTGCTTATCCGGATGCGGATGGTCCAAGTTCCTGGTAATGTATTAGCATTGGAAGGTTGGGACTTTCAGATGGATTTGGCTTGGTGGAATTTGTTTTGTAAAGATTCTAGCTCAAAGCAAATAAATTCATTAAATTAGGAAAGCAAAATTTGCTTATGCGTATGTACTCTCAGGTCAAAGGAGGAAACTAGCAAACCGTGGGTAAAAGTGAAGTCAAGAGTGAAGTCAATATGGTATGGTGATATCAATTGGCCTACATGGAAGCTAAACTATGTTATAGATATCGTCTTGATGCAACTATATTATAGATATCGCCATAATAGCTATGTTATAGATATCCCCTTAATGCTAAAACTAGGTAACTGGTTTTGCGAAATCGCAAGAAATTTGTTTGTATCTGAACGTACACCACAATAAACGAAAGTTTGTCAATTGAAAATCCGAAAACACATATTAATTCAACTTTTAAGACCAACACAGAGTTTGTTTTATACCAGGATCAGTTTTACAAGCAATTTTTATCCGCATTTTCCAAAACGAGTTGCCTAGTTCTAGCATTAAGGGGCGATATGCTGGGTTGCTTGCAAGGATGTTTTCGATCATCTGGCAATCATTTGACTCATTTGTCTATAACTCAGTTCAGAGGCCTTATCATTGGCGTATCTAGGATTTTTTCCTAGGGGGTGCCAGTTTCAGAAGCTTCCAGTTTACTTTTGTTTTTTTTTTTGTAAAAGGAAACACCGATAGGTATACCCTCAATTTCCTAGTATAATAATGTACTGCGCGAGAAGAACTAACCCGTAAATCTAATCGCAATCGTAAATAGATGTGCGCGACTGCGTCAAATCGTGTTGGTGGCATCAACGCATTTTTCTTGAGCCAAATTACAAACTTTTTGTAAAAGACACCAATACAGATGAAATGCTGTATGAAGCTGAAATTTTAACTTTGGTAAAATATTGATTAGTAATCAGTGTCGAAATTTCAGCTTATTACAGCATTCTGTTAGCAAGTCACACGTTTTGGGAAGTTCCAAAACTTGACTGAATTATTCGGCAATTTCTTTGGGAATTAGATTTTTCACAAAATACCTTTCGGCACATTATTTGACAATTTAATCGATAATTACCATATGGAAACTTCTTCGGAAAACCCTTGAGAAGTTGGTTGGCTTTTTTTAATTCCATCAACAAATCATTCGGATTTATTAGGTATTCTCTCAAGCATTTTTCAATTACCTCAGCAGTTTTTTTGGTAATTCATTCGACAATGACACTAAATAGTAACTTCCTCGCAAATTCCTTTGCAAATCCGTCGGATTTTTTTTTAATGTGTTAACTGTGCTATTCAGTTTTACTTCGCCATTTTCTTCTAGATTTCTTAAGTAATAATTTAAGGAATTCCTAAAGCAGATTCTTTCAGAATACATTCGGCAATTCCAATGTTACTTGTTTCGAAAATTTCTTTAGAATTTCATTAACAGTTCCTGAAAAATTATCCGGCAATCCGGCAAACCTCTCCGATTATTGCTCAGAGCCGTAGCGTACGGTTGGTCAGGTTGGCCCCGTCAAGGGCGCCGAAAGAACCTAAAGCTTGAAGGAAACAGGAGTATGCTAATGTTTACTTGAATGTTATCAAGATTTCTTCATTAACAATATCTGAGAATGATCATATGTTTTTACGTTCTTCCGCATTCTTCAAAAAGTCAGATTTCTCTAGATTATTTTGAATATTTATATAACCTTAGAATTTAGATACTTTTTAGTTTTTTTTTATTGAGCAAAACATAATCAATAGGCTTTCGACAGTTTAGTAAAAATTCCAAAACATTGGCACTGGGGAAGGTCTTGACACAGAGAGTTGTGGTTAGGTATGTGATCTTGAGGTTAAGCTCGAAGATTTTCTTCGCATTTAATGGAATATTTTTCAGTGTTTAAAAAGTATTTTAAATGAAAAAAAATCAACTGTTATTTCCAGTGAATGCTTGTTTGCGCTTAATCTCTTGCAAATCTAGAAGATTTTTTAGGTCGTTTTCACCCAAAAAAACTAACATTGAGTTTTTTTTACTCCCATCCCCAAAACTATTTTTTTATATTCCAGAAATTACTTCATCAATTTTCCCAAATATTTTTTTAGAGTTTTTTAATAGGTTGCCTTCAGAAAATCCTACAAAAAAATTTCAGAAATTTTCTCAGAAGATTTCTTTAAAAAAATCCTCAAGAATTCCTCTAAAAATCTCTCAGAATCTCATTCAGATATTCTTAAAAAAAAAAACAAATAAAGAATTCTTCTGCAGATTTTTCTTGAAATTTCTCAAAGGAATTTCTAAATACCATCAGAAATTCTTTCAGGCAGTTATCTAGGAGTTTATCCAGAAATTAGCCAAAGGATTTGTCCAGATATCTTCCCAAGAATTTTATTGAATAATATTCTACGATTTCTCAGAATTACAAAGTTTTCTTTAGAACTCTTCTAGAGATTGCTGCAAAAGTATCTTTAAGGATTAGAACCTAAGAACTCTTCCATAGATTTTTTCAGTAATTCTGCCATAAATTCCAATGGAAAATCCTGTACAGATTCAGTTAGAAATCCAAAGATTTCCTTCAGAATTTTTCCAAGGTTTTTTTTTTATTTTTTTAACGGCTTACTTTAAAAATTCAACTTAAGTTTTCTTCTGAAAGTCATCTATAGATTTCTTTAAAAACAAGAAATCTATCACATCGCTTAGAAACTCTTCCATGTTTACTAAGGATTGCTCCATATATTTCTGCTAGAATTGTGCTAAGAAACCTTTCATGAATTTCCTCATAAACTCCTGCAGAAAACCGTAAATTTGGAATTCATTTAAATTTTTTCTCCAGATTTTCCGTTAAAAAAATCGCCTTTGATTCCATCCAAAACATCTCTAATGGTTTCTTTTGAAAGCCTTCCATCGACTTCCTGCAGGGATTTCTTCATAGAACCTTCTAGAGATTTTTTTACTAGATCTTCAAAAAAAAACTTGAGAAACTTTTTCAGGGATTCCCTGAAAAAATCTTCCAAATACATTTCAGAAATTCTTCTAGTTGTTCTTTACATATTCTTACAGGCATTCCCTTAGGCATTTCTTCACAAATTGCTTCAGAAATTCCTGCAAGAGCTTCTCCATGAATTCAATTGGAATTTTTTGCTGAAATTTCTCCAGGATTTTCATCCTGTATTCCTCTGGATATTTTTCCTGAAACTCCTTTAGAAATTCTTGCATAATTTATTCAAATGATTTCAACAGGAATTCATCCAGAGAACATAAACCTCTGTAGAGATTCCTTTAGAAATTTCTCCTTGCCGAAAATTAGTAAAATAGTTCGTTTGACGATTCCTGAAATCCCGTAAAACTCAATTAAGTACAAAATTTACAAAACTTTGAAAAAATACTATAAGATTTCCTGTAGAAAATTATACATAATGTATTTTTATTATGAATCTGAAATATTATTTCTAATTATTGAGCTGGTCTTAGTGAGATTCTTGAAATGCAAAATGTGCAAATTTCGGAGAGTTTATGGGTGACTCCAATTGAAATTCCTACAGAAATTACACAAATGAAAAAAAAAACTAATAAAATAAAAACAAAATCGAAGGAAATGTGTTTTTTTTTCGAAACATCAAAATATAACTTCTGAAGAAAATTTGAATAAAAAGAAAAACTACAAATTTAGGCAAATTAACAATGTCAACTTGTCGTGGGGCGCCAACATGGACACCATGGGACCACGCTACGGCTCTATTATTGCTTTGGGATCTTTTTCGGTAATGCTTTGGAAATTTCTTATAGATATCCCTCGGGAATTTCTTTGAAAACATCTTCGGCAATTCTTTTATTATTATTACTTTTATTATTATCGGCAATTACTATTTAATTATTATCGGCAATTCGTTTTGCCAATAATTCTTTTCAGAATTTCGCCGACAATTTCTTAGGAAATTCTTCAAACTTTTTGAAAATTTATTCCAAATTTTTTTCGAGAATCCCTTCGAGAAAAAAATATTTAATACTTGTGGAAAGTTTCATGGAAATTTCATCGGTAACCCCTTTGGAATATATTTCGGCAATTCAATTTTGCATTGGTTCAGATCGCATTTTTTTCGAAAAGTTTCCATAGTTTCTTCAGGAATGCCTTTAATAGTTCTTCTAAGAGATATTCCCAAATAAAAAGCTGGATAAATTTGGATCAAAATCACCTAAGAAATTTCTAAAACAGTTGCCAATGTTTTAAAAACTTTTTATGTAACTTTGATGGAATGTCCAGCCATTTCTGTGGGAATTTTTCAGGATTTTTTTGTTATATCTTTGTTGTTTTTTATTCGAGAATTCCTTGCAAATAGATTCCGAAACTCCTTTTTAAAAATTTTCGGCTATTGTTTGGGAAATCATAATTCCGTTGTAAAATGTGAATTTTTGAGTTTCCAAAGGAACTGTCAGAGAATTTGCAAAGGAATGGCCGAAGACATTCACAAAGAAATAGCCGAAAAAAAAACCCCAAAGAATATACAAAAGAAATTGTGAAATGAATTCCCATGGAATTCCCAAAATAATTGTTTGAGAAACTTCCAAATTAACTGCCTAGGGATTTTACAGAGGAATTAACGAAAAATCTTGAAATAAAATTGCCGCAGATGAGAAAGAAATTACTGTGAGATTTCCCACACAAATAACAAATGAAATGTTCAAAGAAAGTGCTGAACACCGAAGTTATTCATAAAGGAATCACTGCAAAAATCATCGATGATGCAGCCAAAGGAATTCCCTAAGAATTTTCCGAATAAAATTTGAAAAAAAAACAATGCTGAAAAAATATAGACATATTGCCGAAGCAATTTTTAAAAGCAATAATTATAAATAAAATGCAAATGTTTGCAAAGAAACTGAAAAACGAATTGTAGAAGGAAATTCAGATGAGTTGCCGTTGAAATTTCAGAACAAATCGACAATGATTTTTCATAAGGGCCTAACTGACTTGATCGATTTCTCTTCGTCGGCTCTCTCTTTCGTTAAAAACTTGATCAAAACAAACAAAATCATTATTCTTTTTGTTTCTATAGCAACATGTAGTCGTCTTCTTCGCATTTAAACCAAAAAATCTTTGGAAAACTCAATACACATTCTGTGATAACACAAAGAGAGAATCGATGAAGAGAACTCGAATATGTCAGTTAGGCCCAAATGAAAAATCAGTGTCGAAATTTTCAATGAAATTGCTGATTAAAAAAACAAGCTCAAAAAACCAAGCTCGTCGTATACAGCGCTAGCGCGGTGCAGTTTTATTGTCAATGGTTAAAATTAATCACCCAGACCACTGCCAGAACCGAAAAACTGATACACATTTCATATAGCGTCTCAGGATAATCCTAAACTAATTAATCAGCAAAAACATAATTTTTAGTGCTTTAATTATAGAACATAAGTCCAAAACGCTAATACGTAAAATGATTAATGAAGTCATTCCATTTGTAGCTTTAGTTTTGTTCAAATGCGCCATTAATAAATTTTGGAATTATCATGTGAAGTTTTAGTTTTAGGCTAATATCAAGGAAAAATTCTAGGGGGTGCCAAATTCATTCTAGGGGGTGCCAGGCACCCCCTGGAACCCCCCCTAGCTACGCCAATGGGCCTTATATTGAAACGTGATGTTCGACAAACTTGTAGATTATTGTTTTTCCTACAATTATCACCAAGTACGCCATATTCTAACTCTTATATTTACGGCGTAAAAGTGTTAGTACTACCTACTCATACTAAACGGTCGGATTTTTCGATCGTTTAGTATGAGTAGGTGGTACTAGCGCTCTCACGCCGCATATATGAGATTTAGGATATGGCGTCCTTGGTGATAATGGTAGGAAAAACACTTATCTACAGGTTTGCCGAACATCTCATTTCAATATTATGCTTCTGAACTGAGTTATGGATAAATGAGTCAAATGATTGCCAGGTGATCGAAAACATCCTTGGTTGCTTGTTCTCCTTTCTCCATAGCAACATGGGGGTTTCATCTCTCAATGTGAAACTACACTGAAACACACATCACTTAATGTGAAACTACTGCGTCTAAATCGCAGCGAATAATCACAGCATTTTGGTATGTTGAACCTGTTTGGTTGTTTTCAGATGCTAATTGAAATTAATTAGCCTTCGAGTATTGCTCCCATTCCGCAGTTTCTAGCTACAAAAGTCACTTGAAATACACAGAGCTTTCTAACTGAACCCCAGATGCCTGTCAACTCGAAGTAATTTGCTATTAAGGATTTTCTGTTGTCTTCTGGTGAATAAATCTTTTCGAACAATCCTTGCATGTAGACCGTGTCAGAATCCTTAAACTCCTTTTTGTTTCTTTTCGCGACTGTGGCTTTGCCTGTTCTTTTTTCACAACGGCAAAGACTATCCTCATTTCTTCAAGTTAATTATCCCACTTGATTAGATCATCCCCAACAAGCCAGTGGGTATGCACCAACAACGGTTTGTGCGGTTTAGATTTATTAGGCGAATCCCTCAATAAATCATGCCCCTGGGTCTGGTTTTTCCCATCACCCGTTGGCGATTCTTTACAAGATTATCGTAAATCTCATCTGTAAGAGGCCTTTCTTGGACTGCTGTTGCTGCTATTTGACTAAATCCTATTTAAACTTTGTCTGAACTAGGGATGAAATGAAAACACAGAATAAACCACTTTGAAGTTTTTGCCTTCTGAGAAACGCTACCAGCAAGGAAAAGTCGAGTAACAAAAATTTCTGTTTGCGGTTTAACATGGTTGGATGATTGAGGGGGTGGAAGGCAACGATTTTAGTCAGTTGCTCTGTCCCTGTAAATTAGGTTTTGTGTCTGAAGGTCAACGCCACTTTCTTCCTGATCCTGGTATTATGTTGCAACTGGACCAGAGACCCCTTCTCAGTGACTCGTGTTCTATGGACTAAGCCTTTTCTCAGTTTTGACGTAGGACTACGTCTCTGTTTTCTATACCCGGTGTCATTTCAAAATTTATGAACCCAAGAGCGTTACGTTTGAGTGAAAGATTTTAAACGCTCACTGTATCTTTCCCACTGAACGAAATGATAAACAAATCCCGTTATCCGAGAGATGAAACTCCCGCGTTCAATTTGTAATATTCGGTGAACCTAAAAATCATTGATAAATAGTTGAAAAGTTGTTTTAAAGTCAGACATTGAAATCGCTGAAATCTATAAATATGGGTAGCGGACAAATTTTCTCGTTCAGTCTACCAACGCTCTCTGATTGGTGCACATCGTGCGGTGGAGCTACGACGCAGGAAGGAATGCGATCATGCGAGAGCTGATTGTCAGTTCCATTTCGACCACCGTCGAGGAGAGAGCAGTTCGCAGTTCGTTGATTTCGTTGGAACAACCAACAAAGGTGTATGTCACCTCCAGCTGAGCAGCGGCACATCAACCCAGCGACGACGCTCGACTATCGATAGCACCAGGAATCGCATCCAGGGCAACAAGCGGCGGGCCAGTTTTCGACGGCATCCAGCATTCAGCGCGGAGAATACCGTGCGTGGCATGGTGAATTCATTTCATTTCCTTCCTAAAATCGTCCATTATTCAAACGGTTCTTTTCAGGACCATCGAAAATGATTCCTAGAGAGTTAATTAGATAAATTTCCTCCAGTGAAAGTGAAAGCAAATAGTGATAAATTGAATACTTGGTGGTTGTTCAGCTACGGTGAAGCCGGTCATAAATCTCAGCTACGGCAGCAAGCGGCGGGCCTATTCGCGACGGCGTCTAGCATTCAGCGCAGATAAATCCCACAAGCATTGCGTGGCGGAGTGAAATAATGCAAATTATTTGCCCATCATACGTCCCGGTCCTTTTCAGGATTTTCGAAACTATTTCCATAAGAGTTATGATTCGGATAATTTTCCTCCATCGATCGAGAAAAGTGTGGTGCAACCAAAAAGTGAAAGATTGAATGCTTCATGGCTCAGCAACAGTTACGAAGCCGGTCACTAATGATTCCACCTGGAATTTAGCAACGCATTTTCCTATTAAGACCATTTTGAGTGAAACATTGTTTAATTCTAACATTTTTCGAATTAATATTTTGGTAACTTCATCCGTTCAAAGAAAATTTACTCATTTCTGGGTTGATTAATCGTTTGGTGCGTCTGAGTGCGTGCAGGCGGGGCATGCAAACAAAATAAACTGGAGAGCCAGCCAAATGGGAGGAGCTTCATCTGCTAATCTAGGGGTATAAAAGCTTTGCCCTCTGTTTACTTTCGTCAGTTTCGTTGGATCAATCAAGAAGGATGGAGGTGGATGTCACTTCCACAGCTGGCAGCTGCACATCAACTGCGTCAAATCTCGGCTGTTAGTACCAGGAATCTCATCCACTGAGCACAGCAGCAAGCGGCAGACTAGTTTTCGGAGGCACCTAGCATTGAGCGCGGAGAAAACCAACACGCATTGCGTGGCATGGTGAATTCATCAAAATTGTCCATTATTCCAACGGTCCTTTTCAGGACCACAGAAAGTCTTTCCAAAAGAGTTAAGAATAATTATACCTCCATCGATCGAGAACAGTGTTGTAACCGAAAAGTGGAAGACAGCTCCGTTTGTCAGCAAGAGTGAAGTCGACTACTAATTTTATCCACGGCAGTAAGCAGCAGGTCAGTTTTCGGTGGCCCAGCATTAAGCGCGGAGAAAACCAACACGCATTGCTTGGCATGGTGAATTCATAACCAAACGATCCTTATCAGGACCACCGAAAATGATAACTCATGAGCGGATAATTTTCATCAATCGATCGAGAAACCAAATAGTAAAGATGTAGTGGAACCAAATAGTACAGATTGAATACTCGTGCCTAAGCAACAGTGAAGCCGGTTACTAAATCTTATCCACGGTAGCAAGCGATGGGGCAATTTTCGACGGTATCCGGCATTCAGAGCGGAGAAATCCAACACACATTGCGTGAAATGGTGAATTAATGTAGTTTTCTTTCTTAAATCGTCCAGATTCATTCCATCGGTCAGGAAAACCGTGATGCAACCAAAAAGTGAAAGAATGAATGCTTGGTGCTCTTTTCGATGAAAATTTACTCGTTTCTGGGTTGATTAATCGTTTGAAGCGTCTGGGTGCATGTAGGCGGGGCATGCAAACGAAATAAACTGGAAGCCAGCCAAATGGGAGGAGCTTCATCTGCTAATCTACAGGTATAAAAGCTGTGCCCTCTGTTTTCTTACGTCATTTTCGTTGGATCAATCAAGGAGGGTGGAGGTGGATGAAAATTTTCTCATTTCTTGGTTGATTAATCGTTTGAAGCGTCTGGAGCATGCGGGGCGGGTCATGCAAACGGAATAAACTGCAAAGCCAGCCAAATGGGAGGAGCTTCATCTGCTAATCTAGGGGTATAAAAGCAGTGTTCTCTGTTTTCTTTCGTCATTTTCATTGGATCAGTCAAGGAGGTTGGAGGTGGATGTCACCTCCAGCAATGCAACAGCACAACAATCCAGCGACTACTCTCGGCTATCGTGCTGATGAAGGCGCCTGGAATCGCATCCGTGGCAGCGGAGCAGTGGGCAAATTTTCGACGGCGTCCAGTATTCTCCGCACGCCGCAGAGAAAACACGCATTGCATGGCATGGTGAATGCATCAAAATCGTCCATTATTCAAACCAATCCTTTTCAGGACCATCGAAAATGATTCCTCAAGAGTTAATTGGATAATTTCCAACATCGATCGAGATGTAGTGCAACCAAAAAGCAGAGGACAGAGCATCGTTGCCAGCAATAGTGAAACTGGTCGTTATTCTAATCCACGGCAGCAAGCGGCGGTCCAGTTTTCGGTGGCGTTTATTATTCAGCACGGAGAAAACCAACACGCATTGCGTGACATGGTGAATTCATGCCATTTCGTTTCTAAAATCGTCAATTAATCAAACGGGCTTGCTCAGGACCACTGTAATTTATTTCTTAAGAGTTTGTGAATCAGCTAATTTAATTCCATTGAACGAAAAAAGTGTGGTGCAACTAAAATGTGAAAGATTGAATACTTGGTGGCCCAGCAATAATGATGTAGCCGGTCACTAATGGCCTAATGGTTCCACCCAGAATTTAACAACGCATTATTCTATCCGGACTAAAATTAGGTTTAAACATTTTTGGAATTAAACTGATCAAAATTATCCAATATTTTGGTTACTCTATCCGTTCAATGGCAATTTTATCATTTCTCGGTTGATTAGTTGATGGATGCATCTGGAGCATTCGGGGAGGGTCATGCAAATGAAATAACCTGGAAAGCCAGCCAAATGAGAGGAGCCTAATCTGCTAATCTTGGGGAATAAAAGCAGTGACCACTGTTTTCTTCCGTCATTTTCATTGGTTCAGTCAAACAAATGGAGTGGATGTCACCTCCACAGCTGCGCACCTATCCTGCGACGACTCTCGGCTATTTAGCTGATAGAACCAGGAATCTCATTCACGGCAGTAAGCGGTGACCGTTTTCAATGGCTTCCAGCATTCAGTGTGGATAATTTTCAATTATCTTGCCGAAATCTTCTGTTATCTAAAAGTTTCTTTCAGGATCAGTGAAAATTATTCAAATTATTGCCAAGTCTAGAATATTTCACGAAATTCCAATCAAAATTATCTAAAATTTCGTTAACAGCAATTGAGTTGTGTCAAATAGACATGGCTACGGTGGCGCTATCTGTTCATTTCATAGCGGCAATTTTAGTTATTTTAATGATTGTTGCGATCGCAATATGATGTTTGGAAAGCTATGGCTTAACGCCTTTCTATATTATAATCATTTTATCCTTTCGACGAAAATTCTTTCAAACAACGGTTGAACATTTATCTTCAAAATGAAATAATGCTCAACCCTCAAGTGATGGCCGCGCGAGTCACGGAAGGTTAAACTAATTAACATCTTATGAATGCGTTCAGTGAAATGGATCACATAACAACTTTAATCAACACATCACTCCGCCGATTTGAATTTTGCCAGCATACATTGTATAGGCCTTTTATGTGATAGGTCCGTTATGCATTTATTTACGAAGGTCGGACAACAATGAATCGAAAAATCAGCTGATTTAAGACTTCAAATCGTCCCCTTAATGCTAGAACTAGGTAACTGGTTTTGCGAAATCGCAAGAAATTTGTTTATATCTGAACGTATACCACAATAAACACAAGTTTGTCAATTGAAAATCCGAAAACACATATTAATTCAACATTTTAGACCAACAAAGAGTTTGTTTTATACCAGGATGAGTTTTACCAGCCATTTTTATCCGCACTTTTCAAAACGAGTTACCTAGCTCTAGCATTAAGGGCGCGAAATGAAAGGGCACATTTAAATATATAAAAGTCGGAACCTCATTCCCGCCTTTGTCCTACGTCAACATTGCGGTTATGTCTCAGACATTACCCACCCCTAGTTTTTAATTTAGGAACTCCTTTGCCCTTTGACCATTCAACATTCGCTTATCGTGTGACAGGTAGTGACAACGCCATTACAAACTGGAATCCACATACACATTGATCAATTAGTAAAATCAAGCAGGTACCTACATTGTGTATAATAACAGTTAGGTATTTTTTAAACTTTTATAAAGGATACTTCAAAATTTTGGTTTTGTAAAATTATTACTATTCAATGCAATTCAGTTCATCAAGGAAGGTAAAAAGAACACCGGAATTCCCGTGAATGGAAAACACCTTGTTTTCCATTGTTTCATGCATATGCAGCACTTCAATCAATGCAAGTATTACAATACTGCGCAACATGGCACAAGAGCACATACGTTAATCCATAATTGAAGTGTCAATTTATGCACCCACTAGTGAATATTTTTTATCCACTTTCGACTTATGTTTAGTATGTACGTGGGGATTCATTTGGATATGGAAATCACATCACGGTTTTCCGGAAACAGAAAAAAAAATCACCACCAGGTAGACACAGACGGATCATTTCCATTATGCAGAATCAGTACCTACTATTCGATTTCCGTCATGCAGCCACGCTGCATGCGTAACAAAAAATACAGTATTACTCCATCACACATACAGGTTAAATGGCACATATTAATGCTCGAAGCATGTCAGTTATTCATTGATTGATGGAAATTAAGGATACCGCAGGTTATTTTAGTCTAGTATACGATCCTGCATTCCTAATATGTATTTGTAAATCATGTTATAAAACATTGAAAAGCTTTCTGTACCCGATCGTTAATATTGGGTTTGGTATGAATTGACAGGCATAATATTCGATATTATGGATATTCACTCACAGTTGATATTCTTATTCGTTTTTGCTGCTTCGAGATTCAGGCGATTGTACAGATCTGACACTGTTCCAAATAATGTTCATGTCATCCACGAAGCATACAAATTGATCGGATTTTGTGAAAATTATACCTCAGCTGTTGAGCCCTGCTCGTCGCATTACACCTTCCAGAGCGACGATGAAAAGTAGGTAGGCATGAGCGTCCGTCACCTTATCCCAGCGAGATTCGATTGAGCTGGATAGTTCTTCTGGAACCTTCAAGTAGTTTTGCACACCGTATATTGTTGCTTTGAGCATTCTGGCCAGCTTCCCAGTAAAAGCCTTATTCGTCCATGATTTTCTATAGCTCAGTGTGGTCGATATTATGTTTCCAGTTCAAAACCGAACTAGCGACATTTTTTTTCTTTTACTTCTTCTGCCTTTGCCTTGCGTTAAACACAATGTCGGAAGTGGGGCGCTGTATAGAGTACCAGGTGTGTAACTTAATTCCGCCCTCTTTTGCTTATCCTTTGACAGATACCCGTATTTCGACTACCACTTGTAATCTTCCTCAGAGTCAGTTATCCACTACATGGGTACATTTTCATGTTTTGACCTCTGAATTTTAAAGACAATTACACCGTCTTCGACCTTGCGGCCTCTACAGACTGAACATTACAAACATTCGACAACGGACAACACATATTACACCCAGTGGTCCAGTCCAGTGGAGAATTTTCCGTTTGACGAAAAGTTTTCCCCGACTAGAGCGGGAATCGAACCCACACCCCGAGGCTTACGAGACAGCTAGACGACTGACGCCGCTAACCGCTCGGCCACAAAGCCCACATTTGTGTCTTTGAAGAAGTTTTCACATTCCAAATGAAAGCCTCTCTAGTGAATAAGACAGATTACTTTTCCCTTCCACTCCTCCGGTAGCTGTTCGATTGCCCACATCATGACTATCCACCTGTGCAGACCTGGGCCCATCTTGATGAATTTTGCTGCGATACTATCCTTACCAGCTACTTTGTTGGTTTCAAGCAGGTGAATGACATCCTTAACGTCCCTCAGCGTGGGAGTTTTCTCATTCCGTCCTCTGCTGCACTGCCGTAGTCGGTATATTCGTTGCCATGGTTCTTACGCTCTCCACGCCATTCAGGTGCTCATCGAGTTCTTGCTTCCACCTTTTGATCACCTCACGTCCATCCTCAAAAGGCCTCCGTCCTTATCCCTGCATATTTCGGCTCGCGGTAGATCTTCCGTGTTTCTTGGGAATGGAATTTCCATTTCTTCGCACACCGCTTCTTCCAGACGCCGTCCTTTCTTTCGAAAGAGGCGGGTTTGCTGTTTCCGCTTTTGTTTCCATGTTGCCACGTAGCGTTCCATGTTCTGCGAAAACCCTTGCTGAAGCATTACCACCCGCGCTGCGTTCTTCTTCAAAATCGCTCTGCATTCCGTCAACTTGCTGTTGTCGATTACGTTGTTGATGGCTGCTTTTACTGTAATCCGGCAGTCCTCTAGAGGGGCCATATGGAGCTCACCTTCGTCTGGAAACACCGCTTTGAGATTCTGCGCGTATGTGGAGGCGACATCCAGTTGTCTAGCTAGGTTGCACTGTGGTGGTTGCCGGTATCGTCCATTGTTCACGACGGAAAGTTTTGGGCACAGTTTCACAGGTCACCAAGTATGGGAATTTTGGTATTTTGGACTGACCGTTACGCGTATATGGGCTGCAAAACGGTGCGTCGAAAAGGAGAGCGTCCAATATAGCTCTGATCCTCACAAGTTCCTACCTCATGCTTCCACGGGTCAAGCGATGACAAAGACCGCCAACTAAGAGTTGTGTGCTTAGCTGATAGAGCAGCCTGGGCACTGTTGTCCTTATGACTTCAGCTAGATTGAGGAGATATGTCTCGAGCGTCTGTTCACCAAGGAGGTGCGGCTCAAACAGCGCGCGTCGCGTCTGTGCTGGCATCCAGTGGCTGAGTATGAAATGCTCCTCCACCGGAAGCTATACCTAAGGTGGCAGCCCCACCACGATGGATAGGGGACCTTAGGTCAACAACCTAGTGTCTCCGAAACCCAAAAAAACGTTACTGAAACCGAAAATGAAAGATTACAAAATGATTCAACGGCAACAACTTTTAGAGCGAAACAACGGACAAGAATTGGAACTTGGAATGTATTAACCCTAGCCCAGCAGGGTTAACTGGCACAACTAGCCAATGAGGCATGCCGTATGAAGCTTGAGATCCTAGGACTGAGCGAAGTCCGTTGACCGAACTTTGGAGAACACAGATTGGCGTCGGGTCAAATTCTGCTATACTCTGGCCTACGAGGTGAACACGCTCCTCGTCACCGTGGAGTTGGTTTCATGCTCAGCGCTCACGCCCACGCTGCGCTCATGAAGTGGGAAGCTATTAATGAGAGGATAATTGTAGCCAGATTCAGAACACGGGTTCGAAACCTTACCATGCCACAGTGTTCGAAATCGATGATTTTGCGATCAAAATTAAATAACTTTTTTTAGGTTGGTTCTAGAGATTTGGCGTATTCTGCAAAGTTTTTCTGCATGTTAAAAGGCGTCTTTTGATAAAATGTAATAAATGATTAATCCCCCTAGAAGTGAGATAAAAATTTTATTTTTTCGAAATATTTTTTTAGAGGTTTGACGTCTTCGGCAAAATTGTAGCCCATAATAAGAGAACAAAAGTCGTAGAACATGTCAAAGCTCCACCTCTTACGGTTTTCGAGATATGGAGCGTTTTGTGCGAAGTACCCCTAAAACTATTTTTTTCAGTGTAGCTTCAACAGATAAAATCCTACAGTTTTATGACCTTCTACAAACTTGTTCAGGACGTCAAAATACACATTTCTTCCGAAGATGTCAAGTCATTATATCTTAAAACAAAAAAGTTATAGGCAAATTTGCCATATTTTAAGGTGTACTTTTACCTTAAGTAACTATTTCCGGCGCAAAATGGCGCAGATGACTCAATGGGTAGTTGAAAGATTAGACTTTTTACTATCACTTGGGGGTGGAAACCCTCGTGGACAATAGTGGGAAAGGTGGTTTAAATACATGACAAAAACTAATTATTTTGTCTGTAATACAAGAAAAATAAATTTAAAAAACTAGGGGTGGGTAATGTCTGAGACATAACCGCAATGTTGACGTAGGACAAAGGCGGGAATGAGGTTCCGACTTTTATATATTTAAATGTGCCCTTTCATTTCGCGCCCTTAATGCTAGAGCTAGGTAACTCGTTTTGAAAAGTGCGGATAAAAATGGCTGGTAAAACTCATCCTGGTATAAAACAAACTCTTTGTTGGTCTAAAATGTTGAATTAATATGTGTTTTCGGATTTTCAATTGACAAACTTGTGTTTATTGTGGTATACGTTCAGATATAAACAAATTTCTTGCGATTTCGCAAAACCAGTTACCTAGTTCTAGCATTAAGGGGACGATTTGAAGTCTTAAATCAGCTGATTTTTCGATTCATTGTTGTCCGACCTTCGTAAATAAATGCATAACGGACCTATCACATAAAAGGCCTATACAATGTATGCTGGCAAAATTCAAATCGGCGGAGTGATGTGTTGATTAAAGTTGTTATGTGATCCATTTCACTGAACGCATTCATAAGATGTTAATTAGTTTAACCTTCCGTGACTCGCGCGGCCATCACTTGAGGGTTGAGCATTATTTCATTTTGAAGATAAATGTTCAACCGTTGTTTGAAAGAATTTTCGTCGAAAGGATAAAATGATTATAATATAGAAAGGCGTTAAGCCATAGCTTTCCAAACATCATATTGCGATCGCAACAATCATTAAAATAACTAAAATTGCCGCTATGAAATGAACAGATAGCGCCACCGTAGCCATGTCTATTTGACACAACTCAATTGCTGTTAACGAAATTTTAGATAATTTTGATTGGAATTTCGTGAAATATTCTAGACTTGGCAATAATTTGAATAATTTTCACTGATCCTGAAAGAAACTTTTAGATAACAGAAGATTTCGGCAAGATAATTGAAAATTATCCACACTGAATGCTGGAAGCCATTGAAAACGGTCACCGCTTACTGCCGTGAATGAGATTCCTGGTTCTATCAGCTAAATAGCCGAGAGTCGTCGCAGGATAGGTGCGCAGCTGTGGAGGTGACATCCACTCCATTTGTTTGACTGAACCAATGAAAATGACGGAAGAAAACAGTGGTCACTGCTTTTATTCCCCAAGATTAGCAGATTAGGCTCCTCTCATTTGGCTGGCTTTCCAGGTTATTTCATTTGCATGACCCTCCCCGAATGCTCCAGATGCATCCATCAACTAATCAACCGAGAAATGATAAAATTGCCATTGAACGGATAGAGTAACCAAAATATTGGATAATTTTGATCAGTTTAATTCCAAAAATGTTTAAACCTAATTTTAGTCCGGATAGAATAATGCGTTGTTAAATTCTGGGTGGAACCATTAGGCCATTAGTGACCGGCTACATCATTATTGCTGGGCCACCAAGTATTCAATCTTTCACATTTTAGTTGCACCACACTTTTTTCGTTCAATGGAATTAAATTAGCTGATTCACAAACTCTTAAGAAATAAATTACAGTGGTCCTGAGCAAGCCCGTTTGATTAATTGACGATTTTAGAAACGAAATGGCATGAATTCACCATGTCACGCAATGCGTGTTGGTTTTCTCCGTGCTGAATAATAAACGCCACCGAAAACTGGACCGCCGCTTGCTGCCGTGGATTAGAATAACGACCAGTTTCACTATTGCTGGCAACGATGCTCTGTCCTCTGCTTTTTGGTTGCACTACATCTCGATCGATGTTGGAAATTATCCAATTAACTCTTGAGGAATCATTTTCGATGGTCCTGAAAAGGATTGGTTTGAATAATGGACGATTTTGATGCATTCACCATGCCATGCAATGCGTGTTTTCTCTGCGGCGTGCGGAGAATACTGGACGCCGTCGAAAATTTGCCCACTGCTCCGCTGCCACGGATGCGATTCCAGGCGCCTTCATCAGCACGATAGCCGAGAGTAGTCGCTGGATTGTTGTGCTGTTGCATTGCTGGAGGTGACATCCACCTCCAACCTCCTTGACTGATCCAATGAAAATGACGAAAGAAAACAGAGAACACTGCTTTTATACCCCTAGATTAGCAGATGAAGCTCCTCCCATTTGGCTGGCTTTGCAGTTTATTCCGTTTGCATGACCCGCCCCGCATGCTCCAGACGCTTCAAACGATTAATCAACCAAGAAATGAGAAAATTTTCATCCACCTCCACCCTCCTTGATTGATCCAACGAAAATGACGTAAGAAAACAGAGGGCACAGCTTTTATACCTGTAGATTAGCAGATGAAGCTCCTCCCATTTGGCTGGCTTCCAGTTTATTTCGTTTGCATGCCCCGCCTACATGCACCCAGACGCTTCAAACGATTAATCAACCCAGAAACGAGTAAATTTTCATCGAAAAGAGCACCAAGCATTCATTCTTTCACTTTTTGGTTGCATCACGGTTTTCCTGACCGATGGAATGAATCTGGACGATTTAAGAAAGAAAACTACATTAATTCACCATTTCACGCAATGTGTGTTGGATTTCTCCGCTCTGAATGCCGGATACCGTCGAAAATTGCCCCATCGCTTGCTACCGTGGATAAGATTTAGTAACCGGCTTCACTGTTGCTTAGGCACGAGTATTCAATCTGTACTATTTGGTTCCACTACATCTTTACTATTTGGTTTCTCGATCGATTGATGAAAATTATCCGCTCATGAGTTATCATTTTCGGTGGTCCTGATAAGGATCGTTTGGTTATGAATTCACCATGCCAAGCAATGCGTGTTGGTTTTCTCCGCGCTTAATGCTGGGCCACCGAAAACTGACCTGCTGCTTACTGCCGTGGATAAAATTAGTAGTCGACTTCACTCTTGCTGACAAACGGAGCTGTCTTCCACTTTTCGGTTACAACACTGTTCTCGATCGATGGAGGTATAATTATTCTTAACTCTTTTGGAAAGACTTTCTGTGGTCCTGAAAAGGACCGTTGGAATAATGGACAATTTTGATGAATTCACCATGCCACGCAATGCGTGTTGGTTTTCTCCGCGCTCAATGCTAGGTGCCTCCGAAAACTAGTCTGCCGCTTGCTGCTGTGCTCAGTGGATGAGATTCCTGGTACTAACAGCCGAGATTTGACGCAGTTGATGTGCAGCTGCCAGCTGTGGAAGTGACATCCACCTCCATCCTTCTTGATTGATCCAACGAAACTGACGAAAGTAAACAGAGGGCAAAGCTTTTATACCCCTAGATTAGCAGATGAAGCTCCTCCCATTTGGCTGGCTCTCCAGTTTATTTTGTTTGCATGCCCCGCCTGCACGCACTCAGACGCACCAAACGATTAATCAACCCAGAAATGAGTAAATTTTCTTTGAACGGATGAAGTTACCAAAATATTAATTCGAAAAATGTTAGAATTAAACAATGTTTCACTCAAAATGGTCTTAATAGGAAAATGCGTTGCTAAATTCCAGGTGGAATCATTAGTGACCGGCTTCGTAACTGTTGCTGAGCCATGAAGCATTCAATCTTTCACTTTTTGGTTGCACCACACTTTTCTCGATCGATGGAGGAAAATTATCCGAATCATAACTCTTATGGAAATAGTTTCGAAAATCCTGAAAAGGACCGGGACGTATGATGGGCAAATAATTTGCATTATTTCACTCCGCCACGCAATGCTTGTGGGATTTATCTGCGCTGAATGCTAGACGCCGTCGCGAATAGGCCCGCCGCTTGCTGCCGTAGCTGAGATTTATGACCGGCTTCACCGTAGCTGAACAACCACCAAGTATTCAATTTATCACTATTTGCTTTCACTTTCACTGGAGGAAATTTATCTAATTAACTCTCTAGGAATCATTTTCGATGGTCCTGAAAAGAACCGTTTGAATAATGGACGATTTTAGGAAGGAAATGAAATGAATTCACCATGCCACGCACGGTATTCTCCGCGCTGAATGCTGGATGCCGTCGAAAACTGGCCCGCCGCTTGTTGCCCTGGATGCGATTCCTGGTGCTATCGATAGTCGAGCGTCGTCGCTGGGTTGATGTGCCGCTGCTCAGCTGGAGGTGACATACACCTTTGTTGGTTGTTCCAACGAAATCAACGAACTGCGAACTGCTCTCTCCTCGACGGTGGTCGAAATGGAACTGACAATCAGCTCTCGCATGATCGCATTCCTTCCTGCGTCGTAGCTCCACCGCACGATGTGCACCAATCAGAGAGCGTTGGTAGACTGAACGAGAAAATTTGTCCGCTACCCATATTTATAGATTTCAGCGATTTCAATGTCTGACTTTAAAACAACTTTTCAACTATTTATCAATGATTTTTAGGTTCACCGAATATTACAAATTGAACGCGGGAGTTTCATCTCTCGGATAACGGGATTTGTTTATCATTTCGTTCAGTGGGAAAGATACAGTGAGCGTTTAAAATCTTTCACTCAAACGTAACGCTCTTGGGTTCATAAATTTTGAAATGACACCGGGTATAGAAAACAGAGACGTAGTCCTACGTCAAAAAATAATTAAGAAGCCCGCAGTAATTTTTACTGCACTGTGTTTCTTCCGGCAATATTTAACAACGTTTTTACAAAAACCAGTGAGTTTTTATCACTAAAAATTAAAACATCAGGACAAAATATTGTTCCCGAGAGTTATAACTAAAGCTAGTTCTAAATAAAAGTATTGAATTTCTTCGAACTTACGACAACATATCTATGCCCAAACAAATGACTACCTACCCTCTACCCAATAGTCATACAATTGAATGGCTACGGTAGTTAGAATATCAAATGCGTTTTGATAAATACCTTTACAGTTCTTATTAAGGTAGTTGTAATTTTACATTCTTCAATACATATTTTGACGATTTCCTGGTGAAAATAAAGTAGATCTTTTATATCAAATGATCAATTTGATAAAAAAAAAATATTTTCAACTCGATTTTTGTGAAAAGTACTGTTAATAATATGAAAAATACTTCAATCAACTCATGATGCAGACGATGGGACGTCAAAACATGTAATTGGTTAACGTCAAGAGATTAAAAATAATGTTTGAAATAAAAAAAAAAAACACCGCATTAGTTCCCAGCACACCCTGTATTTTATTGATTTATATCTGATATCAGGATATATATATATTTCAATTGCTTCCCAGGTATATTCAAACTCGTGGATTACCGAAAAAGCAAAAATACAAATATAAATATAAATACATGAAAAAAAATCCACTCTGTGTTTTGATGCACATCTTCCCATCTCTAGCGCTACATAACTTGAATATTGCCCCAAAAAAAACTTCAAATAGGTGATTTTAAAGTAACTTTATCAGAAATTGCCTGATCATCTGATAGTAAACAATATGAATTCAAAAGCATGAATAAAATATCCTGTTTGGTAAAAACAATGCTCAAAAAACGACACGAATGTACCTTTGGCGTAAAGTGTCGCTAATTTATTTAAATAAATAAATAAATGATGCTCAAAAATGTTGTAAAATATTGCTGGAAATTACGCAATGCAGTAAAAATTACTGCGGGATCCTAAATTATTAATTTTTATTTATTTTTCTTGTATTACAGGCAAAATAACTAGTTTTTGTCATGTATTTAAACCACCTTTCCCACTATTGCCCACGAGGGTTTCCACCCCCAAGTGGTAGTAAAAAGTCTAATCTTTCAACTACCGACTGAGCCATCTGCGCCGGAAATAGTTACTTAAGGTGAAAGTACACATTAAAATATGATAAATTTGCCTATAACTTTTTTGTTTTAAGATATAATGACTTGACATCTTCGGAAGAAATGTGTATTTTGACGTCCTGAACAAGTTTGTAGAAGGTCATAAAACTGTAGGATTTTATCTGTTGAAGCTACACTGAAAAAACTAGTTTTAGGGGTACTTCGCACAAAACGCTCCATATCTCAAAAACCGTAAGACGTGGAGCTTTGACATGTTCTACGATTTTTGTTCTCTTATTATGGGCTACAACTTTGCCGAAGACGTCAAACCTATAAAAAAATATTTCGAAAAAATAAAATTTTTATCTCACTTCTAGGGGGATTAATCATTTACTGCATTTTATCAAAAGACGCCTTTTAACATGCAGAAAAACTTTGTAGAACACGCCAAACCTCTAGAATTAACCTAAAAAAAGTTATTTAATTTTGATCGTAAAATTATCGATTTTGAACACTGTGCCATGACCCAATGCTACGCGCCAACCGATGCTGCCGAATTGTAAGATGAAGAGAACTTTTACTTTACAGTCAACTGAATGCTGTCGTGGACACGATTCTGAAAGGTGATATCAAGATCATCATGGGCGACTTCAACGCGAAGGTTGGTTCCAACAACTCGGACTATGAGCACGTCATGGGACGCCATGGTCTCGGAGAAATGAGCGAAAACGGAGAGCTGTTTGCAGAGTTTTGTAGCAACAATGACATGGTGATTGGGGGGTCGCTCTTTCCTAATCGACCAGTGCACAAAGTGACATGGGTTTCCCGTGATGGCGTCAAGGAAAATCAAATCGGCCACATCTGCATCAGCCGAAAATGAAGACGGAGCCTTCGACAGGAGGAGAAAATCGGGCGCCGGTTCAACACACGCCGACTGGAAGACGCTGCGGTGAAAAGGTCCTTCGTCGAGGTTCTAGAGAATCGTGCTGCGAATATTCCAGAAGCTGGAAGCGTAGAAGATCAATGGAGTGCCATCAAGAACGCCTTCATCGCCACCGGCGGGAATAATTTGGGTGAGCTACGCACCCGAAGAAAGCAGTGGATCACAGATGATACCTGGAGGAAGATAGAGGAGCGAAGGAACGCCAAAGCCGAGATAGAGCAAGTGAAAACACGAGGTGCCAAAGCCGTAGCCCGTCAGCGCTATTCGGCTCTCGAGAAGGAAGTGAAACGCTCATGTAAACGGGACAAAAGAGCGTAGGCGGACTCCCTAACCGACGAAGGCGAAGAAGCCGCAAACACCGGCGACATCTGTCCCCTCTACGATGTCTCACGTCGCCTTAGTGGGACCAAGATGAATGCTACCATGTCTCACGTTTGTTTAGAATCTCCCAAAAAATGACCACGTGGTTTATGGACAGCCTCTAAATGTTTCAATTGCAGTGGCAACAATCATTTTTTTACCATTACCCCATAGGGATCACAAATTGTAGAAGCATATGAAACAATGTGTTGGCTCGGAACTTTGTATTGTCATCGCATTAGTTTTTACCTCTCTATTGCCATCGCATTAGTTTTTACCTCTCTCCATAAATTACGTGTAAAGCGGATGTTATTCACAGCAAACTTCCACAAGTTCTACCGATTTGAGCAACAGCAAAAATACCTTTCAAGGAATGAACCCAGCCCTCTCGTTCGATGGGCACCTAACTGTCCAAGATGTTTCTCACCGGGTTGGACCGTTACCAAGGGAATGTTTAATGCTTTTGTAAATTGAACAAGGCTTTCTTCTTTTCTGGAGCAATTCCATTTCTCCTCGGGCGGGGCGGGAACAAATCCTTGTGATACGACCAAAAACACATACATCGTTCACGGCGATGACACCACTCGAGCCATATGCGCCATGAAGCGGGCAGATACCTACCAATGGACGACTGTAACGTATATTTATCGGAAGTGGGATGTTTTTACCCTTTGTGCAAGTTTACGATGCCGGGAGCTTTTACCGTGAAAGCAGTTTGCGGACAAATCAGAACACTAACCCGTGGTCGTCGTCGTCGTCGTTCCGTCTACACTCTCTCTGTAGGCACTCTGTATACCTACTTATGAGCATGTACATTGTACGTTGGCCGCATGCTCGCTACGCTGTTATTGATATACTTTGATGACGCTGTAGAGCGGAGGGGGAACGGCAAAAACTAGTTCGAAAATAGTGGCAAGATTCAGTTACCTCCCTCTGCAACGATGAGTGGCAGCGGTAAACATAAATCAGCAGACTATTTATCTATGGAATTATCCGGAAGTCAACAAGCTGGTAAAAGGCGATACCATTGCGAAAGTTTGTAACGCTTCTAGTGGCAAACTGATCCTTCCTAGTCAGTATCAAGATATCTATGTAGATGCAGATGATTATGTAGAAAATTTAGGATAAAAAACGAAGTGTGCTTAACCCGTTAACGCCCAAGGTGTCTCACAAATTAAAACTTGGAAGTCTATGGTGTAGTTCCAAAAAATCCTCATTGTAGGTCAAAATCTGATAATTTTCTCAAGTTCTATTTCAGCACAACTTCTACGCTATCATTAAATATATTCTTATCCGTAGATGCAATACGGAAGGTGTTGCGAACCATCTACGGCGGAGTGCAGATGGAAGACGGGAGTTGGAGAAGGGGAATGAACCACGAGCTGCATCAGCTGCTGAGAGAACTAACCATCGTCCATACCGCAAAAATCGGGAGGCTACGGTGGGCGGGTCACGTCATCAGGATGTCGGATAGCAACCCGACTAAAATGGATCTCGAGAGTCATCCAACCGGTACAAGAAGACGTGGAACGCAGCGAGCTAGGTGGGTCGACTAAGTGGAGGACGATCTGCAGACCCTACGCAGAGTGCGGAACTGGAGACAAACAGCCATGGACCGAGTGGAATGGAGGCGGCTACTATGTACAGCAGAGGCCACCCCGGCCTGATCGGTAAGGTAAGTAAGATACAATAGGAGAGACTGGGGAGTAGGGTGGCCCACACTTATATGAAAAACAAAAATTTCGAAAAATACCAAGTCTTACCTCCTAAATCAGTTGTTTTGGACTCCCAAAAGCTACGTTCAAAATTTGAGCAAAATCGGTTGAGCCTAAGGGGGCGCTCAAAACGCTTGAAGTTTGTATGGGAAAACTTGGCCGAATGTATGCAGAAATTTTAAGTATTCGAATTTTGCCGCTAGTTGGCACTGTAAGCGTTCAATAATCAAACCCTTTGGTATTACTGTAGGTGGCTATATGCCAGAGAACCTTGTCGAAGACCGCGAAGTGATCCGACGGCTGTGAAAAAAGTTATACCCTAGGGCCTAGGCAAAGTGAGGTAAAGTATTGAGATTTCATTATTGATATTATTCCTTTACATGTATTGGAAAAATAACAATAAAGCTTATCCTCACTTTTCCTAGGGTATAACTTTTTTCACAGACGTTGGATCACTTTGCGGTCCTATATATCACTATAGTCCGTTGTCTAGTGTCGTGCTTCCTTCAAAGAGCAAATAGCTCACTGGAAGCATTAAACGAATAGAGTTAACAAACTATAGAGGACGAATGTCGCTGCTGTTCCATTTGTTCTCGTTCTCAAACATGTCGGGTATCTATCTGTCAAACTGCATACTTTTTCGCGTTGACACTTATATCCCGGCCTATCTCCGCCAGCAAGAGATGTTGCGGCAGCGACGCCAGCGACATTATTCCTCTATAGTTTATTAGCTCTGTTATTAAGGACAAAGTATTTGGAGTACATTGCTTAAAATTTCTAGAGCACCGTTTTTTAGAACCGTTGAACGGATTTGGATTAAAATGCATCACACTGTTGACAACCACTGAACAATCAGCGTGATGCATTTTCATCAAAATCCGTTCAACGGTTCTAAAAAACGGTGCTCTAGAAATTTTGAGCTATGTACTCCAAATACCTTGTCCTTAAACGCGTTCGTGTCTTTAAAAAAAATCTAACCCGATAAACGCCTAAAAGTATGCATGGCTCTTATAATATCACTATAGTTCAACTGCATATTTCCTAAATTTAACCCTCGACTGATCGCGTTGTTGTATTTTGAACAACACGTCGTAAAAATCTTGCTTTTTGTACTCAGCATTAGCGTGGTGCTGGCGGGGGTGGCCAACCGCGCGAGTTACGGAAGGTTAATTTTCTGAAACAAATCAAATAAAGAGTGCTCGCTATGTGTAGCATAACCAAGCCACAGACAAACAGACGTAACACCTTGAACGATTTTCATGGAAATCCATCACCCAGTTCACACTACCATCACCTGGTGGAAAAGTTGCACGAATCACTGTGTTGTGCCATATCGTCAACAGAATGCGCTAGTGTGAAACGTCAAATGCATAGAAAAACGTTGCGCGCGCCTCTGGTTGTGAAAGCCACAACCATGAAAATTTAAAATGATCGTTAAAAGCGTGGTCGATGGAAATTTCGCAAGTGTTACGTCTGTTTGTCTGTGACCAAGCGTTAAAATAATGTAGAAGTTAGATTTTACACAGATAATGATTTCTGATAAAGTAATTGATTTTTTCATTAATTACCCCACATACTTTTTTTACGTACTTACCATACCTACGTAAAACTTTCAGAAATATTGCATGTTTTAAAAAGAAAATTGTGTTGAGAATTGTTCCTTTTAATTCCACTAAAAATTTTCATCCTTTGCTAGATACGTTTTTCGACCTCACCTAATAGGAAATCTTCAGTATATCAAACTTACAGGTATTCCACTAACACGCCCAGCACAGACAAACAGACATCTCACTCTACCCACTTCTCATCGTTTCCCTTTTTAACGGACTATTCAAATATTATGTAGTTCGCAAATCTGTCGCTCATTACGCTCGCATCATTTTTGCTCCTGTTTGACGTGTTCTCCATAGACTAATTTCAAGACCTCGATGTACCAAAGAAAGCCATTAAATTTTCTGTGTCCAGTCCGGTACCGAATAAATATTCATTACCGTGTATTTTTTTTTTCGTGTAAATTGCCTTTTTTGTAAATTATATTTAGCTTGTTACACCGATCTGACAGCGCTGACAGTAAGGGACTAAACATAAATTACGTAAGTGGGTACCGAGGATTGTTCACAATCTGCAAACTTGACTGCGGAAAAAATTGCGACCATGACGCCGCTGTGTTCTCACTGCCGCCATCTACTCAGCGAGTTTGCGAAACACAGCGTAATTAGCACTGGGCGATTATATTGAGTGGTGCGCTGATAACGATACACCGCGCAGCATTTGCAATGTTTCCAGGTAAATTTGAATGTGCGCTTGTAAAATATTTCTTTAGTGCGCCACACTGGCGTAGCCACGAGGGGGGTTTTAGGGTTAAAACCCTCCCCAGAGCCAAAAATTTTGGAACAAATTTTCAGTATTAAGCGCTTTGCGACGAAAAAATTTTTCGGCTGCGCCGCTATTTTCAAACTACGAATACAATTGCTCATTACTATTTACAAAATGTAAGTGGCAAATCAAAAATGGTATCATTGACCGTTGAAAACCCCTCCCAGAGCCAATTTCTGGCTACGCCACTGGTGCGCCATCATAGCGTCGCAATGAGTTTTAGCTGGGAAAGTCACCCTGACTTGTTTTTTTCTTTGCACAAGATTTTTTGGAAATTTGGTTCGAGCATGTTCGTCTCCCATCTACTCAGTGGGTTTGCGAACAACAGCGATATTAGCATAGGGCGATTATGTTTTCGTGACGATGATTTGTATCGCATTTTGTTCCAAGTGATACGTCTGTTTGTCTGTGGTGGAATTCTACTCGTGCACGGAACCGCCAAACTACCCAAAATTGAGTTCTTTTGACGCAATTCCATAGGCTAATTTGACGGCAGCTAACGATCACTCTTTTCTCCGATGGCAGGAATGAGAACCCTTTGGAAAATGTGACTCCGCCAAAATTTGCCATGGTGCAGCATAGGCAAAGTGCACTTTTTTTCACTTAATTCAGTATCGTAGAGAACCAAACGAGCACTTTTTAGAAAGAAAATTTAATTCTCTTTCAGATACGCTTAGATCTGGTAGGTACTTACGATCAATTTATATGATAAATTTGAGGAGCTCTTGCAATGCCTCCGGCGGGCGATCTTCCGGATTTTTCGTTAGCTGGCCAATCCGGTGTCAAAAAATGAGTAAATCGATTAAACTCACGCTAGGTAGATTGTCTTTACCCCCAGCTAAAAATATACTCAAGATGAGTAGGTAAATTGGGTTGTTTAGTGAACAAAATATTGTTATTAATATATATTCTAATCGGAAGAGCTCATTTTTCTGAGTATAACGTGAGTTTATTGCGTTCCAATACCTTTGTTTTGATAATTAAATAATCAAAGCAGTTTTTTTTTTATTTTTGTGGATAAAATGACAGTTCAATCGATATAATAACAGTTCATCCCGAACAAAAAAATTTCA